>NC_134579.1:115366781-115995281 GCF_037038515.1 Microtus pennsylvanicus
CGTCTCTGAGAAGCTGATTTTAACTTTCAAGAGTCATGCGATGCATTGCGGACCTGTACCTGTTGTCCACGTGTGCAGAGGGGCATCATACAGCATCTGTGAGTACAGGTAGCCCAAGTATGCACTGTGTGCATGTATGTGCAGAGATGAGTGAAGAGCGTGTGGGCATGTGGCAGAGGTCAGACCTGAACCTGGGTCTCTTCCTAGCAAGTGTGGAGGCCTTTTGGGGTGCTGTCTGCATAAAACATTCTACAGTACCCCAAGTCAGGTGGCGATGGGGGGTGGTGCTCCTTCAAAATTAAGCTCTTTGAAGGTCTTTGGAGTGGGAAGGAGAAGAGCTTCTAGAATCTTGTTTCAGAGCTTGCTGAGTTCAGCAAGGGAAGCCACAGACAGTGGCTACAGAAAGGATTTGATTTCCAGCTGGGAAAGGGAATCAGCACCCCAGGGAAGTAATCAAAGGCACCTAGAGAAAGGAGATGGGGTGCCACCAAA
Source organism: Microtus pennsylvanicus (assembly GCF_037038515.1). Taxonomy (NCBI): domain Eukaryota; kingdom Metazoa; phylum Chordata; class Mammalia; order Rodentia; family Cricetidae; genus Microtus; species Microtus pennsylvanicus. The sequence continues at coordinate 115,367,274 of NC_134579.1, forward strand.
AGCTGAGAACTTGACCCCAGCTTTGGTCAGAACAGGATTCTATCCCAGCTCTGTTGCTCCAAGGCTGGGTGACTTGAGCAAGTTACTTACCCTCTTTGAGCCATTTCCTGGGCTAGAAAGGGAAGAGAGGACAGTGCTGACCTCCCAGCACTGCTAGGTAGAACTGTGAAGTTACAGGCTGGGCTAGTCTCGGGCAAGGAATGGAAGACTGTGGGCCATAAGCTAGCTGGCTCTGAGGTTTCTGTTCTGTCCTATAAAGAGGCGGCATCACTTTGAGGTTTTGGGTACCATCTGCAGAGAAAGTAGAAGTTCCTAGGAGGCTGACAGAGAGGTGACTCAGGAACTGACTGCCTGGGTCACAGACAAGTGTGTCCCTCCCCTCTTCCGTTCCATTGGCTGCCATTGCCCGAAAGCCATCCTTATCCCGGCTGCGAGTGTGCCTCCCACCCAGCTTCCAAACCATGTTCCTCCTCGTCCTGATGAGCTCTTCTACCTCATTGGGCCTCAGTTTGTTGACCTGCAAAATGGGCATAGCCACCTTTGCTGTAAGGATCAAGGCAGGCACCATGAGCCTGTAATAGTGACAACCGAAAGGGACAGAGACTAAGGTGAGAGTCACTGTCATTTTACCAAAGCAACCACAGAATTCTCCCTTTTTTGTTTGACTCATGGCTGATACCTCAGTTAATGGCGAGGACCCCTGCCCACACATACATGTTGCAGGAGAGAGGAAGAGAACGAAGGGAAGGGGGAGGAGCTGGGAAGACAGAGCGGACAAACGGTGTGTGTGGTTGGAGGGGGAGAATTAAAAACAGAGATGAGGGGCTGGAGAGATGGCTCAATGGTTAAGAGCATTGCCTGCTCTTCCAAAGGTCCTGAGTTCAGTTCCCAGCACCCACATGGTGGCTCACAACCATCCGTAATGGGGTCTGGTGCCCTCTTCTGGCCTGCAGACAGACAGAACATTGTATACATAATAAATAAATAAATATTAAAAACAGAGATGAGGGGCTGGGAATGGTGGTGCCTGCTTATCATCCAGCACTCAGGAGGCTGAGGCAGGAATATGGCAAGTTGGAAGGCAGTCTGGGATACAGAGTAAGATTTGATGGAGGAAGGTCATTGGCTAATAAAGGAACTGCCTTGGCCCATTTCATTGGTTAGAAGATAGGTGGGAGGAGTAAACAGAACAAAATGCTGAGAGGAAGAGGAAGTAAGCTCAGACTCGACAGCTCTCCTCTCGGGAGCAGACGCCTTCAGAGAGACACCATGCTCCCAGCTCCCAGGCAGACGCAAGCAATGAAGCTCCGACCCAGGATGGACATAGGCTAGAATCTTCCCGGTAAGCGCACCTAGGGGCGCTACACAGATGATTAGAAATGGGCTAAATTAATATGTGAGAATTAGCCTAGAAGAGGCTAGATAGAAATGGGCCAAAGCAGTGTTTAAATGAATACAGTTTGTGTGTAATTATTTCGGGGCATAAGCTAGCCGAGCAGGCGGCTGGGGTGTTGGGGACGCAGCCCCGCCACCGCTCATATTACTACAAAGATTCTTCCCCATTCCCCATGAGACTGGAGTAGCCCTGTGTTCCTCATCCCATTTTTTTTTTTGGTGGGGGAATGGTAGAGGTGCTGAAGATTTGGGTTTCAGAGGACATGGCAGGTCCATGGCCACCCTGCAGGCTGACAGAGGGTCAGAGGCCTTGCAGGCCAAAAGCTGACATCTTTGAGGCCGGGGGTCACATGGGTTGATATGGAATGTCCTTCTGTATATGTGTTGCTTTTATTGGTTGATGAATAAAGCTGTTTGGGCTAATGGCTTAGCAGAGTAAACTCAGGTGGGAAATCAGAACAGAGAGAGAGAGAGAGAAAGAGAGAGAGAGAGAGAGACACCATGTAGCCAGAGGAGACAGACACAAGACCCTTACCAGTAAGCCACAGCCTCATGCTGTTACACAGATTAATAGAAATGGGTTAATTTAAGATGTAAGAGTTAATTAATAAGAAGCCTGAGCTAATAGTTATATAGTTTCTGTGTGATATTTGGATCTGGGCAGCCAGGAAATGAACGAATGGTCTCCATTTACAATGGGTATCTTGCATTCCTCCCCTGCTATCTCTGTTTTTTTTGTTTGTTTTGTTTTGTTTTTTGAGACAGGGTTTCTCTGTGGTTTTGGAGCCTGCCCTGGAACTAGCTCTTGTAGACCAGGCTGGTCTCGAACTCACAGAGATCCACCTGCCTCTGCCTCCCAAGTGCTGGGATTAAAGGCGTGCGCCACCACTGCCCGGCTCTCTGTTTTGTTTTTTTTTTTTAACTAGACTTACCATTTCTATTTAAACGTCTGTGTGGGTATGCACATGTGAATGCAGTGCCCATGGAGTCCAGAAGAGGGCATCAGAGCTCTAGAGTTGAAATTATAGGTAGTTGTAAACTGCCCAGTATGGGTGCTGGGAACAAAACCCTGGCCCTCTGGATGAGTGATAAACACTTAGTCCTGTTTCTGATTACAAAGCCATCTGTGGGTAGAATCCCAGATTCTTACGCCCCAATACCTACCACAACATTGGAAACCAAAGAGACTGAGGATGAAGCTCTGGGGTAGATTGTTTGCCTAGGGGATGCTAGGTTGAGTTTTTTTTTCTTTCAAATCCACAGTGTGAAGCTGTAATCTCAGCAACAGGGAAGTGGAGGCAGAGGACCAGAAGCTCAAGGCTATCCTCAGCTACATAGTGAGTTTGAGGGTAGCCTGGGCTATGTGAGATCCCATCTCCAATGAATGAATTAGCGAAGAGATAAAATCAAACCATGGTATGCTAGAGCACCTCCTTGAAGCTAATCCTTGTGTGGTGTGAGGTAGGGGTCTAATTGAGTTGGGGTTTTCCCTCCTATGCTGCTAGCCTGCTGGCCCAGAATCCTCTGATGTGTGTCTTTTCCTTTCTGGTTTCTGGGACCAACCTATTTCCCACCTATTCTTGTGTATCTACTCCATGAGAGTGAATCCGTCCTGGCTTCTCATTCTGTCCTGCTCTTCTTCTCTGTCATCTCGACGAGGTGACGGCGGGATCTGATGGGAAAGTTCTCTCGCCCCAGTAGTCTTCAAATGAGCCCCAGGCTGCTCTCGACCCTGTGACTTCATGATAATTTCAAGTGTCAGGTTTCAGAAGAGGCTGCGGTTTTAATGGGAACGGCCTGAATTTATGGGCACGGGTGAGGAGGGAAAGAAAGACCTTGGACAGTGCCAGGCTGTGACTATAGTGGCTCCCTGCTCAGCTCTCTTCTAGATGGGCCAGCAGGCTCTGATGCGCCGTGGCAGGGGTGCCAGGCAGGGTCCCTAGGGAAAGCACACTCTCCCACTCCAACCAAATGAAGATTTCTCATAAAAAGACTAAGTTATACTTATAAAAAGGTAATTATGGAAGCCAGTGAGATGGCTCAGCTGATAAAGGCTCTGAGTTCAATCCCTAGGACCCACATGGTAGAAAGAGAGAACTTACTCCTGCAAGTCGTCTTTAAATATATATATATATATATTATGCATAATTAACTTTTATTTTCGTTGGTGTTTGGCCTGCATGTATGTTTGTGTGAGGGTGTCATAAGTCCTGGAACTAGAGTTACAGACAGTTGTGAGCTGCCATGTGGGTGCTGGGAATTGAACCCTTGTCTTCCGGAAGAGCAGCCAGTGCTCTTAACTGCTGAGCCATCTCTCTGGCCCTGTGAGTTGTCTTCTGATCTCCAGATGTCTTCTGTGTCGTGTGCCCACCCCTCCCCAAATAAATAGATTGGTAACACGTTTTTTTAAAGAAATATTTTTAATTAATTAAGGCTGGGTATGTGGCTCAGTAGTAAATTACTTGGTCTAGCATATGGGAGGCCTGGACAAATTGACCAGCTCCTTGTCCCAATGACAGATCTTGATTCAAAAATTCCGGGGGGTGGTGTCTGAGGTTGACTTCTCGCCTCCACATGTTCATATAGGCAATACGCTGCGTGTGCATGTCCCCATACATTCAATTACACAAATTTAAGATGGTGTGGAACTTAAGGGGCTCTAATTTTTTTTGTGTGTGGCTGTTTGATGTCTTTTCCTTGGCGTCCCTCTGGGAAGCACAGTGTAACACAAGCTGGGAATGTCCACAATCCTGCTCCAAATTTGCAGGCATCTACCTGATCAGCGATATTTCACAGCCATCTGGACACAGCCTCAGCCCACAAATAAATCACCCTTGCCTTCTTCCAGGATGGAACAATATTCCCTGTCCACTCAACCAGGGTGTTTTGTAGGGTGTGTGTGTTGAGGTGGGGAACCAGTTACCACTTACCATGACCTGGCTGTCTGTTACCTGTGGTCAAAAGAGTTCACTGTCTTATGCTATGGCTAAATTCTTCATGTCTAATTGATAAATTATGTTTCCTCATAGATAAGTGTATATAAGAAAGACACAGTGTATGATCTGAGGTGTCAGGGATTTCCTGTGGGCCTTGGAGAGTGCCCCCCCGCACCTTAGGAGAGTTGTGGGTAGGGCAATGTTGAGACCTTGTAAAAAGGGAAGCCACATAACCCAGACCTGAACGGGAGGACTAGGGAGCAGATCTTGGGGCCAGTGAGGACTGGAGAGGAGCAGTTCCACAGGAGCTGTTTAAATTTGAGGGCCCCCGGGGAGGAAGACTAGGAACCACTAGCCCCAACTTCCTCTCTTTCCACCCTTTGATCTCCTAACAGGCATACCATTGGTCAATCCAAATGTTAGTCAGACAGCAAGGGCGCCTGGGAGTTGTAGTCCACTGAGGTCAGCAGGTGCAGAACGAATGGGGGAGGAGAACTAAAAGCAAATACTAACACACAGACAATGCAATTGTTTATTTAAGTAGTGTTGGCATTGGAGGAGAGCTGGGCCCGGAGACTCTGTCCCACTAGTGGGGTTCCTCAGTAGTTCTGATGGCTCGCGGGGAATTGGCGCTTGACTGAGGCCCTATCCGAACTCTGTGGCCCATTCTTCCTCCCGGTCAATCGTAGATCACCGTGGACAAGCTAGGCATCTGCCCTTACTCTGGCCCCTGAACTCATGGTAAACTGAAACTTGCCACTTCAGGACTTTAGCACCCCACCTGCAGTCTGGGAGCGCCAATCACACCACGGGCCAGCGGCCTCTTCGCATTCTCAGTGCTTCACGCACATCCTTGTCCCATCGTGGGAACATTATCGCACTTGCACCCACGAGGAAAAGAAGTCACAAAGGTACACTGGGTTGCCCAGGTCTCTAAGCCTCGGGTGACACAGCTAGACTCAACATCCAGTCTAGCCACTCTGCCTCGAGAGCAACTGACATTTATTTGTGAAGTGTTGGCAACCAGTAGCCACTTTATGGGGCGGGGGCTGCCAGCACTGGGTAGAAGGAATTGCTGCCCTTGGTCCTTGCGGCCAGTCAGGACAGAGGCCAGGCGGTGGACTTGACCATGTGGCAGGTGGTTGCCAGGCTGTGTCCTCTCTCCCCGACTCTCTCAGGGTATTCCCACTTACAGATTAATTCCAAGGCTTGCCTCACTCCTTGCCTGGCAGCTGCGATGGGCAACGCCAGGCTCTCAAAGGGCATTTTCCTTTTGTTTCATTTTTGATGCAGAGATCTTGAATATCATTATGTGCCGGGCTGAGGACCTGCCAGGCTCTTCCCAGGGATTCTCGTACAGTTTATGAATTTCTCCAAGGACCCTGGCTGCTGCTGCTTCTTTCCGGATGGGCTGCCCAAGAAGGGCTTCTCTGATCCTGTTGTAATTTCCTAACGTTCATCTGGGGAGGTGGGTGGCACTGGGAGTCCAGAATTCATCAGGACCTGCTTAAGTTTCTCTCGTTAAAAACAAACAAACAAACACCAACCCAAAAACGTGGCAAGCATTTTATCATGATAATATTTAAAATTGTATTGTCTTGTCCAAGGTCATTTGTCTGCGGAGAAAGTCTGAATTTCCTGGCTTTCATGGACCACCCATAATATCACTTCCTAGAGCTAACTCTATTTAGGGGTAAAGACCTAACTGCTTAATTCATTATTGCTGAGCCACAGACCATTACAGATGTGGCTGGAATGGGAACCCCACATCTAATAAGGCACAGGCTGGCGATGTGCTCAGAACGTGGCCGGGAGAGAGACGGCTGGAATTTATTTTGTGAATAAAGCAATAAGCTGCTAAACAAAGCTAATACGTTTCAACGGAGACAGAAAGACACGATCGCTCGGTATTTATGTAGCAGCCTGTTCCTCAGTGGGACTGCAAGTTGCCGCCATTAAAATGGTCGGAATTCTTCAGAGACTTGGCTGTATTAAGTCATTTAAAAATATCACAGACTTAAAACAATCTGAATTATTGGATTTCCGTGCTGCTCCTGGGTAAGCATGTTTGCTGTGGCAATTTCCTGCTTGGTCAAAGGCGCAGCCTGACTGAGTGAGGAAGGAAGAAAACTTGTTGGCAGAATCTTTATGGGGCGCCAAATGGTTGAAACAAAACCAGATCTTGGTTTTGGGTCTGTAGTTCTGACTTTTAATTTTGACCTAATTTTAGATTCCCCAAAACATCTCAAGGAAATGTAAACAACATGTGCAGGAGACAGAACCCTCAAATGATAGCGTGCGTATCGTCCAGGTCTCAGGCTCTGCAGAGAGACACATGGGACGGTCTTGTCTCGTTTGCAAGGTTTGAGTTAGTCGTAGGCATGGCTTCTCCCTTTTCTCTCCTAACCACCTCTGTGTGTTTTCTAAAGCTATTTGGTTACACAGGACACAAGGCAAGGATCCAAATCAGAGTGTTAATGTTAATACAATATGTTATCTGTTGACTTTGGGCCAAATTTGCCATTGAGTCCAGTTGATGGCCTTTGGAGACAAAGAAGACCCCTGGTCACCCCTTGTAATCACTTTGTCAAATCTCTTTGGCCTTCCCCAGCCTGGAAAGTGTGCGCAGCGCCCCTCTGTTTGTTTGGACACTGACTTTTTTTTTGAAGGAAGCAGTCCATTTATTTTGGAGAATTCCCCCCCTCTGTTTGGAATTGTGTGATATTTCTTCACAGTTAAATTTAGACTCTGCACTTTGGGCAGGAATACCACACAGGCAGAAGTCTTTCTCGGTACAACGAACCAGGAGTCTCACCACAGCAGTGTGTCCCATGGCGGCAAAGTCAGACATATGTTAAAATACTCTTTCATTGGAAGCTCTGTTTGTTAAATGTGCTTTGAAAAGGTCTCACAATCTCTAGTTGTTTTTTTTTTAAATTCTCTATTACAGGTTTTTAAAGAACAGACTCAAAGACATGGAAGCTGCAAGCTGCACAGACACCCAAGAAGAAATTGTAGCCATTTTAAAAAATTGCAACGCATTAGTTATGAAATTTGCCTAAATTCATTTTGCAGAATGAGAGCTGTAATTTGAAGGCAGAGTTATCGAGAGAGGAAATAAACCACATGTCACGTGCAATTTAATCTGGCAGGGAAATGGGCCACTCGGAATTGCTAACTCGGCCTAATTCGTTTCTTCTCTGGGAAAGCTCCGCTTTTCGTCTGAGGAGTCTTTTCAACTCCTGAGTTAATGTATTTGCCCAGCCGTCACAGAAAAAATGTATGAGGACAGTAAGAGAAATACTGTATCCTCCTTTAAATCACACGCAGCTCAAGTGATGGCTGGGAGCGATCACACCTTCTCCCGAAGCATTTAAGAAACAGTTATTTACATTACATTAGAAACTTTAATTGCTTCGAAGCACGTGCTCGGAGACACAAATATTGGAAAATCATCAAAAATATCCATCATGATTCTCTGTCCTTTACAAGTCTTCTAAACTTCATCTTTTTTATAGCCCACTGTATTGATCTATTGTCCCAGACCAAGAGTGATGCCAAGAGTCCAAGCAGGGTCATAAAAAGAGAATATAATTTCGGCTAGCTGTCCATAAAAGCTGGTCTTTTGACAGAGAAGCGTGTGTGTGTGTGTGTGTGGGGGGGGCTGTGGCTCTTCTTTTGGAAGGGGAAGTAAATGGGGGTGATGTGCGGAGTAGCTGCACAGGGCCAGGAAAGAAGGGTCATGAGGAGGAGTTTTGGGGATTGGTGTCTCCAGGCGTGATGGGATTCTGAGTCCTTTCTGGAGGGTGAGCTATAGAGAGAGTTCTGGGAGAGGAAAATGTGAACGATGACTCCTTGTCATTTCTTTGGTCCAGGGTCTGAACTGTAAAAGGCTAGGATCTCCCCTCCCTGTGCTAAAGATCAATTCTCCAAAGGCAACGAAAGCACAGGAACGCCATGCTGCAGGGCTGGGGGTCCCCTGGTGGGTTGACCACAGTAATGTTTACATGACTTCCACACAGTGGTAAGAGGTCTGGAGCCCCTGTAGCAGGCCTGGGGCCCCTCAACAGAGCCAAGAGTCTTTGGGGAAAGGCTTTTGCAAAGGTTTCTCTAAGAATACCCTGAAGCAATGATCACTCCACATCAGGGTCTTGCATGGTAAAGTTGTGGGGTGCGCTACCCCCGCTAAATAATAATGACCAAAGCCCTACTGTGAAGACTCAAAGCACAGACACGCAGGGTCCTGGGTCCCCAGCCTGGACCACGACTCCGTCACGGGTCGAAGGCTCCGGTGCGGGCGAGCACAATGCTAGGCGCCGGGAGACTTTCCCACGGCTCCGGGACGCCCCCAGGCGGCCGCCACCCGCAGCGGACGGAAGCGTGTGTCCCGCGGGGGACCTCGGCCGGCCCGGCGCGCGTGTGCTCCGTGCTCCCCTCGCGCGAAGCACGCAGAGTCCGGCCCCACGCGCTGCAGAGCGCCCACTTTGTTCTTTCCGGTCCCCGTCGCCCGCGGCCCCTCCGCGCTCCCGCCGCCCCCTGCGCATCGATCCGCGCGCGCGGCGCTGTCGATAAGTTTGCGAGAAGCCAAAGTCAAGTGCGTGCGCGCGGAGCCGGGCCGCGCTCCCGGGGTCCAGCCCGGGTGTTGGCGGCAGCCGCATCCCCGGCCGCGCGCCCGCCCCCAAGATGGCGGCCGAGGGGGGACCGCGGGGGGCCCGGGGGCCGAGGCCGGCCAGGGCGGCACGGGCGACCAGGGGGCCGCGCTCAAAACGGCGCCTGGACCTGCGGCGGCTGCAGGTGAGCGGGCCAGCTTGCCTTTGTTCGCCGCCGCCTCGATCGGCCGGCCGCCGGGACGTGGGAGCCTCCGGGGCGGGAGGAGCGCGGGGAGCGGGAGGAGCGCGGGGAGCACGGAGAGCGCGGGCAGCGCGGGGAGCGGGACGCGGCTGCGCAGCCGCCTAGCCACCGCCGCCGCCGCCACCGGCTGCTGCAGCCCGGACGCTAGGTGCTCCTCCCGGGCCGATCCCTGCGGGTTAGTCTCTGCGTCTTGCTTTCCCCCTCCCTAGTTTGCTAACCCCCTCCGTCCGTTTTCCCTCCCTCCCTGCTTTCTGCCTCCCTCCGTTCCACCTCTGTCTTGCCACCCCCTCCTGCGTTGCTTTCCTTACCCTCCCCTTGCTTGCTCCCTCATCTTGCCCCCTTCCCCCGCTTGCTCACCCCCACCTCCACCTTCCCCTCCATCCCAGTCGCCAGGCCTGGAGCCCCAGGCTCGAGCGCGCGCAACTTTGCGCACCTGCCGCGGGGCGGAGCAGGTGCGCGGGCTGCGGCCCCTGGGAACTTTTGCACCCGCGGCCCAGGCTTGTGGCTCTACCTCGCCGGCTTCCGCACCCTGCTCTCCCTGCCCTGGGTCTCCTGGGTTCCCGTGGACCCCCTCGCTCCCTTCTCCTTCCCTGGGGCGACGCTCTTCGCAGCCCCAGCACTTTTTCCGCTGTTCCTGGTGCGCGGGCTCCCGGTGCCTCGGGGTTGGGATGTTTGCTGCCATCTTTCTGAGGCCGAGGGTTGTGGGGGGTGTTTCACAGCACCCCAACTGGAGACACACCTGGGGGCTCAGTATGCCCGCAGAGGCTCCCCATGCCCTGCAGTCGGACAGAGTCGCGGCAGGTGCGGCGATGACTAGGGGCGGGGAAGGCGTACGGATAACCGCGCTCTGAGAGCATTCTGCCTGGCCAGTGACATTCTCAGAAGACGGGGCAGCATGTCTGGAGATTTTATTAAAAATAAATAAATAAAAGCGGGGGGCACCCACTTTATCCTTTTAATCTGCCCGCAGATCTCGTTAAGTTGCCTCTGATAAGTGGCTCCAGCCCCCCTCTTCTCTGTCCCCACTTCTCGCTCCCCTCCTCCCGCAAAGCCATTGAGCCGAGAGAAAATCGGGGCACTCAGGCATGCAGTTAATAACTGCGAGAACCGTACAATTCCTGATCCGCGCCCGAGTTGAGGTTACAGTTTGGTGGCCGGCTGAGATGGGCAGGGTTGTTAGCTGTGCTTGCTGATTTAAAAGATGCTAAAGTGGCCTTTGGTGGGGGGTGGGAAGAGAAGGAATGAGAGGGAGAGAGAGTTGGGTAGCCACATTGGGCTTGGCACGAAGGCCAATGGTAATCGTATTCCCTGCTAATGTTTGTAAATGAGACCCGGGCAGGCTGGGGGACAGCGTCTTTATTTATGATTGATGTTCTGTAACATAAGGAATGACAAGAACGCGGCAGACGAGAGGGGAATGAGCAGCTGGGCTGGCGGAAGCCCTTAGCCGGGTGCTATTGTTATTCTGCTGGAGAGAATTGCCACGGTGAGGTTTACAGCGCCGGTATTTGCCCGGGTCGGCGGGAGTGCCAGTTAACACAATTCTCATTAGATAACTCGCTTTCCATCGAGGAGCCTGGGCTGCAGCCTTGATGGGAGAGAAGCTGACCCGCGGCTGAGAGCTGGGTGCGGCTTCCCGCATTGATTTCTGAGCTGGGGGTGTTGATGCTTGCTGCTCCCTGCCCCTAGTCTTGGTGGGGAGTCTTTTGTGGAAGGTCACCCCAGTCTTGCTTCCAGCTGACTCCCTGGGCTCCGCAAGCCTTTTGTTAGGTTCTTAGAACACACTGAGATAGAAAGGGATATTTGAGCTGTAAGGGGGTGGTAGACAGGCCTGTCCAGGTGGCAGCACCAAGACCTCTTCTCCCCCAATAGGGGATGTGCAAGGGTGTGTGTCTGGGGGAACTCATTAAGACAATGGCTGTACATCTGGTACAAACAGACTCCCAGGGAGTGGGAGGGGGGTTTCATTTGAATCGATATAAAGAAGAGGAGATGTCCCCCAGGGAGTTTGCAAAGGCTGCATAGTTCTAGAGCTCAGAGCTATGACTGTGGCAGTTCCAGCATGCAGCTACCCAGGCCCAGGCCAGCACAACTGCCCACTCCTTCCCCAGTCTCAGAATCTCTTGTGCTCCCTTGCACAGTGGGCAAAGCCCAGGGTCTTTCGGGTATCCACCTCTGAGCCCTTTGCCCAGGGACCCTTTCTGGTGTGTCCTGCTAATGACTCCTCCTCCACACTCGCCTGCATCTTCATTTTTCGTCTTCCACAGAGGAGAGGAAACTTCTGCAGCTTATTTTGACATACAGGTAGGAACTGTGGATCTATGCAGGCTCGGAACTGGGGGCTCCCATACCCAGGGCTGGTGGCCTGGGAGGACTGTGAGTCTTGTATCCTGGGTTGTTCAGGTTGTGTGGTTCCTTGCAGCTTGATTCCTAAGTCTTAAAGTGATCGAACCAGTAAAAGCAGCCCATGTCCCCAGGCTGGACCACAATGCTGACGCTGTCCCATTCTGGACAAGAAAGGTGACCTTGTGCCAGCTGGGCTCTCAGCCCTCTGAAGTATGGAAGCTGTCCAGTTAGTCATTATTTGTTCCAGCACATTCTCTGAGCGTGGTAAAGCGAACATGTTGGGGCTGGCTTGGTGGGGTGGAAGTCAGTCAACCCCAGGGGTTGGGGGCTCAAGGACCTTGGTACTCCTCAGCCCCTCCCCCACTCTCCTTCTTTCCCCCTTCTTTGCTTGTAGCAGCCCAGAAATAAGGAGAAATAAAATCCTGTCCTGAGTTAATGCTGGCATATTTCATTTGGTTATAGGATGGTTTTATGGTGAGCATCACTAATGCGGGCTTATTTTATGGCTTTTCTGTATATTGTCGTTGTAACCGGATTCATGGGTTCATGGTTTTCTCTTCTGTTTTTCTTTACCTCTTCTCTCCCCTTAGATGACGTTCTGGGTCCTGGCCCCCAGAACATCTTTCCTCTCCCCCGCAAAGAGAGTTGCTTAAGCTAAGCAGTTAGGGGCACCCAGTTTGAATGAGGGGATGGAGTCCCTCTGCCCAGCTGTGTTTGTGGGAGAGGGGAGTGGTGGGGTTGGTGGCCCCTCCCAGGAGACTTGGGTAGGAAAATGCTGTCCTACTCTGAGGAATCCTCCGAATCCTCAGGATGAGCCAGCAAGACTGGGCCTTTTAGAAGCGTATTACAGAAATTTCTAGAATGGCTGGAGGCCAGGTATTGCTTCGTGGAATATTGTTCTGTGCTCAAAGTTCAGAAAAGAGTGTCGATATAATTAAAATATTATAACCCTGTGATGTTCAGAAGCAGGTAGATTTTACACATCAGCTGTGAAGTGCTTAGACATTCATTAGAGCCCGTGACAGCTTGACTCACCTAAATGTGCTATCATTTCACACGTGTCAAATCCTCTTTCTCCCCATGACGGCGGTAAATAAGCCATCAGCCGTGGTGAGTCCTAACTTTGGAAACTCTGACAGTGCAGAGTTGCTGTCTGTCAGAGCGGGGAGGAGGCAGGAAGGGCTCGGTGTGCCATGCCAGGCCAGCATGTGGGGAGACCGAGGAGGGAGTGGGGGTACAGGTGGGATCAGGAGAACTTTCTCTAGAAACACCTCAAGGCTAAGAAGGTTGAGCCCAAGCCACCGTCCTGTATGCGTTCATTAAGTCCAGCCGGCTGGTGAGCCATTCCGTCTGCCTTCCTGCTTCCCGAGACCTTTTCTCAGAAAGAGCTGGAAGCAGATGTTCATGTATTAAGGAGCCCAGCCATCGTTTCTGGGTACCTCCCTCTCCCCCAGTCCTGGTTTCTCACCTGGTCAGAAAGATGGGCTCTCTGTTGGAGTGCTGGGCAGGAGCAGAGCAGCCCCCGCCCCGGGTCCAGGTTGTGTGTGTTGGGGGTATCTTAGGATTTCCTTTAGGAGATGGGCACAGTATGAGGAGCTGGCTGAGCACTTTGGTGTCTAGGTGGCCTGCACAGACCTGGCTGCATGGGGGTGGGGGTCGTGCCAGCATATACACAAATAAAATAATTGCCCCCCCCGTCTTTCTTTTTCTTTTATCTTGCCCATTAAAAGAGGATTCTATCTTCAAACTTGACATTCTGCGAGGTAACCTTTCTTCCGGCAGATGGTGTCTTAAACGTGAACACCTTGGCTGGTCTAAGTTTGGGTCTGGTTGATGGCAGTCAGGGGCTGCCTAGAAACTGTGGGTTTGTATGCCATTTTCTGTAAGGGGAGCAACGGCTAGCTTGTTCCCGGTCACCTGGCAGTGAGACAGGGCTAGGTACAGGTGAGGCTCACGTGGGCCATGAAGCGGTGACTTGGTATGGGTGAGGCTCACGTGGGCCATGAAGCGGTGACTTGGTACAGGTGAAGCTCACGTGGGCCATGAAGCGGTGACTTGGTATGGGTGAAGCTCACGTGGGCCATGAAACGGTGACTTGGTATGGGTGAGGCTCACGTGGGCCATGAAGCGGTGACTTGGTATGGGTGAGGCTCACGTGGGCCATGAAGCGGTGACTTGGTATGGGTGAGGCTCACCTTTCTTACCTATGCTTTTTCTTTTCTCTTTTTCTTTGAGACGGGGCTGACTAGCGCAGGCTTGCCTCAAACTCTGATCCTCCTGCCTCAGCTTTCCAAGTGCTAGGACCCAGGCAACCCTGTACTAGCCTGCTTTTGATCCTGGCCTGGGGACCTGTCTCTAGTGTGGGGGAAATGACCCAGCACCCCAGGTCTCCCAGAAGACTGAGCCACTGTATAGACTGAGGTAGAGAGAGGAAGGGCCACCCAGTGTCACATTCTATGGCTTAGCCCAGCTTCAGCCCTGCTGTGACTGGTGTTGGTGGTGATGGCGGGGGCTGCTGGTCCTTTAAGTAATTTTATTCTGAGACAAGAAATTCTTAGGGTGAAGTTCATTGTATGCTGAGTCTCCCTAACTCCCTGGCAAAAATAGGTTGAAGTGCTTCATATGATATTTTCCCCCATGCATGCGTTAAGCCTCTAATCCCTTTGTTCTGATGAATACCATGGGACCTGACCCCACCCTCCACCCCTCCATCTCTGGCCCCTACTCACTCTGCTCTTCCATCGCACAGAACCCACCCCTACCCCATGGCCTTTGCACATGCATTTCCCTTGTCTGGAACCTTGTCCTTGCCCCCAGTCTCTAATCGTCACTGCTCTCCCCATAAACAGTAAGTCTGACCTCTCCCATTTTACTTTATTTCTGCGTGTAGGTGTGTGTGCAGGTGCATGTGGGTGTGTGTGCAGGTGCGTGTGGGTGCGTGTGCAGGTGTGTGTGCAGGTGTGTGTGCAGGTGTGTGTGTGTGTGCAGGTGCATGTGTATGTATGTGTGTGCAGGTGTGTGTGTCTGTATGCAGGTGCATGTGGGTGCGTGTGCAGGTGTGTGTGCAGGTGTGTGTGTGTGCAGGTACGTGTGGGTATGTGTGCAGGTGTGTGTACAGGTGCATGTGTGTATGTGCAGGTGCATGTGTGTATGTGCAGGTGCGTGTGTGTGTGTGCAGGTGTGTGTGGGTGCGTGTGCATGTGGGTGGGTGTGCAGGTGCATGTGGGTGCGCATGGAGGCTGGTGATTGACATCAGGTGTCTCCCTCAGGCACTGGCCACCCTATTTTTGGGGTCAGGATGTGATGGTTAGTTCTGACTGTCGACGGACATGGCCTCGAGTCTCCTGGAAGAGTGTAGTGAGGGGTTGTCTAAATTGGGTTAGCCTGGGGTGTGTCTGTATGTCTGTGGGGGATCATCTAAATGGATTTGGGAGACCCCAGTCTGGAAGCGTGCAGCACCGTTCCCTGCCTTGGCCCTGGGTTGTGTAAGAGCATAGGTAGCTAGCAACGATCGTACATGTGTTTGTGCTCTCTGACTCTGGCTGTGAATGTGCTAGTGCTTCCAGCCTTTCCAGGGTTTTCATTTTACTCCCTGAGCCATCTCCTCAGCCTGACTTGTTTTTTTTTATTATTATTTTTTGTTTACTTGTTTGTTTGTTTTTCAAGACAGGGTTTCTCTGTAGCTTTGGAGCCTATCCTGGGAACTAGCTCTTGTAGACCAGGCTGGCCTGGAACTCACAGAGACCCACCTGCCTCTGCCTCCCGAGTGCTGGGATTAAAGGCGTGAGCCACCACCGCCTTTGTGTGTGTGTTTTAAATACAAAGGTCTATCCAGGCTTTCTAGGGACCATGCATTTTCTCAAGGGTTGACCTCAGACCTTTCTGGGGATGTGGTGGCTCTGTGCAGCCTAGGAAGTAGTTGTCCGCCATCAGATGTGGTAACTGTCTTCCACAAAGTCTCAGGACAATCATATACTTGGAGGTTCCTGGTTCACCATCTAACTCTGCCTCCATAATGTGCCTGGAGCCTTGGCCAATGAAAGTGAATGGGTGTGACTGGCTGTAGCCAATAAGAACAAAGAGGTGTGGCTAGCCTTATAAGTGGTCCTAGGTCAATAAAACTTTATTCGCAAAAGTAGGTGATGATAGCCATGGAGTGGCCTGGGGTCTGTGGTTACCCCCACATCTCCTGGTTGTGAAATATCTGTCATATAGGCGAGCCATTCCTGGATTTTCCCTTTTCAAGAAAGAATGTGTTTCCTCTGCTTTAAGATGGACGCCTGGCTGTCCAGGATTTTGATGGATGCCCTGCCTCCTGGCTTCATGTCTCCCTGTCACGTGCCAGCTGTGTGACCTTGAGCAGTGACTAGCCAATCTGTGCCTTTCTCTTTCAGTGGGACTGTTAGTATTCCCCTACTGCATGGAGTACAGTGGTGTTCAGCAGAGCGTGGGGCCTGCGGCCACGCTTTGTAAGTGCTTGTTCCTTCTTAGGTGTTTTTAGAGGGTGTGGGGCAGCAGCCAGAACCTGCCGGCTTGGCAGGTTGTCTCGAGGCTTTTTGGGTGTTGCAGTATGCTTTCCTAGTATCATGCAGACGCCTGCATAGGCGACAGAGGTTGCAGCATGGAGCCCTGCGTGGCCCACAGATGTGTCTGCCTGTCTGTGTGCATGAACTGGGATGTGCATGCTTTCTCGTGAAAGCTGTTGCTGTTTAGAACATGGGAGATTTGAACTCAGAAATACAGCTGCTTCGGTTCCCTTGTAGATGAGGGGCTTTAGTGCCGGGAAGGGTGTTCCCAACTGAGGGAACAGCTGGCACAAAAGCGCAAAGGATTGGGGGTCTACGGGGGTCAGGACAACTGGAGGGCCAAGATCACTGGCTATCAAGGTTACCTTGTCCTGGTTATGGCTGTTTTAACAGGTGCCTTGAGTCAGAAAAAACTCTTCCAGGAACCCCAAGGCTCCTGACAGTCCCGTGGAGAGAGATGGGTGTGGTACAGAGACAAGTAGCTAGTCGCCTCCAAAAGTGGTCCAAGGCTGCCTGCTGAACACCCTTCCCCACCCCCGCTCTGTCTCTGCCATCCTCTAGGAAAACCAAACTGCAGTTCCCGGATATACGTTTGTCATTTAAAAAAAAGGCAGAAGAAAATCAATCCCCGGGCGTTCTGCTCTGAGTTGGTTGTCTGCCCAGGGCGCCTGAAGCCCAGCAGTGCTTAAGACTGTGAGCCGCTGTCACTCAAACTGGACAGGACCAATGGGTCCCTGGGAGCCACTCTGCTGGATTGGCTCAAACAATTGGCTGCTTAGGTGTGGGTGCTGTGGCTGGAGAAACCAGAGAGATGATCACCTCCCTGGGCAGGGACCCCTGAAAGGGTCGCCACTCAGCAGCTTGTCATTTGATAACTGTTGTCTCCCGAGAGCAACTCTGGACCTGTGTTGGTAGGCTGTGTTGAAGGCTCAAATCTTCTGTCTGCTGTTTGCCAGCTGTGTGGCTTGGGCTTTGTTGCTTAACCTCTCTGAGCCGTGGCTTCTCATTTATAAAGTGTGGATAGTTGCGGTAGTAAACTCAATGCTGGGAACCCAGCACACAGAAATGTTAGAGAGAGCTGGAATTTATAACTGTTGTTGTTTTACTCTGTAGATGTGTGTTTACCACTCATGGGGACACTAATAACGATAATTAGTAATTATATAAATAATAGTGTAACAACATAATTAAGAGAACTTGTAAACTATGTGGGTAGAGGGCATAGACATTACATAGATGTTAGCCGGAAGGAGGAAGGCTGGGTGCCGGAAGCTGCGAGATGACAGGCACAGGCAAGGTGAACACACATCTGGACACTGAGCTTGTCACCAGATGTTGGAATGTGACCAAGAAGTCATCTGTACCTGACTTCCTGGAAACAATGACTTTTCAAGCAGGGATCTGAGGGAACACTCTCCAAAGTGGGAACAGCGTGTGCAAAGGCCTTGTGCGCAGAGAGCTGCATATAGCACAGACCTGGAGCAGGCAGGAGGAGGGGCCTCAGGTTCCAGCTGTGCTGTAGGGACCCCCTGTGCCCCCCTCCTCTCCCAGAGGACAGTTGCTGCACTGTCAAACACAGGAAATGCCTTGGGAACTTTATTTTGTAACTAGTTAACCCACTTCACCCACCTTCCTTTTCAATTTCATGACTGTGCATGGCACTGCCAGGGTTCAAATCCCAGCTCTGCCGCTTGCTAGCCGTGTGTCCTACTTTCTCTCTTGAGGCTTGGTTTTCCCACCCGCAAGTGGACATGTTGGTGGCTTTGTTGCTCAGGGTTGCCAGGGAGTGTCTTGTAGAGTGTCCAGGGAAGATGACAGGTCTTAACTGCTCAGTCTCCACAGTGGGACACAGCACACAGAGGAGCTGGGACAGGCCCAATGCGTTTTCTTTGCTATGCACCCCATTTTTTAAAAAATATTTATTTACTTATTTATTATGTATACAATATTCTGTCAGTGTGTGTGCCTGCAGGCCAGAAGAGGGCACCAGACCTCATTACAGATGGTTGTGAGCCACCATGTGGTTGCCAGGAATTGAACTCAGGACCTTTGGAAGAGCAGGCAGTGCTCTTAACTGCTGAGCCATCTCTCCAGCCCCTATGCACCCCATTTTTATGTGTGCTTCTTGGAGGCAGCAGACAGAAAGTGAGGTCACATACCTAGGGCTCCCACTGCTGGGAAACGCCCTCTAAGATGTCCATCAAATCCGAGGGAGCTGTCATGGTACTCTAACTCTGGTCTGGTCCAAAACGTCTCTCTCTTGCCTCCTGCCTTCGTGCCTCTGTGGCATCTTCACTGTTCCTGGCAGCACCCAACCACAGTCCTTTGCCCTGAGTGTCTGACCCGTCCTTCCCGGAGCTCTTCCTCTGGTTCGCTGGCCCCTGCTTCTGTAGCCTCCATTTAGACAGAACCCCGTCATCCTTTCTGAAATACTCCTTAGCTGCCCCCACTGGTTTGATCATGCATTCATTCATTCATTTGTTCCTTCTTCCTTCTCCCCTCCCCTCAGGGAGTCACTCTGGAGCACTCGAGCTAATGGAAACCATTCGGCCTCAGGCCAGTGGTGAGCCTGGTTTATCTTTAGCTCTGTGCGTCTTGCTTTAGAAACTGGTGACCCCAATTCCAGCCCCCTTCTAATTAATGTGGCTATGAATTAATATCCAGTGGCTGTGGGCCACCTGCGATGGTTTGCCAGCCTCAGTCATAGAAGACTCAAAGCACTTAGGGACAGCTGTCATGGTGACAGGACATAGGTAGGTGGCATCTCTCACCAGATGCCATGCTGAGACGCCACTCAGGGACCAGAGAGGAGGTGAGAGCGCGGACAGTGACTCCAGTCTAAAGTCAGAGTCCAGTCTGGAGATGTAACTGGTGTGAGCGACCCTTAGACCTGAGCAGGGAGGCGTTGGGCAACCTTTCTGTCTCAGTTTCCTTATCTGTAGGATAGGTATCAGGTCTAGCCCCCCTCTTCTCGGGATGTGAGATGAGACACAGAGGCCCTTGACCACGGCCTGGAGCCAGTTCCTGTCTCTCTGGCATCTCTTGCTCCTGTCTCTCTCACTTTGGGGCCTCTCTCAGTCCAGTTCAGAGAACCAAGTCTCTGGGTGGAGGTGGCTGCTCTGATATCTGGCAGGAGGAGGCACTTAAGTTCGGGTGACGTAAGTGTGGTGCCCCATGGCTCCTCTAGCCCAGCATAATCAGCTTCTTCCTGCTTGGTCTACTGAGAGCCAGAAGCTGGGAGATGAGGGTTGGGAGGTCAGAGCACGCCCTTGGGGTGCCCATGCGGTTTGGTGACTCTTGCGTCTTTATTCAAGCCAGACAGAAGTGAGAGCCTTGGCTCCCCTTGCTCTGTGATCCAAAGACCCCATCGATTCTCATTTTATCGCTTAATCCAATGCCATATTTCCCACAGGTGGCATTCCTAGGGCTGTAACCCAGGACCTGCCCGTCTCTGTGAGTGACCAGGGGGGTCTTGCAGGGCTGAGCCCGCCTGCATTCCCTGCACTTGCCTTTCTGCTCCCTCTCTCCTTCCTTCCCTCTCTCTCTTCCCCCTCCTTTTCCAAACAGTCTCCTATAGCCTAGGCTGGTTTCAAACTTGCTGTGTAGCCAAGGATGACCTTTAAGTCCTGCTCTTCTTCCTGTCTCTTCCTCCCCGGTGTGGGAATTACAGGTGTGCGCACCACCCTGGTTTATGTGGTGCTGGGGAACGGAACCCAGAGCTCGTGTGCCCCAGGCAAGCACTGTGCTGTCTCCCCTGCCTCTTCAAACAACCTTCCATCATCAACTCTAGGAAATGATCCTGGCCCCAGCCCAGAGCAGCCTGCGCAGTAGTTTAGTCGGTGACTCCAGACTAATGGTCTTAACCTGTGGGTCACGACCCCTTGGGAGGGTCACCTAAGACCAAGGGAAAACCCAGACTTTTACATTATGATTTATAACAGTAAGATTCATGCAGTTATGAAGTAGCAACGAAAATAATTTTATGACTGCAGGTCATCACAACATGAGGAACTGTATTAAAGGGACTGCATTAGGAAGGCTGAGAACCACTGCTCTAGAACATTCCCTAGTCTGGATGGACAGTGAGTGTCCCCCACCATCCAGCCCACCTTCCCACCAGTGTGGGGTGGCTTGACACCCCCAGTCCTGTGGCCTGTGTTCCACAAGATGAAACTCCGGACTGGACTGATAATAAGCAGCTATTGATCCCTGTGGTGGTCGTTATCAAGATTTATTTAGTCAATATGGCCTCCCCGCTCAATAAATCGTGTCGTTGATAAAGAAGGAAGGAGACGGACTTGTAGACTGTATTAAAAAGTTTTTCAGATTTTCATTTAACAGCTTACTCCATCCCCATCCTTTCCGAGCCGAGCCCGTAGCAGCAGCACAGGCTACCGGTGAACTTGGCACCCGCAAATTGATGTCTTCCCCTTCCTTCTGGGCTTTGCTTCACCCCCTTCCATCAGCACCCTGTTTTCTCATTTGATCTTCACTGTCTTTGGGGGCTGACAGTGTAGTTACCCTAGACTATAGATGCAGTCTCTGAGCCCAAGATCACCCAGGGCTCCATCCCAGGCTGTCTGGCCGGAGTGTTTGCTCAGCAGCTGTCTCTCATCAAGTAAATGGCCGGCTGTGTTTTCACTGGGTGCTGTGAGCAGGCCTTGGAGCCTGCTGGGGTCTGTGGGTGCCAAACGGATGGGGAAGCACAGACGTGGAAACGGAGGGAAGAGAAGTGTCCAAGTCAGATGGGGGTGCCTGTCGTGAGAAGGAGTTGATTAGGCAAAATGCGGGCAGAAGAGAGCTCATAGCCACAAGCAACTTCCTGCCCTTGGCAGGGTGGGCAACATCTGACCGCAGCTGTCAGGGTTTGAATGAGAAATGTCCGCCAAGGGCTCATGTGTTTCCTAGCTGGTGGCTCCCTTTAGGGAGTCTGGGCAACCTTTGTGAGTTGGGGCATTGGGCTTATGTCTGTCTGTCCTGCCCACTTCCCCGGAGGTGTGAGGGAGTCCAATCCTTCCCCTGCCCGCCACCATGCCACTGGACTGTGCTCTGTCATCCAGAGTAGTCCTTCCTCCTTCAAGGTGCCCATTAGGTGTTTGGTCGCAGGGAAGAAGTAAGAGCATAAGGATGTGGGGAGTAGCCCTGTTTTTTTGTCTCCAGGAAATCCGAGAGGCCAACTTTCCCTTCTCTTTAACCACCTTCCAGAATGTCATCTGCATTTCCGTTTCTGTCCCTAACTGTTCCACCCACCCTGCAGCTACTTCCAGCTGCCACCTCCTCACAGCCCCCCTCCCATCCTCCGCCATGTCCTCCTCTTCCCTTCCCACCTCCTGATGTCACTCCTTGGTTTGTTTTTGAGGCTCACTGCTCTCTGTTGGCCTTTAAGTGGTAGTCCCTCTGAGGTCCTTCTCGGTGTCTCTTCACTTTGTCCCCTAGGTGACTTGCCGTATCCCCTAGTTACCTGCTCTCCACCCAACCCTACCAGCTTCTTTACACAGCTTCCAACTTCGGCTCTTAGCAACATTGTAAAATTTTATTGTACCCGTATTTACTTAGTTTTATCTGTATGTCTGTCTTGCATGTGTGAATATAGACCATGGAGGTACCTGGTACCTGTGGGGACCAGAAGAGTGACAGGTTGTTGTGAGCTGTAGCCTCATAAAACATCCTTCTGTGGGTGCTGGGAACCGAACTCAGGTCCTCTGCAAGAGCAGCTCTCTCAGCCACTAAGCCATCTCTCCAACCACTATGGACACCTTTTGACTGTGTGTGGCAAAGAGGTCTCTAGGTCCAGATGACCACATTGAACTCTTCTCCCCTGGGCCTCCACCCGAGGACCACTGAGATCCACAGGACAGAAACTGTTGGCTCCCGTCTCCCACCCTCCCCCTGTCAGGCTGTCACTCAACCAAGGGGTTCACCTCCCACTGTCTGGGCACTCCATTCTCTGTCACTTCCCCTGGACTTTGCTTGTCTGGCTTGTCTTCCCACCACCTCCTCTCCCACTAGAACCCTGTTGAACCATCCTTTCCCTTTGGGTCACCAGGGACTGGTCCTTGTGGGTGTCATTCCCTGTCCACAGTGAGGCTCTTCTGCCCTGTGTTCCCACAGCTGTGGTGTTCTGTGTGCACATGTGGTCAGCAGAGCCCTTGGAAACCATGAGCTGAAACAGATCCCTTCACCCTCAGGTTTCTTGTGGTTTGGTCACAGTGACGAAAAGGTAACCAAAAATGGTGGGCTGCTGGCTAAGCCCACCTCCCCCATAGACCCCAGGCTTCTTCCAGCTTGGCTTCTCTTGTAGCTTGTGTGGCCTCTGCCAATTCTGGAACTGAATGAAGGTGATTTTGCTTTTTTGGCTTCACTGTAGACTGTCTGGAAAATGGGCAGGCATATCACCACAGATGAAAGATGTGCTGAGAAGTTTAGTATTTGAAAAAGTGTATATTAAATATATATTTTTAATTACATTTATTTGTGTGTGTGCATGCATGCACTATGGTGTGCCTGCAGAGGTCAGAAGACAGCTTGCGAGAGGTCAGTTCTTGCATTCTACCATGTGGTCCTGGGAATTGAACTCGGGTCATGAGGCTTAGTGGCAAGCACCCTCTGAGCCATCTTGCCAGCCCCCAAATATTTAGCTTTTGTTTTCTTTGTTCAGATTTAATGATCAGTTAGACCTTCAGTGCTTCCTCAGAACCCCCACTCAAGTGATTTTATTCCCACACTATGATGTGGGCCTTGCTAATCTCCCGTTTTCAGCTACTTGTCCCACGCCACACAACAGATCCAAGCAGTCTGAGCAGCGTCTGCACACGCAGGCTTACCTGCCTGTTTTTGGTGCCATTGGGAAGGGGCTACTGTACCTCCAGCTGCCTCTCCCTTCTCCTAAAGCTAGTTCGTGTGCGGGCTGATGAGGGCAGGTGGTCCGCAGGAGACAGAGATGCCTGACAGGAATGGGAGCCAGGGCCAGAGTTACCGCAAATGCTCCCCACATAAGCCGTAGGCTTATGACATGCAGATCCCTATAGAAGGAACCAGAGGACACCCGTGACCATTTCCTGTCCCTCACCAGCTGAGGTCACTGGACCCGGTCCCTCAGGCCAGTAGCCTGGCGCCTCTCCAAGCCAGCCTGTCCCTCAGAGGAAGTCCTCCACAGCCTCCATGATTGAGGGAGTTGGTCCCACAGCCCGTGGCCTACTTTGAGAAGCTCAGCTCTGGAAAAGAATCCTTCGGAGCCCTGCAGGGCTCTGTGGAGGCTTCTGGAATGTGGGTAGCAGGAGGGACAAAGGCCCAGTTGCCACTGCCAGCCTAGCTGCCAAGGTGGGGATCCCAAGGAAGGCAGACCCCCTCCTTCTTCCTCAGATGCCCCCTCACATCCCATCCAGACGATGCCCTGGGCGGATAGGGCCAGCCTGAGCCCTGTAGGTGAGCAGCCTTAGCTGAGCCTGCTTCTTCCCTGGGGACCTTAGCGCTGCAAAGTGTGTGACCTCCACACACTGCTTTCAGGCTCTTTGCCTCAACTCTGCAGTGTGCTGGGCCCTTCCTGTAGTGCAGTGGAGGTGGGTTATGGCTTTCTTTGGGAACGGTGTTTCTCAAGCTTGTCTGTGAAGCAACATAGTGTGGAGTGAGGCAGATCATGCATCTGTGTAGATGTATCAGTCAGTCATCGCCATGTAACAAGTCTTGGGGGGGGTCATGACTACAGGGCTCACAGGGTCTGTCAGTCAGGCAGAGCCCAGTTGAAGTGGCCATCACCACTCTTGACAGCTGGGCGTCAGCTGGCTCAGCTGCCGCAGGGGTGCCACCGCGTGGCCTGCCTGATGGTTTCTCCCCACTGCATAGTGCCCAGGTTTCCAGAGAAAAGGTGGAAACTTGGCTTTCGTCATTAGGCTTGGACATTGGTTGTCACTCTGTCAGCTTTGCCTCCAGCAACGGTCAGCCGTCCAAAGGGAGAGAGGTCTGGACTCCCCTCCTCAGTGACTGGTGTGTCAGCCATGCTTCATGAAGAACCTGGGAAGGGAGAGGGAGATATGGTGGCTGCCATCTTGGGAGAAGTTGTTTTCTGTGGAAAGGGAGGAGCTGATTCATATCATTCAGGTGCAGGTGTGACAGAAGGTGGTTGGGGGAGACGGTGAGTGTGTTATAGGTTGTGTGGAATGACTGGAAGTGACAGGAAGTAGGCAAGTAGGAGTGTAACAGGAAAGTCTGTGAGGAGAGTGGATGTGACGAGAAATAGCAAAATAGGAAGTGTGACAGGAGAGCGCGTGATGGGAATGGGTGTGACGGGAAGTAGGGGTTGAGTGGATGTGTCAGGGCGTGGCCAAGGAGGCCGGTTCTGCCCGAGTCTGCCATGGTGGCAGTAGTGAAGTCCTGGGTCCCTGAGCTGCCCCCTGAGCGCCTTGGGACGACTGTCCAGTTCGCACGTGGGGACCCAGGCCTCACCCGTCTGGCTGACCCTCCTGAAGCTCTGGGCCGTGCTTGGCCCTGCCTTGAACTTCTCTCAGCCGCATCTCTTTTCCTGTGGGCTTCGTGCTCCCCACTCCCACAGCGCTCACCCCCCTTCTTTGAGAGAAAGCACGACTCCCACCTCAACAGCCTGGAAGCCCTCCAACTACCACACTTCTCTTCAAATAAAAGCAGCTAATTAACATTATTCTTTAATTATTGCCTTTATCAACAAGGGGTCTGATTGCACCAGCAGGGTAGTTGCTTTCCCTTCAACTGCTCAAGTGAGTGCTTCAGTTCCTGGTGCTTTTGAAATGAATTTGATGTCGTCTGCCCAGAGTCACTTAATGGGGACGCCCGGGTAATGACTGAACGCACTAACTCCGTTAGCAGCCCTGGAAGCGTGTAATTTGGCCCCTCAGGCAACCGCACTTTGAAAGTCTCTGGATAGTTTTGAACTCTCTGTTCTTAATTAAATATGCAATTTTTCACGGTAACCAGGTTAATTCTTTTGTGTTGTGTTGTAATACTGTTAGGAATTTTCATAGTTCTTATTAAACATTATTCAGGCATTGTGAATTCCATAATTAAAAAAAATGAGAAGAACAAAGCTTGATTCCCTCTTTTCTTTTTTCTCCCTGGCTAATTTATCAAATGAATTTTGCAAATTTTTCTTTCTGTCCCCAGACAGTGTGGCAAGTGTTTTAAAGGGGAAGGATTTAATTGCCCTGTAGGGATTGGCTGGTTATGAAGGATTTGGCTGTTTGATTAGTAAACCCAGTTGGGACCGGTCTAATACTCCATGATCTTAAAAATTGTCTGATTGTACCCTCTCGGAGGATCTTCGCTGCTCGCTCCCGCCCGTCCGCCCTCACAAGTTTGATTATGAAGCTGTGGGGAGAGGAGCAGGCAGCATCGACTTTACTTTAAATTGGGGATCTTGGGATTTTTTTTGCCCCCACCCCCACCTTGACTGGGGAGGGAAGAGGAGAGACAAAGGCAGAGACAGACACGTAAACAAACAGTGAGGGTGTGGGGGACACACATACACACAGGCAGCGACAGACACACAGACCCAGAGACACAGACACCAAGACAGAATGATTCTCAAATCTCGGGTACCATGCAAGATGGAGTATGGTCAAGAGGGTGAGCATTTCACTGTATCCTTACCCCATCCCTGCCAGCTAGTCTAGATGTAGTTCCTCTGCAGGGAGGGAGGGAGGACCCATTTCCATTCTGGAATTGGGACCTGTTCCCAAAATGTACAGTCTGCCCTACTCTGAGCTTGCTGTTGGCAAAAGAGACAGGAACCCTAACTACCCTTAATCAGGTCATGGGGCTTCTGGGGTAGGGGATGTGGCAGAGAGAGCCTGGGCCTTGAAATGCTGACCCCTGGCACCTTTGTTTCCAGAAAGCCCACCTGCTTTTGCCTCAGTTTTCCCCATCTGTAAGATGGGGCAGATGACTGCTAGCCTTTTCAAGCACTCCTGCCCTTCCAAATCTGTGTCCGTGCACATGCATGTATACATGTCCACACACACATGCACATATACACACATGCATACACACATGCACATACACACACAAGCACATGCATACACACACGGGTGTACGTGCACACACACAACCCCAGATGCTGGTGTGGTGCAGCCTGCGCCTCCTCTTCTCTGCTCTATTTTTACTCCTGTTTCGGTCGTTGGGGACAAAGAAGAGCTCAGGAAAATTTCTGGGATTTGGGGCAGAGAGCGAGGCACACCCTGGAAGGATTCGTCCAACTGCAAGGGAAAGAAGTACTTTGTTACAGGACTTTGGATGTGGAAAAGGGAGTGCGACCCTGGACAGGCCCGGAGGACAGCTCTCTGTGTTCCTGTCCACTTCTTAATCCCATTGCGTTCCGTGAGGCCATCAGTTCTGGTCCAGTCTTTCACTGAGCAACTCTGGCTGTCCTTGGTTTTATGTACATTGCCCTGGTGGCCCCCTTCTCTTGTTCCCCACCCCAGGCAGGGCTAAGACCTCTTTGAGACTTTGCTTTTAGATGTCCACCCCTAGTGTCCTTGCCTTGTTCTGTCAAGAGGGCTGGAGGCCTCGTGGTCAACTGCTTGGTTATAGGGGCAGATATGTGCCACTCTGGACCTGTTTCCTCCCCTAGGAAATGGGTCTTTGACTGGGAACAGTGGAGTGAATTTTGTATAGGCTAGCATACAGTAGGTACTTTGTAAGTTAGCTGCACGGTGGCCGGATGAGTGGCTCCCGTTAATCCCCCAAGGTGCAGTGGACATTCCCCTGCCTCAGGAATGGTCACAGTTGTCAAGCTGCTTTTCTGCCTGGGCTGGTGAGTGCATTTCTTTGGGGGGCTTTGCATTGCGCATGAGGGAGCCCCCAAAGGGAGCCCCACCTGTATTATGCACATATATGTCACAGCTAAGTCAGAGGAGTGTGCATACAAGGCCTTTCCAGCAGACAGGCTCGCTTATCTTACTGTGATTAAATATTTATCTGGGGCTCGTGAATACAGTACCTGGAAGTAGATAAAGTGACGTCATATGTGAAAGATGGAGAAGCTGCGTGCCCAGCTCAGCCTGGAGGGAGCAGAGTGGGAGGGACTAGGCAGGGATGACTTCATTCCTTCACCTGGTGATGGGCCAGCAAGCTTTGCATCTCCTCAGTGTTAGGCAGCCAGCCAAGTACCAGGGAGGGCCCTGGGGATCAAAGGTCCTGAGGTGAGGGGGACATGCTTGTAGTTTTAGGAAGGGAGGGACAGGGAGTTTGGTGTGGTTTGGTGTGACCGAGTCCGGCCTCTGAGCAGCCAGGTATGACTGGGAGGATGGGCAGCCTGGGTCTGATGGAGCTGGGTTTTTTTTCCCCCCTTTGGTTTTTTGAGACAGGGTTTCCCTGTGTAACAATCCTAGTTGTCTTGGAACTAGCTCTTGTAGACCAGGCTGGCCTCGAACTCACAGGGATTCACCTGCCTCTGCCTCCTGAGTGCTGGGATTAAAGGCACGTGCCACCATGGCCCAGCCTCTGATGGAGCTGGTTTCCAGCTCTGTTGAAGTCTGTGTCCTGGACAGAAGGTGACAATGTCTGAAGAAGTTAGGGTGATGGAGGAAGATGTGGGTTACAGGGTGCTGAGGCTCAGAGCCCGGGGTGGGAAAAGGGGCCAGTCAAGGACACTGTTGTCCTCTTGTCTGTGACTCTTTCGACATCTGGGAAACTGAAGGGCACAGCAGACCTAGGGACAGGCATGCGGCATGTCACCCGCCCAGGCAGATGGGGAGGGGAAGGGGTGGCTTCTTCTCATTCAAATATATACTCTGTTTCTTTCTGCCATTTACTATTTACCTAGGGGTTTGTGGAAGAAGGAAAGATTTTTAAAAATCCAAGCCACAGGAGCAAACATTTATGCAGGTGTACACGCGTGCAGTATGTCCTGTGCTGTTGAGACTGGGGAGCCTCCATTCCCTGAGGCAGTGGGGCTGTCACCTGCTAGGTGGTGTCACACCCCTCCCATCTGCCTTGAGTCCAGCTCTCGTCATGGTCACTGTGGGGCCGGAGGTTCTGCACCAGCTGCTGTCTCGCTACTGAGGTCCCCTGATGAGTGGCTGGGGTTGGGGGGCAGTCCAGGGCACTTAGCGGTGCCCCAACGTGTTAGCATCGTGGTCACTCTGGAGTACTGATTCATGGCGTCTTTCCGAGCAGTAGACCTGTTGCTGGGGTCTGATGGTTCTCCCCGAACCATCTGGGCTGTTGAGTAAATGCTGCCCGTTTTTAAGGCTGGTTCTGTCAGCATGTGTCGGGTGCCAGCCACACTGGGATCAAGGACACCTCTTCCCGGAATGGCCAGCTCAGCCCTGATGTCACTGGAGACAGGTGTCTAGGGAGGGACCTCACTGGGTGGTGGCTCAGTAGGACAGGTGCTTGCCACACAAGCATTCATTTGGCTCCGAGTTGGGCTCCTCAGCACCCATATAAAAAAACAAGACATTCCTGCAATCCCAGCCCTGGAGGTGTAGAGACAGGAGGATTCCAGGGCCTCTGACCAGCAAGTCTACCCAAATCGGTGAGCTCCAGGTTTAGTGAGAGACCCTTTGTCCAACAAAAAGGTAGGTGCTGGGCAGTGGTGGTACACACCTTTAATCCTAGCAATCCCAGTACTTGGGAGGCAGAGGCAGGCAGATCTCTGAGTTCGAGGCCAGCCTGGTCTACAGAGCTAGTTCTAGGACAGTCAGGGCTACACAGAGAAACCCTGTCTCCAAAAAAATAAATAAAGGTGGAGTGTGTTGAGGAAGAAAACCACCATTGACCTCTACCTCACACACACATACACACACATAAACATGTGTATACATACATCACACATATAAATAAATAGAACAGGGACAGACGGTGCCTGGTGTTTCCAGGCTTGGGATGGGAGGGAACGCCCCTTTGTCTCTGGACACATGGTTGGTTCTGACCTGGATGGCTGGCCATTTGCTTATTCATCGTAACACTCCACGCCTCCTTGGCCTCCGTCACTCTTGTGACTTGGGGTCTCTGTGGGTACAGACAAACTCAGGATGTCCCTCTGCAGCACCCCACTCGTCCTGACAGGGCTTGGATTTTTAGTGTGATGCCAGACAAGTGGAGAGACCATCTCTGATCAGCGAGTCTTTCACCATGTCTAATTTCTATGCTATGAGTGTTTTACATGCACGTATATGTGCACCGTCCATATGCCTGCTGCCTGCAGAGGTCAGGAGAGAGTTGCCAGAGTCCCTAGAGCTGGAGTTCCAAACAGTGGGAGCCGCCATGTGCGCGGTGAGAATGCCACCTGGGTCCTCTGAGCAGCCTGAGCAATGAATCCTATACTCACATCATTGGGAAGGGGGCCTGGGACTTGGGAAGCTTCAGGCCCAATGCCTGGTACACAGTAGGTGTTCACTGTTGCTGTCATTGCTGTTTCTCGAGGAAAGAACTGACCTCCAAGGGGTTGCTTTTAGCATCTGTTCTGATTTAGATGGCAAACACCCCACCCTTCCCAGTCTCACGTGTTCCAACACTCGGTCCCTAGTGGCTGGCTGCCACTAGGGTTAAACTTTTAAGAGGCAAAGCCTCATAGGAGGAAATGGGCTGCTGGGTGGGGGTGAAGGTTTCTTAGCCCTACTCCCCTTCCTCCTCCTTCCACTTCTGGTCACTGGCTCTGCCTGTCGCCATGAAGGACTGTATCCCCTCCACCTGTGAGCAGAATCAGTCTTCTCTTCCCTGTCATGCAATGAGAAAGTAGCCAGCAGAGCCCATGGACAATCGGCCTGTTTTCAGAGGCTCCTGTCTGGGATCTGCTCTTGTTGTGGGTTATAATTTTGGGTTAGAAATTCCTTTTTTTCTGGACAGTAGTGGCTCATGTCTTTAATCTCAGCACTCGGGAGGCAGAGGCAGGTGGATCTCTGTGAGTGAGACCAGCCTGGTCTAGAGAGCGAGTTCCAGGACAGCCAGGGCTACACAGAGAAACCCTGGAAAAAAATAAATAAAAGCAAACAAAGAAAAGAAGAAAGTTCATCTTAGATATGATTGTCTTCTGGTGAATTCTGCCACCTGGATGGACCCACGTGCCAGAACTCAGCCAGAGGGTAAATACTGTTCATTTTGTTACCTGTATACCATCTTACACAACCACTCGACTCTGCCCTGTTCGAAAGCGTATGTAAACAGGTGCTGCTTGAGCCAATGAGTGCTGGGGAAGGGGAGCCTGGGAGATGAAGGTCATTCACCCTTGTGCTCGAGAGACTTTCTGTTTGCTTTTACTAAATGTCCAGGTATTACTAAATGAGAACGACATTTTGTTGTTGTTGTTGTTCATTAATTTCCTGACCGAGTTTTGTTCTGTTTTTTGAGACAGGTTTTATCTGTGTAGCTCTGGTTGTCCTGGAACTCACTCTATAAACAAGGCTGGCTTTGAATTTGGAGATCTGCCTGCCTGTGCTCCCCTCTCCTGCCCCTTCCCATGCTGGGATGAAAGGTTCTTGGACCTGCAACATCTTTGCTGTTTGGGAACCAGTTCATTCCGGGGCCCTTTCCAAACCTGCTAAGTCAGCATCCCTGGGGCGAGACCTCGAAGTCTCAAGCCACACAGGTCACCCATGTGATTCCACTGCACCACTAAGAGCCCCAAATCTTTGTGAGCGTAGAGCTTGACTACATGTGAGTGTGGACTGGCCACTTTCTGTTTCATCAGCGAAGTCTCCTGCCTCCCTTGCAGCTTGATTCCTCCTTCAAGGGTTTGCCTCAGGGTCTTGGTGATCAATATGTGTGGGTTTAGAGCAGGGGGTGTTGAGTCCACTGGCATCAGGTTTGACTCCATCTCTGACTGAACAAGCTATGCACTCCCCACATAGCCCCGTGCCTCTCTGAGCCCCAGCTTGTCCTCCTGCAGGATGGGATGGGATGGGATGGGATGGTGAGGCTGACCACTCATGGGGGACCCGCAGAGCTCTCCGTTTGTGGTCCTGTTTGTGACTGGCCTAGCCTTGTGAGGCAGCTTCCTGGATAACAGACTTGGGGACATCTACCTGGTGAGGTGGGCAGGTCCTTATGTAGTTTTGGGCCAGGTAGTAGGCAGGGGGCCAGCAAGTGGCAGATAAGCCTGGTGTGTCCTCCGCCTCTACTCCTAGAGTGGCCATCGTACATTCTGCATGTCCATCAATTCTGTGACTTAACTGTGCTCATTCCCACAGCCATTCCTGCAACAGGAAGTCACATGACTCAAATTGCGACAATCAGAAACTTTCATGGTATTTTTCAGTTGCCTTGGTGGCGGGGGTGGGGGAGTCTCTCTTGTTGAGTTTCTGAAGGAATGAAAGTGAAGAGCCAGTGCCCATCTGTGATGACACACTGAAAGCCACCTTCTTGGAGGTGACCAAGCCGGTTTGAGTCTTGTCTCTATGGCATGGCCACATGAGTATACCTGGGCTCTTTATGTATTAAAGCTTTTTCAAGTTAAATCAATATCATCTGTAGCCAGAAACACAGCTCCCCTCCCCGCCCCAGTCTCTCATGGAAGATTCTGTAAACTCTTAGCTATTCCGTGCTGCCAGATCAGAATTTCTACCGTGGTGAGAAGGGAAAATACACTGCTGCTGTCTGTCCTGGTGTGCTGTGTTGTTTAGGGTGTTGATGTTGGGGGACAGAGGTGGCTGCTGTCTGTCCTGGTGTGCTGTATTGTTTAGGGTGTTGATGATGGGGGACAGAGGTGGCTGCTGTCTGTCCTGGTGTGCTGTATTGTTTAGGGTGTTGATGACGGGGGACAGACGTGGGGTGGGGGGTCACACTATATCGCAGCTCTCCTGGCCTCCAGGGACTTCGGTGTAGTGTCTCTAGTGTTTGTGTCTGGGTCCCTGGCAGAGCTTTGGCACAGTGTCACAGTGTTCAGGGACACCTAAGGGCTCCCTGAAACTTCCCTTCACCCCTCTAGCATAACAGCTGTGGTGTTCTGGGTGTAAAAGTGGCCTGAAGGCAACCCATGCCTAGGGTCTCTCTGAGTCCATCTCACCTTTTGCTACTCAGTCCATTCTCCCTGAGTGACCTCATGATCAAGGTCGTTGCTCGTGCTGCTTTTGCCCACACACCCTGTGTCTGATTCTGCCGGGATGGCTCTTTCCTCCTCATCTCTTTTCTCTCTCTCTTGGGTTTACGCTGGGTTTGGCAGCTTCAAACCAAAATAACTTGCAGTGTGCAGGAGAAATCATTTCTGTGTATGAGTGACACGGGGACAAAAGCCAGCGAGCTGGCCCACTGCTGTCCTTTGAAGGTGCTTGTCAGCGAGCTCCGTGGTGAGACGTGTCAGGTGTCACCTTTGTGACTGAAGATGCCTGCCCCTGTGAGCTGCTGCTGCTTCTTCTTCCTTTTTTTCCCTGAGAAAGCCTTCTGCCCAACCTCCGGGTATCAGGGGGCCTGAAGCCACATCCGTTCTTTACAGAGATGAAAGGAGGAGGCTGGCGGAGCCACTGGCATTAGCCATGGGTACCAGCAAGGACCTCGAGGCTGTGGCTTTGTTACCTGCCTGCTCCACCCTCACACACACAGCCCCGCCCCTGGTGATCTGTGTGGTCGTGTGGGTCTGGTACCTCTAGGCAGAGCCCCGAGGAGGTAGGGTGCTGGCTCTGTCCCTGTGGGTGGGAAGAGAAATCTTGGGGTTTGGAACGTGGCTCTGGAGTTCGACTTGATCTGGGTTCAAATCCTGACTCTGCTATCCTTACAGAGTCAATCTCGTCACCTCCCTAAGCCTCAGTGTCCCCATCTACAGCTAGAGCTGTCAGGTAAAGTGGCCATAACTTTTCTTGTCTCTGTGACAGAAATTCCTTAAGGGATGAAGGAATTCTTCTGGGTCACAGCTTGGGGGCTATAGTCTGTTGTGGAGGGGACAGTCCAGCACTGGGCAGGAAGATGAGGCCTCGATAGACTAACCGAGAGCTTGAGATAGCTTCTCACATACACCTGGGGTCAAGCCACAACCCATAAGGCCTGCGCTGCCTCCAGCACCCTCTCCTCCCTTGAAGCTCCACCTCTTTTCATTAGGTGGGTCTTGCAATTATTTTCTCCAGGTCTCTTCTTTTGGCATGGCCTTTGCAGAGCAGAAAATTGTAGTTTTCATTATTTGTTTTCAAAATTTGATTTACTTTCATTTATGTGTCTATGCACATGAGTGCAGTGGCCATGGGGGCCTGGAGAGGGCATCAGATCTCCTGGAACTAGAGTTACAGTTTCCCAATGTGGGTCCTGGGAACCAAACTTGGGCCTTCTGCAAGAACATCCTGAGGAGCCATCTTTTCAGCCCTCGAACTTCTTAATTTAATGAAGTCAAATTCGGCAACCATTTCCTTCATTGACCATGTCTTTGGCGTTGGGTCTGGATCATCACCACAGCATCCCTGGTCGTCCGGGTCACTTCCTGTTCCTGTCTAGGAAGCTGAGACGGCTCCTGTACAGCGCAGTACACTGCTCTATCCATTCTGAGTTTCCTGGGGTGAAGACTGGCAGGTTTTGGCCTGGGCTGTTCCTGTGTGTGGCTGGGGACTGTTCACTGGTGCTGACTTTCTAATGGCTAATACCACTTCTCCCTCGTCAAAGCTCCGTCTGTTGCATTCATACTGACCTACCTCTGCCACGCTGACTTTATCACTGCGGGTCTTTAATGGCGGGAAGTCTGATGTGCATGAGCCTTCCTGGGTCTTTTTTCTCACCGTGAAACCTTGGCTTTTGATTGATAGTTCATTGGGTCTGCAGACCAAGTTGCTGGTGTTGAGTTTGGC
Source organism: Microtus pennsylvanicus (assembly GCF_037038515.1). NCBI lineage: Eukaryota > Metazoa > Chordata > Mammalia > Rodentia > Cricetidae > Microtus > Microtus pennsylvanicus. The sequence continues at coordinate 115,401,060 of NC_134579.1, forward strand.
TGTCCATGAACATGGAATATCTCTGTCAGTCTAGTTAGGGCCACCACTCCATGCATGAGCGTTCCAGAGTTTCCCTCTTCCACTTCTGTGTGTAATTTTAAAGATTCAGTGTTTTCTGCTTTGTGTGTAGGGATACCACCATCTACCCATCCAGGCTCCTGGTTGTTTGGTTGTTGTTGTTTTTTTTTTCTCTTTTTTTGAGCCAGGGTCTCACTTTGTAGCCCAGCTTGACTTGGAACTCACAGTGATCCTCCTGCCTTAGCCTGGGATTGCCGGTGACTCTCTTTTGGCTACCAAGGGACATTTGAGTGACTTCCAGTCTGAGACTCCCTTAGCAGGGCCTTCTACAACAGGTGCATGAGTGTCTCTTAACGTAGAGGTACACAAGACTTTCCTGGGTGGAGATCGCAGTTCCTCCAATCACACCGTTGGCCCTGGAGGCGTATGGGGGGATCCCTCTGTCAGGACAGACAGAAGTATCTCTAAGGAGAAACCCTGGTGTATCAGGAAACCTGGCTGGCTCCAGGCGGCATGTGGGTAGATATGGCTGGAGACACTGGTAATGATTTCAAAATAGGATGCCACTTCTGCCAGCTAAGTGTGGCCTCTAGTTCCTTTTAACACATTTATTTTCTATCTAATTTAAGTGTGCGTGTGTGGATGATCTATGTGGACATGCAGGTGCCAGAGGAGGACATCAGGTGTGCTGCAGCATCACTCTCTGCCTTATCCCTTGAGGCAGCGTCTCTCTCTGACCCTGGAGTTAGGTTGCTAGCTAGCAAGCTGCTGCTATCCTCCTGTCTCAACACCCACCCATCCCCAGCACTGGGGGTATAGGTGCTGTCCTAGTGAGCTTCAGTTTCAAGTTGACTCAACTCAGAGTCATCTAAGGGGGTGACACTGGCCTGTGGCCATGTCTGGGAAGGATTGTCTTGATGGATGATTGATACGTGGGGCCCAGTCCACTGTGGGTGTTGCTATCCCTAGGCAGGGCGAAGGTAGCTAAGTATGACCTTGCAAATGAGCCAGTAAATGGTGTTCTTTCATGGTTTCTGCTTCAGGGTCCTGGCTTTGGCTTCCCTCAATGATAGACTGAACCTGCAAGATGCCGTACACCTGTTCCTCCCCTAAGTTGCTTTTGGTCACATGTTTTACCAAAGCGGCTGAATGAGACTACCACAGACGCACACGTGTGACCACACTCCACTCCTATGTGGGTGCTGGGATACAGACTCAGGTCCTCACGCTTATGCAGCAAGTGCTCTTGGTCAAACCCCTTCCGTGCATTTATGTGTAATTTGAATGTGATATTTGTAGAGCGGGTTACCGTGCTTTAACACTGTCGTGTCGCTCTTCACCCCAGAATGCACATCTTTCGTGACTTCCGTCACTCATTTATTTAAATTTTGAAAAAGGGTCCCCCGTAGCCTCGGCTGCCCTCAGTATGTCTCCGAGGATAAACCAATCATTTATGGGGTGTCAGGATTGGAACTCAGGGCCCTGGACATGTTAGGCAGGCACTCTGTCATCCGAGCCACACCCCCAGTCCCACCCCAGTCCCACCGGTCCTTAAGGAAGAGACAGTAATAAAAGAATCCAAGCTACTCATTTCAGGGATCTGACTTTCTCTGTCCGTGTAGACGCTGCTCTGATTCTGACGGTGTGACTTTTTAGCTGGGTGTCGTTCCCTCTCTGTGCCTCAGTTTCTTCAGCCCTTTCCCCTCCCCCCACAATTTCCTGAGTTGACCTACAGACACTTGGCATGTGGAACAGGCCTTCCCAGGGCACAGGGCAAGTGAGGTGTTGACCTAGAGGGTACGGGTGTTGTACTGTGGAGCCTTTGGTCAGAGGCTGGGAATGGTGTTCAGTTTTGGTGCCAGATTTTATAATAAATCAACAAATCTGTAAGATAATTACCAATACTAGTGATAAATAACAGGATTTAGAGGATGCTCAGTTAAGTTGGAATATTGGATAAATAATTCTTTTTTTCGAGACAGAGTTTCTCTCTGTAGTTCTGGCTGTCCTGGAAGTTGCTTGTAGATCAGACTAACCATGAACTCAGAGATCCCCCTGCCTCTGCCTCCTGAGTGCTGGGATTAAAGGTGTGCACCACCACCACCACCACCACCACCACTTGGCAGGATAAATAATTCTTAACTGCAAGTATGTCCAACAAAATATTTGAGATATGTTTAACACTAAAAAAAATGTGTCTTTTGTCTGACTTATCATGGTGTATTTATTTAGCTGGACAACCTAAAAGGTTTGCTTTTTATTTACTTATATTTCATTTTTGTTTTTGAGACAGCGTCTTGCTGTGTGGCTCAGGCTGGCCTTAAAGTCCTTCTGCCTCAGCCCCCTTAATACAGGATGGGATCTGGCTTACTTGAATTAGATAAGACAAACCCCTCACCTCTAGTATCTCGTCCAGGCGCCAGGCTCCATCCTGGAGGGATGTGTCCTGGCCCAGCTGTGGTTCTCATCTGACTCCCATGGGCTGTGTTATGAGGAGCACGTGACATCACTCCACACCCTGTGTTTCTCCGTCCACTGGCCCAGGTGCTTGCTGACCAGGCTGCAGGGTGAATCCTTCAGGCGAGTGAGTCAGGGTCACTTGTGGGTTCACCGGGACCAAGAGGGTCCTGTGTATGCTGTGCCCTGCTTTCAGCTGTGGACGTGCAGGCTGGTTCTGTCTGCTTGTCATCCCAGCAGACGCGGAAGCCAGACTGGGTACATCCTAGCGTGGTACATCCTCGGCAGCAGTGAGCCGGGATGCAGGGAGCCAGGCTGCGGGCAGCCAGGCTCGCATTGATCGCAGTTCTTGGAAGGCCTGTCACGAGGACAACAGGCAGAGAGTAAACAGAGCTGGTGGCCAGCAGCTGTCAGGGTCGGGCCAGCTCATTTCTAGGGACTGGCCAGTGCTGTCCATTGGCATTGAGGACGCGGCACTCCTCCCCCACTCCAAGCCTGAGGCCTCCTGAGACCCTCTGTCCAGGTAAGGTTGGGCCTGACTGAGAGTATGGTCCTTGAACTCCCACTGGTGTCTTTCACCCTATCCCTTCCATCCTGGAACTTCAGGAACTCAGGCTCTTCAGCTCATTCCTCCCATCCTCACGGGACCCCTTTGTCTCAGGCCTGGTCAGACTGGGTTTTGTGTCTTGTCACAGCCCTTGACCCTGGAGCTGTCTCCTGCTGGCTCTGGGGGTCCAGCTGGTATCTGTGTTGCTGGACCAGGTGTGGTGACAGCCCCGGAAGGCTCACGATGTGGTCGGTGACCCTGAGGCAGATTCTGTCTGGGTCGGCCGCTGCAGATAGAACTAGGTAAAGAGCAGATCCTCAGGTCCTGAAGGGTCTGTGGCAGGCTTCAGTCTCTTAACGGCTCTCAGATGCTCAGGTATCTCGGTGGTTAGTCACACGGAAGTCCTTGGGCTGCTCTTGGCGCTGTTGTTTTGAGTGTATGTGTTGAAGACGTATCTGTGACGCTTTAGCTTCTGTGTGTTTATCCAAGTGCTTGCTGATGCTCAGTATTGCTGTGGACAGGGGAAGAGCGTGCCATGTAGGCTTTAGCACTGAGGAGCCTGCTTCAAAGAGGCCTGATGTCTGGCCTAGGGCTGAGGGCATGCTGTGTGCCAGACAGCATGGTGGTGACCCATGTGAGGCTGGGGTCTTAGCATCCTGTGCCAAAGCACCGACAGGTCAGGTCCCTTTTCCACAGTCACACAGCCGATAAGTGGATGAACTGGATTTTGAACCCTGAACTTGATCCTCAAACTCAGTCACATATGGTGAAGGACCTCTGGGGTCTCGTGCCCTGAAGCACAAGTGGGGGTCATTGTTACAAAGATCAGCTCCAAGGAGGAGGAGGGGTGGATTCAGCTGGGTGTGCAGGTGACCATGTCAAGGACTCTAGGGGTCTGTGCTGTGGCAGTGACCTCGGCACCCATCATTTTCCTGTCCTTCCATCCTGAACTGTGGCCTGGAGAACCGGCTGTTCCCTTACTCCATTGAACCTATGAGAAAGCCGAAACTTAGAGAGTTTGTGCCCCTGCTCTGACACACACAGCCGGGACATGGCAGAGGCTGTTCAGTTATATCTCACCCTGCCTTGCTTCTCCCAGAGGCCCGGGTCAGGGAGCAACTGGGCTCCCCTGGGCTCTTCTCCCAGTCTCCAGGCCAACCCCCACTCACAAGCCCCCCTCAAGACGCATCCATTTTCCCCTCCCATATTTATCCTTCCCATTGGGTCAGCTGTTAGACGCAGGCCTTGAAGTTGCACTATCAAATTCCGGTGGCCTTGTTGCCCTGAGAGTCCCTCTCCTTGCTCAGCAGAATGTAAACCGTGTATGGGGGAGGTGGAGAGGGAGCAGGAAGAAGAAGGGGAAGAGGGAGAGGAGGTGATGGAAGACCTTTCTTTGATCTTGCTTTGGTAAGATTTGCCTCTCAGAAGAGCTCTCATTCAAGGTCAGAGAGCACAGAAATTGGTGAGAAGGCCCAGGGCCCCACTGCACATAGCAGCGGGCTCTGGACACCTCTGGCCAGCATCCCAAAGAGCCTTCCTTTGTATGCGGAGGATACATCTGGTGTAGGTAGTATTGCTGGGCCTCTTCTGCCAAATGCCACCCCCATCTTTATTCATTTCTGTAGTTCAAGGGAAATCTTCGCTCAACCTGGGAATCAGGAATGGCCTCCCCCAAGCCTTGTGTCCCCAGAGGCCCCGGCCAGCCTGCCTTCCCTGTTCAGAGAGGCTTTTTAGTCAAAGACACAGCCCAGGCCAGGCCCCAGCGGATGCCAGTAATGTATTCACAGTCGTGACACGCAGCCCCCGTGTGTCTTGAACCCCGGCCTCCGGGGATTGGTGAGGCCATGCCATCGACCCAAAGTCCTGGACCGATGTCCTGGTCTAAATCCATCAGGCTCAGCGGCCCCTGGGTCCTGGACCACTGAATAATTTACGGTTCCTGGGAGCGGCAGGGAGCGGGTCACTGGAGTTCATGGGTTAATAACAGGTTTGGTTTTCGATGTCAGCAGCTCTCCCGATAACGTATGAAAGAATCCTATTCTGTTGATTAGATTTTGAAATGGATCAATTTTTAATCAGCCAAACACCTGACTCACTCAATAAGCAGAGCATTGTGCAGACAGGATGGAGGCCGGCTTTATTTACAGGAGTGTTTGTTTTTTTGGGGGGCCAGTGCGTAAATGCCCACCCCACTCCCTCCTCCTGGCAGAAATTGACCGGGTTATCTCTGACCTCAAAAGGCAGCGTTTGATTCCCTTTCTGATGACTTGGGAAATCCATGGGTCTGTTTAAGAGATAAGAATGACAGCTAACAGTTTGATTTAGTCATCGTACTTATTGACGGAGAGAGCATTTATTTGCCAATGAAGAAATTTTGCTTAATGTAACGTCGTGGAAGGAAGAGGAGACAGAGAGCTAGCTCTGGCTGTGTGTGTGTGGGAAGCGAGGTGGACAGGCAGAGGGGAATTGCAGTGGTGGGGGTTTCTGGGTTTACTGGCCCTACCCTGCGAGGGTCTGAAAATACCATCAGTGAGCAAGTGTGCCAAATTTGCCCAAGTCAGATGCTGGCAGAGCAGGGTGTGTCATGTTGGGTCATCTTATTTATTCATTCAACAAACACTAGAGTTGGTAAGATCAGGCTCAACTGGGGACAGCCTGGGAGGGTGAGGGATGGATCCGGCTGGCTGGTTTGGTCCCTGGTCAAGGGACTGAGGAGGAGATGGTGTTGACCCCAGTCCTGCCTATAGTGTCCTTGGTTCGTGAGGGCAGAGGGTCCTTAGTGAGACTTCACTGTAGACGAGCCCTTGGGTCTTCCCTCACACTCAAGAGCTGGGATCAGGGGCTGAGAGTGTGAGGTTGGGCTTGTGTCTCTCAGCATGCCTTTCACAAGCGGGGGGGGGGGGGAAGGCTCGGATAGACAAACAAATTAAAGCAACTTCCTCTATAGAACCTTCTAGAAGAACTCAACAGGAACCACAGACAGTGGGAGTCCCTGGGAGGGGGTTCTTGGGTAGCCTGTTTTGCTCCGTATACTGAGGCATGTGCTGTCATTTGGGGCTATACCTTGGCATGCACCTGGGGACCAGCAGTGGCATTCAACGCTGGAACTGGAGTTGCTCCCCTGTTTGGGTCACCTGCCTGCAGCTGTGATCATACAGCTGTGTCATGTGGGGGGCAGCCACTGTCTTCCAGTGGGGCTCATCCTCCTCATAGTACCTGGGGGAAGTCATGAACTTGGTTGCCCCTGGAGTATCCTGGGTAGGATTCCTCCCTCTCATAACCTCTTAATCCAAGCTTGATATGGGTTGGTGACCCATTCCTAAAGAGACCTCAGCAGAGCCAGCTGAGTTAGTAGTATTAGAAGCCCTGGGTTCTGGTTCTGGCCTGTCACTTGCACTCCTGGTGACCTGAACAGGATTTCTGGGCCTCTGTTTCTCACATGTCCAATGGGAATGACAGGACCATCACACCTGTCGCAGGGCCTGTGAGCCTCTTGTTCTGTCTTCTCATACAACCCCCCATTTGTCTAGTAGCCACCACCACCCCCAAAGCACCCATGCTCAAGACACTGCTGGGCCGTCTTTACTCTCCACCACTCTCAGTGCGATTAAGTGTAGACTTTGCACATCTTTTTGACTGATTCCTCTCATTAAAATGTCTCTTTTGCATGCCACTGTGTGCCAAGCACACAAGTATCTGGCACACAGTAGACACATGGTTAAGTTCCTGTGCGGGGGAGGAACAAGAGGAGTCAATGTATTCTGAGCAGCAAGCTCAGGTACATTCCCGGTCACGTGACTGCCTGGAGCTCGTGAGCTGTGCGGTTTCCTCCTCTGTCGGATACTGAGCTCTCGCCCTAGACATTGGTTACTGTCAGCTGATGCAGATTCTGAGTTCTCTGCCTACCGCTTGAGCCGTCATTCTTCAGCACACGGGGAGGGGGTGGGAGGCTCAGGGAGCTGTTGGTACCCATTTCTGTAGGCTGGAAAGCTAGGCTGCCCTTGGTAGGAACCTCAGCCTACTGTAAGAAATACTTTGTGCCGTAAGAAATAAAGCTTGCCTGAAGATCAGACTGCATAGCTAGCCACACTAGTTAGCCATAGAGGCCAGGCAGTGGTGGCACACACCTTTAATCCCAGCACTTGGGAAACAGAGGCAGACTTATCTCTGTCAGTTCAAGGCCACCCTGGGCTACGCGAAATTGATTCAGTCTAAAAGAGAAACAGCGATCACACCTTTGACACCAATACTTGGGATCACACACCTTTAATCCCAGTGCAGGAGTGATATGGCTGAGGAATATAAGAGGGAGGAGACAGGAACTCAGGCCATTCAATCTGAGGATTCCTAGAGACAGAATCGCCCATTCGGTTTGAGGATTCGGCAGAGGTAAGAACTAGTGGTGGCTGTTCTGCTTCTCTGATCTTTCAGCATTTATTTCTTTTTCTGACTTAAGGTTTTTATTATTAAAACCAATTAGAATTCATGCTACACTGTGGTGTCCAGAGGACCTGACCCAGGCCACCATGGTAACCTCAGCTCAAGTCTACTCCCCTGAGACTCCCATCATGAGGGACTTCCCAGACACAGGAGGGGTGGGTCTGGCCCCTAAAAACACAGCGGTAGGAGGGACAGGGCAGGGTGAGGCTAGGACCCTATGGTGGTCAGGTTGACCGCAGGTGCCGTGTGAACCACTGTATGGAGGCTGCCTCTTCGGCAACTGTGACAGGGCAGGAAGAGACCAAAGAGTCGCAGACTTCCACCTGCTGGTGACCATGTGTCTGGTTTTTTCCAAAACAAGGCCACCCGCTCTGAGGGTTGAGTGGCCTAAAGCATGGAGCCCCTCCCCACCCACTCTCAGTCATCCATTCCTGGGAGCTTCTCCCCAGAGGAAGGCCCTGTGTCTAGTCTCTCTGAGAGGCTTAATGACTCTTGAGTTCACATGAATGGGACAGACGTGAGGTTGAGAAGAAAAGAACGTTCCCTGTGACCTTCAGTGGACACCTGCTGTGTGCAAGCCCGAGAGGCCAGCCCAGCACTCACAGGATTGTACTCTGGTAACAGGACCCAGCTAACCGTGCTCTGGGCATGTACCCTCCGCATTAAAGGACACAGGGAGCAGTATGTTGGGGGCCCTGGGACTGGCAGGGAAACTGGGAAAAGAGGCAGCTTCAGGGTGAGCCACTTGGGACCCAAAGAACTTACTCATCGTAGGTGGCTTTGGTGAGGCCTTGCCATAGACTTTAAGGAGAGCCACAGCGGCGTCTGAGTCCTGGTGGAAGAGAATAGGTTGTTGGGGGAGGGAACCCTGGGTCACCAGGGGACAGAGGGCCTACATACCCTTCCTGCCAGAGTTCTCAACCTGTGGATGTGTTGAGAGATTGCCTGAGAGAGCAAGTTTTTTCTTTTCTTTTTTTCCCTCCCTCTTTTTAAGGCCAATTTAAAAAGACTTTCTTTTTCCTTTCTCCCTGTGAACAGGCCAGGGGCTATTACGGAAATAGTAAACAGAGGCCCCACAGAAGCGGCCTGTTTTAATTAGGGCATTAAAGTAGCTTAACGCTTACACTTTATATTTTTGTGAACTTGATTGTATAGCATTTTAAGCACCTGTGAACGTTTTAAGGACTCTGGGCGGTGGTTATTTGCAGTCTCACAGGAAAGCTTCTATTTTAAAGCAGGCTGTGGTGAGGGGCCTTGCAGACTTCTTTGCTGTGCCTCCTGGGGGAACGAGTCAGGTCACGATGTTGGCATGTGGTCCATGGTTCCTGGATCTCACCCAGCCACCCTGGGGTCCCTCCTGCGGGGGTGCACCCTCCTGGGTGTTGGGACTTGGGGATCCTGGGAGTTTAGCCGGTATGCTCAGAGGCCTGATGGTCTTTCCCCAGTGAGCCTCCTATATGTCTTTGTCCCTCCTTTTTCTAGCCACTGGGGTGACTTGGACAACCTGCAGCAGCTCCCAGCTCCCGACCCCCTCAATCTCCTCTCCATCCACTGTCTCTTTGCTCAGAAACCTTCCAGGGCCTCTCACCAAGGTCGGAAGAAATATAAAGGCACACCCTCCCGTTCACCAAGGCCTTGGGCAGCCTTGGGTACCCTCCATTCCCTCACATTCGCACTCCTCACGTTCTCCCACAGCCCCAGCCTGCCCCTGATTCCCTCATTCTCTTAGCATCTAGTCATCCTATTAATTTCTGTGTCTATGTGTGTGTATGTGTTCATGTACATGTGTGTATGTGCATACATGCACGAGGGGGGCAGAGATCAAAGTCGGTGTCTTCCTAAATTGTTCTTTGTCTTTCTTTTCTTTCTTCCTTTTCTTTTTTCTTTTTTAATTGAGACAGGGTCTCTTGCTGAACCCTGGGCTTGCCAACTAAGCTAAGCTGGCTGGCCATGGCACCCCAGGGACCCACTTGTCTCGTGTCCTCAGAACTGTGATACATGTATCACCACGTCTGGCTTTTTGCACAAGGGCTGGGGATGGAACTCGGGTCCCCATTCTTGTGTGGCAGGTCCTTTACCCGCTGTTCTGTGTCCTCAGTGCCTGTTCCTCATGTTGTGTTTGGTTGCTACTGCATAACTGTAATTTTGCTGCTGTTATGAACTGTGATGTAAAGATCTCATATGTGAGATATAGTGCTGGTATGCAACCCCAGTGAAAAGATCACAACCCACAGGTTGAGAACCACTGTATTAGACCCTGCACCGAGCACATAGCAAGCTTCCCTACCTACTGGAGCTGGCCTTCAGAGAAGGGGAGTTAGAATAAAGGCACAGACCAGGCACCTGGGTGGACACCACAGTGCAGGCCTGATTGATCCTCTGGACTCCCTCCTGTTAAAGGCTCCATCCTCAGCCTGAGACAGTGTTGGGAGTTGGCCAAACTTTTAAGAGGTGTGGCTTAGTGGGAGGAAGTGAGATGACTGGGCATGCCCTTGAAGGGCACTGGGGGACTCAGGGTCCCTTTCTCTTCTTACTTCCTAGCTGAGAGGTAGCATTTGGAGATGTCCCTCACTAATAAAATTGAAAAATGAAGTCCCCAAAGAAGGGAATAATAAGCCAGGGCTATTCTCACATGACCTCCCTGTTTCTTGTTCATCAGAGATAGACTTCACCACAGTGATGGGCAGAGGTCACCTCAGGGATCTCTCCAGGGTGCCTATTGTTAAACAGCTACCAGCCCAGGTCTGGAGCATGCTGAGGAGTCCAGAGGAGGGTTGGAAAGGCTGCCCCAGCCTTCTTTGCAGGGGGGAAGGTTAGAGAACATCAGATGGGAAGCCAGTGGGCTAAAAGGGTGAAGGGGCCCAACCAAAGAGACACCTTGTGTGCTTTTGGTTTGGACAGAGCCTGGGTTTGTTTGTGCCATGGGACCTTTGTACACTTTACTGCCTTCCCCCAGGTTGCCTTCTCCCAGCTGGTCCCCGAGAGTCCAGTCCCTGACCATGTTAGTTGAAACACCCCTTATCTGTATTCTGTTCACGCCTTTGCTTCCTTCCCCAATGTGTGGCTCACTCACTCTTCACCAGGTTCTAGATTGTTTATTTGAGGTCAGAGTCTCCTTAACATGTAGAGTTGAGAGATCTTGTTCCAATTGGAACTGAGTGGATTTCCCACGGGTGATGGCCGCCCAGGAACTTTCTCTGAGTCCAGTCTTGGCTGGAAGCTGTGTGGCCGGTGTGAGCCCAGGATCGGCCGTGTGGTGGTAGGCTGCAGGAGGCATCTGGCTCATGTGCCGTCTGGCCTGCAGCCTCGTTCCTGGTCCTTGAAACAACATGGTGGCCACACTTAGGACTCACAGCAATGGCCTTGGTGATTGCCACTTCCACCAGCCACCCAACCCTGTCGTGAAGGGAGGGCATGCCTTCCATTCTTGTCAGAAACCTTGTCAAGGTACATTCTCTTCATGGGGAGTGCCAGAGGGTGGGGCTAAAGACCGTGTTGGTTTCATGGGCGGGTGAAGTGCAGAGGCCACTGATGCCTGGGACTGCATGACCTGGGGTGCGTCCAGCAGGGGAAACATTTTGATCAAAGGGAGCATGTTCGGCTGACCTGATGATTTCTTTCCCTTACTGATGAGAGCTCGGAACATATTGATTGAGGTGATCAACATTAGATCTTTCATAGTTAATGAGGAGCTGTCTGATTGATATTGGAAACAGTCACTGCCCGGGGCTTTTAATGAAGCCTGTGGAGTGGAGAGAGAGAGAGACACTTGACATTACAGGTGGAGGAGTGTGGGCAAGGGAGGAGGAGGGCTCTGCTCCAGCTGCTGCACTCCGTCCTTGAAGCCTCAGAGCCTGGCTCTGCCCATCCCTTGGTCTCTGGGACCCCTTGCATCATCTTCTGTGAAATGGGAATGGTACTGTTCTCTCTGGGGGGCTTGGTGGCTTCGGAGTGTCAGAAGTGACTCTGCATGTGAAGCTCTTGGCATGATGGGGACACAGTGACGTTTCCTGTTGGTACCTGGCTGTGCAGTTGGTGAAATGGTATACTGTAGAATTTCTTTCCGCTGCTGTGGGTGATAGTGTTGAGCTAGACAGGGCGTTGTTCCTCGGGAGAAGGCACACACCGCCTTCTCTGACCAGCATGGCTTGGTGTTCATGGGCTTTGCCATGTGCCATCCATCCACCCAATCATTGGGTCCTGTGTTAGCGCAGGTGGGGAGGGAGGACACATGGATTTGACATTCCTTTGCATAGAGCAGAACTTGGACGTAATTGGAGCTTAGTAATTTTTTTTAGAATGAGTATTAAGAACCAACATGCCTGGAGTGGGGGGTCTTAGAACCAAGGGCAAAATTTCAGAGAAATGGAAACTTAAGTTGGTGCAAACCTGTCCTCGCTCGGCACCTTTATACCCAAGAGCCTGAGATAGAAAAGACGCCAGCTGGGTTTCAGTGAGCCCATGGTTATATTATAGTATGCTCCTGTGAACGGTGGTTAGACTTTCATGCCGTAGTCTGCCTGAGCTCATGGTTATATTATGGTATGCTCCTGTGAATGGTAGTTAGACTGCTGTAGTCTGCCCATGGCTGACTGTGGTATGCCCGTGTGAATCTTTGGCTAGACTGTGGTACAACCTATGTGAGCCTGTGTTTAATTATGGTATGCCCACATGAGCTAGTGGTTAGACTCTGGTGCATACAAATGAGCTGTTGGCTAGACTACTGTATGCCCAAGTGAGCTTTTGGTTAGATTGTGATATGCCTGTGTGCATCCATGGTTAGACTGTGATATGCCTGTGTGAGGCCTTGGTTAGACTGTGGTAGGCCTGTGTGAGGCCTTGGTTAGACTGTGGTAGGCCTGTTTGAGGCCTTGGTTAGACTGTGGTAGGCCTGTGTGAGGCCTTGGTTAGACTGTGGTAGGCTTGTGTGAGCCCTTGGTTAGACTGTGGTAGGCTTGTGTGAGCCCTTGGTTAGACTGTGGTAGGCTTGTGTGAGCCCTTGGTTAGACTGTGGTAGGCTTGTGTGAGCCCTTGGCCTCATCTCATGCAAGGACGTTGCTGTACTTTGTTGGATGTTGTTATGTTTGTTTATAAATGGGGAAACTGAGGCTTGAGGGGTGAACTGGAGCTGTTCTCCTCTAGCCCCAGCTCCCTGGGATGGGACAACAGCCACTGTTTGGTTTGTCTCACTCCACTGTATTCTTTGAGTCCCCCATCCCTGTACAGTGACCCAGGCTCCAGGCTCCACAGGAATTCTAGCTGAGCTGAGATCTAGTCTGTAGGCCACCAGACTGAGCCCTGGGCATTGACCCCCTCTTCTCTACCCCGAACAGTCTCCTCTCAGAGGAGGGATGAATTAAAGAAGAAAGCATCTAAAGGGTACTTGAGGTACTGAGTCAGAGGGCTTAAGACCTGAGTTCAGATCCCCAGCACCCACAGACAAAACGGATGTGGTAGAGCATGCACCTGTAGCCCAGTGCTGGGGAGCTGGAGGATCCACAATCCCTGGGGGGTCTTTGACTAGTCAGTGTAGCTGAAGCAGTGAGCTCTAGGCTGGTGAGAGGCCCTGTCACAAAGGAGGGGTGTCGTTTCTGAAGATGATGCCCGAGGTTGTCCTGTGACATGCACACACGCTATACATGAAATGCATGTGCGCACCCCCCTCCCGCCGCCCAGAGTCAGCATAGTGAGGTGCAGGAGGCTGCATAGAGAGGACGGCCTAGGTGGGAGCAGCTGGCCCTATTTGGCTCTTTTATTCAGGTTGCAGGAGAGGTAGTCACACCTCAGGGTGACAGAGAAGGGATATGACTCAGATGCTCCTTTCCAGGAAGGCCTGGAGCCAACAGCTAGCACCAGGCTAACCAAGGTCAAGGTCCCACTATGGGGACCTGAGTCTGGGAAGAAACGCAGCAGGGACATTGAGAGTACAGGCGGGCCACCTCAGCCAATGCACAGCCCCCATGCCGACTTTCCCTGAGGCCTTCTGGAGATCTGGAGGCAATGGTCGGCAGAACAGTGTTAGGCCACATTCCTTCCACAGGCTCCAGGGAGGTTGTCCCTGTTCTTCAGCCCTGGTCACGGAGGCAGAGCCTCGCTGCACAGGCTGCCCTGTGTCTCCCCTCACTGGCACCCCTGGCACCCTTCTGTCAGTTCCACTTTGGAGGAGCTAGTCGTGGGAGTGGGGTCACCCTAGCCCCATATGCCACCTTCACTTGACTCGATGAATCTCCCAAAGTCCTAGATCTGGGGCCACATCTTGGGATTCTGAGAAGATGTGAATTGGATGGGGGGGTGTCATGCTTCAACCCAACCCCAGCATCATCAGGAGACATTTGGGGGGAGGGTATCCTCTGTGCTTTGTGTTTGGGGACCCCAGGCTTTGTGTCGGCCATGTGTGACTGTGTCCACAGCTACAGGTGGAGCCACGGATAGGCTGTGCACTATGATGGGGCCAGAGGTTGCCCATGGATTTTGCTGTGCCCGAGGAGACCCCCGCCCCTTGAGGGGTGGAGCTCATGCCACCCTCGCTAGCCGCAGCTTTCCACTTAGTAAGGTAGGGATAGCAGTCTGGGTTGCGCTTTTCCCCTTCCAGGCAGTGAAGGCCTTAAACCCATTGTTTCGTGCTAGGGGTAGGGGCATCCAAGGGCCTCACTGTTGAGACAAAGAATGTGGGACTTGGAGAAGCGTGACCCCAGTGGTGGCTGCTGGTTTCGGGAGCTCAGCCCCACTTCTGGGACCCAGCCAGTGATTTTCCAAGAATGGGCCAACAGGACTGAGCCAAGCTCTTTATTGATGAAGTCACAGTGGGGACTCTGAGGCTCCCCTTTGCAGGGGTTCTGTGAGGGGGAGCTGATTGCTATCCTATTTTACAGACAGTGTAACTGAGGCAAGGCAGGGTAAAGCCCACTGTGCAAGGCCACCCAGCTATCCAGTGGCAGAATCACAATTCAAATGCATGTCTTACTTCCTTAGGTGCCTCCGTGCCTCAGTTTACCTTTCCTGTAGTTGAGTCATGAGATCCCTCCTCTGCAGTGGAACCGCTCCAAACCTCAGAGGTGACAAGAACTCCGGTGCACTCTGGCAGTCTCAGCTTCCCTGTCCCTCCCTCACACCACGACTTGAGATCTTTACACGGATGGGAACTGTGTGCGGGGTGGTGAGCCTGGGGCGGCGGTGAGCGCGCGTGTGTTTGCAGCAAATATTTTATAATAGACAGGCCTCGTCTGCCACTTCTAAAAGTAGTGGGGGAAAAAAACCCACTTTGAGAAAATAAAAATAGCCCCATTGCCTAAGATGCTGAAGTCACTAGCTCGGCAGGGACAGTGAGCAAGTCCTGGGCTAGAGACTTCTGGGACAGATGCCTATGCTGCTAGGGAACAAGTCCCCACGGTTAGCTTTTGGACAAAGGGGCCACTTGTCCATATCTTCTCACCTGAGACTCAGAGGGGTGCCTCCCATGAGATGTCCATCCTCCTTATTCTTTCCAGTGACTTCACAGTTATCATTGCTCTGGCTGTGGCCATGGAGCTTCTATTTTGTGGAGTCCAATTGTGCCTGGTGAAATGGGAGCTTGGCTGGGCCTTTGTGCCCATCTTGAGCCTGAGGCTGCCAACCCTGTGCCTCCAGGGTTGAGCCTGAATTAGTGTGTATCTTACAGGGCCCCCACTGGGAGGAGATGGACGGAGAAGGGCTTCCTCGGTGACCTTGGGTTAAATAAGTATTGGCCACTGATGGATGCGGTGGCCAACAACATCACCACAGGAGCCTTGATCCTCCACATCACAGAGGAAGTTTGGTGGGAGGAGCCATCGGGCCCAGCAGAGCTATGGGGACAGGGAGAAATGGGGAGACTGGTTCCTGGCCGCTGCCCTGTCATCCACATCCAGGAGAGTCTAGATGAGGGTCACTGTCTGGGCCAGGAGGGGTGCTGGGAACCTGGATGTGAGATGCATGCCTTTCCTGGGGGCTCCTAGTAGTGCCACCATCCAAAGCAGTGACAAGATGGTGGAGTTCTGTGGTGTGCGTCGGATTTGTCTGTGGACCAGAAGTTTGGATAGGTTTGTTTGGTGGTGGGGTAGAAACAGCTACTAAGTTGTTTCTGTGGCCCACATCACCTTGTGAGCAGTGGATCCTTGCTGAGGTCCTCTCCTGCCCTCAGGCGTTTCTCAGGGACAGCTTTTGTTGAATAGTCACTGTTGGTTTTCCTGGGGGAGTGCAAAGCTCGGAGGAATTTGGGATCAAGCTCTGGTCAGTGACCAGCTGTGCGTCCCCAGGTCCGTGGCCTGCCCTCTCAGGGGTTTGGTTTTGTGTTGTTTGATCTTGGTCTTTGAAATGGAGAAAAGGATCCATGAGTCCCTGTTTTACATTCGTTTCTTCATTTGTCAAGTGTCCTGTGACTGTCGACCTGGGCTGTCATGAAAGGCTCCCGGGAGGAATGTTCAGGGCTGGTCTGTAGTCATGGCCTTGCTCGCAATGGGACTTTCCAAGCTACCAGTTCTGTATGAGGTCCCACACTTCACTCACGGTGGCCCCAGGAGGCTCATGGCCTCCGTCTACTGTGTTTGGGCACTGTTACTCTGTCATGCTCCTCCCAGTATCATTTTGGTTTTTGGGTTTTTTGTTTTTTGTTTGCTTGCTTGTTTGTTTTTTTCAACACAGGGTTTCTCAGTAGCTATGGAGCCAGTCCTGGAACTCGGGCTTGAGTTCAGACTGGCCTTGAACTCACAAGAGATCTGCCTGCCTCTGCTTCCTGAGTGCTAGGATTAAAGGCATGTGTCCCCACCGCCTGGCTTGTTTTGTTTTTTCCTTAGAAAAAGTCCGACTTTGTAGCTCTGGCTATCCTGGAACTCACTATGTAGACCAGGCTGTTCCCAAACTCACAGAGATTTGCCTGCTTCTGCCTCCTGAGTTTTTTGCCTCCCTCTCTCCCAATATCTTTTTTTTTTAGAAATATTTATTTATTTATTATGTATACAATATTCTGTCTGCGTGTATGTCTGCAGGCCAGAAGAGGGCACCAGATCTCATTACAGATGGTTGTGAGCCACCATGTGGTTGCTGGGACTTGAACTCAGGACCTTTGGAAGAGCAGGCAATGCTCTTAACCTCTGAGCCATCTCTCCAGCCTTCTCCCAATATCTTGAAGCCACAGTTGGGGATACTTTGGACCAGAGGACTCCGTACATTCTTGGTCAGATTACTGGCCCCAGATCTGGCCTGGAGAGAGCCAGAGTGGAGCCTGGGAGTGAGGGTGGCCCAGCAGCCCCCGTCAGGCTGAATTTCCTCCTGTAGGGTCTTAGATGCCTCTGGGGCCCAGTGGGAGTGTCCGGGGCATGGCTTATCCTGAGCACAGAGTTCCCTGAGTGAGTGTTAGTGCCCCTGGGCTCCCCATCAGTGGGAACAGCAGGAACAGCAGGAACGGCCCAGGGAGCAAAGCATCATTGTTCCTGGAACCTGGTTCATACCCTTGTGACTTCTAGGAGCTAAGATAGAACCTTTCAGCATGGGCAAGGTGGAGATGAACCGCGCTTCATTCTGTAGGTGCTGACCTTGGCTCTCTACCCCCACCACTGCTGTCCTGGGCAACAGGCCCAGTGGCCTCCATGCTTGAATGATGGAGGCTAGGCCCCAGGCTGCTACTATCCATGTGGTGGCTTGAGAATCTGAAAAGTAGACCCTCCTTTGTGCCTTCTCATCAGAACCCATCTTGACTTCCCTGGCTTCTTCTCCTGATATGCCCAGAGGGTACTGTGGGGTCCTCAGCTGTGTGTGCCTCCTGAGCCCCAGGGATGGCTGTGCGGTGAGATCCACATTTTTCTGGGCTGGGCCCAAGGGTCTTAGATACTCAGTCTCACCACCCGCCTCCCTTCTACCTCCTTTCCTGCCCCCCCCTCTTCCCACACTGCTCCCCAGTCCCTCCCTCCGCTTCCTCCTCAGCCTGGGGCACTAGGGAGAAAACAAAGACTCTTGGATCTCTCTTTTTGGCTTTATTTATTAAAGACAAACTAATATGGGAGACAGGCACAGGGCACCAGCAGCAGTGGGAGAGCTTAAAAATCATATTAATCATGGCAGCAGTAACGAATGCTTATGAACGTGTCTTGGATGCATGGGGGGTGCCCGATAACTGGGACACGCTGCTGTGACAGGGATAGTGGGGAAGCCCACCCAGCTCAGCGCAGGCTGGGGATACCACACTCAACCGCACCCAGGGCTGGACTGGAAGCAGCCACAGGAGCCACATGCTGCTGGTCCAGGCACAGGCTTGGGGCTGTATGATGCCCAGGAACTTCACTGGGTCCCAGGAACAGTGCAGGCTCTTTGTGATTTTGTTGGGGTTCAGGTGGGCGTGCATTGGGGTTCAAGTGGGCTTGTGTTGGGATCCAGGGGTCCAGGTGAGCATGTGTTAGGCCTGAGGGGGCTCCCTTTCTTGTGTAGTTTGTACCCAGGGTTGGGCATCTGGTGAGTTAGTTTCAGGAGCTGTTTTGTGGCATGAGCTACCGCCATGGTGGCCTGTGCACTTGACCTTTGTGCAGAGAGCTCTCACGCCACCACAGAGAGCAGGTCTGCAGGGAGAAAGCTGGGAGGAGCTGCTCTAGAGGGCCAGGCCTGTGTCCAGGGTCCTAAGCCTGGAGACAGAGTCCCCAGAGTATTGTTGGAGCCACAGAAAGATGTCCACTGGTGTTTCCATTGCCCCCCTGTTGTTCCACTAGGGTCTGACCTGGTAGCCCTTAGCAGGACAGGTAAAAGCCCAAAGCCTGTGTCACCGTCCTCCTGTTAGTGTCCTTGCTTGCTTCTATCTTTTCTGGTTCTCTCTGGCATCTGTGGGAGGAAGACCTAAGCTCTGGGCTGTTGTTGCCCCGGTTGTTGGCTCATTCATCCTTCAACTCCCGGGATCTAGTGCTTTATTGCAGGCTGCCCTCAGGGAATCCCAGGATCCGATAGACTCAGAATGAGGCAGGTAGAGGAAGCTGACTTGAGCTGGGAGCTGGGAGGCCCAAGAGCTGTGGGTAGGTGCTTGGCTAGCCTAGAAGTCCAAGGCCAGCTGCCTGGATGGGGACAGCAGCCTGTGTTCCGCGTCCCAATGAAGATGGGATCTAGGCTGTCCTGCTGGACATAGGATCTCGGGCCTCCCAGCTGGGCTACAAAGTGACATGGAGGCTTAGAGGTGACTGAGTATGTTTTGATGGGAGAAGGCAACTGGAGCAAAGGCCAGAGTCACAGCCCAGAGGGCCTGGGGCCCCCAGGGTTGGAGCAAGGCCCCAGCTAAACTAGCATTTTGTGTCCTTTTCCTAGGGGCTCATTCACGTAGCTCACTCTGCTCTCTCAGGCCCTGTGTGGTCTCCTCTCTCATCTGAGCTGTTACTGGGCTCAGATTAGGCCCTATAGGGGGTGTGAAGTGAGATGGTATGCAAGTAGGGTGCTTTGTGGGTGGGTAATGGAGCCCCACTTTTCATCCTGCCCCCCACTGTTCAGATCTCGCCACTTGAAAGCCAGTGTGTGTGGTGCTAATGTGGAGAGCAGGGCTGAGATGTGATTGTGGGGAGAGTTGGGGTATCATTGTAGATTTGAGACTTCTGATTGCCCTGACCACTTTAGTGGGGCCTGCAGGAACAATGTAGGTGACCAGCGGGTCCCAGGGCTGGAGCCTGGGACATAGTACTTTGTGTCCCTTCGATGCCTGGCCCTGCTGGTGGTCAGTGCGGGGGGGAGGTGGCATCTAGCTGTCTCAAGAGCCAAAGAGGTAACGCCACTGCCTTTAAAAT
Source organism: Microtus pennsylvanicus (assembly GCF_037038515.1). NCBI lineage: Eukaryota > Metazoa > Chordata > Mammalia > Rodentia > Cricetidae > Microtus > Microtus pennsylvanicus. The sequence continues at coordinate 115,420,287 of NC_134579.1, forward strand.
TAGAAGGAAGATGTTTGTTGCGGAGCAGAACCTGCGTCAGCTCTGAGTCCTGTGGGAAGGGCCGCTAGCAGCCTTTCGCATTTATTTTTGCACATTCTTTGCATGTGCCGAGGCTGCTGACGGCCCTCGCTCAGCTCGCTCTTGGAGGGGCTCACGCTGCCCATCCCTGCTGTCACCGGCTGTCACTGGACGTGGCTGTATCGGTGGCTCTCGAGAGGACAGAGCTGCCCAGGGTGAGTGCAGGAGGATGTGGGGTGCTCAAAATTCAAGACAGTGTCCTTGTGTCTGTCCGTGTCCTGCCTACTGTGTGTGGTGGTGGTGGTGGGGTGGATGTGTGACTTCATGATTTTCTCCCTCGGGTCATGGCTCTGAGAATCACCTGCATGTGAGGTGGCGTGGGGGTCTTTGTCCCTGTGCATGTGTGTTCAGGGTTGTGGCTTTCAGGGTCTGCACCTGTCTTCAGGAGGCGGCCATGGGTGTGGCTACATGCAGGTTTACACTCTGCACCCTGTGTGGCCTTGGGGAGACCCAAGTCTGTAATCGTGGTTCCCTGTGGCTGCAGGTATGTTGTGTGTGCTTTAGGGAATGGACGTGTGTGAGCATACACTGTATGCATGTACAAGGGTGTGTATGAGTGCCTTTGAACATGTGTACACACACAGGGTGCGTGAACAGTGCACTGTGTGGGTGCACAGTGCGTGAGCGTTCTGGGTAAGTGATGGTTGGGCACACGTGAGCTGCATGTGTATGTGCACGTGGCACGCTTTTGGCTCCTGCCAGAGCGAGGATGCCATGGACCTGCCTGGCCTTGAAAGCTGGTGCAGGCCTAGGGGGACAGGCAGACTGCCCAGCCGGTCCTGGATGGAGCTGTGACTGTTCCTCCACCCGGCCCTGCTTGCTGTCTGTGGTATTGTGGGTGCTGTGGCCTGTGGCTGACAAGGGCTGCCCTGTCCCCAGCAGCATCTCCAGAGACAGATCATCAAGATGGCTCAGTCCTCTTTGGGATACAACCTCCCTATGCTTTTACCCTCCAGGGGCTCCCAGCTGGGGGAATCTTTCCCCTGCGTGGGTCTGCCCACAGTAGATCAGGTGGCTGGATGGAAAGGGGGGATGTCACAAAGCAGAAGTCAGGCACCTTGCAAGGTGCAGCGAACCCAGCCTCTGGGTGGGTGTGCCTTCCAGTGCTGTGTGGCCTTGAGCACGTCAGTTGGCCTCTCTGAGTCTCACTGCTTCGGCTGTAAAATGGAGTTGGCACAGTGCCGGGGCCGGTGGCTATTTCTCGTTTGTTTCTGAGAAGACCTTTCTTGATCAGCAGGTCTACATGGCCAGCTGATGTACCTTGTGTGTTCTAGCCATGTGTGATCCTAGCCAGGTCAGTCTATCCGTGCCTCGGTTTCCTTACCTTACTTAATTAAGTAGCATTATTAACTGTACCTATGTCTTGGTGATACTGTGAGGGTGTCTCCTCATTTTACATGAAAGGTTACAGAGCAGGCACTATTGTTGTTATTTCTGGAACAGTGGAATGCAGATTAAAACATCCCCAGCCTGAAAGCACTCCCATTGTTCACTCGGCATGGAGGCCTCTTCTCCGCAGCCCTGCCTGGGCTAGGCTATAGGCCCCGGCAGCATGGCATGGGGGTGAAGGGCGGTGTCCCCGTGGGTGAGCCGATCTGTCCTCCTCTCTCCAGCAAACTGGCACAGTGGGTACACACTTGGCTGAAACCACCCTGGGCTGCAGCCACGGGCAGGAGCAACTCACAGAAGGAACCCTGGCAGTGTTCACTCAGCCTTGGTTCAGCCACCTTCTGGCTTGCAGCAGTTGCAGCCACCCAGACTGTCGTGTGCTCCCTGCAGAGCTGACATGTGAACGGTGGTGGCAGGCCTCAGAGCAGGGGTGGTGTGGTGTTGCCCAATACAATGCTCTGCAGCTACTGTGGGGTGCTTGGGCGCACAGCGCCGTGCGTGGCCTGGGTGGGTGGCAAAGCCACAGACTCCCCACTTAATCCTGGCATCCAGGTTGCTGTTAAAGTCCTGGCTTCTCTAAGTACTGGGTGACCTTGAGCCAAGCGCTTAACCTCTCTGGCTCCCTCTCTAGCTGCTCACATTTTATTTTTTTAGTGTTTAAAAATCGGGTGTGTATATGCAGGCATGTGCACATGTCACAGAACATCTGTGGAGGTCAGAGGACAACTTTTGGGAGTCAGTTCTCTCCTGCCACCCTGTGTGAATCTTGGTGGTAGGCACCTTTGCCCACTGAGCCCTCTTGCTGGCCCTGCTTTACTTGTTTAACCTGGTGGATGACATAGTGAGATCCTACTGTGGCCAAGGGAGCTGCTGGATTCAGGCCCAGCCTGGCGGCTGATAACAAGGTTATAATAGGGATCTGTGTCCCCCCCCCCCCCACACCCTGCAGGCTGCGGTGGTACAGAAGTCACCAAACTGCAGGTATAATGGCCGGAGATAGAGATGTCATGAAAGGCCAAGACCAGGGTGTGGGTTAGAAGCCGGGGGTTGGGGGGTGTGAGGTAATACTCCTAGTAGCTGTCAGCTGCAGGACCGTCATTCATCCAGTGAGTGAGTTCTTCTGGGCTCTCCCTGATGCAAGGGGGCCTGTGTCAGCAACAGAGAGATGGTTTAGTGCGCAGAACCCCTGTGGGTTTCTCTGGAACTGGGTCACGGTGAGGGAGACCCAGAGCTGCTCTCTCCTGTCATGGTTCAAATCTATGGATCTGTGTAAGGTGCTCTTCCTTAGTAGGTACAGTGAGTGACTTGGGTGTCACACTGGAGGGACTCTCTGCCAGGATGGTGAGCGGCTCGGAACACCTGTGCGTCCTTCTCCCACAAGTCCCGCCGTGGGCTGCATGACTCCTAGCACCTAGCCCTTGTGGTTGTATCTTTAGTCTTTCATGGGCACGACGAGGTCTTGTTCCACACCTGGCACCTGGCTGCATGGTGCTCCGTCACAGGCCAGGGTCTCTGATAGGCCACAGCTCCCCGTTTGATCCCAACCCCATGGCATAAAAATGCAGTAGGTGCCGAAGCAGCTCCTGTCGATAGGTTTCGAGCCTTGGGAAAGGCTCAGTTTAGAAGCCAGCCTCCTGGGGAGGCCCAAGGGCGTCCTAAACAAAACCCCTGAGCCATCTTTCTGAACTCCATGTATAGATGGGTCCCCATCTTTCCCGGGCTGAAATCCCAGCTCTTGCTCCTCAGGCTGTGTGATGTAAGACAACTTCCTTAACCTCTCTAAGCCTCTGCTTCCTCGTCTATAACATTTACGTTTATGTCTAAGGAAGGAACCGAACGCAGGGCTGTGGACCCCAGCATGGCTGCCGTTTGGTTACCAGGTGCAAAGACAGTGCTAAACTCCATTCTGCTTCGTGGAGGAGAGAGTCCGGGGTGAGCCCCGGGAGACACGCCCAAAGTCAAAGAGTGGGACGCTCACCTGGCCTCCCAGGCGGCCCCTCCTCTAAATCTTGGGTCTCCTGCTGGGACTTGGCCCTTGGGGGACAGCAGCCCTGCAGTAGGGCGGAGACAGTGTGAGTGGGTGCCAACGCCAACGTCACCGTCACCGTGGCTTTGCTTACAGCACTCTGCGCCTCCCAGCCTGACATTTTGTGACCTTTCTCCTCCCCCAGCTTCTGCCCTTAGCTGCTCAACCCAGTGGTTCAGCATTGTCCCCAGATAGCCTCGGGGCCACACTGGGGGTTCTGGTGCAAAGAGGCATGCCCCCTTCTTTCTGTCCAGCACCTCAGAAATATTGGGGGTGATTGAAAGGAAATGTTGTTTTAGCTACAGTGAGGTGAAGTCTGAGGTCCTGAGCGATGGTGTGGCCTTGGGGGCCCCTCTCCAGTTCATTTGAGTTGATAGGCGATGGGTATTGATTTCTCTCCTGCAAGGGCTGAGGAGGTGGTGACTCAGCAGAGAGGGATGGTTTGAAATTCGGGACTAGGCTGGGGTGGGGGGGTGAGCGGGATGTTCTCCCCTCCTCAATGGTTGTCATCACAGAGGGGAAAGACTCTGGATCCAGCAGGAGCTTGCCCTTGTCTCCTCCCATCGAAGTGATGAAGTGCCATGGCTTTGCCTCCCTGTGACTCAATTTTCCCGTCTGCATGTTGGGCGAGCACTTATGCCTACTGGGTGAGCCATGCATGGGACAGAGGGATTCTGACTGCAGCCATGGCGCTGGCGGCTCACCCCAAGAGCTTTCATTCATGTGTGTGGTGCTGCGGTGGGCCTGAGGCCTCTCCCTTGCTAGACAAGAGGTCTGCCAGCAGGCTTCACCCCCCAGCCCCAGTAAAGAGTTTGAGGTGCTGCTAGACTGGTATAGTCTATGGGACACCAGAGGAGAGGGCTTGGGGGTGGGTCTCAGGCAATTCTAGAGAACTTCCTGGAGGAGGCTTTTGAATGACATCATGTGACCGAAAGGGGTTGTGTCAGACACGAATAGATAGGGATGCATACAAGTCTCAAGAGATGCAGGGGGACAACGACTGTCCACTGGGGCCAGGTCGGAGGAGAGGGATGGGACAGCGGGGTCAGGGAGAATTAAGGAAGTGACTGTAAGTTATGGAGCGTTGCTGGGTCAGCCACCCTTGTGAAATGGTCAGTGGACAAGCTACGGTGACAGCTGCACCACCACCGTCCTCCCGTGGGCACCAGCCCCATGCCCCACACAGTGCAGATGACAGCTTATCATGCCATGGGAACCATGACCCATTGATAGTGCCCAGGGTTGGACCCTGGTGAACCCCCTCTGCCCTGGCCTGCAGGCCCCTCACTGGGCCCTGGGTCTCCTCTGTGACAGACTCCTGCTCCCCAGGGCTCCCGCCTGACCGAGCGGGGCAGTTTTCATACAAGTATCACTCACGATTCTTATCTGCAGCTACATTTTGTTCTCCCCTGCGCTGGGCCTCACCTGAGCAAGGCCAGAAGCCTCCAGGGTTGCAGGGGCTGCTGCAGTCACCCATGCAGGAGTGGGTCTGCCTTGGAAGACCAGAGCACACAGGAAGGGAAGGTCAGGGCCTGGCAAGAAGTCACTTCTTAACTCTTTATGGTGAAATGGCTGCCAAAAACATTCACAGAATATCAAAAAGAACTGAGATAGGAATTCCCCAGAGTCCCTGTGTGTTTGGGTTCCACCTCATCACAGAACCAAGGGTGACTGAGAGCCACCCGGACATTCAGTCCCTGTTCAACCCCAGTGGGACTCCGTTGACTCCCATGTCCCCAGTGCGGAGTCCGTTTCTGCTCCATCTAGTTACCCCCACCCCTGATTTACGAGGTGCTGTGCGGAATCAGCTCAGGGTCCTTGCATGCTAGGGCAGGCACCCTCCCAGCAGCGCCACCTCCCAGCCCCCAGGCTTGGTTCTTTAAAACCCTGACCCTTTGGGTGTGCACCGACCTTTTTGCTCTGGAGGCCGGCTGCCTCTGTGGCTGTAGCTTGTGTATTTTGGGCATCGATGTTGGAGGAGGGAGACAGTGTCTTCCTGGCACCCTGACAGGAGGTACCACTGTCAACCCGTCCCCACCGTGACTGATACTGACTTGATGTCAACTGGTCTCTCCCCTGAAGGGTTAGTCCTCCGTGTGTGATCAGTAAGTCTCTCGGGGGAGGGGGCATTTGGAGGCTTGCTCAGAAGTTTAATGGTGACCCCACTGATTTTAGCGTCCAAGATACCCCTCGCCTCAGTGACTGTGGTGTGCCACATGGCAATTTTCTGATTCCCATATCCCTTTATATTGATGAGTTGATGATCTTTCTCTCCCCTTCCGGGTGTTTGTTGAATACAGATGCTGAACGTTAGAACCAGGCTCCCCATGCTTGTATGACAGGCACATCGCTGAGCCAGCCCCCTCTTTCTTCCGTCCCGTCTCTGTGCCTCCTTCTAAAATTTGAGACAAGGTCTCAGTGTCGCCCAGGCTGGCATCAGACTCCCTGTGTGTCTGTCCTAGGTGGCTGTGAGCCCAGACCCTGAAGTAACAGGTGTGAGACTATGCCCAGCTTTTCCTCTCGTTCTTTTTCCCTCCACAGAAGCCAGCCTGTTCATCCCACGGGAGCTCCCTCCATTGGAGGTGACTGAGCAGGCTCCCCCTGGGGTCTCCTGTGAGCTCCTGTTCTCACATCTGGGCAAGTGCTCAGTTGGTTCAATACTTTGGCAAGATCTCCTGGCAGTGGCCACTTGGTGTGGCATCGGTAGGTGCCCCAGGTCTAGCATTGAGAGCTCGTAGTTGTCACCGTGAGCTGTTCACTGTTGAAGTCCCTGTCCTGTGCCTTTAGTCCTCATCAGCAGCCTCTGCTGGGTCTGCAAACTCATTCACCATCGCCACCTCTTGCTCTTAGCTCTGGGACATTTCTCTATGGAGATAGTGACCCTCAGTGCCTATCAGCTCCAGCAGAAACAGGGGAGGAGTGTTCAGAAGGAGGGGCAGGCACTCGTCTCCTCCCCGTCACCCACCATTGAGTGTCCTGCTTTGCTGACCTTCTGCAAAGATGTCCAAGGAAATGTTTAAAAACGTTGCCAGCAGCCCTGGAGTGGGAATGTGTGGGGCTGGCCACTTCCACTGTCACTGTCTGCACCCATGCTCTGGTTGTCACACCCTCTCTGGCACTTGGGGTCCTTACTTCTTGGCTCTGGACACTCTGGGCTTACAAGTGGCCTTGGGACCTTCCTTGCTTTCTGGAAGGACACACTGTTCCAGGCTCCATGGGTTCATTCCTGCAGCAGTTCGGGGCTACAGTCACAGTGGCCCTCAAGGGACAGAGTCGGGGTGCGGCAAGTGGGAGATTGACACTTGGGTCCTGTCTTCCTCACTCTGGCTGAGGGTGTGTCCCACCAGTCCAGTTCTTCACCTCCATTCCCCTCCTCTGTCATCTTCCCCAGGACATGCAGGGCCATCTCCCTACCTCCCACTTCTGACTTGGGCCTGGCCTTATCCCCAGAGAAGATCTGAGAGCTCAAGGCATCACGTGAGTCAGGCCCTCACGTGTGGTCCCTTGGTCATGTGTGACTCTTACTGTGGGTCCCTTTCTGGTACTGTTCAGCCCAAGGGGCTGCTCACTGTTTCTGCCTTTCTGTATCTAAGGGGCCTCTTCTCCCCTGGCCAAACTCAGACCAGAAAAAATGACATGTAATATCCCTTCACCAAAGCGACTTAAAAATTAATACGGGCCTCCGTGTGCCACCCCGCCTCCACACGAGCAGCTCGTGCTCTCTGTTTGAGATTAAAACTCACATTTCATTTTTATATGCTATGCTTAATCCAATAATGATTTTGCGTTGCAAACGGCAATAATATCTCTCAGCATAGTTAATCAGACTAGACTTAATGCTGTCACTATTTATTAACCTTTGTTGAAAAGCAAGAAGTTTCTCTCTGATCTGCGATTGTTGGTCTTGTCAGGATCTATCAAGTGAGAAAACAGTTTTGGCATTCATTAAAACGGCGCAAATCCCGAAATGACAATCGGGGCTGGGTGGGATCTAGTGCGTGAAATCCGCACCGTGTTTATCAGGTTAGCTGAGGAGCGTGGTGGGGAGGCATGCAGGATGGTGGGGACCCAGCCCTAGATTCCTCCTGACTAAAATCCTTTTCCCAGGAGTTGAGGGAGGGAGGGCGGAGGATGGAGACTGAGCCACCGATGTCAGCTGTCCTGCCATTCCTTAAGACGCTAAGCTGTGTGTGTGTCTCATCTCCACGGCCTGCGTGGGTCTGGGGAGATGGCGCAGCGGGGAAAGCGTCTCTCTTCAGAGATGGAGACCTGAACATGGGCCCTTGAACCCATATAAGAGGGTGTGTGTGTGTGTGTGTGTGTGTGTGTGTGTGTGTGTGTGTGACCAGCCTGACCTGCTTGGTGAGTTCCAAGTGCATGAGAGACCTTCTCTCAAAAAACAAGGTCGTTGGCACCTGGGGCTTAGTGCAGGGGTGGAGGGGTCCCAGTGTTCTCACCTGGGACCTGTGTAAGGAGGGAGGGACCTTGTGGGAAATCCCCCAGCACCTGGGAGTTGAGCAGGCCCGAGTGTCTTGAAACTGCCTCTCTGGAAAGTCCCCAGGTGAGGCTGATGCGTGGGTCTGTACTGGTTTGGAGTTTTGTGAACCTTGCTGAGATGTCTCTGCTGGGCCATCCACTGACCCTGGTTGGCAGCTGGATTAGGATGGTTTGTCCTGGGACCTTGCTGGCTCCGGGCACCTCACTTACTTCCTGCTGGCTCTTTTCTGAAGCCACCTAGCCCCCCTGCACTTCAGCATTGTTCATGCCCTTGCTGACCAGCACCGGGATAGCCTCCCAATTGCAAGTCCACATCAGCAGGGCACAGTGAGGCCGAGAGGTACCTAATAGGTTCCAGGGCCGTGAGGACGCTGGTGGATGCCATGTCAGGCAGAAGACTTCGCCCATTCACCTGGCTGAGTCCTGAAGGGGCAACCCGGTGCCCATACCTGTTCCCCTGATAGGAAACTGACTTTGAGAAAAAGGGAGCCTTCCACCTTCTGCAGCCTCCAAAGGAAGGTGGGCTTTCAGGGCTCCCCTTTAGTCCACTTCTGAGAGCTCCTGCCTCTGGCGTCCCTCTCCAGGCTTCGCTTTTCAAAGATGGCTTAAGAAGAACCTAACTGGAGGCCGGAGATGTGGCTCAGTTGATGGATGGCTTGTCTAACATGTGCGAGGCCCCAGCCCAACACAGCCATGGTAGTACACACTTGTAATCTCAGCACGGTGTCACTCTTCAAGTTCAGAGTCATCCCTGACTACACAGTGCACTTGAGGTCAGCCTGAGCTACCTGAGACCCTGTCTCAAAACCAAAAGCCTGGGAGGGACAGTTCACCTGCAAGGTAAAGGCAGCAGGCATTCTGGAGTTGCCTGGGGCATCCAAGGTTGGTGACTGACGTGTGGACCTCTCCCAGGAACGAAGAAGCCTCTGCCCCTGTGAGAGGAGGCCGAGCGCGGATGTGGTTCATTATCTGGAAGAATGAGGGGAGGAAGGGAATGTTATAATTCAGAGCTCTCCCTTGCTTCAGATTGTGAAGGAGCTCAGCCTGGTGCAGAGGATGGGAGCTTCTGGAATTAAGGAAGCTGCCTCTGACTGCGCCAAGATCAATGCCGGCTGCAGCACAAAAACTACCTTTTATTTCTGCCTTGCAAAATCAAGGCCTGCACGCACTCTGGGAGGCAGCATGCTGGGATAGCAGGGCTCTGGGATCTGCCTGTACCGGGAGAGGAACCGCTTCTCCCCTGTGGAGGTGGGACCTCAGAACTGCAGAGACCTAAAGGGCCCCAGGATGCTCCCAGCAGCACTTACAGTCTGTGCTCTCTTCTGGGCCCTGAGAAACATCTTGCCACCTCTGAAGGCTAAAAGAAGCCATGCTGAGGAAGTCCGTGGGTTTCAGCTGCACAGGGTCTCTTGTGTCTTCTGTCTGTTCCATACAGTATTTCAAAGGTTTATTTTAGTTTTTAAAAATGAGGTGTATGTGTGCACATGTGTGCGTACACATGCACACATACGTGTATGTGAGTGCAAGTTTTCATGGGGCGCAGAAGAGCATCCGATCTCCTGGATCTAGTTCCAGGTGGTTGTGAACCACCCAATGTGGGTGCGGGGAACTGAACTCAGGAACTCTGTGAGAGCACGAGGTGTTCTAAACCACTGAGCTATCTCTTCTGCCTCTACTTTAATATTTATTATATTTTATTTGTGTGTATGCATGTATGCGTATGAGCATGTATGTGCACCTGTGTGTGCTTGCATGTGTACACATGTATCGAGGCCAGAAGACAGCATACGGGAGTCAGTTCTCTCTCTCTGTCAGATGGGTCTCGGGATTTAACCTCAGGTCAGCGTGCTTGGCTGCAAGTGTCTTTACCCCATCCGTCTTGCCAGGTGGCCCTAAGGCCACTTGGTTCTAAGATGTAGCATGGCCCCATGTCCGTAGGCACTGAGGTGTTGGGTAGCATCAATTGTTCACCTGGCTGAGCTCAGCAAGTCTGCAGTCCCTGCCACAGTGCTTGGCACTTTGGGTCATTTCTCAAGGAGGTCATGTGTGAGGCACATTTGGAAGGATGGAGCTTGCCAGGGATGGAGGGAAAGGAAATCCTCATAGGTAAGAGGAACAGTATCAACCAAGGGCCTGGGGCATAAAGGAGCTGGTTTGGAACTTGATGGAAGCCTGTGGGCAGGATGGTGGAGGGGGCGGGCAGTGAGGGCGGGTGAAGAGTGCCGAGTTCTAGGTGGGAATTGGGGAGGAACTTGGGGTTCTGAACACCCGACTTGGGCTCTGCCCAGCACGTGGTGGGAATGTCTAATCAGGGCTCGGACACTGGGGCTGTTGGATTGTCACACCCATTGTTTGTTTTCATAAACTGTGACCTTTGACACCCCCATTCCCTTGTATTTAAACCCTTTCCCTTTTCTGTTTGAGTCTGTCACGTGCCTCAAGTTCTCTGCGTCTATGGTGTGAGGGAAGGTTTGAGGGTCCTTGTCATGTCTTAGGTGGATTTCCAGCTTAACGATCGTTTTTAATTTTTTAAATGTGTTTTGCCTGCATGTGTGCCCGTGCCCCACTTTTGTGCCTAGAGCCTGTAGAGGCTGGAAGGGGGCATTGGATCTCTTGGCACCAGAGTTGCAGTTGGTTGTGAGCTGCCTTGTGGGTGCTGGGATGGAGCCCAGACCCTTTGCAAGAGTCGTCAGTGCTCTTAAGCCATCTCTGTGCCGCCCCTGGACATCGACTTCAACACTGTGTGCCTTGGCTTCTCTCTTCCAAGGTGAAGTAAGCCTCTGCGTATGGGTTGTTGCTTCCTACGGAGACGCCTGTCCACCCTCCCGGCAGGCACCAGGTAGCACTGTCCACCCTCCCGGCAGGCACCAGGTAGCACCCTGGAGCTTTACGGAGGGTCGGGCTTGAGTTAATGTCTTCAGCTTTGCTCTCCCATTTCAAGACTTCTCTCAATAGTCTGCGTCCTTTGCATTTTCATATGAATTCAGAAATTGGCTTTTTTGCTTCTTCTACCAACCAACCAGAGCGGGCCCGAGGGGGCTGACAGGCCTGACAGTGTGGACTCACGACTCTGGAGAAAGCAGAAGTGAAGGAGAGGCCCACCCACGTAGTTGTCCATCCGTGAATGTGGACGCGTGGCACTCCCTCTTCCTCCTGTCTCATCCCAGCTCCTCTCTTAGTTCACTGGAGTGCCCGCGTAGATCCTTCCTCTGCTCCACCCTCCGCCCCCCCCTTCCTGGCACTAATTCTTCACGTCGTGACGTTTTACATCTGTCGCCTCCAGAAAACCATAAGCTCCTGAAGGACAGAGAGACCAGCTCTCTCTGGTTCATGGACTTGAACCCTGGGAGTTTCCCATGACTGTTCATGAAGGAGTGAGTGAGTGAATGAATGAAGGATAAAGTCCCTTCTCGTCCTCTGCCGTGCACCTGTGCCTTCCTGGCTATGTCATCCCCAGTTCCATCTACTCCTTAGTGTCTGTCTGCAAATGAGTAACAGAGTCCTCGCCAACCCATTTGGCCTTGTGCTTCATGCTCAGCTCCGGCTGCCGTGTGTTGCACCTTGAGAGTCCGTGATCAAATGCCAGGCAGGTGTGTAATTGTAGTTTTTACATTTATGGATTTATTGTACGTATGTGTGCATATGTGCGTGTGTGACTGTATCTGTGTTTGCCTGTATACAGAAGTCAGAAGACAGCTTGCAGGAGTTGGTTCTCTTCATCCACCATGGGGTTCTAACTTGGGCTGTCAGGCGTGGCAGCAAGCACCTTTATGCGAAGAGTCATCTTGCTGGTCTCATTGTAGGCGGTGGTGATAATACAGACCTTTAATTTCTTTGGTTAAAAAAAAAGTACCATTTTCCAGTGTCACTTAGAGCACTGGGAAAACCAGCCGTGGGTCTTGATCAAATTAGGTTCCACTGGTGAGTGGGAAGGGCTGAGTCTACAAGATGTCGGCAGGTAGGGAAGACAAGCGATGCACCCACCCCCGCCCCGTCCTGAAGAACCACAACGTAGGGCATCGTGTTGGTGACTAATTGGTTTGTGGACATGACTGGGCTAGATAGATTTCATTGTGCTTTTGATCCTGAGTCGATATGGAGGCCGGGTGTTAATGAAGTCCCCTGGGCTAGGACTGTAAGGAAGACTGTAGGAAGAACTTTCTGAGAAGACTGGAGGTGGTCAGGCTGCCAGCATGGGCTGCAGAATGTGAGGATTCAGATAGAGGCAGTGGGATTGGGAAGGTGGGGTGCTGCATGGGAACCCTGGAGGGGATACTAGGGGACCCTCTGAGCTGATTCCCTAAGTTAACTAAGACCGAGGAGAAACTTGCATGGGGCTCCCTAGGAGCCGTGGGAGGAAGATGTCACGCAGTAACATTCACCCTGTCGGAGTTGGTATTTCCTCTTCTGCTCAATCCCATGTCAGTTGCCGAACAGCCTGGAAAAGCAGAGGCAGCAATGACCATTGTTCTCCCCAAATCACAGAGCGGCAAATCGAGACTGCTGCCCAGCCTGCTGCTTCAGCTGTAACCAGGAAACTTCTCTGATACCAGCCCTACTGTCTTTGGTGATTTATTTAATTGGCTCTTATTTGTGATTCTAGAACCAAAATGATACCTCTCTTCATGAGGGGCTGGAGAGGTGACTCAGAGGTTAAGAGCATTCTCTGTTTTTCTAGGTTCAATTCCCGGTACCCACATGACAGCTCACAACTGTCTGTAACTATAGCTCCAGGGGATCTGACACCTTCACACAGACATACATGCAGGCAAAACACTAATGCACATAAAATAAAAATGAATTAATCATTTAAAAATATTTAAATGGAGAAAAAAATGACACCTGAATCCACAGAGAACAGTGTTGCCTCAGGCCCAGGGCATAGCAGGACACCTGGTTATTGTAGAACTGGCCAGTTGTCATGAGACACTGAAAAGGAAGCCGTGGGGCCGCAGTGGGTTGGCCCGTATCAGGCCACACTGGGTGATGCTTGTGAGTCACAGCAGACAAGCTTCCTTCTCAGGCTGACTCAGGTGACTGGACTAGCTCCCGGTGATTGCTGGAAGCTCCTGTTTTCGGGATCACTGGCCCGTGTGGTGTCTGCTAGTGTGTTTATTTGATTCTGTGGTACATAGCATGAGGGACTCCATCTTGCTGCTTTGGTCCAGCCTGCTGGGTTCTCAAGTAGAAGGTTAGTCCCAACCCGTGGTCTCCCAACAACATTGCTTGAGGAAGTAAAACTCTCTGTTGTGTTTGTTTGCTTAGCCCCTGGACTCTGCAGAGGGGCCTGGTAGGTGGGTATTCAGATATCTGGAGGGCGAACAAATACATTTGAGGAACTGAGGTCAAAGGTTAAGAAGGGCTTCAGCTGGTAGCGACTGTCCAATCAGGAGAGGCCGGGGGAGCCGGCACACCCATGTGACCCTGACACTCTGTAGTCTGAGGCAGGGGCATCACAGGTGGAAATACACTTGTGTAGTTTCTGCGTCAACTCACGTTTACCAGGTAGGGTAGGCTGGACCATGATGCTTCCAGAAGCCCTCATTTCCTGGAGCTCTCAAACGGCTCTCAGCAGAGATGGGGACACTGGATGCCGGGTGTGGTCTAGGGGAACATAGCGGAGAGTGCTGGGTCAAGCCACCTGTCTTGGGCTTCTACTGCTGCAATAAAACAACATGGTCAAAAAGCAAATTGGGAGGAAAGGGTTTATCTGGCTTACTTAGGGCAGGAACCTGTAGGCAGGAGCTGATGCAGAGACCGTGAAGGGGGCTGCTTACTAGCTTGCTTACCCTGACTTTGCTCAGTCTGCTTTCTTAAAGAACCCAGGACCAACAGCCCAGGGATGGTACCACCCATCATGGGCTGGGCCCTCCCCCATTGGTCACTAATTGAGAAAATGCCTTACAATTGATCTCATGGAGACGTCTCCTTAGCTGAGGCTCGTTCCCCTCTGATGACTCTAGTTGGTGTCAGATTGACTCAGAACCAGCACCAGTCATTCCATACGGGCCGTATCGTGCCATGGTGAGGAAAGAGCCTATACGTGCTTTGGTGAGCTCATGCCACACAGCGTATCCCTCATTCGTGGGTCACTCACCACAGTCACTTAGAGGCCCACAGTGACGGAGCAGCTGCTGCCAGCTCTGATACAGCGGTCACCATGCTAGAATTCTGGAGACTTCTACGGTCTCGTGCCAACCATAAGACTCTTCGTTCGTGCTTCACATCTGTGTTCCTACTCCCGTGGCGTCTCTCGTCCCCAAGGAGGCAGTGGAGGCAGAGACCTGAAGCTCTGTAGAGATATTCACGTCTGCCATGTGCACTGGTAAAAGAATATGTCATCTGATTCCACAGCAACCCTGAGAAGAATACCGGTAAACATAGCTGACGCCGTGCCACGTGCTCTGTGCCGTTTGCCGGAACAGCTTGCTTAGCCCCATCCAATCACCCCATCCAAGGTGCTGGAATAATTCCCATTTTACAGATAAGAAAATAGAGGCTCAGAAAGGTAAAGTTACTTGCCCAAAGTCACACAGCTAGGAAGTGGTAGACACAGTGCTTGAACCTGAGCCATTTGGCTACAGAATCTATAAGGTATTAACCCATTTGCCCCAGTTAAGCCCCAGCTGTCGCTTGTCATCTTGCCCGTAGTCTCCAGTAGAAGTCCCTATTTCATTTGGGCAGTGGGGGTTATCAGCCATCCCTCCTGGGTATCTCTTGGGTGGGCTCCTCACAATCCTTAGCTCTGAGTTCCTGAAGTGAGCCCTGTACCATGCCTGCTTGGTAAGGCCAAGACTTTCTTTTGGTGTTTCTAGTCAGGGTTTCTCTGTGTAGCCCTGAAACTTGCTGTGTAGACCAGGCTGGCCTCGACTCACAGAGACTCACCTGCCTTGCCTCCTGAGTGCTGAGATTAAAGACGTGCGCCACCGCTGCCCAACTGAGCCAAGATTTTTCGAATCCATCACTCAACCCAGACATTAGTAAGGATTAAATGACAGAGTTGGAGAGGTGACTTAGCAGTTAAGAGCCTGGGCTGTGCTTGCACAGGACCGGAGTTCGGTTCCCAGCCCCTTAGGTGCTAACAACCACTCATGACTCCTGTTCCAGGGGATCCAATACTTCCAGCCTCTGTGGGCACCTACGCTCACATGCCTAAGACCTTACACACTTGGGTTATGCACATATTAAATATACATATCTTAGAGAGTTACATGATACAAAAACGTCAGAGTTTAGTAACTTGCTTTATCCAAAGGGACACAGTTGAGGGGAGCAGCAGCTGTCCAAAAACCTCGGGTAGTATTAACCCCATATGGGCTGTTTTTTTTTCCCAGGTATACAAACCAAGAATGAATTTAATTTTTATAATTCAGGCATGACAGGGGATAAACTAACAATAAAGTAAGATTTTTGTGACAACATCCCCTGAAACCAGGAAAGCAGGCTGGGGAGTGGCCAGCCAGTAAAGCGTGAGGGACCTGCATTTGAGCTCAGCATCCACATAAAAAGCAGATACAGGGTTGTGGGCCTAAAATCCCAATGCTGAGGGCGGGCAGGCAGGCAGAGAGACAGGAAGGTCTGTGGGGCTTACTGAGCAGGCTAAAGCTGAATTGGCAGGCTACAGGTTCCACAAGAGACTCCGTCTCAAAAATGGTGTGGAGAGCGCTGGAGGAAAGTGCACACCTCCTGCTGTCAGTGCACACACATGTCCATGTGCATATATATATATATATCCTGCTGTCAGTGCACACACATGTCCATGTGCATATATATACATATCCTGCTGTCAGTGCACACACATGGCCATGTGCATATATATACATATCCTGCCGTCAGTGCACACACATGTCCATGTGCATATATATACATATCCTGCCGTCAGTGCACACACATGTCCATGTGCATATATATATATATCCTGCTGTCAGTGCACACACATGTCCATGTGCATATATATACATATCCTGCTGTCAGTGCACACACATGTCCATGTGCATATATATATATCCTGCTGTCAGTGCACACACATGTCCATGTGCATATATATATATATCCTGCTGTCAGTGCACACACATGTCCATGTGCATATATATACATATCCTGCTGTCAGTGCACACACATGGCCATGTGCATATATATACATATCCTGCTGTCAGTGCACACACATGTCCATGTGCATATATATATATATATATATATATATCCTGCTGTCAGTGCACACACATGTCCATGTGCATATATATATATCCTGCTGTCAGTGCACACACATGTCCATGTGCATATATATACATATCCTGCTGTCAGTGCACACACATGTCCATGTGCATATATATACATATCCTGCTGTCAGTGCACACACATGGCCATGTGCATATATATACATATCCTGCCGTCAGTGCACACACATGTCCATGTGCATATATATATATATATATCCTGCCGTCAGTGCACACACATGTCCATGTGCATATATATATATATATATATATCCTGCCGTCAGTGCACACACATGTCCATGTGCATATATATACATATCCTGCTGTCAGTGCACACACATGTCCATGTGCATATATATATACATATCCTGCTGTCAGTGCACACACATGTCCATGTGCATATATATATATATATATATATATATATATATATCCTGCCGTCAGTGCACACACATGTCCATGTGCATATATATATATCCTGCCGTCAGTGCACACACATGTCCATGTGCATATATATACATATCCTGCCGTCAGTGCACACACATGTCCATGTGCATATATATACATATCCTGCTGTCAGTGCACACACATGTCCATGTGCATATATATACATATCCTGCCGTCAGTGCACACACATGTCCATGTGCATATATATACATATCCTGCTGTCAGTGCACACACATGTCCATGTGCATATATATACATATCCTGCCGTCAGTGCACACACATGTCCATGTGCATATATATACATATCCTGCTGTCAGTGCACATGCATGTCCACGTGCATACATATATCCTGAGGTCTGTGCACACACATGTCCGCGTGCATACATACATCCTGAGGTCTGTGCGCACACATGTCCATGTGCATGCATATATCCTGAGCTCAGTGCACACACATGTCCACATGCATACATATATCCTGAGATCAGTGCACACACATGTCCACATGCATACATATATCCTGAGATCAGTGCACACACATGTCCACGTGCATACATATATCCTGAGATCAGTGCACACACATGTCCACGTGCATACATATATCCTGAGGTCAGTGCACACACATGTCCACGTGCTTGTGTGCAGAGTTTTGTGACTGCTTCCCTGTCACTCAAAATACCTCATTGTGTTCTCAAGATACTGCGAGGTGGCTTGGTGCCTGTGTAGCAAGGGGAGTAAGCAGGGTGACGCATTGCTGGGTTAGGGTGTAAGGGTTCCGTGATGCAACACTGCCGTTCTAGCAACAGTCAGTCTGAAAGCTGAGCCGGTTACCAGGCACATGGCGGGTGGGAGGTCACACGTATAGTATAGGTATATGACAAAAGAAGTTCTGATACCACTTCCTGGCTGGGACAGAGCATGAGAGTGTGACTTTTCATGCGATACTAGAGTAATACATAATTCAAAACTCATGGACTGTTTATTTCTGGAATTTTACCTTTATTTTTGAACAGCAGTGATCTCAGTTAGATGAAACCATGGAAAACTAACTCACAGATCCTGTAGATATTTTTTCCATCGCGGGCCATATGGTCTCTGTCACGGCTACTCAACTCTGCCACAGCAAAGGCAGTGTGTGCAGGAAAGAACATGGCTGATTTCCAGTCAAACTTTATTCACATTATCGGATGAGCTGGATTTGGCTCACAAGCCAGAGTTTCCCAACTTTTGTCTAGAATGTCCCTTACCTGTCCAGAGATTTTTTTTTCCAAGACGAGGTTTTTCTAACTATCCTAGCTGTCCCGGAACTCGCTTTGTAGACCAGGCCGGCCTCTTAGATCCACCTGCTCTTTGAAATGCTTGCTTGCTCCAGGTTCTGACTCTGGCCAGAGCCCTCTCCACTGATCCGTCAGGCTGAGTTCCATTCCTGCGGAACCAGATCTTTCCTAGAGTCCCATCCAGTCCCCCACAGCAACATGGGCCTGTATCCTCAGAGGTTTGGATTTCACAGATAAGAGCTCTGCCATCTAAATAGAACTGTAGGAGAAGAAGATTCCAGGCCTGTCCACTTGGGGCTGCTGAGACGTCTTTGCCAGGAGCTCCCGAAAGCCTGATGCTTCTCATCCCTGAGATGTGCTCAGTGATGCATGCCATCCTAGCACAGGGGAGGCAGAGACAGGAGGACCCCTGAGTCTTGCTGCAGCCAGTCTGGCTTCAGTAAGAGACCCTGACTCAAAAAATAGGATGGAGAGTGATTGAGCAAGACACCTCAGGTCTATCAACCTTTGGTTTACATGCACACATATGACACGCTCGCTTTTTACATGGGCCCTAGGGATCCCAACCCAGGTCCTTATGCATTCACAGCAAGCACTTCACCGACTGAGCCTCTCCCCAGCCGCAAGAGTCGTTCTCTTTATTTTATATTAACGATAGGGGTGAGAAGCATCAGGCTTTCGGAACTCCTGGCAAAGACGTCTCAGCACAACCCCAAGTGGACACACACACAAAGCAACTGTTTGAGGTCATCTGCCACTGTCTGCCTTCTCTCCCTCCCCCCTCCCAGGTCCAGCAGGACACACACCCCTCACGGAGGAGGAATAGTTTTTACAAGTAGCTTCTTGGAACAGGGATGGGCTAAGCGGTTGTAATTTCTCGCGAGGCTGTTTTTATAGAGGAAAATCGAGTCAACGCTCTGGAGTATACTCGGCTCTTTCCTGAGATGGGAGAATTAATCAAGCTGCAGAGCTTGCTGTCTTAAGACGCCGGGCGGGAGCCGGGCGGGAGGGCCCGTTTCATCAGCAGATTGGCGCTGGGAGGCGCGGATGAAAGGAATGCCGGCCCTCTCCCGGTGCCTTAAATATTGGCAGGCGGTGGGGTCAAGATGTTTCCTTTTCTTTTGTTGTTTGGGAAAGCCATACAGATAATTAATGCCGCTGAAAGGAGCCTGGTCCTCTGGCGTCTGCCAGGCTGGGCTCCCCCCACCCCGCAGTCTGGGATCTTCTGGGGAGGAAAAGAAAGTGAAGCCCCCCGGGGGACGCTGACAATTTACACAAGCAATAAATATCGTCCAGAGAGCAGACAGGACTAGCTAGGGCCTCCCAGCTACAGACATTTGAGAGGGAGACTCAAGTCACTGTGTATTCCGGTGAACTTGACGCTTTAACGCCATCCGGTCCTGCATTGTGCAGCCCTGAGGTGTGGCTGTCACAGTGATGATTCGGAAAGGGAGGTAGTTGCAAAAGCCCAGAGAGGGCACACAATGGGTTTGATGCTCAAAGGTCTTTGTTGTGCTGCATATATGGCTAGCAGGAAAATCTACCATCACATCGGAGGCAGCTGTGGGATCATGTGGTCCTGGCCAAGTCTAGCGGGTCCCCAGGATCTCTGTGTGTGCCTAATCGTGCCGGAACCAGGGCACCACAAGTAGCTGACTTGGCAGAGTCCTGGTTTCATGCAGTTTCTGTATTTCACTCCCTCACACTTTACTAATGCGAAAAGGACTCTCGCTGGTCCCGCTGGACAGATAAGGAAACTGAGGGTGAGATCATATGGCTAGCCAGAGTGAGAACCAGGATTGCAGCCTGTGTAGTCGGCTCCAAACCTGATGCGGAGGTGGGGACGGGGAGGATACATCCGTGCACTCTAGTTAGCCAGCTTATATGGCATAAATTAACCATTTCAAAGCAGATAGCCCAGAGGCTGTTGGTACACTCAGTGTCATGTGATGGTCACTCCGGGCTCACTCTGAAATATACTCCTCTCCTGACTGTTAAACCAGCCATCCTCAAGGGGAAGCTCACACGCGATATCAGTCCCTCTCCAGCATGTTCTGCTGTCCCTGAGGACTGCCTCCTGACGACATCTCCTGGTGGGGGACCTCTGTAGCATCTGATCTCTTGCACCAGTCTCTTTCCCTTCGGCTTGTGCTTTCAGGGCTTCTTAGTGCTGTGACAGCTTCAGTACCCCATGCCTTTTCATGATTGATTAATATTCCACGGCATCCCACGGCAGTCCACGGGTGGATCTCGTTTTCTCCCTCTGCCACGGCTGGCGTTTGAGCTGTGTCCTTTGGAAAGGCTGTTATAATTAGTGATGTGGGGACATAGAAACGCTTTTGCTTTGGATTCTTTGGGGGTGTGGAATTGCCTACTGGTGTGGCCACATTGTGCTTTCCTTTTTGGGGAAAGTCCCCCCGACTGTTCATGGCTGGTAATCTTTGAGTGTGGCTAGACCTCTCAGGGTGCCCCAGGTTGAGCTTGTTGGATCTTTTTGCAAGGCAGCCATTTAGCTGTGTCTTTGCACAGCAGACTTTTTTACTTGAGTACCAGGACAATTCATCCATGTAACAGATTTGGGGTACCACCATCGTGCCAGATGTTGCACCAGGTGCATTGAGGAGCATCTGGGTGACTCTTGTGTCAGGCCTGACTGGGTGACGCACAGAGTTCTCAACCACACTGACCTCAGCTGAGGTCGCTGATGGTAGACTCCGCCTCCTGAGGGCTTGCGGTCAAGGCTGGGGCCTCTGGCATTCTGAATGCGCCCACGTTTTCAAGCCTGGGCCAGCCCTCTGCCTGTGGTAAGTCATGGCTTTTGAATAACAGCCCATCTGTTTGTTAATAGGCATGCTAAGCTCAGAGAGGCTGTGAGGCTCACCCAAGGTCACCCAGCAAGAGTGTGAGCTGCCTTCTGTCGGGTTCTTCCTGGGGACTAGAAAGGTAAATGCTGAACCAGGCATGAGAATGTAGCTGTCATCCCAGCACTCTGGAGGTCAAAGCAGGAGGGTCAGGAGTTCAAAGCCAGCTGGGGCAACAGAGTGGAACCCTACCTTAAACAAACAAAGAGTTGAGCTTTTTGTTTTTTCCTTTATAATGGAGAAAGTTATGTATAAAGGATAATACATATTATCCTCATTGCCCCATAAAACAGCTGGAGGCTGGCCATTACCCTCTTCTGAATAGCAGACACGCACTGGGAGCATTTGAGACAAAGCTCGGGTGTGTCTGTGGATGGTGATGGGACCCTCACTGGCCATCATTTTTGATTTTCTACTTTGCAGATTTTGAGGTTTCTGTCTTTTTCCTGCCTGACTTGTACAGCTGTACTTTTGGGATTCCCACACTCTTAAGTGTCTGTGTTTCTTCCAGTGGGAAACGAGGCTCCTGCCTCTCCCCTCCCTGAGCTCATTTCTGTAAAGTACTGGGGACAGGGCCCACCTCCGCTGGGTTTTATCTTTGGTGTGCTTGTGGGTGCACTCACACGTGTGCACATGCGTGTGGAGGCCAGAGGCTGACGTCAGGTGGCGTTCCCCAGGACGAGTAGGCTGTTCTGGCTAGCCAGCAAACCCCAGGGACCAGCCTGTCTCTGCCTCCTCATGCCTTAGGGGGACAGACACGCACTGAGGCGCTTGACTTTTTACATGTGTTCTGGAGATCTGAACTCCGGTCCTTCAGCTTCCAGAAAGGCTTTCTCTAACTCGGCCATCTCCTCAGCTCCAACTTTCTTTTTGTCTTTCCTTTTCTTGTTTTGTTGAGCATGGTTTTTCTGTGTAGCTTTGGAGCCTGTACTCACTCTGTAGACCAGGCTGACCTAGAACTCACAGAGATCTGCCTGCCTCTTCCTCCCAAGTGCTGGGATTAAAGGCGTGCACCACTGCCGCCTGGCTTTCATTATTAATGTGAGTTTTAAAGCATAGGTCCTGCCCCTTGAGTTTTTGGGATCAGCCCTCTACACATACACACCCAAGAGGATGGCTGAGGTCCTCTGATCCCAAATGTGGCTTTTAGGGGGGTGGTCCTCACTTTGGCAGCTCTCTCTTTTCTTCCAGCAGCCCCACTTAGTGTATAAGGAGGTCCTCAGGGCTCGGGTATCATACTCCAGACCCTGTGAGACACCAACCTCTGAGCCTTACTTCTGTAAGTCAGACTTGAAGTTGGTTTGTGTGGATAGAGTACAAATAGAGGTGCATAGTGTTGAACATCAAGTTAAGAGCTCAATAATTTTTTTACTAGAACCTTCTCTCCAGATTGCTTAGAAGTGATGGAGGGATGAAGTCTCACATCCCTGATGCTCACTAAATGTCTGAATGCCTGGGTACACAGCCCTGCTGTGGAGTTTGTGGAATGGGGCTGTGGGCGAGCCATGCAATAGGCTATGTAGCCTAGTCTACTGCGGTGGGGGCTCCAGCTGCCAGGACCCCCGCTCTGCCAGCTCCCCACCCTAATGTGGCCGCTCTGGGCCTACCACCACCGGGAGGGATTTGGCACAAGCACCAGCAGATGCCAGCCTCGGCCCGTGCACAGATGTATCTGCCAGTTTCTGACGGGAAGACGTGATCTGGGAATCGCTCACTTCATTGATAATTAAATTCAAATTAAGAGAGATTTGCATTTATGAAATGCCTGTTTGACAAGGTGTCACCGTTCCACCCACCACCAGGGTGCTGGGGAGCTGATGGGAGGGGGACAGCAAGGGGAGCCGGTGGAGGGCGGCAGAGGGTCACAGCTCCATAGGGAATGACACCACAGGGTCTCCTCCAGGCCACCTAACCTCGCCAAGTCTCTCACTACCCTCCCTTAGCTGCCCACAGGGTCCCCCTCAGGGTTTCACAGCCATAATCTGAGTTTGAGTGTCAGAAGAAATCTTCCCGTGCCAGTCATCCCCCACCCCCGCCCCAATCAGATGTTAGCAAGGAGACCCAGCTTGTCTCCGGGGACTTAGATCCTGATCGCCATTGAGGAAGAGTTACGAATCCCACTGCCCCTTGCTTATTAAAATTCTGGGTCCCTTCCTACCCCAGGTGTGTCTCATGACCCCATGTGGGACCCCATTGGGACCACAAACCTTCTATAGCTACCTTTGTCTTACCTCCCTCTTCCACGTCCTTTAGGGGCGTAGCTGTCTCCTCAAAAGGCCAAAGGCACAAAAACCCATTTCACACCTCGTCCTACCCTGGGTTCCCCATACTGACCTCACACTTCCAAGATGGCTGCTTGTACATCACCCGTCCTCAGTCTCCCTGGCCCACTGTCCTCTATCAGGGCTTGCCTTGTCACCTTGTAGATGAAGACCCCAGTTCCTGTTGATGTGGATAGACTTGTGGGTGACTTCATTTCCCAGATTCACTAAGGCTTTGAAGTTCTCGGCTTTCGGCCTCATGGCCAGTTTTTTCTTTTTCTTTCTCTCTTTTTTTTTTTCTTCAAGACAAGGTTTTTGTGTGTAGCCCTGGCTGTCCTGGAACTTGCTCTGTGGACCAGGCTGGCCTTGAATTCAGAGATCTGTTTCTGTTTCTTGAGTGTTGGGATTGAAGGTGTGTGCCAGTGGCTAGAGCCGGCTTTCTTCCTCCTGTCATTCTTCCAGCCCACAGTTGTGATTGACACTCATAGCAGGTCAAGGCAGCCTGTCCCTGCCAGGCCGAGGTGTCTGCAGAAGCAGGGTGAGCTGGAGCTTTTCTTTGGGATCAGAGTATGGGGCTTCCTCAAGCCCATCAGAGTCCTTGTGTAACCTCCAAAGCTGTGTGACCTTGGCAGTTTCTACCACCTCTCTGAACCTCAGTTTCCCCTCTGTAAAGCAACATCATATCTCATTACGGTGTTGCTATGTGACATTTCTCTGGCTTTTTCCACGTGGGAACAGTAAGTAGGGGGATCTGTGGTGACTCCCATGTGACTCCCACGTGACTCAGCTCTCTACTCTCATTTTCCAGCGTCCCTTCAAAGGTTGCGAGGAAGCAGCATATGAGGGGGTGACCCTCAAACCTTAGAATTAAGATATTTATTCACTTATGTCCCATACATGTGAGTTTGCGTGTGCACATTTGTGTATGTGTGTATGCGCACATGCGTGTGTGTATGTAGAGGCTCAAGGCTGATGTTCAAGTCTCCTTTGATGACTCTCCACTGTATACATGAAGGCACGATCTCTCACGTGAACCCAGAGCTCGCTTGTCTAGACAACCAGCATTCTCTGAGAGTACTTCTCTATCCTGTGTGTTGCCTACCAGCCTTTCTCACGGGTCCTGGGGATCAGAACTCTGGTCCTCTTGCTTGCATGGTGAGTACTTCCATCCTCAGCTTTTTCCACAGTCCTGCAATTATAATTACATTCTGTTTCTCTTAGGGGCTGATGAAGGGCTCAGGTTTTGGTGTTTGTGTGCGCGCGCGCTCGCGCACACACACACACACACACACACACACACACACACACACACAGTAGGGATGTCTCCTTCAGTGCTTGAAAGAACCCTGTGGTAGTTGAGGGAGAGAACCCTCCTCTAAGCCACAGGTTTCCTGTCTCTGAAGTGGGCGCAACACGGTGTCCTTGGACAGAATGAAATGATGATAGGAAGGATGGCCTTTCCTAGCTGTCCCCATACTGTCCTGGACTACCTTAGCCTCCAAGAAGCCAGTACCAGCCCAGGTTACAGGGAAGGGACAGTGATATGCAGAGAGGTGACACAACCTCTTAAGTCACACACCCAGGGAGTGACAGTTCTGGGCTACCTCAAAGCCTAGAGTCCCCAAGTCCTGGTACCTCCCCAATGTCAAGTTCTAGTTTCAGATGGTGTTCCCAGTAAATGTTGACAGCAGTGGTGGCAGGGGGCACTTGGATGGGGTGGGATGGACAGGCACAAGGACTTCCCGATAAATCTCTGCGCAGACTCTCAGATCTTCACCCGACCGTCGAATGAGAAGGCATGCACCAGGCCAGCCCCTTATTGAGTTCAGCCAGGCGTCCAGAAAGCAGTAGCATCGCCTCTACTGGCTCCCCCAACGTGCTATCTCTGAAGCCAGGTGGAATATTATAGCTCGAGGTACGGTGGCATGAAGTATCGCCTGGCCGAAAAAACCCCTATATCTGCTGTGCTATCTAATTACTGCCTTAGAGAAGTCTTCAGACCATGTATTGAACATTATAAATGGGAATAAGATGGTTCTGGTAATGGCTTAATAAAGCAGGTGAGGCAGCCCCGACTGTCTGCTGGGTCTTTGGACTGTGGCCAGATTGATCTGTCAGGGAGGCAGAAAGCAGGGCCTGCGTGGGGCCCCTGCGCTATCTCTGTGAGGGGCCATGGACTCTTGGAAGCACTGGTCAGGCTTTCTTGGCTAATAGTAGTCATCAGGTTGGATGAGAACTGTCAATCACCAGTTCCACCTTCTAAAGCTGTTAGCTTCCGACTGGAGGAAAAGAGCCATGGCTGAGGATATGTGGACCCACTGTGGTGGTCATGGCTGGGGAGGAAGATGGGCTCAATTGTGCCGTGAGAACAGATATGAGCTCTCTATCCTACTGTGCCATTGCTGTGTGCCCAGGAAGCTGCTGTGGACTCTAGTCTCCTGGCTTTCTGTATACGTTGGTGACCTGAGCTATGATTGTCTGCTCCTGTTCCCACTCCGAAAACACTGTCATGTGGTCGCCTTCGTCTCCGTGCCTGGAGCCCCCACCACCCAGTTCCTCGACCCCCATCGTCGCTATTGCCAGTGCAAACCTTTCTGCTTGCACATGCTTCCCCGACTGGTGACAGGGAGGGCACATGAGGAGCCACGTCCCGAGGCAGAAGGGAAGATGTCCCTAGGTGCTCTGTGTGGTCCCAATCCCACTCTAGCGTCCCCATCTACCCAGACTCCTGTGCGGTGTTGGAGGTCAAGTTCCAGCACATCCAGAGCCCCTCCCCAGGCCTGGCATTCTCATCAGGCGTCATCCTCGTCGTCATGGCAACGGGACCCAGGACCCCAGAGACAAGACGTAGAATTAATGGCAGCGCCGGGTAAAGGATTCCTGTCTGGGCGAGCTTGATGGATTACGTTGACGAACCATTTGTCATACTGTAATTGTTCTGGCAAATGTAATACCCACTAGTATAAACATTGCACTGCTTTGCTAATAAAACCCAAAATAGGAAGAGAAAGGATGATACAGTGCCATGCTCACTTAAAGAGACAATGCCTCCATTCTGCATGGGGCCACTGCTCTTCCCTGAGGTATCGGTGCCAGGCAGCGGTTGCCTGTCCAGCATGTGCGGTGTGGCTGCTGGGCTGACCTTCCCTCACCTCCTTTGCACTATTATTATTATTATTATTTATTATTATTATTTGGTGGCTGGGCCTTTTTCACCAGTAGAGTCTATTTGCCCAGGACTTAAGGCCACTGACTCCGAGAAGCCCTCTTGGACCTGCCTCCCCTGTGCAGCCAGCCCTTCTCTGAGCTCTTTTACCTTTGGCTCCCTGCCACTAGCTCGGAGGTTCCTGGAGCTAGGGTGAGGGTCTGCGTGTCTCCATCTCTCTACCCCTCCCCCAGAGATGCACACAACGGTATCTGGAACACAGATGGCACCTGATGGATGCTCAGTGAAGGGTCTATCTGAGCAGCCTTGTGGGCCGCACCCACCCACCCACATCCTCAGGAGCCATCTGTAGCTCTGGCTGGGCCTGCTCACCCACTGTCCACATTCGGCCACTGCTTCTGCCCTTTCCTAACTCCTGGGTGTCACCTGTCTCAGATAGCTGCACCGTGCAGGGGCCTCAGACAGAAGCTCTCAGCTCCTTGGGCTTCATGCTGTCAAGGCTCGGTGCTGATATGCTGCTTTCCCTGGGCTTTGCCAGGAGCAGCTGAGGGCATGTTCGCCTGCTCTGACCGTAGCTGTCCCTTGGAGCCTCTGTAGACACCGTGTTTGGCTGCCTGGATCAGGAAGCCGAGGAAACAGTGTCTGACGTCAGCTGGCACGTTCACTTATCTTTTAGGGTACCGTTAGGTTTACAGCGCAACTCAGCGCCTGCCCATCCCCATTGCAGTCAGCTGTGCGGTCCTTATCCACATGCAGTGGCTGCTTCTCCTCCAGGCTCACGTCTGCAGGCCAGGAAAACACTAAAAGAGGAAGCCAAAGATGCAGAGGGAGAATTAGTTCATCCTCTATAACCAACCACTCAAAGCTGCAAGAGAACCGAGACATCACTTCTTCCAGCTCAGGTGGCCACGTCCTGACTCTCAGTACCTCATCTGGGCTGGATCTTAAAGAGTGATCAGTGACGTGGGGTAGCTCCAATCCAAAGTGACTTCTTTCCCTAGAAAATGAGGCAACGAGGACACAGACTCACAGAGGAATGGCGTATGAGGACGCCACAGATCACAGTGTCCGGGGACAGATGGTGGTGGTGGCTGCACAGTGTGGTGCAGGTCCTCGAGCCAGGTCCTCGGAGTGGTGCAGTGTGGACCTTGTGCTGTGTGTGGTTTACCAGCCTTGTTGCTATTGCTTAGAATCAGTCCCCTTCTGGTACTGAGCCACCCTGTGTCTGCCTGTCCTTTTTATTCTTGCTGGGATGAAAGCGGGGACCTTCCACATGCTAGAGAAGCACCCCCCTTGACTGCTGCAGCCCTCTACTGAGGTCAAGTGATCTGAAGCAGTCTTCAGACCTCAATCCCCTTACTGCACAAGCAAGGGCACTCACTCCCAGTCCGTCACAGTGCCAAGGTTCAGAGAGGGTAAAGCATTTGTACAAAGCTGCGGTGCTTGCTGGCTGCTGCACTGGTCCCCGTGTCTGAGACCTGTTCTCTCCTCCACTCCCCCTCACCCTAACCTAGACTCTGATTAAACCAGGGTTGTGTTTTGTTGTTTCTTTGGCTGGGACGTTTGTCTGACACCGTTGTTATTATGGGGACAGTCTGAGCTCTGGAGGGCCAGCTGCAGCACCCATGGCCACTTGGTCCTCATGAGATGCCAGAAGCGTTTGGTGACTTTTGTGATGAGTTTATCCCTAGGCACTGGTGTCCCCAGGGAAGACACCTCTGTGCTGGCCAGGCTGAGTTCCTAAGGGCCTTTTGACCACACTCAGGATGCCATGCATCTGCTTGGGGTTTGAAGCCACCCCCATCTGGTCTGTGGAGATGCCCAGGTGGGAGAAGTTCACAGTGCTTTCCTTTGTTTTTGGAAGGGCTCCAGAGCACCCCAGTCCCCATTCCCCTCTCACCCTGGGCACCATGGGCTATGTTGAATGCCCATTTTTGGCATGTATATATTTGGAGCCTTAACGGTGCTCATTGGCAAGTTTCTAGAAACAAAACAAATCCTTGTTTAGTGTGTGCCAAGGTTTGGCCCCCACCCCAGGGCGTTTTTGTGACAAACCCCAGAGCCCTGTTGACTCCATAAAGCAGAAAGTGCGTGAGCCCATTTTCATGGAAAATCCTATTGGTGGGCTTACATGGTGGCTGACGTGCACAGTAGGGGCTTAGCTGTTTCTCTGTGGCCAAAGGCAGAGCAGCGAGGCCAAGTGTCCGCTTTCTGACATTTGTCTCTATTATTTAAATATGTTTTATGACAACATGTAATAACTTAGTGGCGAGAAAGAAAGAAAGAAAGAAAGAAAGAAAGAAAGAAAGAAAGGAAGGAAGGAAGGAAAGAAAGTCTTTGTCCAAAGCAGATTTCAGAACTCTCGCGGGTGCCTGTCCTGTGGAAACTGCAGAGGGTGAGGCCCCGTGGGGTCCCCAGTCCTGCTGTGTTCTTCCGAGGAACACTGGGCTGCTGTCTGCCATTTTCCCTGGGGCTTTTGTGGGGTAGACGGGGTATGGAAGGCAGGAAGGCAGCTGAGGAGCAAAGACCAGCGTCTGCCTTGCTTCTGTCCCATCAGGAAGCAGAAGGCGAACTCTTGGTGACTCCCAGCTCCTTCCAGATCCACTGAGCCTCAGGACAGACCTTGTGGGTGGGGGTATGGAGATGGAGGAGGGGAATAGAATTTTAACATCTTTCTGGCAAGCAGGTGTCTGGGTCAGAGGGTGAGAACTTTTTTTTCAGATTTTTTTTCATTCATTCAGGAGTTAATTGGCTAGTTAGTCATCTCGCAGTCGAGGGGGGGGGGAGAAAAAGGTCCCACACCCAGGCTCACACACATCTCCGTATTCTGAAGCTCTTTAAGCTGAAATCCCACCCTGGGTGTTTTTGTTGTTGTTTTGTTTTTTAGTTTACAACTGACCGGGTCAGTGGGAGGAAAGACAGACTCTTCTCCCATGTTTGGAGTTCTGCGTAATTTCTATCTCTTGACCTTTGATGTATTTGGATGTAAGCAGCAGTGAAAATGAAGAGCTATGACCGTCATTTCACACCCTGGCTGTACTAACCGGTTCCTGCCCGAGCGCCGGGGGTTTTAAATTGGCTAATGCGGAATGCTCGCTGAGCTAATAATAATTCAGATTACTTCTGTCAGCTATTCCGGTTTCATGGGTAATTTAGTAGTTGAATAAATTTTTTTTTTAAAAAAAAATTCATTCGTTACCATGGGCTGCGATGAATCAGTAGATGGTTTAACATTGGCAGCGGTAACTGTAAGAAGATTTAAATCGCTACTGAAAAGGATTTGAGTGAAGGTAATGTTTTATAATGTTCTAAGCCATATGCACTACTTTCAGGCCTCATCAGTTTTACATTGATTCCTAGTGAAGTGTTTAATTGCATCGTGAATGCTATATAATTCAGTTCTTTCTGCTAATATGGTATATATCTCAAAGTGATATACAGCCCTGACAGGGGGAATTCACCGGTTTGCGTCTGGGTTTGGGAGGACAGCGGGTACCCAGTGCCTTCGACCACGTGGAAGGTCGATGGCCCCCTAGGGTGGAGTGCTGGGGCTTGGTTCCATCTCAATGAGAGTAGAAGGCATTGTTGGCACCTACAGGTTGGGTGGTGTCTGTCACCAAGGGGCCCACCAAGGGGCCATGCCAGCCGGATGGGTCAGGGGGGTGGTGAAGTCCCCCCTGCTGGCTGACACGGTGCATGGAGCTTTGCACAGAGCTGGCAAGGCCCGTGCATGCTGATGGGCCACTTGTAAGTGGCTGCTGGCCCTTCTGCTGTCATCTGTTTAAGCCTGCCTTGAATATTCACAGGGGTCTCTGCCGTGGAGGAAGTGGTAGCAGGTTTGCTGAGTGAGAGACTGGTACGCACGCCTTGGGATCATCTTGAGTCAAGTGACAGAGACCCGAGGGGCCTGGGAAATGGATACAGTTGGCAAAGTGCTTGGCTTACAAGTGTGAGGGCCTGAGTTTGGGTCCCTAGTACCCACATTTTAAAAGGAGCTGGGCATGGTGGCACTCACTTGTAATCACAGCACCGGAGAGGTGGGGGGCCAGCAACCCACATGACCTCTGACCTCCACACGCACAGGCACATACATATATTACACATGGAAGAAGCTGGTGGATTAAGCCCCACAGTGACCCCTGGCAGTGTCTGCATATGGGGATCTGAGCTCATGGAACACGTGGAAATATGTATCCTCAGAAGGGGAGGGGCAGCCTCTATCTCCAGTCACATCTCTAGGCTCCAGTCCAGGGACTGTAGGAGCAAGCTAGACCTCTGAATTTGTATGCAAAATCCCTCGTTTTTAAAGAAAAATTCAAACATATACACCATCCAGGCCAAACTAAATACAGTATGTCTGTGGGCATAGGCTGCCTGAGCCACCTGTTTGCCGTGTCTGTTCCCGGGCAGGGCTCTGCTGTTAAAGCAAGATTTTTTTTTTCCTGTCAGCCGACAAATGCAGTTCAAGATGGGGGAGGCGGTGCAAGAGGCCTGCCAGCCTGGGATGCATCACTGGAGCTGGGCATGCCATACCGTAGGCAGGGGAGAAGGCTGACAGTTGGGAATGGGGAGGATACCTTCTCAGGTAGAGACAAAGACAAAGGGACAGGCAAAGTGAGTAGGGTCCTAAAAGCCGTCGGTAGAGGCAGAGGGGCCTGAGGCTGGGATGTCTCTGCTGGGTGACAGCAAAGCTCAATGCTTGCGGCCATCACTCAGTCGCTTGACTCCTGCTTCAGAATCTGAGGCGACGTCGTTCCGGGGAGACAGTGGTCACCAGGAGAATGCCCTTGCTTTCTGCAGCCTCTGTGTTTTTGGAGACAGATAAGCCACACTCAAGAGTGTCATGACTACCATAGGAGGTTGGCACAGGTGTCCCTTTCCCTCGCCCTACAGGGACCTGCTTGCCTAAACCCCATCCTACGTTCTCAGAAACGGGGCCACCATGACAACACTACAACCTGACTGGTTCACGAGAATGTTTCTCCCCTCGCTCCCCTCTGGAACCAAGTGGTTCCTTCAAGGCCTCCCCTTCCTTCCCTTTTCTCCCGCACAGGTGTCTTCCTTTGTATTTTTACTATGTTCTTCCTACATGCTCCTACATGCTCTCATGTCCAAAATACCCTCTTTTCTTAAGGACCAAAGTCTCAAGCCTGGTGTAGAGACTTTTAATCCTAGCCTTTAATCCCAGCATTTGGGAGGCAGAGGCAGTCGGATCTCTGTGAGTTCAAGGCCAGCCTGGTCTACAGAGTGAGTTTCAGGACAGCCAGGGCTACACAGAGAAACCTTTAGAAAACAAAATAGGTTGGAAGTCTTATCAGACAGACCCATACCAGTGACCTTATTGAAGCTTGATTGGTCTGTCCAGTCCAGACCCTGTCTCCAAATAAGATCACATCCTGAGGTCTTAAAACACATGAAAATGAAGGTCACCGCTCAGCCTTTCACATTCTAATTAGAGGGGGAGCAGGGGTGTGATTGTGGCCTAGCAAAAGACACTAGAAAACGGCCATAGCAAGTGTCCGGGTGTGAGTGCGTCTGTCTGCTCTCTGATGCTGGTCACATCTGTCCCGAGTGGCAGGACCTTCAAATGCAGTTGGTGCGTGTTTAGCCATCTGATCTCAGCTCTCAGCAAGCAGCCTGGCTCCGCCCTCTGCATGGCGCCAGCACGATGTAATCAGAGCTGCCTTTTTATGCACCCCTCCTCGAGGAAAGCCAGCCTTTTTGATCTTTGTAACCTTGACTCAGAAGAATGATTTACCCATGCCCCAGAAGCAGGGATCGCAGGGTGTTATCTCTGAAGGCATCCGCTGGAGATGTTCCTGGGAGATGGGGAGGCTGCCGGTGCCCATGGCACAGATTAGGGGGTGCATCCTGCTAGGAGGTGACTGAGATGCCTTTCTGGGGGCTGCTGGGTCAGCAGGTGGAGCCCCTGACAGGGTGTGAGGTTGGGGGAGGCTGTGGCCATGAGTTTGGGAGAAAAGAGTCGGGGGACACTGTGGCCTCAATCTTGGGGCCCTGGGGGCTCTCTGCAGCACAGCCCTAAGGTTTTTTTTTTAAGTAAAAATACATCTTTAATAATATGTGTGTGTGTGTGTATTAGTTCATCTATTCTGGTGTGAACAAAAATGAGAGAGATACATTTCAAGACATTAAGTATCTTAGCCCTAAGGTTTTGAGCCTCAAGTTTGGATCCCAGTTTTTTCCTTTTCTGTGTCGTGTAGGCCAGCTGGAAGGTGGGATAATTGTTGGTTTATCTGTGGAAATAAGAGCAAATACTCCCCAAACTCGCCTCTAGGTTAATATAAGCAAATATACAGTATTGGTCTGGTCCCTGGGCTCTATGTCTTAGCTGCCTGCATGGCCTGGCCTGGCTCTACAGCCTAGCCTTGCCGTGGGGTGAAGGGGTATAAGAAAGGCATGGTGTCTGTCCCCAGGCAAGTGTCCAGAATTGGGAGCATCTCCTAGGTTCCTCTGGGCCGTGATGCTGAGTGGCCTTTCTACTCAGAAGACATTTCCAGCCCTGACTCAAGTATAGAAGCAGCCTGCCACTCATTTGACAACGCCACTGATGCCAACGCCACTGATGACCATTATAAGGGGGGTTGGTGAGGTGACCCCCTGGGTAAGGGTATCTGCCACTAAGCCTGATGACAAGAGTTTGATTCTCAGCACCCACGTGGTGGAGAGAGAATTAATTCCCAAAGGTTGTCCTCTGGCCTCTACAAATGCACTATGGCAGATGCATACATGTGGGGACACATAGGAATGCATAAACACAAAACTTTTTTTCTTTTATTCTGCATGGCCTCGGGTCTCTTGTCATCAGAGCGCTGCTCAGGCCATCAGAAGTCCCCCTCCCCAAGTGACAGGGATCTGCGTTCTTGTGGGAGCCAGGCCTATCTACTGCAGATGGGCTGGTGTACCCCAATTACTCTGGCTGCCCCACTTGCTAATCTGGACACTTTACCGCGTGAAGACACATGTTCCCGAAAGTTCCACCTGGTCAGGGTTTTGCAGCCTGTCAGCATTTTGAGGGTCTCGTGGATTAGCATTTGGTATTGAATTAGTGCTCATTTTCTCTAATACGATATAAAAGGATAATCACATTAGTGACTCTCATAGCACATCAGATTAGACGTTTGAACATGTCCCCGCCTAGAACAGCGATAAGAGGGACAAAAAGAAGGAACGGCAACAACAACCACAGGCGACCTGGTAACAACAACCCTCTCTCTGCTCCAGCCTCCTGGTCCCCACGGAGGATGGAATTCGTTCTGCCCCCAACATATGTGGGCGTGCATGTAAGTTCTTACCAGAGGCACCAAATTAATGTCTAGCTAATCTCAGGGCAGAAATATAGGCAGAGCTGAGGCCATAATTAATAGCACTAATTATTCTCCTGCCCCTACCCTTGCCCTTGTTCCCCAAGACTCCCAGCAGAAGCTGCACAAGTGATTGCCTCTTGCTGGCTGCCGTCAGTGGCGGGGATGCTGGTCAGTGAGCACGAGGCACACCTGACAGAGCTCCTACGTCAGCACTCACCCTCCACTTCCAGCACTTTCTCCAGCTGGGCTTCCAGGAATGTCCAGGTTAGACTATTTTTCTTTTAACTTGTTTCTAGCCATCAGATGCAAAAGAAACAGAATGTTCTAGAATGGCAGCCCCAGGCTGGATCTCCTGAACAGTGTTCTCTGTGGTCTAGCCTTGTCACTATACTTTCCCAAACACAGAAGACATTCCTTACAGACAGACTCCCTGAGATCTCACGGCAGACCCACTAGATTCAGAATTCAACCCCCTGTCTCAGGTCACTGGCTGAAGGACTCAAAAGTTGTCTGTACAGCAGACGAGAGCTGGTCCAGAGTAGAAAGTGGCGTGTTCGCATTGGGGCTCTGTTCACTCACAACAGGAGGCGGGAGGCACCGTAAGATCGGTCAGGCTCCATAGATGACCTGGGGACAGCTTTCCTGACACTGCTCTAAGGATTTAGCTTCCTTTTGTGTGTGTGCACGCATATGTGTATGTGTGTGCATGTGTGCGTGTGTGCATGCGTGGGTAGGCCAGAGACCAGCCTCAGGTCATTCCTCAGTCACTGGCCACCTGTTTTGAGACAGTCCCTCACTGGGATATGGTACTCCAGCAAACCTCAGGGATCTGTGTGCCTCTGCCTCCCAGTGCTGGGATTACAAGCACATGACTCAGGCTTGTCTCTTGGTGTGGGTCCTCACGCTTGCACGGCAGGCATTATTCACTGAGCCATCTCCCCAGCCTGGTTGGAGAGTCTTAGATCATGGTTTGGATCAGCAAAGAGCCTCATCGAATCCGTGAGCAGTGTGCAGCTGGGCTGTGGGGACATGACCTTCATGCCAGTGCTGACCCCCTCACTTAAAGGAATGAGGCTCTAGTTGGGAGAGGTGATGGGCGATAATAAAGCTGAACATCAGGGCACAGGGTACAGCTGGCACCCCTGATAAGTGTAAGGGAAGCTAGTGGCACGGTCCCCGTAGGAGAAGAGCTAGGATATGGTATGTTTAAAGAACTAAAGCATCCAGCGTTGTAGCGCATGCCTTTAATTCCAGCACTTGGGAGGCAGAGGCAGGTGAATCACTATGATCTCATGATCTACCTATACTTCCAGGATAGGCAGGGCTGCATAGTGAGGCTCTTAAGAAAACAAATAGGAGCAATCTGGAGTGTATACAGAGTTAGTGGAAATGAAAAAGCAAGACAGATTCAAAGACTCAGTTCAAGGTTACTGCAGGTGTCTGAACAAAGAGGATTGAAGAATAAATAGGCCTGATTCGTCCATGGGTTCACTGTGTATGGCATTCTATTAGTAATGCCTCCCATGGGCATAGGAAAGGTGATGGCCATATGCATGCCATGTATTTGCTTTATCTGTCTTGCAAGGCATTTGTTGGTTGCTGGGAGAAAGGTAGGAAGTTAAAGGGTCACCTAGGGGTAGTATGTGGTGGCTTTAGCAGCGGCTGTGGGTATGTTGATAGGGATTGTCTGCTGTTCCCAGCAGGCATCAATGAGCCAATGGATGGGCTGGCACACAGTGTGAAGATCTCGCTTTGTCTCTGCCTGGGATTGCCAGGAATCAGTTCAGGCAAACAGAGTTTTCTGAAGGTGCAGGAAGATGGCCAGACCCCGGCGAGCTGTGTAAAGGACCTGCTTGGTTCTGAATGATGTCATCAGGGTGGTTCTGAGAGCCCAGGCAAGGCAGGACTCAACAGTGGAGCAGGAAATAGCAAGTAGTTTTCAGTGAAATCCGTGAAAACAGGCTTGAGGCTGGGCACAGTCTCCTTCCCCTTCCTTCACAGCTGGGGAAGACCCCCAGGGTGCAGGTGTGGAAGCAATCCAGAAGTACCTCGGAGCTGAAGACGCCAGGGCTCAGTGGGTGGAGTGCTCACCTAGCACACAAGCAGGCCTGCCTGTGGGTTGGAGGCGGACGGGTCAGGCATTCAAGGTCACCCCTAGCTATGCCAAAGCACCTGCCTGTGTTCTTGTTGCTTCCCCTAAACTCTATCTTAAGAAGGCAGGGCACTCTGGGCCCCCAGGAGTTGTAGTTGTGGAAACATTGGGAAGACGGTATATGGGAGGAATGTTTGATCTTAATAACTCTGCCCTGCCTCTAGCAGTATCTAGAACAGTGATTCTCAACCTGTGGGTCACAATCCTTTGGAAGGTTGAGTGACCCCTTTCACAAGGGTTACAGAAGATCGTGAAGAAACACAGATATTTACATTACAATTTGTAGGAGTATCAAAAGTATAGTTAGGAAATAGCAATGAAAATAATTTTATGGTTGGGGTCGCCACAACATGAGGAACTGTATGAAAGGGTCACTGGGCTAGGAAGGCTGAGAACCACTGCTCTGGAAAAGAAAGTGTCAAGAACGTGCGCCATGACGCTGTCTGGGCCGTCAGCTCAGAACAGAGAGCATTTCCTTCTTCACAGATAGGTGGGTAGGATGGCTTTGGAGACAGGGGTCCTGGGATGAATCCTATAGGGGCCTGGGACACTATAGAATCCTCCCCTCCTCCCCAGGGAGTCACTGGCACCCGAGCCACATTTCCTGCCAGGACTTTAAAGGCATTTCCCAAAGGACCTGATGCTGAGCCAGATTGGAGAACATCTGGGCAGGCCATTTTTGAACGTAAGCTTTATTCTATAAGCAACATACGTGTGGCTTTAAATGGAGCATTTCAGATGAGCGCTCGTGAGCAGGCTTGGCTTCCAGCCTCCTCCCCTCACCAGTGCACACGCGGCCGCTTGCCTTGCTTACACTGACAGCGTAGGATGGACTGACAAGGTTGGGTGGGAGCCAGACTCCAGGGGCTGGAGACACGGCTTAGCAGATAAAACGCTTGCTGTGAACGCTTGGGGACCTGAGTTTGGATCCCCAGAACCCACGGAAAGCCGAGAGTGGCAGTGTGCTTCAAGGAAGTCCCATGTGCTGGGGAGGCTGGGACAGTGTGGCCAATCAGTGAGCTCCAGGTGTAGTGAGACACCCTGCCTCAGAAAACTAACAGAATGATGGAAGGAAACACTGTATCAACCTGTGTCCTACACACACACACACGCGCGCGCAACCAAACATATAAACCATACACACAGACAGATAAGAAACCAAACTTCAAAGCCAGGCAGTAGAGGCGCAGGCCTTTAATCCCATCACTCAGGAGACAGAGACAGGTGGATCTCTGTGAGTTTGAGGCCAGCCAGGTCTGCAGAGTGAGTTCCAGGACAGCCAGGGCTACACAGAAAAAAACCTGTCTTGAAAAACCAAAAAGAGAAAAAAAAAGAAAACAAAAATGAAAGAAAAAAGAAAGAAAAAAAAACAGACTTGAGACTTTGAATTTGGGAATTGTCTCCCTGGTTGCTGGGCAGTGGTAACGAGGGTGGCTCCCTGGCAATTTTTCTGTCACAAAAGGAGCAGCCGCCAGGCACACCGTCACTCAGCTGGGATGGCTGGAAGTGTACTAAATGTCTTTTCTCCTTATAACATCTTCAACTCACAGCGGACTTGTTGGGGCACGCCCCCAGCAAATCAGGAGCGCCTGTAATCCTCACTGGTTCGTGGGACATGGTGGATGGCCGTGCCAGTGTGACCTTGTTCCCCCATCCGCCAGGCACAAAGGGGATTGGGGTGCGGTCTCCTTGACTCTAGTGTGTTCTAAGAATGGAGTCTCCATGGTGGGGCAGGCAAGTGGGTCAGAGATGGGCTCAGGACACCTCGGAGGCAGAGAGTGCCTCTTGGTTACACACAGCTATTATCATCTTGGTGCCTACGGAGATGGCGCAGCCATGGGATCCAATCGTATTCTCAGGGGTCCCTCTGGAGCAGTGCTGAGTGGACTCAGAGTATCCGCATTGTGGCTGAGGGTGACCCAGGCTCAGCTCTGGAAATGGCTGGTGGGTGCACTGGTGGGGAATGGAAGGAGCGGAGGTGAAAATCTTTCCCAGGCAGGGACCAGGCAATGGTGGACTCGCCAGTGGTTTCTGTAGACGCGGATGGCAGGGGAGCAGAAATGAGATGCCCCTGGCCTCCCACAGGGACAGCAGGGCCCCAGTGAGCCTGGAGGTGACACAGCCGGACTGAACGGGAACCAGCTCTGGGGACTGTGCTGGCTGGCCCGCAGTCACCATGGGAAGTGTGCATGGCCACTTTCCCCTAGCCTGCAGCATATGGCAATCCCCGAAGACACAGACACCCAGGAGAAAAGGAGAACCTCTGGGATACAGGCCCTTAGTCACCATGAGTCCCCAGCAGAGCTGAGTTGGGGTGGCTCCCCAGCATGCAAGCATCAGAAGGCGGGGTAACCTCTGTGGGAATGGTTGGGAGCAGCTTCCTAGCTGGGTCTGTCCTCTTCTTTCAGAAAGTAGGGAAACATCATGTCTGAAGTATTTTCCCCTGAGCCCAGCAAAGGCTGCCACAGAAGCCCCTCCTGCAGGCCAACCCCCTACCAGCTCAGCAAAAGCTCCAGTGTCCTCAGGCTGGAGCCTTGCAGGTGTGTCTGTGCCACCAATGAAGTCACTGCAGCCAATGGCGGGCCTGTGTGAAGCTGGCCCTGCCCAGCTGTGCCAAGTGCCCACTGGGTGCCATTCCTCAGTCACAGCCGCTCTTAGACGGGCTGGGACCGTGATGTCCTTTTTACCAAAAGAGAAACTGAGGCCCAAGGAGAAGAAAGGCTTTGTCCTGAGTCACTCAGCTAGAAGAGGACAGCACCAGGCTAGAATTCACCTCACCTCTGTCCTCACAGCCCAACCCAAAGCATCCCTGTGGCCCTGGGGCAGGAGATAGAACTGAGCATGCCCAGTGAGCAGGGTGTGTCAGAGGCTTGAGGGTGGATTGGGGCAGTGTGGCAGGGGCCTGGAAACCTAGTTCCGGAGAGGTGGGCCCAGTGGCGTGCAGAGCAGAGGTCAGAGCATGGGCACCCAGGCTCCCACATCCCAGCTGTTGCTGCCCATCACAGCGGCTCTCACTGGCAGTGATGTGACCTCTGCCTCCTGGTCCTGGTCAGGGCCTCCTGGTCTCCGTCTTGTGGGTTCCTTGCGTCACAGTGTTTCCTTGTTGTCAGTGCCTGGCCCAAAGTTCACGATGACACATAGGTGAAGTTAGAAGGCCAGGAGGGGCTGACCATTTGTGCATCATAAGGTAGGGTTACTATGTTCCTGGTGCTGTATCTGAGATCTATCACAAGTCTGTCGTGTGGAATCCTCTTCCCCCTCGCAGCAAACGGAGACACGGAGTGATTTAATTATGTGTCCGAGGTG
Organism: Microtus pennsylvanicus; assembly: GCF_037038515.1. NCBI lineage: Eukaryota > Metazoa > Chordata > Mammalia > Rodentia > Cricetidae > Microtus > Microtus pennsylvanicus. The sequence goes on from NC_134579.1 coordinate 115,459,285, forward strand.
CCCCAACCAGGACGTGACAGTGCCAAGGCTTGAACTCAAGCCAGCTCAGGCCTTGAGTGTTGCCCGCACGATCCAGCTCAGATTTGCCACCCTCCTGCCCCTGCCACTCTCCCATGCCCCAAACTCAACCCCACACTCACTGTCACCGTGATCACAGGCTCCCAGTCACAGAGGATTGTGGAAGGTGGCTGGGTCACCCTCCCTGCTTATCACCTGTCATTGCAAAAGCCAGGGCCTCTGGGACATTTAAGAGAAGGGGCAAAATGTTCTTCGTGGCCAAGGCTGTTGGAAAGAGAGATGCCCTAAGTCTGCCCCCTCTTCCAGGCCTCACTCAATGGGCATGTGGCCCACGTTGGCCTGCCTGGCTCTGCTCACAGTGGACACATGGCTTCGCTGACCCCAGTGTCAATCATCCCAGACCTCCGCTGCCATGCCTGGGTGAGGAGTGTCATATTGCATTAGCAGGTCCCTGTCAGTCCCTGTCATGTTGGGGTGCAGCGTGAAGGCCAGTGCTTCCTCTAATGTGATTCGGGAGTGACTAATCTGGGAAGGCTCCCGCGTTGTATTCTGGGAAATAAACATTGCAAGGCCATGGAGGTGGCTACTTAGAAAGTCCTGCTACTAATGTGACGTGATGGGTCCATGGGAAGAGGAACTCCATAGTAGGAGACCCCGGGCCGGGGAGCTGGTTAAGTACCAGCACTCAAGCATGAGGACCTGGGTTCGAGCCCTAGCACCCCAGTAAAAAAAGCTGAGCCTGGCCTATTAGCATAACCCTGGGGAGGCAGAGCTGGGGACCCTGGGCGCACTGATCAGCCAGCCTTGCCAAATTGAAAAGCGTGCCTGACAAAATGAGATTTAGATTGAGAGTGGCTAAGGAGCACACTTAACAGCGACCGCTGACATAGACACACATCTGACTGTCAGATCCACACCTATGTGCTCCCCTGTTTTGGATGTTGTCTCCCTCAAATTCATTTCAGACCCTTGTCTGAGAATAGGGTCTCTGCAGAGGTCGTTGGTGAAGCCAAGCTCATACAGGATTCGGGTGACTCTAACTGCCACAGCGGGTGTCCTGGTGAGAAAGCTATATGAAAACCAGACATGGTGAAGCCATGGGCAACAGAGGCAGAGATGACTCAGCTCCAAGTCTAAGGACACCCAGGCCAGCAGAGCCATTGTGCACTAGGGGAGGCAAAGAAGGAGGTTGGGCTGTGCTTTGGAGGTGTGACCTCCAGAACCTTGAGAGAACTGCATCTCTTGTCACAAGGCATCTGTCTGGTGGTCGTTTGTCAAGTGACCCCAGGAAACAAATGACCCTTTCCCACCACCCCAGGGAAACAGAGGCCACTTCTATCAGCTCAAAGATGGCAGACAACTTAGGTGTTCTCAGGCGGCACCAGGCCTGCAAGTGTCCTTGGAGGGCCAAGAAGAGGCAGGCAGTGGCGGGCAGCTGGCATCCAGGCTGTGCAGCCTGCCTCACATCACGTTAACATGTGATTAAGGGGGTCTTTAAGGCTCCCATTAGTCCCCCTCTGCTATCTAATAGCGCTCTCGGATTTAGAACAGAATATTATTTACTCGTTAGCTGATAGCGGAGCCAGAGCCTGCTGCGTGGTGGGGAACCACAATTAGAGACAATCACACAGGGACTGTGGAGCTTCTGGTGGCCTGGCCGTGTGGGCCAGGGTGGCCCGTCACGCGTGGGGATGACATAAGGTGACCTCCAGGAAAGCTGGGCCTGCTGCTGGTCACCAGAGGCTCATAAAACAGGCATGAGTCCCAGTGCAGACCCAGCCACCTCCATACAGACCTGGGGTTCATCACCATAGAGTGGGGGCAGCAGTGGCAACCCCCTGAGGTGGCAAAGGGACTCACGGAAATGTCCGCACGTCACTTAGGCAAGTGTGTTAGGAGCGTGAATGCCCTGCAGCTTCCTGGGGCAGATGACACACCTGTGACCAAAGCCAAGAAGTGACTAGATGCCAGCTAGCTTTGAGTGTTGAAGCCTGAAACCTTCCCAGCATGCCTCTGTGCCCAAGGCAGAGTCACCTGACTGGATCTAGTCTTCTCTTACACCAGAAAAGAAAGGGGTGGATGGTCACCCACCAGTGAGTAGGGGCCTGTCTCTCAGCAGACAAGAAAGGGGTGGATGGTTACCCACCAGTGAGTAGGGGCCTGTCTCTCAGCAGCAACAACTTAACCTAGGCCAAGATGGATGGATGGATGGTCAGACAGGTAAGACCAGAAGGGTCAGGCTCTGGGATCAGTGGCTGTGGCCCCGATATTTATAATAAGAGTAGAGGAGGGGGCAGAGTCAAGGAGAGCCAAGACCTTGGGGTGGTGATGGAAGTAGAGGTGCTGGGGTTGCCAGCGTAGCTTCTCACAGCTGAGCGCTGGCAGCCGTCTTTTTAACAGACAGAATGCAGCATGTGGGAGGAGCTTCCTGGAGTTTGTACTTCATACACTCCCTGACCCTAGCAAGTGTGACCCTCAGGTCACACTGGTGATTCTGTGCGTAGACACTCAATTGGTAGGTCCCAGTGATCCCTAAAAATCTGAAGCTGTCCTAGGAGACATACTCGGTGCATGCTGCCACCTGTCCCATCTGGTGATACCTCCCACCATGGCAGGAGGAAGATCTGGATTAACCCAGAAGATCCAGAGCCAAACAAGAAGGCGAGTCTGTCTTGAGCAGGTACTACCTTCACACTGTCCACACATTTCCAAGCACCAAGGCCAGGCAAGCTTGAAGCATAGCAAGTACCGGATGCCGCATAGGTTGCCCCCCACCCCTACCTCAGCCCTGTAAGCTTCCAAGGGAAGCTGATGCAGATTAAGGGTATCTCTCTCTAGTCCAGAGCCCATCAGGGAGTGACCCTCTCATTGTGGATTCCAGGGTGTGCAGGGGACCTGGGCTGCATGTCCTGGCTGCACACAGGTGGCTCATGGCTTTGTGGGTTTCCAGAGTGGCCCCCTGTTAGTCAGGCATGTGACTTCAGAGATCTCCAGGAGCAGGGAGGCCCAGGCACAAGTGACCCACCTCTCTCACTTCCCAGAACTCCAAACAGGTCCCTGATATGATAATGATGATCTCTTTTGGCTACTGTGAGAAGGAGCCAGGAAAAAGGCACCTTAACTGAGGGTATTTGATATTTTTACTCTACATATCAGCCCCCCACTTCTGATGGACAGGCAAGGGCACACACCGATGTGTGTGTGTGTGTGTGTGTGTGTGTGTGTGTGTGTGTGTGTGTGTGTGTGTGTTTGCGTGTACTCACTTTGGTTTTAATAAACCTCACCAGGGATCCGATATCAATTCCTGTCGGCACAATGCAGCACATCTGAGCCAGAACTAAATAAAAATAAACATTAAGCAATTATTGGAATTTAGGTTTATTTAAAAAATCAGCAGGCTGCAAGAACAAGACACCCATTAGTGGGATACAACTGTCAGGCCTTTGAACAAGCCTGTGGCTCTAGGCATCTGGGTGTCGTGGAGAGTACCCCAGCATGCTCCTTGCGTATCTATGATGATGGCTTTGTTTGGGGACTTGGGAGGGGCTCAGTGTCTCCATCTTGAGCAGAGATTCCCACCCACAATGGTCCCTGCAGTGGAGAGGAATCTGAACCCCAAGTTGCCCCAGGCCCCTGCACTTGTAATCCGTGGGCTTTCTTTGGTCCAAAGGAGCCCACATCTTTCCTCCTAGACTGGCAGACACTGGCAGTCACAGTGTGTCTCTTCAGAACTGATCCCCTTTGGAAAACTGAGTGAGATGGGACGCAGGGAACCAGAGGTCAGCATCAAGAGAGCACCGCACCCAGGTTACAGGAAAAGGAGCTGTTACCCCTCCAACTTTCGCTCCAAGAAGAGCCTAGCGACCTGCCCAAGTCACAGGTTAGCATAGCCAACAGCTCCCAGGGTCCCTCAGGGTGGGTGGCCCAGGCTTGCAGACTTCGTGCTAGTGGAAGATTTCCTGCCAGCAATTCCTTGCCTTCTGGGGTGGGGGGTGTTAGGGAGAGTCCCCTTCCTCCTTCCCCTCCCATCTGGACCTTGGCTGGGGAGTGGACTTTGAGGTCGTTGCTTCCCCAGCATGCACTAGTCTGTCTGCAGGGTCCCTACTTCTCCCAGTCTCCATTTGGCAGGAGCTGCCTGTCTTTCTTAGTTCTGCAGCGACTCTGGTGCTCCCGGCCAGTGGAGCAGGGAGGCCCAAGCCCGAGGTGAGAAGGCCTCCCGCAGTGCAAAGTGTCTGGAGCCTGCTGGAGGTTAGAGAACGCAGGGGGAAAAGTGAAGACTCTGAGCAGGGAGGGGACAGCAGAGAGAGCATTGAAGGGTCTCGCGAGGCATCCTCCCATAGGGTGCTAACCCCACAGGCTGGTTTTGGATGGAAATGGACTGAGGGTCAGAAGTTCTGAGCAGGGAAGGAGCAGCATCCGGAATGTCTCTTCTGGCTGCTGATGGGGTCTGAGGGGTTGGGCAGTTGAAGGAGTCAGGGACCCTCAAGCGTCTGCTGCAGGCTTCTAGCCCAGATCAGTACACCAAGCAAAATGACTGCAGCGGGGTGGCGCTCAAGCACCTGAGTATTTATGTCAACTCCCACTTCCTGGTGGGTAGTTTTATCCTGGGACTTCAGCCTCTTTTGTAGGCATAATGCTTGAAGTCAGGGTTACATGAACCGGAGGTGATTCTGAAGCTCCTGTCGGTCACACACTACTAGTGGCTGATCAAAGACTCGGAGACTCTACCTTCTTTTGAATTTTTTAAACACTCATTCTGAGGGAAAAGGTGGGTTTGTACCCATTTTTCAGATGAGGAAGACTGAGGTTCGGAAAAGGCAAGGGTTTGTCTTAAGCTCTCCTGACCTGGCTAAGGGAAAAATCAAAGGCTCCCACTCGGCCTCTGATGCCTGTGCCCTGTGAACACTCAGCAGGCCACTAAGTAAGGTCAGCTATAGTGCCCAGGTCCGTGGCCAGCTTACCAAAAAGCATTCCAAAGCCTTGGAAGAAGTTGCTGTTTGGGGGAGTTTGAAATTGCCAGATAGCAACAGTTCCTCAGGGTTCAGCTGCAATCCAAGCATGGGGTAGGGGTGCCTTTCCAGAAAACCCCACCATGGGGTAAGGAGAAGCAGTGTCATCCAACCTAACCCCTCTACAAGCGACCCCCCCCCACACATGCACCTCACACACACGCGTGTGCACACATGCACACGCAAGCCAAAGGGGCCATATGGGGACACGCATCCTGGAATCGTCTATAATGCAATCAATTTTGTATATCCCCAGTGAAACGGCAGCATTTAGTTAACGTCTTTTATAAGAGCAGCTGAGTTTTATCACAAATCACATTCCATTTCCAGTCAGCTGGGACCCCTTGAAGGCTAAAATGCATTCACGTCTTCCGAGGAAATTTACCAATTCCTCAATAAAGGCCCATTTGCCTCTGCATGTAAAATTGACACATTTATTGACTATTAAACCTCAAAGACTAGCGTTGGGTTTTGTGCCCCAGCCCCCCAACCCTCCCCCATATTTTCTTAAACTTCTACTTTATGCTTTTGAAGCTTCCTAGTCACAGGAGAAGCAGGATGTCACAGGTGCAGGTGATGCCTGACTTAAGGGCGTGCCTATCGCCTGACCACTGAGGTGAGCAGCAGGGCCCCCTGGGAGCTGTGGGCCTGGCCCTGGGCCCCTGGGAGCTGTGGGCCAGGCCCTGGGCCCCTGGGAGCTGTGGGCCTGGCCCTGGGCCCCTGGGAGCTGTGGGCCAGGCCCTGGGCCCCTGGGAGCTGTGGGCCAGGCCCTGGGCCCCTGGGAGCTGTGGGCCAGGCCTTGAGCCCCTGGGAGCTGTGGGCCAGGCCCTGGGCCCCTGGGAGCTGTGGGCCTGGCCCTGGGCCCCTGGGAGCTGTGGGCCAGGCCCTGGGCCCCTGGGAGCTGTGGGCCAGGCCCTGGGCCCCTGGGAGCTGTGGGCCAGGCCCTGGGCCCCTGGGAGCTGTGGGCCAGGCCCTGGGCCCCTGGGAGCTGTGGGCCAGGCCCTGGGCCCCTGGGAGCTGTGGGCCAGGCCCTGGGCCCATGGGAGCTGTGGGCCAGGCCCTGGGCCCCTGGGAGCTGTGGGCCAGGCCCTGGCCTTGGTGTCACAGCACCGCTGTCACTTTAGGCTTGCAGCAAAAGTTGTCCAGATGGATGCACTAGTGACGTTTACAGAAGGCAGGTCCACCCTCCTCATACCAAATGGCACCAATTACCATGAGGGCCCATGAATAGTTTCCTTTTACTGTCAATCCTGTGGGGGACAGATGTCATTTCTAGTCAGGACAGTCTCTTCACAGGTGGGAAAAAATGGAGGATGATACAGGCTGAAGGGGATGCTGAGCTACTGAATGTGGGGCCTAATGCTGGGTCCTATCTTGAAATGAGATATGCGCTGTTTTGGCAGGTTCCAGTGGCCAGGACATTCTCCCTTGGGTTTAATTTAAAATTTAAAACGGTGGAAGTTGGGACCCGGCAAGATAACTCAGTGCTTGCCACACAAGTGTGAGGTACTGAGTTTGATCCCCAGAACCCATGTGAAGGGCCAGGTGTGCTGGTGTGCCGTTGTCATCCCAGCTGGGAGCTCGTGTCAGTGAGAGACCCTGCCTCAAACACTCACAGGTGGTCGGAGACTGAGGAACCACACTCAACCTGGCCATGTGCTCACAAACAAATGTGGCAGCCATGCTTTGAGAGGGGGAATCGACTGGGTGGAGGAATCTGTGAGTGGTGGGTGGAGCAGACGCAGGTTCGAATCTTGACTCTTCCTTGCCAGCCTCATAGCCATGAATATGTGTTTTTCTCTTAAAACCTCAGGGTCCTGCTGTATAAAGCCGAGACAACCAGCATTTGTTTTAGTCCTCTTGTCGGGGTTAAATGAGATGGTCCACTTGAAGAAGGCTCTGAAAGGAGTCTCAGTGACCATTGCTCTTGTCCTGGGAATAAGGTAGAGTGGCAGGTTAGCATGGGAAAAGTAAGGTCCAGCCACTTGTCTCAGGTTCCGTTTTCCTGTCCACAGAAACTGGTCATTCACTCTCCTGCTCTAGACATCACCAGCTAATGGAAATGGGTCCTGGCAGGGCAGAATCACTCAACTGGGGGCTCCTCTGGCACACCAGTGCCCCTGCGGCTATACTTCCAGGATATCTAGCACATTCTTGGGAGCCAAGCCACATGTGCCCCTTTAGCTCAGCCTGCTGAGTCCTGAGGACCCAGTCTCAGGACCCATGAGGACAGAGGGCACAGGGAAGACTCTTTGTAGGATGTTCATGTGTCCTCAGAGAGGTCCCTTGGATAGCAGCCAGCCAGCTCTGGATTAGCAGACTTTGCCTCTGCCTGTCAAAGTGATCACTTATCTCTCAGAGCCTTAGTTTCTATATCCATATAATGGGATGATAATATTCCTGTTTTACAGGAATATTATATAGCCTCCATTCAAAGAATCGCCCCCTTGTATCCCATGAATAACTCTCATTTTATCTTTTGTATGTCTGCTAAAATATGTGCAAAGATAAGTTTAAGAAAAACAGAACAGACCCACTCTATGCAGAGTGCTTGGCGTGCAGAGGCCAGGGGTAAGGTGCAGCCGGCTTGTGGTCAATACAGACAGACACCCGTGCAAAGAGTGAAGGGCATTTCTTCAAGGTCACCTATAGGCTTGAATGGAACCTGCAGGCCTGGGCAACTGAGGACTTGAAGACCGCCTCTGGCTGCTATCCTCAGTGGTTAGCAGAACACTCTTTAGCTGGAAGATTCTCTTTCATTTTAAAAGTCAGCCAGTGTAATAAATCTTGCCCTGAAATCTGGGCAGTACATCTCGGCTGGAGTGTGAGATAAATCTAATATTCTGTAGTCTCCGCGAAAGGGGCCCTGGGCGGATCTGTATCAGGGTGACAGGCAAGCTTGCTCTTGACTCGACAGGGCCAGCTTCCCCGTCAGCTCTGTAACGATGGAGGCAAGACCCTGCTCCTCTGCTTCTCTTCCCTCCCTCCATCCCCATCTCTCCATCCCTCTGCCCCTCCATCCCCCATCCCTCTATTTTCCATCCCCCACCTCTTCATCCCTCCATCTCTCCATCCTCCCACCTCTCCATCCCTGCCTTCCTCTCTTGCTCATTTCCCCACATTTAGAGCGTAGCTCTGAACTATGAATTTAAAGATACTTCCGAATGATGGGAACAGGATGGGTCCCCTGGTCTTAGGGACACCAGGAGGATCAGGCGCCTTCAACAACTAGAGTCCAGGCATCTGTGGCACCAGCGTTGCAGTGAGGGTTAGGAGAATGTAAAGGAGACCAGGATGGGCATCCTGGGGGGGCATGGGCATCCATGCTGTCCTGTGGATGCTGGTGACGGGGCCTCCAATAGGAATATAGGAGTCAGGACCAGGGGATCAGAGAGTCATGACAGGGTGTGGCCAGTGTTTATCAGGCTCAGAGGAGGGATCAACGTGCTATGCTGCATCAGGACCCCAAGGACAGAGGTCACCACAGGGCAGAGTGCAGCTGAGAAGAGCTGACACAGGCCTGGCAGGCCGTGCCCGGCCTTCTGCTCCCCACTAGGTGGCTCATGGGCAGAACAGGTCTGTGTGGAGGGCCCTGGTCCCAGCCGATGGTGGGAGCCCTAGGAGCTATGCAGAAGCCCACTGGGGCTCTAAACATGGAGAAACATGCCCGCCAACAGAGTCAGCCAGCCCCAGCCCTCACAACTTAAAATCTCCTCCCCACACCCACGGTGGTGGAGAAGTGGGAGATGAATGATAAAAACAGGCATGAGGCGCCGGAGTGGAGACTCGGCAAGCGCCAAGCTCTGTTTGCTCGCCGTATGACCCAGGAAACGTTCCATTGACTCTGTTTCATAATCCTCAACGTGAGAATGACCATTGCAGGACTGTGTGGTGTCACTGGGGCCTAGCTCTCCTGGGCTAAGAAATATTAGCTGTTCGTTGTGTACTCTCCTGTGTCCCCTGCAGGGCCTATCACCTACCCACTGTGGGAACAAGTCCCTCTGACTCAGCATTGTCACCCCAGAGACAGAAAGCTCACCCAAACGACGGGTCCCAAAAGACCCTGTCACCTGCCTGGTTCTCAAAGGCAAAAGGTTTCTGTCAGCCACGGTCCTTCTGGTTCAGTGTGAACAGCCTATTCCTAAAGGAAGGGGCAGAGGTAGACCAAGGGCTCCCTCTAACTGCCCTGAAGCCCGCAGATCTCTGACAAGAGGCCTTTGTGTCTGCTATCTGGGCTTCACAAGAGGCCAAGTGACAATTTAGTTTGATTAATGTCAATACAGAAAGGCAAAAAGAACACTGGCTCTAACTGGCCAGCTCCACTGTTTCTGAAACTTTTTAAATGGCAGAACAAAGGACCTGTGAGAGTCTGGGGGGCCTGAGGTCTCCAGAGGCTGAGATGTCTCTGTATGTATACTGGGATCATCTGGTCCCCGAGATGTCTCTGTATGTATACTGGGATCATCTGGTCCTCACCTGGCTGCCAGAGTGTGTGTGGGAAGGGACAGAGGCCAAGCCATCACCCTGCCTCAGAGCCAGAAGGCAAGTGGGTGAGGCTCTCCACCATTGTTGAGAGAAGACAGCCGGCCTGGAACCCTCTCTGTAGAGATCACCTCCTGGCTCCACCTTGGTGGGCATGTAAGAGGCCCTCCCCGTGCTTGGAAGGAATAAACAGGCTTTAATGAAGTTACATTGCGACATAATGGGAATCATGAAAGCGCCGTCATCCTGCAGGGTCCCCGGACAGTCTTTATTATCGACTGTGCCGAAATCGGCTTTGCAGAGCTCGGGCAGCTGCGGCGGGAAGAATGCAAAAGTGTCCTTAAATTACCTGCTGGAAGTAACCAGTGGTACATTCCACCGGGGCCTTGTGCCCGGGGAAGCTGCCGTTGGGACGGTCTGTCAGAGCCGCACAACTGCCCCACAACAGATGTTCGCCCTGCTCCTCCATCGGCTGTTTGATGAGAAATTTACTACTCTCCCGCTGGGCAGGCAGCCCCTCTCCGCGGCCTCGGCTATGAGACAGGCCAGCCGTTGGCGCCCGGCCAGGGCCAGGCTGTTTTGATGGAAGCCGTGAAAAGCTCTGGCTTGGAAGGCGCCGGCGATAATGCACCGGCTAGACTCTCCTGATTGGCCAATCGATCGGCCTGATTTGATTTATTGATCAATCCCCTCAAATTTGGCGTCTGAGAAGCTGCAGTGATCTTTAACTGCGGTGAACGTCTCCGCCTGCCGGAGAATGAGCCCCCACTAAGGAATGTATGAAAGGAACCGGGGCTTATCTTAATCACACACCGCCCGGTGCCGGCCGAGCCCCGCCGTGCACCGCCCCCTCGCCCGGGCAGGCCTGCGCCGATCTATAAATTGATGGAATTCAAAGCCTCCAGCATCGATTACCGCTATAACAAACAGCGGTGCGCAGAATGTCTGATTATTTTTAGACAAAGATTCTGTTCTCTCAGCAGCAATTTTGCTGAGCCTGTCACTGGCTCAGAAGTCTGTTGATTGCAATTAGATGCAAATACAAAAAAAAAAAATTAAACTCTCTGCAGCTTCACTCCTGTTTCCAGTTATTAAATCTCTCTCTTTGTTTGCCGTTTCCTCATGATATCTACAGCTGGGTGAGATATTTGGTTGGCAGAACAGGGTCTTTGGGATCTGATGGAGAAGCAGGTGGCTACCCGATCTGCACACTGGATCACTGGATTATTTCGCGGAGGGGGGGGACACGACCGGACGACTTATCCTGGGAGAGGGGAATCCACGGAAGGTGTGTAAGGATGCCTGTTTAAAAGTGTGCAAAGGGGCCGGCCATAGTGACCCATGCCTCTCATCCCAGAACTCTGGAAGTGGAGGCAGGAGGATCAGGAGTTCAAGGTCATCAACCACCTAGTGGGTTCAGGGTCAGCCTGGGAAATGTGAGACGTGGCTGTGGGGGAGGGGGAATAGTGAAATACAAAGATATTCAATGGAGCTGGAGGCGGGTGGAGGGGTGCTTTGGAGGCAGACGGCTCACAAATTCAAGACCAGCCTGGGCTGAATAGCTAGATCCTGTGTCAAAAACAAACAAACACAAACACAAATGAACAACAGCAGTGAGGAGCTCGGCGGCTGCGTGGGTAAAGAGCCTGCTTCACAGGTGCGAGGCCCTTCGTGTGTATTCCCATGGAAAAGCTAAGTGTGGCAGCATGTTTCTGAAACCCCAGCCCTTTGAGGTCAGGTGTGTGCAAAGACAGGAGGAGCTGCATCTGATGAAGTCAGAGAATGAGGAGATACCTGCCATCGACCTCCCCCGCCCACCCCACCCCACTGTTTCCCAACACACACACACACACACACACACACACACACACACACACACACACACACACACACACACGTGTGGCAGGAGGCCAGGCTCAGGGCATCAAAGGCATGTCCCATGAGTGGGGGGCAGCTTCCCTGTTCCTGATGACATACAAGCCCTAGCCAGGGATGCAGCTCCTAGAGGCTGGGGCCCCTGGGATTAATGAATTCCACATGGGGACTGCAGGTGGGGCCCACTCCATACTGGCAGAACAGGCTTTAGTAAACTGTGGGTACAAGCAAATTAGGTACCCCCCGTTGCCTGGCCTGGCGGCCAGCATCCTGACTCTCGATGAGCCCATTCATCATCCTGGCACCCTCCGGTTGATCTGTGTCCTTGGATCCATTAGCCTCAGAGTCCTTGACAGCGGCGCAGCTGTAAAGCCGAGCCCATCGGGTGACTGACAATTCATTACTCGGTTGGATGGAGAGAAGACTCAGGTGACAGTGCCAAGGCCTCTCGGTTCCCAAAAGCCAGCTCCACTCGGAATTGGCAGCCTTGGTCTAATTTTAGAACGTTTGTTGTTGGTAATCCAGAAGGAGGGGCCGAGGCTTGGACTCTGAGATCGGATAGCCCAAGCTCAGAAAGACATCATTAGGCCAAGGGCAGCTCTTCCACTGCCCTGGAAGGATCCTGCAGGCAAGCATGTGTGGGGGCACTGGAGGTCACCACGGGATCACAGGTCAAGGTTGTTCAGAAAAATAACTGCTCCTTGGACAGCAGATACTGCGGCAGGTCCCAGGCCAGCTGTCTCCGTGTATCTTCCTCCTCCCAGCTGCCCAGCTACCTGTCCAGTGGACTGCCATGCAGACTCTGAGGCCCAGAGACACCTGGGGGTCTCAAGACTGTGTAGCAAAGAAGACCAAGAGTCATCTGATTCTGGAGTTGAAGATCTCACCCAGCGGAGGAGGAAGAGTTGCATGGAGAGTGCAGGAGCCTTCAGGGGAGACTCAGCTGAGCTCCTGAACAGCCAAGGATAGCCGGCTATCATTCCATGTAGGTCTGGAACGGGGACCTCTGAGACTGCACCCACCTGTTCCATCCATCTGGACACTGGGAGCAACCAGTTTGGTCTCACTCAGAAGTTTCCGTGCAAGGACCCTTCAGCGTGCTTCTCCAGGAGGCCCTGCACGAGGATGTCAGGAAGCAGATGAACTCAGGGTCACCTGACTGAAAGCCGGACACCATTGTACTGCCGCTGCAATGATGAACTGAGGTCACATTGACCTTGGGGGAACCCTCTGCCCACCTCATTCTCTCTGCCCTCAGGTACATGATCAGACTCCTGTGGACATCTCCCTGTCCAGGTGACTGAGGTCACAAGGAGCAGATACACATCCCTATAGCTAAGTACCATGTGCCCACGTTTAGTTTGGTGCCCCCTGGAGGACAGTGACTAACACAGGCTTATGGCTTGGGATCATTCCAGGCCAGGACCAACAGGAGTGGCGGCCTCTCTGAAGTCAGTGAGCCAGTAGCTGCCCAACCCACTGTCACCTGTGTCCCTCCTCTTCACATATTTGTCCTGTCCCACTTATAAGACATACTTTGACATGACTGGTAAGAGATGGCCCCTCCTGGTTGGAGGCAGTGATGGCAAAAACAGGGCTGTTAGGGGAGAAGCCAGCAGCAACTGTCACACTGACAAGCAACCCTGCCCCATGACACCTTTGTGTCACACCCATTTGTGAACACCAAAATGTTTGTCTACGGGTACTGGTGACAGATATCGACAGGAAGAGCAAGGGCTGGTAGTGGCATGTGTCCCTGAGTCGAGGATTTGGAGCAGCGTGTGGCCATGAAGGAGAGTTGTAAATAAGGTGGGTGTCCAGGAGCAGGGAGTTTAAAATGACCTAAGGGGGCCGCAGAGACGACTCAGTGAGAGAAGTGCTTCAGCCTGAGAGCCTGAGTTCCTGCACCATGCGAAAGGCCAGGCATGGCTGTGCGTACTTTAATGCCGGCGTGAGGGAGGCAGGGACTGGTGGATTCCTGGAGCTCACTGGCCATCCGGCTTCACCAAGTCAATGAGTCCTGTGAGAGACCCTGTCTCCACAGAATAATGAGCAGTTCCTGAGGAATGGTACTTGAGAATGACCTCTAGCGTGTACACACACACACACACACACACGCACACACGTATACACACATTCACTTGTAGACACTCGAACATACACACTCAGAAGCACACAAAAACTACAGCAAAAATAACCCGTGTCCATGCATGAGGGAGTCAGACTAACCATAGTGTCTGAGTTGGGGATTTGAACTGTCTAATGTTGGTTAGGAGCTGAGTAAAGTGCATGGTAAAGCACTTCTACACAGAACACTCTGTGTACGTAAAAGAGGGGTGTGATGCCTTGTGTGCGGATGTGCGGCACAGGTGAGCTAGACCTATGCAGGGGGCTCTCTGAGTAAGCAGACATGGGTGACACCCAATTGCAGGAGAAGACAGGAGAGGGCAGCTGAGGTGCTGTGGGCATCTCTGAGTAGTCAGTGGTGATAAGCACCTGGTTGGGGGGGGGTGTTCTTGAGCTGAGGCCTTCTGTCTCAGTGACTGTCCTCTGCTGATGGCTTTTTAAAGTGAGTTTTTACTCTTAAAAACCCACGCAAGGGAACGAACATAAAGTCTTGGCATCAGATGTGGGTGTACACACAGGCCATCACTTACTGGCTGGGTACCACTAACTCAGCTGTGCCATTGTCATGCCTCTGGTTGCTTGGTCAGTGGCATCAGTGAGCTTTGGTGATTTGACTCCTGGATGCTCTCTGCTCATGATGGTCACTGTCCTGACTCCACTCACATTGGCTCCTGGTGGCCTTGGCAGTCTCTCAGCCTGCAGGAGTGACTTGGTCCATTTCAAGTTCCCGCTAGGAGGTGGACAGGACAGGTGTCCTGACCCCATTGTTGGGGTTTCAGGGGCTTTCCCTGAGTCATCTGTGACACCTGCGACACTGAGTCTCCAGGCAAAACAAGCCAGGTGTGCTGAGCCCCGGTGCAGCCTCCGGCTCTACTGGACTCCGACAGTGCAGCCTCTCGTACCGCCATCTGTGTGTTGGTGAAACAGTGTGAGGCAGAGATAGAGCGGGGCCGGCAGCAAACAGGGAAAGAGGGCATGAGCCTCGGGCCCTGGGCCTTGCGTGCAGCACCTGGTTATCCTAGAACTACCATCGTAGGGGTCTAGTGGGCACAGAGCCTGGGTCAGGGAAGGAGGTTTCAAGGGTTCCCCAGACACCCCAATCCTTAGTGTGGGGGCTGAGTTCTTGAAGAGTGTTTGTCAAAAACCCCACCCATGGCGTGCTCATGGTTTTCAAATGGAAAACTAAGGTTTGGTTTGGTTTGTGGTTGTTTCTCTCTCTCTCTCTCTCTCTCTCTCTCTCTCTCTCTCTCTCTCTCTCTCTCTCTCCCTCTCTCCCTCTCTCCCTCTCTCCCTCTCTCTCTCTCTCTCTCTCATGCACGTGCATGTTTCTGTGTGTGTGTGTGTGATGTGTGTAATGTCTGTGCACATGTGTAGTGCACGGAGGCCAGAAGATGACATCATGCACCCTGCTCCTTCGTGCTCCACCTTATTCTTGAGACAGGATTCCTCTCTGAGCTGGGAGCCAGGCCGGGGTGACAGTCTCGTGGACGTCACTTGGGTGCTAGGATTTGAACTTGTGTCTTCATGTTTGTGCAGTCGTTGCCCTGGCCCACCTAGTCGTCCCTCCAGCCCAGGATTTTTTTTTTCTTTTGGAACAAGGTTTGCTAAGTGTCTCAGGCTAGCCTTGAACTCAGAATCCTCCTGAGTGCTGGGCTGTGGGTCTGCACCACTTTGCCTGGCTGGAACATCAACTTGTCTCGGGGTCTCTGCTCCAGCCTACTGTTTCCAGGCCTGACGTCAAGGGTCTCTGGGCGTCTGAGGTTCCCGAGGTGGTCCCAGACCCCACCTAAGCCTCCCTGACCCATGTGTATGAGGGGCAGGGCTGACGGCTGATGCAGTCATTATCTCCTGCCTCCGACAGCCAGACCCATCGATTGGATGCTTTCACTGAGTCGCTTTGATTTTGAACTTGACCCTTCCGGCTCACTTTCTGATGTCCCTCAAGGGCGTATTTTCAAAACTGCAAGTGGGCCAGCCAGACGGTTGCTCAGCCGTTGGAATCAAAGGCAGCTAAGCATCCAGGGGCCTCAGGGGAACGTGACAAATACATCTCTTGGCTCTTGAGCCCACCTCCCAACTTGTTCTGGCAAGCATTTATTTAGCACCTACTGCATGCACTGTACTGAATGAGTATTTGACCTCAGCTGTTAGGTTACTAGCACAGTGTGGTCCCTGCATCAGGAATATAGAAGAGGAGAGGCATGGAGGTGGAGAGGACGGGGAAGTACAGGGGAGAGGTGAAAGGGTAGGCACATTTTCTGTGCCCAAGGGGCAGGTACTGTGTGCCCTGCAACCCCCTGTTTATTAAGAAAAGCACAGGGGTCCAAGGCTTATGGCAGCAAATGGCCTTGGGACCAGGGCTGACATCCAAAGACAGACATGTCCTTTCAACGCACAGCGTCCTGCGCTCATCCCATCCAGGCCCACAGTAGAACTCCAGCCCTGGCTGGGATCTTCAGTGTGTGCCTGTTGGCCTCTGTGAGATCAGTCTGTTGCTTCTTGTCGTTCACTTGAGCCTGAGGCTGTAAGGGCCGCCCTGTGGGGCTCTTGGCCCTCGGTGTTAATGGACATCTGAGTCACTTCCACTTGGGAGCTGTCGTGAGTGGTGCCTTGTTGATCCATCCTCTCCATCCTGATCACATTCATGAATTATCTGGAGAGATGGGTGAACCACAGAGCCTGGCTCTGGGGCCTGAAGGGGCCGAAGTCATCATTCCTCAAGAATTCTTGGTGGTTTCCCAGCTGCTGGCCCACAGCCATCCTGAATGCCCGAGGAGGCTCCGTGTGGGTCGACAGATTTCTCTGGGATTTGTGTGCCGCAGGGGACTGTGGCAGCATAGGGAGATGCGCGAGGCTCTGACAGGCACCAACTGGAACCCCTCCCACGGTGTCTGAGGTTTGGGTTTTTCCATGAACTTGCCAACACTTGCTACTGTCTGCTGTTTCCTTGGCTTTGCCTTGTTATTCTGACTGACCTGGCTACTTGCTATGTCGCCCACGCTGGCCTCAAGCTCACAACAGTCTCCCTGCATCGCTCCCCAGCTCGGCACCACCACCCCAATTTGACAATGGCGTGATTGGTGG
Organism: Microtus pennsylvanicus; assembly: GCF_037038515.1. Taxonomy (NCBI): domain Eukaryota; kingdom Metazoa; phylum Chordata; class Mammalia; order Rodentia; family Cricetidae; genus Microtus; species Microtus pennsylvanicus. Next base: position 115,475,880 of record NC_134579.1, read on the forward strand.
GTGTGTTGTCTTGCATCTTGGGGGAGGCGTCTTACCTGCTGTTTCCGGCTGGGTCACACCGTCCTCTCCATCCTTCTCTTGATTGTCTTTCTTTGAATCTTTAGGAGTTTTTGACTCTGGACTCAGTCCTTTGTCAAGTCAGATGCATGCCCCTTCTACCTTCCTGGCCTTTGCGCTCAAGTGTCAGCTCATAGGTTTGTTTGCTTTTTGATGTTGTTGTGGGTTTTTTGTTTTGTTTTGTTTTTGAATTTTTGGAGACAGAGTATTTCTGTGTAGCTTTAGAACCTGTCATAGCACTCGCTCTGTAGATCAGACTCGTCTTGAGCTCACAAAGATCTGTCTCTGCCTCCCGAGTGCTGGGATTAAAGGCATGCGCCACCACTGCCTGGCTTTGATTTATTTTATTTTATTTTTTTGCATTTGCTTGTTTGTGTCTCTTGTATGTGTAGGTCAGAGGACAACTTGGAGTCAGACCCTTCTACCATGCTGGTCCAGAGGATTGAATGTAGGTCATCAGGCTTGGCAGCAAACTCCTTTACCTGTTGAGCCATCTTTGTAGCCCTGCTTTTAATTTGACAGTTATTTCCTGGGGCATGGATGTGAGTAGTGACCTGAGAACGTGGGGATGATGTTGGGGGGTGGGGTAGCCCTTGGGTGTTTTTGTTTGGTTAATTTTGTTTCTTCGAGACAGGATTTATCTGTGTAACAGCCCTGCCTGTCTTGGAACTTGCTTTGTAGACCGGGCTGACCTTGAAACTCACAGAGGTCCCCCTGCCTCTGCCTCCTGAGTGCTGGGATTAAAGGTGTGCACCAACCATACCTGGCTGATTTTGCTGTTTTGAGGCAGGGTTTTACTCTGTAGGTCAGACTGGCTTAAAACTCAACTTCTGATCCTCCTGCCTCCACCTCCCAAGCGCTTGGGATTCCCGGCATTCACCACCACACCTGACCATATTCAACAGTGTGAACACATGGCAGAACTTTCTAGATGTTGCTCCAACTGTGGTGATGTCATCAGTGATGGGACAAATGCTTTGCTGTCTTGACTTTGAACGAAGTAACCATCAAACTATCATCTCCATATACAAAGCTCCTTGGGGTTTTCTGTCACTTCTAAGTGTGTGAAACCCAGAAAGCTTTGAGGGCAGCTTGCGCCGTGGCCTGTGAAGAATGGGTGCAGTGTGCGTGTGCCAAGGAAGTGAGACCTGGATCTTTAAGGGTGGGCAGTTCGGAGCCAGCGCCCTAGTGGCCAGGAGGGAATGCTGCCTGGCATCCACTCATGAAGAATGGGATTGACGTTGTCTGGGGGTCACTGGAACCAGGCCACCCACTCAAATCATGGGCCCCCTGGCACTTCCACACATCCCGAGGCTGGCACAGGCACCCCAGGCTCAGCCATCATGGACTGAGCGGCCCCAAGGTGTTTTGTATAGCAGAACAATTTAAAATAATTAGAAACTTTCCAGAACGTCTCTAAACACACTGGTGTGGGCCTTAAGAGCAGCTCCTATTAGCAGGGACGGCTGCTGACTGGTGAGGAGAGGCACTGATATAAGCCCCTTGATTAACTCATTTGAATATCTTTTGAGAACAAATTCTGAATCTCTTTCTATTTTCTCCTATTGTACTGGCTGCACATCTGCTGGCTGGGGTGGGGGATGGTAGTGAGTTCCGTCCCAACCACTCCCAGCCTGGGATAGGGTAGGGCTCCTGCAAATGGCCACACTCATCCCTGCCATGCCGCCTGGCGTCTGCCTTTCACAGAAGTGTCAGGGGCTTGTGGGGAGCAGTGTGGTGTCGGGACAATTCCAGGATAGAGTAGACAGTCTGGGGTCTCTGGTCCCCTCCGACAGCACGGACACACCACCCCACGGACACCTCTTTAGTGTTTTCCTCAGGGCTAAAGCAAGACCCTACAGCCCGCCTCAGCGTGTTGGCTGGGTGAACCTCTGTATGCCTTCCCAAACGTGTCTCTAAGGAGAGGATAATGAAGGGTCCCCTTCCTAGGGTTCTTGTAGTGTAGGCTGTGCACACCACAGACACCTCACTCTGCACCGCATTAACAGACCACGCTGCAACTGCCGGGCCAGGAGGAAAGCCCCAGCGAGTCTGTTTGGTACAAACTGCATGGTTGTGAGTTTTGTCCTGAACTAGTTGCCAATCATTAAAATTGGGAGGTTTTTATATAAAAAGGAAGGATTTGGAACTTGGAGTGGAGGCAGCTGCCCACTCCTGGCCTATGGGATATCACTAGGCCAGAGCTGAGCTCCCCCAGTAGCAGGACAGTGTCCCCCCTTACTGCAGGCCCTTATCTTTTATGATGGTATCATCAACTGGACTCTAGTTCTCTGAGCTCTGGAGGTGAGGTCTGCAGGGGACAAGTGGACCCTCCCTAGATGCCCCCAGTGACCGTCACGTAAACGTGTGCTTGAGGCACGTTTGGCAGAACTCTAGCATGCGTGCAGCCCTGGCTTCCGTTCCCAGCTGCATGTGAGCTGGATATGATGATGCAAGTCTGCCGCTCCAGCACTCGAAAGATGGGGGAGGAGTCTGAACAATTCAAGGACATCCTAGGCTGCTTAGCAAGTTCAAGACCTGACCGGGGGCTGTGTGAGACCTTGCCTCAAAAACCAAAAATGTGTGTGTGTGTGTATGAGTGTGGGTTCCGAATCTCCCTGCGTGAAGTCTTCTCTGGTGGAGACACTTGGTATATACAGGGCCTTGGCCTAAAGATGGCGGGAAAACCCAGGCTTGGTTGTATCCTCTTGAGCCCCACCCCAGCCAGCTCCTCCACCACCCAGCAGCCATGAAAAGCCAGTCTGTCCCCTTGGATCCCTCTCCTGCCTCTCTGTTCTGATACTCCAGAGACTACACAGTGCCATCCACGTGCACCCCAAGGAGTCCCGGGACCTCGGCAGCCACAGATTCCAGCCTTGCTTCCTCCACACGAGGCCTTTTTATATATTTAGTTTGAAGCTGTTAAAAAAGTAATTTTGAGTCGGGCAGTGGTGGTGCATGCCTTTAATCCCAGCACTCGGGAGGCAGAGGCAGGCGGATCTCTGTGAGTTCGAGGCCAGCCTGGTCTACAAGAGCTAGTTCCAGGACAGGCTCCAAAGCCACAGAGAAATCCTGTCTTGAAAAACCAAATAATAATAATAGTAATAATAATGATTTTGAGAAAGAAGACTGGAGAGATGGTTCAGCAGTTAAGAGCACTGGTTGTTCTTCCAGAGGTCCTGGGCTCAATTCCCAGCACCTACGTGGTGGCTCACAACCATCTGTAATGAGATCTGATGCCCTGGTGTACAGGTGTACATGCAGACAGAGCACTCAAACCTAAAAGATACACAAATAAACACATTTCTTTAAACAGGAAGAAAGGAAGAGAAGGTCAGGCTGAAGAGTTCTTAAAATTCTTTCTGAACAAGCTCCACGAATCAAGCCAAGAGCCAGGTGTGGTGGCACACCGCACCGCGGGCACACTTGTCATCAGTGCCGGGATGGCGGGGAGGGAGGGGTTAAGGATGGGCTGGTGCTCTCTGAGCACCTAGCCTGCCGGTGAGCTCCGGGTTCAGGGTGAGACTCTGTCTTAAAACAAGTTGTATGGATTCCTGAGGGAGGATATCCACGGCAGGCCTCTGCCCTCTGCCCTATGTGTACCACACACACTCACACACACATATATACACATATACACACAACACACTCACATACACACTCACACATGCATGCATCATACACCACACACACCACACACCACACACCACACACCACATGCACACACCACCTAAACCTGCCTTTAAAATCTTTACCTCCCTCTCCCCTGCCTGTTCCTTTGCTCAAAAACGGCTTTGCCTATTTGGGTTATTTTTAGAAAGATGCCTGGCATGTCGGCTGACAGAATCTGCATCCTAAGTTTCTACCTGATGGGATGGGGTAGGGTGGAGGTGGGAGCACAAAACACCACTTTAGACTGGGAACCACCTGGAAACGACCACACAGGTCCCCCCAAACACCTCCAGAAGAGCCAAGAGGTGAAGGACAGGGATGGGGTTCCTTCTCGGAGCTGCCTCTAGCATCACGGAATGCGCTCAGCGCCCAAAGCCGAGGCGGGAGTGCCACCCGAACCCCATTCCCACACTCTGCGACCCTGAGCCCAGAAGCACCTCCACCTCTGTGACACAAGAATGCTAGTGACAGACAGAGACCTAAGAGTGTGACGGTGATGTCTGTGATCATCACAACAGCACAGCATGGGCCCGGACAAGGAGAGATGTGGGAAGAAATCTTGTACAAACTTTTAAGAACCTGAGTTGATCGCTGAATGAAGCTGGCCCTCCCTTCTGGCTTCTTGTGGGCTGTTTTGAACAGCTTTCTTGAGGTGTAACTTATGTGAAACTGACCTACTATGTGCAGGCAGCCTGATGTATTTTTGTAGCACGATTAATAAAAACCCAGAGAAAGATATTGGGGTTCAACCTGAAGGTCAAAAAAGCAAGACATCCAGCCACTGGTTCTTACCTCTACCTCAGTCTGAAATGGCGATGGTGCCTCCAGGAATCTCAGAATGAGACTGTGTGTGAGAGCTGCCTCCTCCAATCTCATAGTCCTCTCTAGTGCTGGGATTAAAGGTGTGCACCACTACCACCCGGTTTCTGTGGTACACTAGTGTGGCTACTGGGATTAAAAATGTGTGTCACCACTGCCTGGTCTGTAAGGTTAGCCAGGGCAGCTGTTTTACTCTCTGAACTTCAGGCAAGCTTGCTTTATTAAAATACAAATGGGTGTTTATGGAGTTGCAAGGCCTTTATGGTATGTGTCTGGAACATTACCATCACCCAAAAGGCCTTTTCTATCCAGCCCGGCCCAGCCCAGCCACAGGCTTTTTCCTGCCTTGAAGATTTGCCTTTCCCATCCATAGAACAGGGAGGGGCTCCAGCCCTCGTTCCGTCCCTGAGCATCATGCTACCAAGGCTTACCCCATGGTTGCAGAGCAACATGTCAGTCTGCAGAGAGACCACGCCATCCAACATCTGTGTGTTTGTCTGCATATGAGTATGGCCCACAGAGGTTGGAAGAGTGTGTTGGATTCCATGGAGCTGGACTTACAGGCTCTTGTGAATGACCGTCTTGGTGCTGAAAACCGAACTCTGGTCCTTTGCAAAAGGAGCAAGTGCTCTTAACCACCGAGCTGTCTCTCTAGCCTGGGGCTCAGGTTTCCAAGACCCACCTCCTCGCCAGGGAACTCTGCTTCCTGTGGCTCACTGAAGGAAGGATAAGGAATGACAGTCGGAAGGAAGAGACAGCAGAGAGGGGCTGTGCTCAGAGACTCACGCTTGGGGTACCTGCTGTTTTTTAAGCCCTAGCAGTTATGGTCTGTGCTTGGGGACACAACAGCTTCCATCTTGTCCTGCCATTGTCTTGTCCCCAGGTCTGGCTAAGAGGTGCTGACTTCACAGCTGAGCAAACTCCCAGGCCCAAACCACCAGGATGGACCAGCGTGCCCGCTCAGGCATGTCTGGAGTCCCCCTAGTTTCATCCCTTCATCCAGAACCTTCTCTCCCTCTTCTCTTTCTTCTCACATTAAAACTCCGGGGTTCTTTAAGCTCTCCATAAGGTCAGAGCGGTGAGCAGTGACCAGACCCCAGTGAGCCCTGGAGAGGAGTCTGACTTAGCCTGAGACTGTGGCAAATGGATCTTAAGCTGGAGAGAGGAGAGAACTAGTTGAGGTCTAGCAGCTAGCTCCGTCTGCCACACAAGGGTGGGCGCCAAGAGAGGAGGCAGCGGCCTGGAAATAGCCTTCGCTGGGGGGTAGCAGCTTGGACAAAGGCGGGAGAGTGGTTTCTGGCATCTTGGGAGTAGTTAAGAGTGCTCAGTTCCTCTGTTACTAGTATCCTCATGCAGAAACTGAGAGCAACTGGCCTTAAGGCAGGTGGGATCTGAACCCAGGTCTGCCTTCTCATGGTCCTGCCCTGTTCTATAGGCCAACCTCTGGAACCTAACACCCAGAATTCTCCTCATTTCACAGACCAGGAAACTGAGGCTTAGGCAGTTGGAGGAGCTGGAGACAGGATTTAACTCCATTCACACTCCTAAACCTCTGCCTGAAACTGCACTGGATCATGAATCCGCCATCTCCCCGAACTAGCCAGGCTGGATAGAGACCTGGTCCCCACCCACCCTGCCTCTCAGAGCAGGTCTGTCTCATAGAACAGGGCCCCTTCCCAGCGCATGGCCAGCCGGCGTCAGGGCGTTGTGTTGCCTTTGTTGCTCCAGACATGAGAGCCTCCTGTTGCTTGCCTGGGCTTTCTTCCCGCCCTCGGCCTCAAATCAGGCATCCTAGACTATACGGTGATGCGTAGAAGGGCAGTCGGTGCGGAGCTCTGTTTGGCCTGCCCCTCACTGTGGATTTGGGGAAGTGGCATGATCTCGAGGGACTCCTTTTCTCTGGCTGCAGCAACACTTATTAGGAACACAGACCTCTTGGCAGGTGAGGTGGTGAGGCATGGAAAGCACCCTCTCGTGAGGAACGTCAGTTCCCATGAGGGATGCAGGGCCACCACCCTAGCAAGTGTCCAGGGCATAGGAGGTGCTTGGTGAATGAATGAATGAATGAATGAATGAATGAATGAATGAATGAATGAGTGGATGGTTGGGTAAGTGGATGTGTGAACCAAGGAATCAGTGAATGAGAGATGAGGAGGTGGGACAATGAAAGAGTAAGTGAATGTTTGCTGCTGTCACCTTCCCCAGCTCTTCCTTCGACAGAGGAAGGGACAGGGTTGCCCAGCCAGCTAACCCCCATACCAGCCTGGAGCCATGATGCCCTCAGAGTGGGACTCTGTTCCCCTTATGCCCGGGGGTGGGGCACTTCCGCAGGGCTGCTTGGGAGCAGCGAGCAGTAATCAAGGCAGGAGGATGCCATCGGATGTGCTGGTGCCAGGTGATTAGGGGTCTGATTGGCGCCCTCCCTCCAGGACAGCTACCTCCGGGTTCTGCAGTGGTAGGATCAGGCTGCTTTCCTGAATGACGCCTGGGAAGTGTCTGCCATTCTGAGGGGAGCAACTGCCGGGAAGCGGGGGGGGGGCAGTCAAGTCCCGTGGGTCTCTCGTTTGTTCCTTTACTCAGACATTCACGCATCCCGCGAGTAGCGGGCACCTCATGTGCACTGAGCATTCGGTGTGCGGTAGTGATCTGAGCAGATGGTCTTGTCACCGTGGTAGATGCTGGAGAATTCTGGGTGTAGCATAAGGTTGTTAAGTGGCCAGAGGAAAAAAACCACCTAAATGTGTGGATGGCAAAGGGTGTGCAGAGAAAAAGCAGAGGGTTCAGGCAAGGGAGTCCTCTCTGCTCTTCTAAGAAGGAGGTGGGGTAGGTTTTTGTAATAGCTGAGACTCCAAGGTGTTGGGAAACCCCTAGGCCTTCTGAGAGCACAGCATTGCAGGCCAGTGACCAGTACTGCAAACGCCTACGGCAGAATTGTGCTTGACGTTCTCAGGAGCCAGGCAGGACCAATGTGACCAGAGCAGGGAGCCAGGGCAGGGTTTAGAACAGGAAAAAGGTACAGTGTGTGTGTGTGTGGGGGGGGGGGGTGATGGCCTCATGGCTGCCAGGCAGGGAAGGGATGGGGTGGAGGGCAGTGGGAGCCAAATGGGGACACTTTAAGGAGCAGACCAGAAAAACTGAATAGAAATTATTTCATCAAGCCGACAAACTTGCCCATTTGTCACCCATGGCACCAAGGACATGGCAGTGACCTCACCTGCCTCCAGAATCTCTGGTCTGGCAGTGGCCTCCACCCAAATACCAACCTGGACCCCAGGTACCCTAAGATTCCAGAGCACCCAGCAGTTCCCAGGTTGCAGTGCTCCTGACACCCCAAAGGGAGACGAGGCTGACTCCTCACGGTTGAATCCCCAGCTGCTGAGAGGCATAGGGCTGCCCACCAGCCTGCTAGCAAGCCATGGCTGCTGTAGAATATTATTTTAAGGTGTGTGACTTTTGTTTCTGTTGCATTTGTTTAACTCTGTGAAGCTGTGTTACTGCGCCTGTCTAAAACACCTAATGGTCTTTTAATAAAGAGCTGAACGGCCAGTAGCGAGGCAGGAGAGAAATGGGTGGGCTGGCAGGCAGAGAGGAGAAACATGAGGAGAAATCTGGGAGAAAGAAGGAACGAGAGAGGAAGGAGAAGGACTTCAGGGGCCAGTCTCCCCAGCTACACAGCAGGACACGGAGTAAGAGTGGGAGTAAGATAGAAGTAAGACAAAGGTAAAAACTCAGACGAGAAAGGTAGCTGGGTTAATTTAAGACAAGAAAGCTGACTAGAAACAAGCCCAGCAAAGGCCTAGCATGGCACCTCCAAAAAGTCAAAAGAGTAGAAACCGACCAGCAACACATGACTTCTGGATTTCCTGTCTACCCCACCCCCATCCCCAACTGTCAGCTCAGGGCTTCCTAAGACTGCAAGCCTTCTTTGGACCTCTGGAAGCCAGAGTCATGGGTGCTGGTGCACGACTTAAGATGCTCTCATTGTCTTCACGCCCTGTATGACCAGGCGTGCCACGTAGTCAGGACCTGTCCTTGACACTGTTGTAGAAACCAAAAATTGTGGTCAAGTGAGTGAGTGAGTGGAGGATGGAGAACAGCTGACTGGGTAGGTAAATGGTGAATGGCTGGAAAGACAGACGGATACATGATGGGGATGCGTGGATGGATGCTGGGTGGGTGATGGATGGATGGGTGGAAAGATGGATATGTGAATGATGGAGGATGGATGGATGGACGGATGGATGGGTAGCTGGATGCTGTCTAGGAAGGTGGATAGACATCTAGGTAAGCAGATGATAGGTGGGGGATAGGTGGGTGAATAGATGGACAGAAGAATGGGTAGGTAGACAATAGATATTATAGATGATGGACAGATGATTGATGGATAGATATTGGATAGGTGGAAGGATGGATGGTTAAGTAGGTGGATAATAGATGGTGACTAGATTATAGGTGATGGATGTATGGGTTGACAGAGAGATGGACAGACAGTTTGTGTCCTTGCAGATCCCATATGTCATCTGCATTGCAAGACAGTTCATTCATGCCCTCAACACGTTCCTGGAAATCCACTGCCCTCTCAACACTGAGGACCAGGTGGCCTGTGCTGGTTAGGGGCGACTGTCTGCCTTACAGCAGTTACAGTGAGTCAGTCACTGTGAGGACAGTGGGCGATCCTCTGTTTACACCCAGGCCTCATTCTGAACAGTCATCTGCACTGCTGGAATCCAGTGAGGACAGCCTGGCTCAGAGAGCTTCTCGCAGGCTCCACCCCTCGCCCCGGCCCCAGATAATTGGCCCAATACATCTTGGTGCTGGAAATTTACATACAGCGCAGGAAGTGATGAATGGCTCTAGTAAGCCAGTCTGTCTCCACCCGGCGCAGCTATCCATCTCAGTGGGCCGCGAGGCCATCTGTCTTTCTGTCTCCTTGCTGGTGGCAGGCCATCGTGTGCCCTCCATCCTGGGTCATCCAAGGCTCCTCTGCAAGCAACATTCCCCTCTCTGTGCAACCTCCAGAATTGCTCCTTCCCTGTGGTTCCTGGGTCCACCTTCCCCTGGCTCCATGGACCTGTCACACAGAGTGGACATTCTTCTGTCCCAAAGATTAACTGAGGGCTGCTGTTGTGAAGGCACGTCGCTTGTTTACTCTGCTCACAGGTCAGCTGCAGATAACTAAACGCCTCCTTTGCACCAGGCACTTTACAAGTACTGATAGACAGGCCCAGTCAATTATCTGAGGTCCCCTCCAGAACTCCCTAACCTTTCTTTGGAAGACAGTGACACTGGCCAATTTTATTATACGGTCCCATTGGTTTTATGTCATGTGGTTTGAGACATGGTCTCTCACTGAACCTGGAGTTCTTTGATTTGGCTAGACAAGTTGCCATGAGCTCCCAGGATCCACCTGTCTCTGCCCCCTGCTCCCAGCTGGTAAGTGGGTTACAGAAGTACATAGCCTTAATGCCTAGCTCTTTACCAGCTTCTGGAGATCTGGGCTCAGGTCCTCGTGTGTGTGTGTGTGTGTGTGTGTGTGTGTGTGTGTGTGTGTGTGTTATAGCAAGCACTCTATCCACCAAGCCTTCTCTACTGCATCAGTTAGTGAACTAAGAGGAGTGTCATTATTTAAAGACCAGGGACAGGCAAGCTGTGATGCCGGGCTTAGAATAACAGTCACTTTGAGCAGCTCCTGAGGCTGGAGTGAGGGTTGAGGGGAGCTAGAAACACAAACATCCTGTCTTAAGCTGGACAGCAGATATGTGGTGTGGAAAAAAAAAGATCCATTGAGTGTAGTGTCGAACTCTAAAGTTAATGTGTGCTTTGATGGAAAGGAACTAAATCAGACATAGTGGCATGTCCATGCAATCTCAACACTTGGGAAAGAGACGGAGGCAGGAGGATCCAAAGTTTGAGACCAACCTTGCCTACACAGTAGCATCCTGTCTCAAAGAAATCTCAAACCAGAGGTAACCCCAGGTGTTCATTTGATGATAAATAGAAATCAGACCAGCTGTGGGGCTGCACACCTGTAATCCAAGCACCAAGGAACACGGCACAAGGAGGTTAAATAGTTCAAGGCCACCCTGGGCTGCTTAGTGAGCGTAGTGTGTTTGAGGTCAACCTGGACTCTTTATATATAAAACAAAGATAATTCAAGTAGAGGAGCATTGTGGTCAAAGTTATGCCAAGGGATATGTTCTGACCTGAGGCCCTGGAGGACTATCCCAGAGCTGGGGCACACACCAGGCAGTGGGTGAGCATGGGAAAGTGTGGACCAGCGGCAGAGCCCCTGGTGCAGCTCCACCTCAGCTTCCCCTCTCCCTGCTTGCTGGCTCGGGCCTCAGCTGCATCTATCATCTGCTCCCAGCTCATTAAAATTATCTCTTTTTAGTTGCAAATGGGCTGTTTATGAGGATCATTACTTGAATGGTCTGCGCAGGGCTCCGGGCTGTCTGTCTGCTGCTGATGGCTAGTTAGGTTAATCGCATGTGTCTCCTCTCTGCCTGGGCCTGGCCCAAAGTCTGGGACTGTGTAGATCATGGCTGGGGCTGGACAGGATAGTCTTGCTGAAGCGTGGCTGGCGCGGCCGCTTGCCAGGCATAGGGGTGTCTTTGAAGCCGGACTTGAGAATGAGGCTGTCTTATGTTTCTGAGACTAGTTCTCCTGTTCCCTTGAAATAAATATAGTTCCATGGGCTTTTCTAAGTGTGTTTATTTTAAAAGCCCGTTGTCAATTCCATCTCTTGGTTTGTTGATTTTTAAGTGTCCCTTCTTTCAAAGTATAAGGGTATCCGTTTTAATGTCTTTGCTTGGCACCCTGTCCCTGTGTGTGTGTGTGTGTGTGTGTGTGTGTGTGTGTGTGTGTGTGAGAGAGAGAGAGAGAGAAAGAGAGAGAGAGAGAGAGAGACAGAGACAGAGACAGAGAGAGAGAGAGAGAGATTTTTACTGACCTGTGAAAACCTAGGACATTTGGACCTAGCATGGTGTCCTCTGTACCCCTGGTGTGTCTAAGGAAGAGATGAATATCAGCTAGTGTTTATTGAAATCCTGGCATTTATGATCTTGAATTATTTAAAACGATCTCCCCCAAACACCCTCAGCTGATATAGAAAGGGAGCCGAGGACAGCTGAAAAGCAAGGCATTGAGAATTTGCCTTCAGAACCCACCAAGGAGCCTCCCCCACCTCAGTTATTAGGGCTGCCTGTAACTCGCCTCCTAGCCCCTGCCTGAGTCCTCTCAAGATTCCTTACTGTGCTCATTGCATAGCGTGATGAACAGCAGGAGCCTGTTTTGGTGCCTGGAACACACAAGCACTCAATAAATGTAGTTACGATTATTGCATTTATTGTTGTCATGATCATTGTTGCTTGCATACTTACTGTAGAAATAATGCAAGAACTCAAGATAGAAGGAAGAGCACCAACTGAGACAGAGTTGAGGGGAGCGTGGTCCGCATGTCTGTGCCTGTATCTGCTCCTTTAGGACTGGGCAGGAGAGCTGGGCTTGCAGTGGTCCAGGGCTGGCCCTGCTTTGTGCTAGTACAGGCAGCAGACACCCAGCCGGTCCTATGGCAGGGCAAAAAAGACATTCAGTGGACCTTAAGGTTCTAGTTCTTTCTCCCCTGCCAAGTGAGGGCCTCATCCTCTTGGCCTTACCAAGTGTTGGGACACACACACACACACACACCATTCCATTCTACACACACACACACACACACACACACACACACACACACACACACACACACACGCACGCACGCACGCACGCGACCCCGCCCCATGCTGCTGTGGAAATCTGTTTCAGCACCTTGGAGAGCGCCGCCCTCATCGGGGTTTTAAGCAGCAACAGTTGGTGCCCCCCCCTTCCGTCATGATTTTCTCCCAAAGTTAGCTTTTTATATATAGAAATAAACATTCCTTCTTGAATTCACCCCCCCCAAGAGCTCCAGGGACCAGAGGCTGTCCTTACAAGTTTGGGGGGCCAGGTCTGTGGCACTATGGTAAATTGCCACCGAGCAGGCGTTTCAGACACCAGCCGGCTTTTACAAAGGCTCTGCAGTGGGTTGACAGTACTTTTATCTCGTTATCTAGCAGTGAAAGGGTTTCATTGTGTGTGCAAAACGAATGTGTATTAGCGGTGACAAATAGGGTCTTTCAGCACGCCGCCGCACTTCGTCATACATATGTTGGATTAAAGAGTGCGCCCTGGAAATGCGCTCCCCGCATCTGCGTGCGCGTTTTTTAATAAATCTGATTGCAGGAATTTATTGCACCACCGGATTTAGGAAATTATGGGGCTTGATTGCTGCAAATATAATCGGGTGATGTATGCAGGAGGGTTCATCGAGTTATCGTCCAGAAAAAAAAGAAAGTCTCAAGTCAGTGCCAGCCGTGCAGGCCACATAAACAGCGCTTCTTGAATTATGCAGATGAGTCCTGACAACGCCTCCTGTGAAAGCCCCTGCAAAGGGAGCTTCTAGAGAAGCGATCAAGCACATACATGCCAGGAGCAGGCCCCATCCATGATGCATGCCCCCCCCCCCCATTCTGGTCTCCTGTGTCCAAACCCTGGTCCGATTCCTGAATGTGCGCATTCAGGCCAGCTCCCCCTCCCCCGCTGCAACCTGGCAACCTGGTTCTTTCCAGTCGACAAGGGTTCTGGGAACCTTCCGTGATTTACCATGGGGTACACGCAAGGTCAGCGTGCTTCTCTTCGGCACCTTCATTTTTCCAAAATCTACTGGAATTAAAAAGCCATCTATATCGTAAGAGGCGAATTTATGAGCCTTTAAGGGAGAAAGCAGCAGTTGGAGCGGCGCCCGCCGCTGATGTATGGAAGCTGTCGGCAGCACTCGCGCAGGGGGGGAAAGCGCCCATACAATATGCCGCGCGCCGCTATTTTGACACGCTTTGGAGATGTTTTCTTCAGTTACTGACAGGCTTATGCCATCACTCCTTGGAAATTTAAGAGGTGGGGCTGGGGTGGGGAGAGATTGGGAGGAGATTCAACCTCAGTTTAACTTTGACCCAGCTCCTTAGGAGGACAAAAAAAAAAAAAAACAAATAGCCCACATTGTCCTGGGAGCCTTTTTGTGGTTGTTGTTTTATGCCTCTTTTTTTGTTTTGGTTTGTTGTTGTTGTTGTTAACTTTTTTCATTCATGCCAGGAGTCAATTTCTAGCCTTTTCTCAGCCCTGTGAATTACAAAATCTTGTCCCTAGTGCTGCGTTTACAATAATTCAAAAGCAAAGAGAAGAGGACAAATCAATCAATCTCAATCTCTCTCTCTCTCTCTCTCTCTCTCTCTCTCTCTCTCTCTCTCTCTCTCTCTCTCTCTCTCGTTCCAGAAGGAGCTTAATTCCATTGCATTGGAGCTGTCTGGACCACAGGAGGAAAGCAGCGAGCATTCTCCTAAACGTTTAATTGAACTCCGCCGGGAATTTCAGAAAAATGTGCCAGAGGTAGTGTGTGCCTGCCGCTACAGCATTGCCTCCGAAGGAATGCAGCTTGCTCTCTTTCCCCTCTGTTCAGACTGCATCGTGAACGCTGTAACATAAGTGACTAACAAGAAAAGAAGCTAATTAGCCACAAAGCTAAATCCTAGCCCCTGCCCGTCAGCCTTCACAGTCTGCGGGGAGAGGGCTCCCCAGTGCAATGACTGGAGCTGGGACACCCAGGTGCCTCCACCTAGATCGCTCCTCCCCAGGACACCAGGCAGCTCAGAGTTGCCGTCAGTCTAAGCCCTGATCTTGGGTGAGATGGTGGTCATTTGATGACAAAGATAATTGGGCCTGAAGTCTGGATCATCTTCTGCCTGCCCTTAGGCCTGGAAGACGTAGCCAGGGCTCTGAAACCCACCCCTCACTGTCAACCAGTGCACCTGCCCCTCTCCTCTTCCATCAAGGTTCCAGATCCCAGTCTTGGTCCACAGATAGAAAGGCCCAGGGAAAACCCACTCCCTCTCCCCTAAGGAGCAGACCAGACTGGACATGTGTCTGTTCTTTTCTGAGGCTGAATGCGAGGATTTTATTTTCCCCCTGCTATCAGGACCCCTGTTGCTTCTCAAATTAAAAATATATATATATATAAATTAAGCTGGGTGGTGATGGTGCACACCTTTAATCCCAGCACTCAGGAGGCAGAGGCAGGCAGACCTCTGTGAATTCAAGGGCAGCCTGGTCTACAGAGCGAGTTCCAGGACAGCCAGAGCTGTTACACAAAGAAACCCTGTCTCAGAAAACAACCAAATAAAATAAAATTTAAAAAGTGGCAAGAATAAACAGCAAAATGGAGCCCTTAGATCCTGTGTCACTGACAGAGCTGAGACCCTCGCAGAGAGTACAGGCCACAGACTCAGGGCTAGGCCCAAGCTCCAGCCAGCAGCCGCTGTTTCTGTCAGTCCCTGTCTCGGCCTACCTGCTGGGGTGTGCTGGACCATGGAGGGCAGGTGGGGGCTGGCAGATGTCCCAGGAGCATGGTGGGAGGCTTCCAGGGACTCTTGTGGCTTTTGGTGGTAGAGGCAGACCTTGGGTGTGAGAGGCAGGGCACAGGGGCTGGGCCTTACCTGAAGCTGTCGAATCCCACCACCATGTCATAAGCAACTGTGGTTCTTCAGGGCAAGTTTTGGGATGAGGCTCAGCTAGAACTTGTTTCTAGGGTAAATCTAGGAGGCTGTGTGTGAAGAAGTGTGGGCCAAAGAGGCAGAGGCCTCAGACAGGGTCTCTTGCTGTCATGACTTCTTAACAAGCACAAGTGAGTCCTTTTGACGTGGGGGTCACACGTAGCTCAGGCTAGCCTCCAACTCCTCATACAGTTGAGAATGTCCCTGAATTTCTGATCTCTCTCCTCCATCCCCCAAGTGCTGGCTTACAGGTATGTGCTATTGCACCCCATTTGTGTAATGCGTGGAGCAGAACCTGGAGCCTTGTACACGCTAGGCAAGCACTCTGCAAACTGAGCCATATCCCCAGCCCACCCTTCTCTTTTATTAAATATCATAGTGTGGTCTATAAACAGAGATTTCTCCCCCTATCAAGAGTGCTTCTGGCCCTCCCATCTCTGGGAAGCATAGCTGGATCCATTGTTGGCCTTCATAGCCCCACACACCTTCTTTCTTCCTCTGGCCTTCAGACCAGCTGTCTCATGCTCTCTCCCCAGCATAGTGAACTCATCCTCAGCTGTCACTTCACACGGGAGCCCTCAGGTGAGGAGGGAAATCCAGGCCAGGTTTTCAGCCTGTGAGTTTGACTTACATAATCTTCAATGCTACATAATTATGCAATTACATAATTAGAAGGGATAAATTTCCACTCCTATTATAGTCATGGCTCTGGAAACTCTCATGTTGGGAGCTCATCCCTCCTGATGGGAGAGTCGTGATAACTTTATTTCAGAGCATCCTCTGGGGGTCCAGTCTGCCTACTGAATGTGTCCTGCCTAGCTCCCCTGGACTTACATACTCATTGGCAGGACTTGGTCCAGCATCCATCTACTTCCCCATCTCATGGCTCTCAGATGTGAACCCCTAAACTCATCTGAATATGGGGGTTTGAGAATGAAAAGAGCCTATGCAAAGCATCTTGTGACCTGGCCTCCACTTGCAGCTGAGTCACCTGCTTGCCATCTCACCTTGAGTAGCCCAGTCCCCGGTGGGCCTTGGTACCCCCCTTATAAAATCGGGCTTATGTTAAACTTTGTGTTAGCTCCCCATGCTTTCTCTGAGGCTTTTAGATCCACCCTGCTGCCCGAGGCTCAACCGCAGTCCCCAGTACCAGCCCCTTTAATCAGTGCTGTGGTAGGCAACCACCTCCTCTTGGTGGCTTCCTGCTTCTGTACACTAGGCTTGAGACTGTGACCTTGAGCCTTCTAAGTCTGCCGTTGCTCTGCCTGGCAACTTGGCTCCTGAAACCAAAGCCACAGGCACCGTCTGTGTGTCCCCTAAAAGCCCACCTTACATCCAGCCAGCAGCTACTCTGGGAAGACCCAGAGGCAGAAGTCAGTGTGGAGGACTAGCTGGGACCAGAACAGGAAGCTTGTCCAGGGGGAGAAGTAGCAGGGCGTGTCGCCATGGTTATGGGTTTCTCCATAACCTCCAGCCCTCCTCCTCCTGCTTCCATGCTGTTCATCCCACCTCTTTACTGTTCCCACAGGGTTTTCCTTGTGACTTTGACAGATTGTGGCAGGAGGAAGGATCCCCAGTGGATCCTGCGGTCCTCACAGGCTTCGGGGTTAGCACCTTGGGACACTCACCTCTGCTGAGTTCTGGGGGAGCCCCAGACACCACTCCTTGGGTCTGAGAAACGGGGACATTGGTGGGTAGAGCTGAGCCCTCCTGTGTGCTCAGATCATTGGTGAAGTTATTGGTCTGGTCCAGAACCACATGCCTAGAGATCATTCCATGCTCTGGTGAGGAAGGACAGACAGGAATAGTGGTGACTTTTGGTGAAATGCAGGGTGCAGGTTCATGGGAGATGGCAGTGTGGAAGAAGCAGCCAGTCCCATGTCACACCCGGAAGGACAAAGGGACTTCTTGGGGGGACTTTTTCCATCTAGCACTGAGAGTGGAGAATCAGGGCCAGCTCTTCAGCACCATCCTTCTGAACTAGGCCACAGGACCAACCATGCCATGCCCAAGAATGTCATGAGTACCATCATTGCAATATTCAGGAGGCTGAGGCAGGGGAATCTTGAGTTCAAACCAACCTGAGCTATATAGAAAGACCCCATCTCAAAATGTTAATAGCTAGGTGTGTAGCTCAGAGGTGGAATTCTTTGCTCCATCCCCAGTACCACCAAAAATAAAATAGGTGTGCATTTAGGAAATAGCCATCCTGCCTCCCTCTCCAGAATACCCAGTTCTGTGACATTGAGGACCTTAAAAAGCACTGCAGGGACAGAATCTAGTGTGCGTATGTATGCGTGCGTGCATGTGTGTGTGTTCCTTACAAAACCACAGTTCAGGTTCCACAGAGAACGATGGTGGGGGGTGCTGGGGTGGGCTGGGGAGCACCTGCACTGTACAGACCCTCCGTCATCTCTTTTTCAGGGAATCAGAGAGATGGTGGCTCCCGTGCTGAAGAGCTTCCAAGCCGAGGTAAGAGCCAGTAGCCAAGCGCTTGGGGAGATGGGGGCGACGTGCACTGGGCTTCCCTCCCTGCAGACTACCCCTCCCCAGGCTGAAATCTGAGGTCTGCTGCCCTGCTAAGGCATCCTTGTGGATAAGGCCCAGGGCCCTCCCAGAACATCCACCTCCCACCACTCTCTGGGTGAAGTCAGCCTTGCTCACGGCCTTTGTGGCCATCTGGCAGTGGCTGCCTCTACCCCATGACAGTCAAATGTACCATCTACGGCACTGGTACCGTCCCTTCGCCTGCCTGAGAAGATGCTGGGGTCGTGCTGGGCTGGGGAGGGGAGCCCATCTCTAATACCCCATGGGCAAGGATGTCCACTGAGCTCAGGTGGACCCAGAAAACCCTCCCACGGCCCCTGAGGTGAAGGGAGGGCTCCTGTTCGTTACCCACTCCTCAGCTCCTTAGCCATCTCTCCCTCAGAGCCACATAAGACGCAGGCCTCGGCTACAGGTACATGAATGTTGGTGTGGGCAGGATTCTAGATGCCTGAACCTCCATGTCCCTCTCTGTACCATGGGAATAGGGACTTGCAGTCCTCCTGTGTAGTTTTGGACATGGATAGTGAGAGAGACCGCAGGAAAGAGGGGGATACGCCCACCTGGCCCTCTGTCTCAGGGTCACAGGAATGTAGCTGGGGTTGGAACCCTGCCTCTACCACTTACTGGCTGTGTGTGTGACCTGAGGTGAGTTACTTGGCCTCTCTGCGCCTCTATGTCCTCCTCTGTCAAATTGGTGATCATTTTCTCTCTCAACAAGATTGAGGCTGAGGGGGATGCAAGGAAGTGTTTGAAATAGTGCCTTGGGTGTTCAAAGCCTGGAGACAGCTGGGAGTGGTGGCACACACCTATAATCCCAGCGCTTGGGAAAGTGGAGGCCATCCTGGCCTGCGAGGAAAGATGTTGTCTTCCCTCTGCCACAGAAGAAAGACTTGGACGTTAAAAGTGATGAGAAGATCTGAGGCACAGCCTCATGGGTAGTGGGCTTAGAATTTCAGCCCTGCTTCTTTAGCTGTGTGACCCTGGGGAGGACCCCTCTGAACCTCAACTCTCCTCCTGGGACACAAAAACAAGCCTGCAAATCCAAAGGAAGAGGAAGCTGCTGGGGGGCACATGGTACGGTGTGCAGACAGTTGTTCTGGGAATCTCTCTGGCCACGCACCCGCAGGACTTATCTTGACTGTGTTCCCAAGCCCCTGCCTGCCTCATGGTCACTGCATTAAAATACCATTGCTGTAGGTCCCGCCTCACCCCTATGGGGAGGGAAGTAGCTGTGGGGAGCCACCCCCACATACTCCATTACAAGATGGCGCCTGCATCCGGTAGCGCCAAACCGATAAAAAAGTTAGCGTGCCAAATCAAGGTCAGATCCATTCCTGCCTTCCAGTCCAGCAGCCTTGGTGTATGCAGAGTTGGGGGTCCCCTCACCCCAAATCCTTTTCCTGACTTATGGGAGGTGTGGTGGGGAGGAAGTGGACTCGGCCCGCCGTGAACCAAGGCTTCCTTGATTGCTCAAAGGGCAACTTAGGTCCCCCCCCCCATACACACACCTCCCAGGAATACATGCCAGCCAGGGAAGGTGGTTTCTGGGAACCAGCCTGAAATGGCCAAAGTTTGAAAATCCTCACGCGGAGAAAGGGAGCCAGCCCAAAAGCCCCACTAATTATAAAAGTTGCTTTTATGAAAGATAATTCAAAGCAGTAATTTAGCAAACATAATCAAGCCACGCAGATGGGGCCGCTGATGGATGGATTGCAACATGCAATTAGCGGCTCTCACAGTTACATGTCATTAACCCTCCACGCACAAAAATTATTTTCTCATTATTAGTTGAAAAGGTAAAATTAAGCTGACTAGACACTAAAGGAACAAACCACAATTAATTACCTTCATTTATTACAGTCATTATCTTAGAGTTATTTTTGCTTGGAGACAGAGAGATACAAACATCTAAATTAAAAGTTTTGTTTTTGCTAAATTTGAGGTGAGACAGTTCCAAGCGTTACACACACCAGCTTGCCCCCTAGACCTCAGGGCCACCCCAGCAGGCCCCTCTTGTGCAGTTTCCTCTTTGCAGGGTGGCCTGGGGGTGACAGAAGCCCTTTCAGTTTCTCTGGAGCAGAGCTGGTCACCTGAGCCTAAAGGGAACACAGCAGTTTGAGGACTGTCCCTGATGGACATATGTGACTTTGGCGAGTGATTTCCTGTGTCAGTCCGTGAGTTACTGAGTGCCAGGTGGCAGACGTGTCACTAGTGTGCAACATGGCAGGCATCGTGTACCTGAGCCTGCAGCCAACAGTGCCCTCCTTCTCCCTGGAACTGAGGAGCGCATGTGACCACCGCTGGTACCAGGAGACAGTTCTGGTGACTCCCCAGTGCTGAGGAGGTGGAGCCAAGGCTCTGGGGCTCACTGGCCAGCCTGGCCTGCTTGGTGAGTTCTAGGCTAGTGAGAGACCCTGTCAAAAGATGTGCAGCAGCTAGTTGTTCCCCGTTCCACATGCACACACAGATACATGTACTTACACACACACACACACACACACACACACACACACACACACACACACACACGTGCTCTCACCTGTAGCGTATTGAAAGCATCTGATGTCACCCTCGGGAGGGCTACATCCAGTCATGGCCTCTGCCCCTCTTGGCATGGGAGCAGCAGGCATTTTTGCAGTACACTCAAGGACTTCCCAGGGAAGACAAAGCACCTTCTCACATAGCCCTCTACAAATGTCTTTGGATGGTCCAATGTTTGTGTTATGCTCCCATGAGACTGGAGACGGCTCAGAGCTGTCCCTACCCCTGGGGAAGTCCTGCCACCTTGTTCAACCCGGGAGAAGTTGTCCAGAGCCAAAGGGGGCCTGGTGTGCTCTCCCTGAACTTGTACTGCCACAGCCCTTATCTATACACATATGCCCTGGAGTGCCCCCATCAAACCAGACATCTGTATCTCTTTGGGCCTGGGCCTGCTTTCACAAGAGACCAAGGTGGCTCTTAGCCTGCCTGGTGGTTCTACCTCCTGACATGTCCTGCCAGCCAGCACACTCCCTGTTGGGAGAAGCCAGGTCAAAAAGTGCTACCTAAAGAAGAAAGACCAAGAGCTGGTGGCTGAGCTCTGTTGACTGCAGGCTCAGCACCACCACCTGTGACCTAAGGCGTCAAGAAGAGCCCAGTCACGCTGCCAAACCATGAGCGATTTTGCTAAGGGATTGTTTAGGAGTGTGGCTAATTCTGAAGATAAAAGGAACAACCCCACTTTTTTCTTGACTGTGTGACCTTGAGCAAGAGTCACTTAACTTCTCTGGGTCCCTGCCCTTCCCCCTTCAAAAGATTTTGATTTATCTATATTTATTTGATGTGTGTGTGTGTGTGTGTGTGTGTGTGTGTGTGTGTGTGTGCCTATGCATTGCAGCACATGGGTGCTAACCAAGGGAGGATTTGCAGGCGTCATTTCTCCCCTTCTACCTTGTGTGTGCTAGAGACTTACCCTCTGGTCTCTGCTTTGAAATGAAGATCCAAATCATGACTGCCCCTGAGGCTCATGGGGAGCTCAATGCACTGATACTGATACAGGGAGAATATATGACAGAAGAGAGGCTGGCCATGCCCTTGTGCCTCCCACAAGTCCTGTGTGGGAGCAACTCACCCAGTTCCTCTGGTGAGCTAACTGAGGCTCAGCCATGGCCTATAAGACCTGACTCAGGCGGGGACAGCAACCAGTAAGGCCTCAATGGCTCAGCACTGCGAGCAAGGCACAGCCCAGATTGTGTGTACCCTTCTGTAGGTCTCAGCTGGCTCAGAGAGGGCAAAGCACTTGCCCAGGTCCTCACAGCCCTCCACCCATAGCCTTGAGGATGGGAAATACAAGCCTCAGTTTGGAGAGCTACCTGGGTTCCTCGACATCCAGGGGGACCAAGAGTTGCTGCGAAGGCCTAGCTGGTGAGCTCATAACGTACACGGAAGTGAGAGTTTAAATTGGGACTGAGTTATGTGATACTAAATTCTCAACAGACAGGAGTGTCACCTGCAGCACGAGGCAGGTGCTAACGGCCCACGCCCTCCCCGCTCCCTGCCCACCCTCTCTGGTGGTGTCGTCTTGAGGACCATCATGTCTCCTTGGCGGTCTTGCCGGCTGGAGGCGAGGTTCCCACTAACCCACACGTCCATCTGGATTTGCTGTCAGCCCACCAAAGCATCCTCGGGCTGTGATGCCGAGTTACAACCAAATTAAGAACCCTCAGCCATCCTCTTTGATTCGCTCTCTCTGCCTTATCAAGTAAATTATTAATGCTCCTGCCCCCCAGTTAAGCAGATACTTGCAGCCATTACGGGTCCTTCTCATTAGAAATAACATCATCTAAGGAAGGATATTGATTGATTTTTTTTTTTAATCTTGGAATCATGGACGTGAACCACATATTTACATGGCATTCCCTTTAACTAGAATTCTTGTGCTTTATTTTTATATTATTGATCCTTTTTTGACACGAATTGCTTTTTGGCCTTGTGTGCACGCTGTAAGCTTTCCACCCGGCAAAGGAACCGGCTGCGCCTAGCCACGAAGAGCAATGACTCTGGCCGCGTGGCAGGAACATTCCCGCACATTTAACAGCAATTAGTCTACCCTGCTGCCCAGACGTTCGTGTATGAAAATTTACAAGCCTTTTAATAGACTGAGCTCTGGGACCGGGTGGGCCTGGCGCCGGGCAGATGAGGCCACCGGGTGTACATCCATTGAGCTGCCGCCTCAGTCAGACAGAGGTGGGGGGGGAACTACTGGAAACACAGATCACTCACTTCAGCAGGGGTTGTGTGGCCCAACATACGGGCACACATTCTGCAGCTCAGTCGGTGCTTATTGAGCGCCTACTGTATGCCAGACGTGGAGCTAGGTGCTGGAAGTACACGAGAGTTCAGGTCCCTTCCACGCCTGGTGCCCAGGATGGAGCAGAGAGGGCATAAACCCAGGGTCATACAGACCTGAGTTCATGTGGTGGCCCTGCTTGTGACCAGGTTCCTGATTGAGCCTCAGTTTGCCTGGCTGTAGAATGGGGCATGCACAGCACCTGTAGCCCCGGGGAGACGAGGAAGAGTCACCAAAATAATGATGCTTGGGACCTGGTTATTCAGCCTGCTCCCCGCTGAATTCTACACACCTTCCCTGACTTTGCCAGAGCCTCACTGCAGGCTCCCCCGACTTCTCCCTGTTGCCCACAGTGGCTCTCAACACCCTTTCTCTTGTGAGGAGGCCCCTGCTTTTCACTAGGTCCACACAGACCTCACTCAGCAAACATTGACTTGGCACCTGCTGTATACCAGGGTGAGTGGCCAGCTACTGTGTGTATGTGTGAGCGTGCATGTGGAGAATCTCATTGGGACTGGCTAGCTGGGCTTGCCCCTTAGCCCAGGCTGGCCAGCAGGTACACAGCGAGCTCTACAGGGCCCAGCCTCCCCAGCACGGGGATTACAACTGTTTTCCTGGCTCTTTTTTTATTTTTACTTTTTAGAGGTGGGTTCTGGACATCAAACTGGGGTCCTCCTGCTGACAAGGAAGTACTTTACTGGCTGAGCCATCCCCTTGGTCCCTGAAGTTATGTTTCCTGTCCCTGCGGCACTATGGCCTTGTGGAAGAGAGGTGGACATTGGCCAGTGTTGTCCAGCAGTGCTCACTGAGGTTTGTGTAGCCTAAGTGGATAATGAAAGACTGAGCAGGCCCCTGGGGACCACACCGGGGACCCTAGGGATACTATGATGCAGTCTCCCTGGGTCAAACTTCCCATCGCTGTGACTGATAACCTGAGTAAAGCCATGGAGGAAGATTACTGGGGCTCAGGGTTTCAGAGGCCTCTGTCTGTGGCCCTGTGGCCCTGCCTTTCTGAACTGAGCCAACATTGTGCCGGAAGAGGATGGTGGAACAACTGCTCACCTCATGGCAGCCAGGAAGCAGAAAGACAGACAGAAAGTAGCAGGAATAAGCTACACCTTTCAGAGACCAGATAGCTGAGAGCCAGCCAATGGGTGAATCCACAGACTAGATCCCAGCCCTCCTCATCCAATCACGTCTCAAGGTCCTGCCTCTGAGCCATGCAGCACCAGCACTCTAGGTCTTCTGTTCGGAACCTAATGGGAGCTCAGCTCACGAGTGCAGGGCACGCGTGTACACATTGCACCCGTGATTGGCCTTTTGGCCCCATGTTCCTGGTGTACCCCGGAGCCCAACCGCCAGGCCTAGCCCCCAACCCGTCTGTTTCTGATGTGTAGCTGCGTGTCTTCTCTTATAGAGTGGGACTTGGGATTTGCAGTAGTTCAAGCTGAGGATTAGGGGAGGCACAGGGACTGAGGGGGCTTCATCCCAAGCACCCCTAAAAGCAAAGGAAGGCTAGGGTGAGAAGGTCTGAGATCGCAGTGGCCTTGACTACAGTGAAAGGGAACATGGCTCCAGAACGGATGGGTGATACGCTGCAGCCAGGGCCAAGTACATCACACCCCAAAGGCCCATTGCTAACACAGAGGCCTGGATCTAATGACCCCTGGGGTTATAGTCAGAATGGGGCCTGCACCTGGCCCTTAAGTGCAGGCACAGGAGTCAGGTCCTTCTTGCATTGGGGTTCCTCAGTAAGGGGAACACCAGACAGTCTCCCCAGATATATCATAACCCAACGTTCCTACAGCCCTAAGCAGCAGGAATAGGGTCCCGAGAAGCTGAGGAACCTACCCAAGGTCACACAGCCAGAAGAAAGGTCCTGGATCCCATCAACTCACCTCTGGCTTCAGTCTCCCATTCTGGGAAGTGGCTTCCCCACCTTTTTTATCCCTGCCAGTGGGGGTGGGAGGCTGACAGGATCACACTTGGTGAACTATAGGAGAATTCGGGGCTGAATTGCCCAACCTCGTGTGCCAGCTCCCCACTTTCTCTACCCAGGGCAGTCTTCCTAGGGCTTTAAAACTGGGTCCTGAGCCAGGTGGTGGTAGCACATGCCTCTAATCCCAGCACTGGGGAGCCAGGGGTAGGTGGATCCATGACGTGGGCTGAGCACCCTGTACCTCGGTTTACCCAGGTCTGCCTGTGCAGATGGCTCTGTGTGGACCTCTGTCTGTTCTGTGAGCTCAGAGAGGTCTCTGGACTGCTGTGGGCTTTGGTCCAGAAGGGCCCAGCTGGCATAGGGACACAGGTGTCATCCCAGTGCTCAGGATGCTGAGGAAGGAGGATCAGGAATTCAAGGCCAGTCTGGGCTACTTCAGCAGCTACTGCAGCATCAGGAGTCAAAGGGAGGAAAGACTCTCCCTGCCCCTCTCCTGAGTCCAAAGCTCATTAATCAGTTCAAGGTCAGCCTTGGCTACACAATAAGCTCAAAGCTAGCCTGGGCTATATGAGCCCCTGTCTAATAATGGTAATGATAATGATAATAATATAATAATAATAAAATATTTTTTGAGTTGTCTAAACGACTTCCCCAGCATCCAGAACCACTTGGGACAGAGAAAGGTGGTACTGCTGGACTTCTGAGTCTTTACGTATTCTGTTCCTTTGCCCCCAAAATACTTTTCCTTCCCCAACTCCACATGTAAATATCCATGTGTCCTGCAAATGTCCACCCAAATGGCCTCGGCATGAGATTCTGTGACCCTCTGCCCTGAGCACATGGTTCTTTTTTTTTCACCAGCTCCTGAAAAACCACATGATCAGACAGAACCCACCCCACACCCCATTACAACCCTCTGACAAGTCAGCAACTCCTCAGATGGAATTCAGTCCTCTTGGCACCCATCTGGGACTCTGCATCTGTCCCGCCCACCCTCTTTGCACCCTCCCCTTCCCTTTTAAAATACTTCTTGATCACCCATTCTCTGCCTCGGGGCCTTTGCACCTGCTCCACCTGCATTACTCCCACAGGCAAGACGTTCAGCCTGGGCACTGTGAGGTTCTGGGTCAGGTGTGAGGGTGTTTAGCAGCCTGACTAGGATGTCCCCACTAATCGCCCACAGCACCCCCCTCCATGACAGTTCTTCCTCAGAGACAGTTCATGCACCGCTAGGCTCCCCTGACACCTGCAACTCCTCCCGAGCTCTGGTCACATGTCACTCCTACAGGGAAACCTCTAAGACTCCTTGTCCCTTTCACAGAGCGTGGCACAGTTCTTCCCTGTGCCTGTATGCCTAGTTACCCAGATGCCGAAGACACACACACTGTAGACTCCTGTGCTCCCCAGGCCCTCATAGTCCCCACTCCGCAGGAGTGCATATTGATTGGCATGCGATTGGATTGGCAGATGCGGTTCTTGGTGTTTCTGTTCCAGGCAGCATTCTGAAAGGTCTGTGGTTCCGAGTTATTTCTCGTGACCCACCTAAGCTGGGGACTGTCATTGTCAACATTCTATAATACACAAAGGGTTAGTGACCTGCCCAGAGCCACACAGCTGCTTCTGATGGGCTGCTCTGCCATTTAACCATGATTTATTGAGCACTCACCATGTGCCAGATCCTAAGGATAAATTACAGAGTAGGAGAAACACAGCTCTAAGTTACATGTGTGTGCGCAACATACACACATAGTGTGCATGCATACATGCACACATGGAAAACGGCTCCTTTTTCAGGCAGAGATGCCCAGGCACTGAGTAGGGTCACACAGACAGCTGGTGGCACAGTCCTTTTCTTCTTCCGTGCCTTGTATGCTTCCCACTGCACACCCTGTCCACAGGGCAGGGACACTTTAACAGTCTAACCAGTCAATTATAATAATATTTTTCTCTCCAAATGTTTAAGGGGGGGTTGACGTGCTAAGGTATAGTCATGGCTCAGAGACCGAGCTGACATTAGTTATTAATTAGACCATTATGCATTCCACGGTGATAATTGCTTCGCTGTGGAGTCACCAAGCATGAAACGGACCGGCAAAGAGATGCAGTCTATCAATCCTTGGAGCCGCAGCGCAATGCGGCCGCTCACCTTGAGCCAGCACCTCAGCAGGAAACAAAAAGAAATTAATGGTGCCAGTGATAGGCGGTAGCAAGCCAGC
The DNA here is from genome assembly GCF_037038515.1 of Microtus pennsylvanicus. NCBI lineage: Eukaryota > Metazoa > Chordata > Mammalia > Rodentia > Cricetidae > Microtus > Microtus pennsylvanicus. Next base: position 115,502,577 of record NC_134579.1, read on the forward strand.
CCCTTCCTCATCCCAGCCCCAGGAGGGCTCGCTGGCTGGTCCCAGGGACAGCATGGAAACAAAGTGAAAATGGCCATTTGTCTTGGGGACATTTTTTCCCGCCTCCGCCTTCCCATCTTGTCATTTGTGGGGAGACATTGTCACCAACTCCATCACTGCCCTTGGCCCGCCTGGGGAGGCCTCTCTGCTGGTGCTCTGCTTCCACCCAGGTTCCAGCCCTGCCCTCGGTGGATAGGTCCTGAGGCCTGGGGTGGAAGGTGTCCGTGGCAGAGTCCAATCTTAACACAGGAAACAGAGATCCCTGAGGGTGAGCATGTGCCCTGAGACCCATCCAGTGGCAGCTATCACGCTTAAGAGAGCATCCACCATGGTTAAACGCACCCATTGGTGTTTGGTGTCTTGGCGATTGGGTCTGTGCTGCCTGTTTTACAGGTGAAGGTTGGCTGGGATGGCTTCAGTTGGCCCCACAGCTGATGGTGTCGCTGGGATTTGAACCCAGGATCCTGAGGGGTGAGAAAGCAGAGGTGAGCTCGCAGAGGGCAGGACAAAGCATGCACAAGGCAAAGGCCTCCTGATGCCTCTGTCCAGGCCAGCTTCCTCAGCCTCCAGACACTTGTGGATGGACCAGGTTCACATCGACCAAGAAGCATCAATCATCCAAGTCTGAGCTCAGCCTCCCAACGTAACAGACACCCCTGGCTCAGCTTGAGGCCTGTGCAGCCCATCAGCTTCATCCAATCGGCTCCAGAACAGAAGTCAACCTCAGCGTAAACAAGGCGGCCCCTGTTACCTCAGGGAAATAAAGAGGAAGCCTGCAGAGCTGGCTCCCGGCCTCATATCGATTATGTCTGCCTGGCATAGAAGCTCCTGAACAATTGGATGATTGTCTCTGATGTAGTCCATCCTTGCCACACTGCTCCACCGCCTCCTTCCAGCCGCGTCCCAAAGCCATTAGGGGGGTCCCTCCCTGCAGGAAAGAAAGGAAGGAGACATTGTCTGCAAAGAGTGACAGGCACATTCTGTCTCAGAGACCTGAGAGCTGTCACCTGACCACCACAGAAACACTTGGACAGAGACAGTGGTTGGAGACAGCCACCCTGGTGGCTGTCAAGAGTGGCTCAGGCTTGTAGTCCCAGTGCAGGAGAAGGTTTGCTGTGATTACAAGGCCAGCCAGGGCCTGGAGAGATGGCTCAACTGTGACAAGCCTATGCTGCTTTTGCCGAGGACGTGGGCTCAGTTCCCAGCACCCACATGGCAGCTCACAACTGCCTGTAACTCCAGCTCCAGAGGATCTGACACCTCCTTCTGGCCTCTGCAAGTGCTGGGTTCACATACACGCACATACACACACACACGCACACACATGCACACACGGCCTCTTTGAAAGGCCCACATACCAAAGAGCTCTGGCCCACTGACCAAGTTCATTTCCAAACAAGATGGCTCAGGATACTGGATGAGGCCTCTTCACTTTCTCCTGTCTCAGCTTCTCCAACCCAGCCAGTTCCTCATCATCTCTGCTGTGTTCCTGGTGCGTTGGCACCTTGGCCTTCCTCTGCACCTTGTGGTAATTGGTCTCGGCAGCAGACTCTGCACAGTGGGAGGAAGGGACTTTCAGGTCTGAAGTCACCCTGTTAGCTACAAAGAAACCCTGCAATTGGGGCAACAGGAGGAACTGTTTTCCCTCACGGGCTTCCGTCTCTGGCTGGACACAAACTTCCTTTCAGCAAATATTTATTGGGCTTCTCCGACATGCCAGATGCCGTCCTGGGCACTGAGCGAAACATTCCCTCTGGCTGTGCCGTGTTGCCTGCTGTCTGTAGAGGCCCTGCTCACCCTGATGCTGGGCCACCCTCTGTCTGTTCCTCACCCCATCAATTCAAACCAGATATTGAACTATTCCTTTATTCCTTTGATTTGGCAGGGTCTGATGTAGCCCAGGTTAGTCTTAAATTCCTAATCCTCCTGTCTCCACTTCCTGAGTCCGCGGATCACAGTGTCACGACAGCCAATAAGCAATGGAAAACCTTCTCTGTGGGGCAGCTGTGTGTAAGCAAATCACAGACTGTGGGCTAAATTCTGAGCTCACTGCCTGCCCTCGTAGAGAAAGATTTAATAGAATACAGCCTCCTTTACATATGCCCATCGTTTTTGTAGGAACAGGGAGGAGCTCAGCGGCCGCCATAGAGACCAATGTATATGGTTAAAGCGCTGAAAATATTTATTCTGGCTAGAGCTGGGCACCTCTGCTGTGCCCCCATTGGGCTGAGGTCCCCTCAGGGCTTCCTCCAGCCGCTCGCCAGAGACCTTCCAAAGGACACGGCTATATTTAAAAGCCTGGGAAGGACAGCACTTTGATGGCATTTGCGTGGCCGCTGTTCCTTAAAGGGCACACATGTTCCTTTAGCTTCTCTTTTCTGGGCTGGCATTTTGGAGAACGTGCCAGAATGGAATTGAGAGGAGAAAGCACTGCACTGCTACTGGGGACCCCCCTCACCCTCTCCCCACGCCAGCTTTCCAAGGCAAGGCCATGGCGCATGTAGCTGAGAGAGCTTGAGTTCACTCAGCTAGTGTGGGCCAGCAGGTGTGATAGGGAACCCACGAGGAACAGCCCAAGGCCAGAGGGCACCTGTGACCCAGCGTCTCTGGCTCTGTGCCCTCACCTTGGCTCTAGGTTCTGGCGACTTCTACCTCTCAGGTGCCCTTTGGCTCTAACTCACCCTTGTGGCCCTTTGGCCATGCCTTGGCCCACATTACCTTATAGGTAAGAGTAGCGGCCCGTGGCAGGGCTCCAGGGTGAGCACTTGTCTACCATGCCCAGAGGCCCTGGGTTGCGTTCTTAGCACTGCCAGACAACAAGAAACAGCAGATAAAACCTGTCCTTTAACTGTTAGTCTGGGGGGACACCTGCCGAGCCTTGGCATCACCTCACTGCAAGTGGGGAAACTGAGGTACCAGGAAACCACACTGCTGGAGTTGTGTTGGACACTAGCATCCAAACACCGAGGAGGAGTCGCCCCCAGAGACCACCTCACACACCACAGCCGATGCAAAAGCATGAAGATTTTATTAATTCTGTCACTACAGGGTCCCTCAGCATTCGGGAAGCCGAGAGACCTCGAATAGCGGGTACAGTCTACTTTTAAAGGGGCCACAGAAGCAAGGGGTTGTTCTTTGACTATTCTGATTGGCTTATTCGAAAGGGCTATTACCAATAATTGACTGGAGAGCTGTTGCCAGATCAGATGAGATAAAAGGTCATTTTGACCCCGTTTCCCAGGGGACCGAACCAAAACATACATATATGGGTAATTGTTCAGGAACTGAGTATGTACGAGTGTAGCTGTTAGGTCCTTGGTTCCCAGGGGAGGAGGGGAAGCACTATGGCACGGAGGCTGAGAGGACTCAGAATTGTCAGAAATGGCTTCAGGATTTTCTTAAAGTCTTTCAGTTGGGGTTTAGGTCTCAGTAGCTCAGACCTGACTCCAAAGCCCACTTTCTTCCAGCCCTTACTTGAATCATCACACTTGTATTAAGCACCAGCTGCATGCATGCCCTGTGCTTGCTCCTGGCCTCCCGCCTGGCCCTGACTGGCCTCAGAGCCAGTCACCCTTCCACCTCATCAGGACTTGGCTTCCAGAGTCATCTGGGGGCCCAGAGGGATGGGTGGGCAGGGCCTGGCTTTCTGGGTGGGGCCTACAGTATTAGAGGGCTTGCTGCGTCTGCCTCAGGGAAGTAGCTTGGGTGTGTGAGGCAACCAGCAAAACAAGGCAGGGACCGTGTGCAGGCCTACGTACCAGAGGTTAGAATGAATCTGGCAGGTGCGCCGGGCCTGGGTTGGTGGCACTTCAGCTCCGGCCATCTGAACAGACGGCCCAGATGGTTCCAGGTGGCCGCTGTCGATGGAAGCGTGGGCCCCGGGTGGCCAGATCCTCCAGCTCCCCGGAGAAGCTGGCAGTTTGGCACTCTTGTGGTTTCCAAGCCTGGCTCCCTCTCTACGCACATATTTGCATACTGCGGTCCTTTCTGGGGTGCCATTTACATACCGCAGTCAAATGTGCAAATCGGGAGTGTCTGGCTTGATGGCTTCTGACAGCTCCAATATTTTTTAAACACTGGAGTGTCCAAGAAAATAGGATTGCAGGGCGGCTCCAGCCTACCCTTCATGGCCTTCTCAGCTGTCACGTGCCACATGGTCGCATTTGAGCGGGGCACACGCTTGTCCACGCTAGGGCCTGGCCTTGGAGGAATAAGGATAGCAATGCCACTGCTCACAGCAAGGGCTTGGGCTGTGGGGCCACCTCTTAGCAATTCTTCTAATGCATGACAAAATCTCAAGATGTGGTGAGATGTGGTCTTTTAGTTGTAGACTTTTTTTTTTAATCAGAGCAGTTTGAGGTTGAAAGAGAATTAGAACTGGGACTTCCAAACTTCCACATGTCCCACCACTCACTGGAAGCTTTCGCGGCAGTTGCCACGCTGATGACCCCCTCTCCCCGCGTTACGTGGCACTGTGGGGCACTCTTGTGGGTTATGGCAGGCACGTGACAGCAGGAAAGCTGTCTCACTCTGCTGGACAGACTTGGTAGAGGTAAGCTGGCCATGGTTCTAGCATACCTGACATGGAAGCCACCATCACCCACCTAGGTTGCTAGGGGGTTCACACAAATTCCAGCCCCCGTTCCCTGTCACACAACTAATTCTGTGTCCAAAGTCACTCGCTGCCTTAGTCCTCCTGTGATACTTGAAGCCATTGTCTCAGCCTCTCTGGACCTCTCTCTCACTCATGGCTGCCCCACGGAGCCTTTGGAGGCTGTTTGTGCTCTATAAAATTGCAAGGTATTATGATTATCATTCTATCCAGAGAAATGATGTTCACCGAGGACAGAGGTCTAGCCCGAGGCTGAGAAAGAAGATAACCCAGAACTTGATGCAATTGTTTGTGAATTCACCCTCTTGGGGTGCAAGGTCACACGCCAAGTGGTCACTTAAGCTGTTAGGTGGCAGGGCCGGGAGGCCTGTGCCACTGAGTCACGTTCACCCAAACAGGGTGAGAGGTCTTGGACGCCTCTCAGCATCCTAGACAAGGACTTCTGCTCTACCCTTGGTCACACCCTAGCACAGCAGGAGGCCGTCCCACCCTCCTATCTAGACACAGCCTTGAGGAATTCCCAGCTCCTTCTTCCTGCCAAGAGCCGGTTTCTTTCTTTCCTTCCTTTTCTTTTTTTTCTCTTTTCTCTTTTTTCTCTTTTTTTTATTACCCCCAAAGCAAACTTTATTTGTCAGGTACTAAAGGAAGCCTCCTGTCCCTTTTATGCCGGCAGCCCTCAGCAGAGGAGTGAAATCGTGTATTTCGCTGCTAAAAAAAGCTCCGGCTTATACAATTTTAACAATAGAAAACTGATCTTTGCGCTCCAATGCGTGGAGGCTTGGAGGAAAACCGGCAGCATTCAGGTGGCTGGTGCATTGCAAATGAGCGGTTCGCCTTTGTTTTGAGTGACAGGCAATTTAAATGCAGTATTATTTGGAGTCCAGGGAATTTTTTTTCCACCCCAGAATGGGGGTTGGGGAATGCAAAAAGGTGGGAGGAACAAGAAGGGCTGAGGAACTCTGCATCCCCCCCCCCCTTGCATGAGTTGAAAAGTCCAACTTGAGCTATTTAGTTAGGAAATCAGGAGTTCGCGGTTAGAGTAATTGGTAATTATACTCTCGCTAATAGTGGCCATAGCCTGGCCTGCTGAGCCACGTGTGGGTGCATCTTGCTGGGTCCCCAGAGCCGGGCATAAACATATTGGGGGCCACACTGTGGTTCCCTGGAAAGTGTTCTTAGTGCCTACAGTTGAAAACATGGCCCTCTGATTTATTTATTTATTTATTTATTTTAATATTTATTATGTGTACAGCATTCCTTCCATGTGTGCCTGCAAGCCAGAAGGGGGCACCTCTGATTTATTTTTAATCTGCCTAATAGATGTGGTAATAAAACTCCCCGTGGTTCCTCCCACCCCAGCTGAAGTCCCCCTCTGGCCTTGCAACAGGCCTGGGGACAGTGACACAAGGTGGGCAGGGTAGGGAAGAGTGCAGAGACAAGTGCTGTCTGCTGCCTGGGTGGTGGGAATTAACACACCCACATCAGGAAGGTCAGTGGTTAGAACACTGGGCGTGGAAGTGTGAGCAGCCGAGTTCAAATCTCTAGCGCCCATGTAAAACCCAGATGGGGTAGCATAGACTGCAGGGACCCCCAGCAGGCAAGAGCCACATAGCAACAGGCCCTTCTTCCCCTGGATTCACTGCCAGGGTCCTGTCGGGTTCCTGCAGAGCAGGCCTTGTAAGCGCTGTGCAGTGTGTGCTATTGGTGTTTCTAATAGGGCGTGTGGCTGGCCACAACTGTCTCCGTGTTGTCATGTGACCTCCAGATTGCTGCTGTCACAGCCCAGTCTAGATAATTTACTTCCACCCTTCCTTGTGACCAGGCATAGCCACAAGCAGAACACAGCCTTTCTCCAGCTAAGCTCCTGGGTCAAGGCCTGTGGGTTAAAGGGCCACTTCTAAGTGGTCAGTGGTACATGGACGGTGGTGAGTGTATTGGACATTATAGGAAGACAGTCACAGAGATAGAGACACCACCACAAACTGGCCAGCACCATGATGGGAAAGGAGAGCGTGGCTGAGGCTGGGGTAACTGTGAAGGACTCAGCCGGCCCTTTTCCCCCACACCTGCTTTTATAACTCATGGGAACATCCTCACCCTCCTGCAAACCCCAGCCAGGACCGTGTTCAGCTCAGACAACTGGGAACCAGGGTGTCTGGATATATATAATATGTATATATTCTTCATATTGGATGGGTGATGAAGTGTTGCTTCTGTTGCTTCCGTGAGCTATGTGTCATCTGCACTACAGCTTCTAGCCTCAAGCAGCTGCAGGACCCTGGGGACACAGCAGCATCCAGAGGGGTCAAAATGACCACCACCATCCCTACCAACCAACCACACACACACACACCCAACCTGGGACTCTTGCCTTCTCAGGGACAAAGGGCATCTGTTTGCTTGCCTACATGGTCAGACAATGGTGGAGGCAACTTGGTAACTTGCCATGTCTTTGAAGATGGATGTTCACAAGCGAGAGCATGTGGTTGGCCTCAACATTTTACTGTCATTGCTGTCCTCTTGGGGACACTCCCAAACTCACTGCTCCCCAACACTCCCAACTGCATGGCATTTCACCGCCTCCCTGCTGTGGCTCCCTTTTGCTTGGAATAGTCTGTCTTGGGAGGAGGGCAAGCCACCTGTGCTGGGTGATGACGTTTTCCCACACTTCCTGCCTTGTCCCTTCCCCAGCACCCTTCCCTTCTCAGGGAGAGACGGGGATTCGCCAAGTCCCACCACCAAACTGGGTCAGCCTTCCCCCACTTCCACCCTCCGTCAGTCCCCCACCCCAGCCCATGCTTTTCCTTCCAACACTTAGTGGTTGTAATTAACAAAGCATCTAGGGAATTGCCTAGAGGTCCGTCCCCACCGGTTTAGGACTATTCTTAGTCCTCCGTACTGCGTATCTCAGGGACTCTTGGAAAGTTGGTTGAGTGGATCAAAGACCGTCTCACCCTGGAAGGTCAGAGAGCAGAGTCTCTTCTCAGGAGAACAATGCGGTGAAGCTGCCGTAGTCACTGGCCTTTTAAGTCCACGTTTGACACTGACCGTGCGTTTCTCTCCACTTCTCTAACGTAACTCCCCCTATTCCACAAGGCCTCTGTGGACCGTCTCTGTCGGCTAGAAACCTAATGATCACAGGCAGAGTCTGACCCTTTCTGGGAACCACGTTGTTAAATGGCATAAAGGGACCTTGCGTCATCGCAGCGGAGTGTAGCTCAATTTTTAAAATGGTGGTGAGCTATGCTGTCCCTTTTTTATGCAGAGTCTTTGAAATCCTGTACGTATTCCATATGCGCTATATGTTTTGATTTGGACTTCCCGTGGTTCAAGGGGTCCAGAGTCACACATGGTTTTGACAACCATATTGGGCAGCATGGCAGCCATATTGGGCAGTGTGAACCTCTATATTGAATATGTTTTTCAGACTGTTTTTCCCTTGGTGCACTGGTATGCATAGGTTTTCTCTTAGGTTGTTTTTGTGACACACCAGACAAACGAACACAATCAAGAACTCAGAACTGGCAGAGTCAGGGCGGAAATTGGTCACACTTGGTGGTAAACGTATCTGTGAGGCCTCAGGCATGCCAGGACCCTTTGAGGGAGTTGTGTTATTAGCTTCCCCATCTTTGTGAGTGAGGAAATGGGGGCATGAGTTCTTAAGTGAATGTATGTTCAGTTAGCCCATGCTAGAACTGGGGTTTGAAACTCTGGTATCCTCCTCTCTGGACAGGTTGTCTCAGAAATGGCCTCTACCACTGGGAAGCAAAAGAGCCCTGACATCATTTGGGTGGGGAATAGGGTTGGTGCTGCACACTCAGTTTGTTTATCTGGTAAAAGGCACTGATGGGGGGGGCTGGAGAGATGGCTCAGAGGTTAAAATTGTTGGCTGTTCTTCCAGAGGTCCTGAGTTCAATTCCCAGAAACCACATGGTGGCTCACAACCATCTGTAATGAGATCTAGTGCCCTCTTCTGGCCTGCAAACATATGTACATTGTATATATAATAAATAAATAAATCTTTAAAAAAAGGCACTGATGGGCTAGGAGGGGTGGGGCTCAGCTGGTGAAGAGCATGCTTGAAGGTCTGGGTTCATCGCAAGCGCTGCACAAACTAAGCGAGCCATGCACTCCTGTAGCCTTAGTGCTCGGGAGGCTGGGCGGGATGACCAAGGTTCAGCCTGGACTACATAAGACCCTGCTCTGCCTCTTTCTGAGAAAAATGCTTATGTTGGGCACCAACTTTGAGCCAGAAAGAGCTCTGAGGGCTGTGTTTAAGGGAAGGCCTCACACTCCCTCGCTGAGAGTTATGGGAAGTGAAGACAGTCCACACTCCCCCCCCCCCGCCACACAGGGAGCTGGCACTGGGAGGGACATGTGTGGTACCTGCAGCATGAGGCCCACTGCCGCCCACTGTAACCCAGCCAGTCAGGGCCCTCTAGATGTGGGCTTGCTGTCCGTGCCTCCCAGCTCTGACCTCAGAATGGAAGGCCCAGGACTCTGCATTGCAACTGGCCAGCAAGAGCTAGGATCAGGGCCACTGGACTTCACTGTCCGAAGTGGGGAAATGAGAGGGTCCTGAGTCCAGAAGTTCCACAGCTGTTGGCCCCAAGGTCACCTAGCCACATGATGTAGGTACACTCGTCTTCCACAGTTTCATCGACAGAACGAGAACATGAGTAAGCAGAGGATGGGGCGAGCTTAGCTCCTCACCACTCGGTTGACTGTTGTGTTCAGCCAGTCAGGAAGCATTTATTGAGCAACATCAGTATACCAGGAACTTTGGTATCAACCCTGTTACTCTCTGATGCTGGTTGGAGCTGTCATTGTCTTCTAAGAACTCGCAGTTGCACAGTGTTTGCCGAGCGTGTCCCCCTTTCTCCCAAAGCGGGTTGGGTTTGAACTCAACAGCACTGCCCTCGAGTAAAGATTACTAGCCAATGTATGAATAACCTATTGTTGCCTTTCCCTATGTTTAGATCTTTCGGGCTGGTTAGAAAGGGAGTTCTGTTATGATTTTGCCCCCACCCCCACCCCTGGGCTCAGAGAAGGGCAGCCACACAGCCTGGGCGTAGCGCACCTGGGCTGTGAGATCAGAGTCCTTAATATGGGAGACTCTGGGAATATGGGAGCCTCAACTTGTAACTGCCAACCTCCCCCCATTTCTCCCCCCCCCCCCTTGCACAGGAAGGTATTGGTCCCCTTGCAGGTTCAGGGCCATGGCTACACATGACACTTTCTCTTCTTCCCAAAGGTGGTGGCCCTGAGTAAGAGGAGTCAGGAAGCAGAGGCGGCGCTCCTGAGTGTTTATAAGCAATTAATTGAAGCGCCAGGTAAGAAGCTCTTGGACTCCGTAATTGAATAATTACCATTGAGGAGCACCGTGAGCGGTGACACGGATACCACAGTTGTTTCCTGGCGCTGGGGTCTGGGGACAGGCCTGGACCCAGGGAGAGGTCAGGCCCTCTGGCAGCTGGGGCCGGGGGTGGGGGTGGTGCAGGTGAAGGTGGTGGTGGTGTGTGTGTGTGAGAGAGAGAGAGACTTAATCAGCCTGGTATGACGTGTCTTCATGGCTCCTTCCTGATTTCTGCCTTGCAAGTTGGAGGGCAGCTTTGACATGATGCCTGCCTGGGTCTTCTCATCCAGGGTCGCAGGTGACTCAGCCAGCAGGGGACGATAGAGGGATAATGCCACCTTTCCAACAGCCAACTTCAGAATCTCAGTACTGAGGGGAATTCCCCTTCCAGACAACATGGACAAAGCAGGGAAGGATCTGCTGACCTGCTCACAGTGGTTAGGGCCAACCCCTGCCCCGTGTCTGTCAGAAGTGTGCTCCACCAGACGGCTGTACCCGTGTCTGCTGTGGCAGTGTGTGATAACGCTCTACGGAAACATCTAGAACAGGCATCTAGATTCACTGTGAGACTGCAGGGGCCAGGGAAGGGGTACGGGCTTTCCTTCTGGGTGGAGAAGATTCTAGAACTTGAGGGAGGCAAGGCAAGGGTGCTCTGTAGGTGAACTGTGTGCTACTGGGGGGTTTCCTTAAACAACAAACCCCCAGCGAGACGAGCGTCACCTGAGATGAACACAGCAGCCTTCTGCTGCTGCAAGTCTCCGCGTCCGAGGTCCTGGCAGTACTCTGCCTGCGATGCTGGCCTTGGTCCGGCTGTGGGTCTTAGCATGGTGACCCTTTTGGGGATGTTTGGCTTAAAGTACATGATTCCTTGTCGCTTTCCCATGTGTTGGCTCACATCGCCCCTCACACAGCAGATGTCAGGGCCACAAGGTCACCACCCCAATAGACTGCCTTGCTAAGCTTGTGGGGGGCACCAGCCATTCTGACACATGAGGTATCCTGACTCAGGTCAGACATGAGGCTTCAAGTTGGGCGTGGTAGTTTACATCTGTGACTCCAGCGCTCAGAAGGCTGAGGCTAGCCTGGGCTACACAGTGAGACTGTCTCAACAACAAAGTGAAAGAGTTGGGGAGGTGGCTCAGTTGGCACGACGCTTGCCTGGGTCTCATCTCTAGCACCACGTGACATCCTGGGTGTGGTGGTGAATGCTGGCAATCCAGAGCCAGACTGATTCCAGGGGTTCAGGGACAGGCAGCCTCTAGCCTACTTGAGGAGCTCCAGGACGCTGAGGCCTGTCTCAAAAAACAAAGCAGGACACCTGAGGCTGACTTCTGACCTCCACCTGGCACACATATGCATGCACACTCAGGCAGACGTGCAAGTATACACACACGTGTGCATGCATGTAAGAGGAAACCATATTTCACTTCTCGGATTCACCATGGGACCCTCATCTTTCAGAACCCCAGGCTGTTTTAACTCAGTTGTGGGCTCAGCCAAGAGCCACATGAGCCCCTGAGACTGGTGTGGAACCTTCCAAAACAATCCTCAGAGATCATGGGGAGGCTGGGGATCCCAGCACTGACCCCATGCCTTCCCAAGTATCCTCCTGTGAAGAAGGGGGAGGGATGGGGTGCGATATCCCAGCTGTCACCAAGTTAGAAAACGAGGCGCCTTAACGGATGGAGATGCGCCACACAAACAGCCCCTTTAGGGGCACTAATTCATTTTCGAGACATTTAAGAATAACACAATGTTTTAATGATTTCTTCAGGGAATCGAGAAGACATATTTTTGTGCTCATTAAATGTTATCCACAGACACGAGAAGCAAATGTCAGATGTGGAGGTTTGGGGGGACTCTGAGCATGCAGGCACACACACTCACACTTGCACACTCTTCTCACCCCTACGCAGCCGGGATGCACCGACTCCTCATTGGTCTATGTCTTGACAGGCAAATTATTTGTCGCAGTTACCCCCACCCAAGTCCTGATTCAACATTTCCGTCTGAATGACTGGCTGCTGCCAGCACGAGCCCTTGGCAGGCAGCGAGACGCGGGCTGATTGCTCAGCAACTATTTTGATAAGTGCGCAGTCCGTGTATCTGTAATTACGGAAGAAAACCGTAAATCTTTTGGATATTGTTCGCACAGATGTGGCACGAAGTGAGAAAAAAAACCAGTAAAATGTGTTAAAAGCGTAATTAATGTCATTGTTGTGAGGGAAGACTTGATTTAAACTCCTTGGCTTCAAGCGTGCCGTGTTGATAGCTGATGTCTTCACTGTGCACAAGCCAAGTCGTGGGGGGACCCGGCCCAGCCTCAGCAGGAGAACCTGGGGACCCAGTGACTAGAACACGGGGAAAAGAAAAGGGGAACAGGAGGAGGAGAGAGCCAGGGGGCCAGGGGGACATGTGGACACACGACTGAGCCTACTGCAAGACAGGTGAGTGGCCCAAACGGCTTCTTATATTTTCTTTGGGTTTCTAAAACTTGGGTGCAAGACGTGAGACTTCCCTGCTGGTGTGCCTTTCTCTGCAGTGTCCTTTGGGGTGAGACCGCTTGGGGAAGAGAGAAGGAAGGTTTTTCGACTGCAGTGTACACAATCAGGACTCTGTCCTCAGTGTGTTGAGCTACATGGCCTTAACCTGGAGCCTCACCCTCTCTGGTCTCTATGTCTTTAAAAAAAGAGGTCACAGAACCTTCTGGTTGGTTGGCATGAGGGTTTGATGCTTCATGTGTGAGGTGATTATAAGGAACATCCCATAGCCTGTGGACATCAGGGTCCAAGGGTTGCAAGTGTCTGCTGTGGATCACATGGGGCTGTCACCTGTCTAGGACCCTGGGGACACCGTGTGGGTGACGCTATTGATCTGTGCAACAAGGAGCTACTTGGCCAGGTTTCAGGGTTTTTAATGTGTCTTCCCAAGCCTAAAAAAAGAAGAAAGAAAGTAGCATTGCTGTACACACACATAGCTCTCTCAGACAACAGCAAGTAAAAGGAAGGCAATCACGGAACCATTTGTCACCTAACTGTGTTGCCCCATGTGAACCTCTACAGAGGCCCTTCCCACACTGCCCATGCTCTGTGTCCTTAAACATTCTATTTTGCAAATGGACCATTTGTGTCATTCCCTCGTGCGTATCGGGACTTTAGGATTGTTGTCGTGTGGATGCTCTTTGCATATTAGGGATGGGATGGTGGTACTGGTAGACATGCTTGGCACTTTCTCTCCTAAACTGATTTTTGCTTTTTAGCTTTGTTCATAATCTTTCTTATATACGGTACCTAGCAGATGTGCAAACCACGATTTCTAGAAAGTAGAGAATCTTACCAAATCTTTCTTTTTGTGTCCTATTTTCAAACACTTTTTCGCCTGAAGGTTGGAAGGGGTTTTTGAGTATTTTTGTGATCTTCTAAAATTTTAAATCTGAACTGTACGAAATATATTTTTGATGGAAGCAGGAAGTAAAATAGCTTTGAGATTTGTCCCAAATGGCTAATTCTAGCGCCATCTAGTGATGGCCGTGGCTAGGAGGTTTTAGTACAATCGGGAATAGTGGTGCCCACTGTTGCTCCCGCTATCACCCCCTCTCCCTCCCTCCCACCCTCCCTTCCCATCCCCCATGCTTGTGTCTGCAGGGAGTCATAAGAACACAGAGAAACACTTCATTTGCGCTCGAATGGAAGACAGAGGTGCCATCTTGCCAGGACATTTCTGGGGTGCTGTTTCAGGGTGCTGCCTGCATGACAGGCATTATGCTAGCCCCTCAAAGGCACACACACACACTCATACACCCCCTTCAAGGTAGGCTCAGAGAGGTCAGGTCTCTTACTAGAGGTCACACAGCAGAGAAGAACTGGAATCTAAAACCGGCAGTTTCTGGTGTCCACCCTCGCTGCTGAATTCATTCGTAAATCGAAGGACTTGGGAGATTCGGGGGGAAAAGGGGTCACTGTGGAAGGGGCTTTACTGCCAGTCCTTTGGGGGACTGGACCAGGAGGCTAGGGAGACTCTTGCTGGAAACCAGCTGCTCTCACTAGCAGAGCCCCAGCATCTCCTGTGTGATCCCCCAGTGTTGAAGGTAGCAAAGAGCTACAAATGCGGGGGCGGGAGGGGGACAGCAGAGGAAGAAGGGGGCTCCGCTCTACAGTGATGGGCCGGGCCCCCTCTGCCGTTCTGTGTCTCCCTCCATGCGTGCCTCCTCCCCAGCCTGTTCCCCGACACATAAAATGTAGACAGTGGTACCCCTTTTATGGGGCTGTGGCTCCTACACCACTGCTTTGGCAAGTATTGAGCGCCTGCTGTTTGCCACAGAGGCGTGGTGTTGAGTGAGATGGACCCCTTCCTGCCCTCCTGGGATGTCTGTGCATGTCACACACGGAGCCATGTTTGCACTGTGACGTGTTTTGTGACCGGGGGACTTTGAGAAACTGTCTCCCTTTCTGGGCTGCTGTTTTCCTCTGGACAGATGAGCTCATTCCCCGCTACCTTAGAAGTATTGAACGGGATGGCATTTCAGGTGCCTGGCTTGTCATAGCTGCTCAGCTAACAGTGGCTTCTGCTGTCACTGAAAATACCCAGTGCCAGGGAGGAGGACCCTCAAGGCCCTCCCCTCCCCCGTTTCCAGAGTCCTCTGAGCCGGTCAGCTCAGGCCACTGTGGGGAGAAAGGAGCAGGTAGGGTAGGCCCATGGCTAGAGGGAGGGAGCTGTAACCCGTCTGCTGAGGAAAAGTTAGGACTCTGTGCCACCCACGCAGGCACCGCCCGAGCCCAGATGGGAGCAGGCTACTGCCTGGGCTCGAGCTTGGAGGGGCGCACGCATACTTCTGCATATATGTTTCTAAGCAGCCTTGTGGCCAGCCTTCTGGCTTCAGCATCCCCAAAATTCCTCTGCGTGCCACTTTGGGGTGGATGCAAAAGGAGGGAAGGACCAGACATCTTTCCCTGTGTCTCCAGCCCCTGACTGCCACCATGAGCACCAGGAGGCATAAGCTAGGCTTCCTCACACAAGAATGCTCTCCGCCCCTTCTATTAGCCACCAGCTCTCACTCTCACCTGTCCCTGTCCACATCTGGGCCACCC
Source organism: Microtus pennsylvanicus (assembly GCF_037038515.1). Lineage (NCBI taxonomy): Eukaryota > Metazoa > Chordata > Mammalia > Rodentia > Cricetidae > Microtus > Microtus pennsylvanicus. Next base: position 115,517,671 of record NC_134579.1, read on the forward strand.
TCACCCCTTTTAGAAGTCCAGTCAGTTTAACTTATCCACGACCTTGCTTGTTCATATACTTTGGATTTGAGGGTTCCCAGCTTTTGCTTTTGAGATATCTAGGTTGGATCAAAAAACTCCTGTGTCCCCAGGACTGCAGCCCCACCCTCTGCACACAGGCCCTAGCTCCAGGAGCCACTGGGCGAGGCAATGCCCTTAGCCTGGTGTCCCAGGGAACTAAACCAGGCAGAAGGAAGTGGAGGGGACTGTCGTGGTGCTAGGGGCCTCTCTGAGCCCCACGGCCTCATCTGTGACTGTGAACTGTAGTTGTGAGGAACCACTGAGGTCTTGTTACTGGGGTGGTGACTCTAGAGGATAGGGGAGTGGAGAGCACCCCTTCCGCAGCCTGGCCGACCTGGACTGTTTCTCCAGATATATCCTGTTGACTAGATCATCACCATGCTGCCTCTCCTCGGTGTCTCCCCCAGCAGGTCTCACCTGCCCAGCCCACCCCACGAGTCCATTCTCGATGACATAGGCCTCATCTTTCTCTTGGTCCCCTGTCCCGTCTGAGTGGCGACGACAGAGGCCAGGTCTCTCCTCTCCTTCGATGCTCCCATAGTACCCAGCAGGCCCTGGCAGTGTATGGCAGGAGGGAGAGCCATGCCTGGCATTTAGTGCGGGCTCAACAGCCATGAGCTTGTGGCTACTGCTGCAACAGGCTTGTGCCCCACAGCTCTGCAGGTCAGAAGTCAAGGCCTGCCTCCCAGGACTGCGCCCTGCAGGTGTAGGGAGGACCCCCTCTGCCTTCCCCAGCTTGGGCAGTACAATGGGCAGTTGGAAAGTGGTCATGGTGCCTCTGTCAGAGCTCCATGCAGGGCCCCAGGCGACCACCCTCAGCTTCCTCTTCCTCAGACAACCCACATTTATTGGCTATGCGCCATGTGACCAGCCAGCGCCGGACCCCAGGGATGAGGGAGACAACATGGAAGCCAGGGGCCAGTCCCGTCAAGGGCTTTTCTTCCCTTGTTCAGTCTGTGACCACACACAGCTAGCAGTGAGTCCCCCCCATCTTGCCCCCCCCCCGGGAAACCTGGCTGACTGTCTCCCCTCCTGCCGCCGTCACCACCCACAGCTACTGGGACAAGTGTGAGTGGCCTCCCATCTTGTTCCCCCTTCAGCCACATTGCACATAGTGTGTGTGAGTCTTCCCACTGCCCTTGGACTCAGCCACAGGAGTGTTGGCCTGTGTCGTGCCCTGAGTTACCACAGTGCTCGGTACAATCCCTGTACTGACCGGCTCTGGGTGCACACCCCCACATACCTGTGCCCGACTTTCAGCTCTGAGTTACCTGATCCCCAGGGAGGACTGGATTTCTAGAGGTTGCAAGTTCAGGGTGAGGGCGGAAGCACCACCTCCTGCACAGTGTCCACCTGAGAGCTTGGCCCGTGCACCTGGTCCCTTGCAGAGCGGGTAAGTGTGACAGCCTTGAATGTTTTCAGTCCCTGCTGGAAGCAGTTTGGCTCTTGTGGCCTTGAGGGGACTCAGTGGGGGAGCCGGGCACTGTTCCCCCTCCCCCTCTCCTCTCAGGTGCTCTGTTGCAGAAGGGACATACAATAATCTCACTAATGGGAACCATGACAGTGCCTGGACCAGAGGTCTGCACTGTCTGGGGCTCCATGAGCTGACTGTCCTTTGCTGACCCCAGGTAGTATGTCCCCTTCCTATCTCCAGCTGCCTACAGGGAAACTGAGGCCCAAGGGACCCTAAGCCACTTTCCATGGCAATGTCATAGCTAAGATTTTGCCTTGAGTTCGTGGCTCCCCTCATCACAGGCCCTGGAAGTGACCAAGCAAGAGGGTGGCAGGCTCCCTGGGGAGCTCTAGGGTTCCTCCATATCCACACCAGCTGGAAGACTGGGGATCTCAGCCTGCCCTGGTCCACTGTGGGAGGATCCCTTTCCCCATTGCCTTACTCAGGGGTGGTACCTCATGCCTCAGTTTCTCCATCTGTACAACAGAGATACATTGCTTACCTCCCAACGTGGCTGAAAGGACTCCGTTACAGCACTGGGTTGGGATTAAGTGGCAAATGAAGCAAGCCATCCTGTCTCCAGGGGAGCCTTCTGTGTGGTCTCAGGAGTTCCCAGAGTGGAGTTATCTCAGAGCCAGGAGACTTGGATCCATTTCTCCTAGGAACCCATGACAGCATGTGGGGTCACCCTCTACCTCCAGACTCCACAGACCGTAGCTGTAGGCTGGCTGGCCCAGGACACCTGAGCTCCCGTGAGCAGCCAGCGCCTTGCCTTGCTCAGCTCCCATACTCCTGCTCTTTAGACTTCGGTCAGCCGTCAGCACAGAGTCACATGGCCCGCGGGGCCAGGGCTGTTCCCAGCCTGAGTCACACCATTTCTCCCTCCCTGTCTTTTATCCATTTGAGTAGGTTGTGCAGAGGGTCAAACCCATAGCCTTGTGCCCACTAGGCAAGCGCTCTACTGCTGAGCCATATCTCCAGACCCCCACCCCCACCTCGTAGCCAGGGTCTTATGTAACCCAGGCTGGCCTTGAACAGGGTGTTATGCAGCCCAGGCTGGCCTCATCCTCCTGCTTCCATTTCCAGCGTGCTAGGATTAGAGGTGTGTGCCATCACTCTTGATTTATGAGAAGTCAGTGTTGAAACCCTGGGCTCCATGCACACGAGGCCAGCATTAAACCAGCCAAGCCACAGCCCCAGACTTCCGTTTACTAAGTCACCCTGGTGGACCTTGAACTTGCAATCTTCCTGCCGTGGCCTCCAGAGAGGTTGAGCTGACAAGCCTCATCACCAGGTCGCCAGCTCTCTGTCTTCTTTTGAATCTCCCTTCAGTGCCTCCTGGGAAGAAATCCCCAGCCCATATCCCTTCCACCTCTCCTGTGTGGAGGCCAGACTCCCAGGGTGGGATACACACATCAGCCAGGAACTCAGGGAGAGCCAAGGGCTGCCCCTGGTCTCTGTGAACAGCAGGTGACAGACACCTTTCCTGCCCTGGCACGCTCCTTTGGCCTGCCTTCTGGGCCTCTGGGCCCCCATCTGAAACTTTCCCGTTGTGTGGCCTCTTTTGCCTCTGCGCTCCATGTTTATCTAACTTCCCTGACCCCTGCAAACGCCCAGCGCCTTTTTTCTTCCTTCCTCAAAAACCAGGCCACAATAGAAAGCAATTCCTTGAACTTATTAAAAAATCTAGACTTGTAAATTAATTTGTTCGTGTTGTACAAAGGCAGTGCAGATGGGCTCGTTAGCATGCACACAACAAATAATTAGAGATGAATTTTTAGCCGGCCTGCCTAATGCGCTTGCTGGGTTAATTATGTCAATGTATAATTACACCAGCCCGGGGAGGCATAATGGCACACCCCGCTGAGCAGGCCGGGCCTAATGACAGGCGTTGGGGGGGGGGTGCTGACAGAGGAGAGCCACTGCCAAGTCCCTCACACCTGCTCACCTCAGTGCACGCGTCGTCCAGCCTTCCGCCACCCCAACAAACAGGAGACAAAGACTAGAACAAGGAGCCACATCGTTCGGGCCAGACCCGAAGGCGTCCCCAGGCGGGCAGGGTGCTTGTCTGGACTGCCAGGCTTCAGCCAGGATCAGTGAGAAGGAGGAAGCAAATGGTTGTGACTCCAGTGTGGACCAAGGGATAACAGACGTGGACTTAGAGAGGAGCGAGACTGTGGTGGGACCTTTGAAGGGGACACAGGGTCAGGATGGACTCAGTGTAGAGGTCTTCCTGGAAAAGGTAGCATTTGAGCTGTTGGGAGCGGGGAGCATGTTCTTGCTGGCACTCCTGTGCATAGCCTCTGAGGTGAGGGCTGGGGCATCATGAAGAAGGAATAGTTGGGGTTTCTGTGTCTGATGAGGTCTTGGGGGCTGTGTTGAGCCTTCTGGGTGTTGCCACCTATGGTGAGGCACAGAAGGGGACAGCTGCTTGTCAAAGCTGCACAACAACCCTGAGAATGGAGTGTGTGGGTCAATGGGAAAGGGGCTCGGGATGAGAAGGAACTAGGGCCTCGGGTACCGTGGTCCAGGACACATCCATGAGCCTTGCAAGCACCTGCTGAGGCCGTAATTGCACACGCTGGGTCCGGCCACATTCGTAAGCTCCCACCAGAGACCCTGACCCCAATGTCACATCACCTGACTCCCTGAGCCTCGGTTGTTGTTGTTGTTTTCTTATGACAATGGGTTGGATCCAAGCCAGCCACAGGGGTGCACTGAGAACTGTGGTTGCCGTTCCTGTGCTGGGATCTGTCCCCTGCAAGGTGTCTCTCCCCTTGACTTCTCGAGTGCATTGAGTGTGATGGCAAGGCTTACGTCCTGGAGTGGGTTTTCCTCCTCTTAATTGGTGCGTGTCACAGCCCATGGTGTGTCCACCCAGGGGTGAGAGAGAGCTTTACTGGAAATAGGCAGTGAGGGGTTCCAGGAGCAGTGGAAGAGCCACAGAACTGATGGTCATTTGACTGCAAAAGACTGGAAAGGTGGGATCCAGGTCCCCCCAGGTCAGAGCATCCTTGCTCAGCCTGGTCCCCTCGCAGTTTCGCTGTCTCATGTAGTCACTGTGTATATGTGGCGACAAGCGGGGGTGGGGTTGTAAGTCCGACCAAAATAGCAGAAGTCAGTTACATGCTCACTGAGACACCATGCAGGGGAGAGGAAGCTCCCAAAACGTACAAGTATCCTGGAAGACTTGGAGGGGGCTCCCAACCTTAGAAATGCATGACAACATGGGGGCATGGTGCTAGAGAAGGAACTAAGAATGTTACATTCTATCCACAGGCAGCAGGCAGAGAATAAGATAGGGCCCGCAGCTGGGTACGCTGTCATGTACCTTTAATCCCAGCACTCGTGAGGCAGAGGCAGGTGAATCTCTGTGAGCTTGAGGCCAGCCCGGTTTACAGAGTTAAGTTCCAGGACAACTAGGGATACATAGAGATGCCCCATCTCAAAACAAAACAAAAATAAATAATAAATAAATTAAAAGGTTGGGCCTGGCATAGGCTTTTGAAACCTCAAAGCCACACCCACTGACAAACCTCAGCATGGCCGCACCTCCTAATCCCTCCCAAATACTTCTCATAACTGGGAGCCAAGCACTTAAACATATAAGCCTATGAGGGCCATTCTCATTCAAACCAGCACTTGCAGGGACCCAAGTTTGTTTTCCAGCACCCTTGTAAGGTGGCTCACAACCACCTGTAACTCCAACTCCAGGGCATCTGACACCTCAGGCCACTCACACTCATGTGCACTTGCCCCCTACACACACACACACACACACACACACATACAATTTTAAAATGTTTTGAATCTTTAAATGAAAAAAAGAAGTTATCTCTATATTCCATAGCCGTCAGAGTGACTCCAAGTGGTTCTTACATACTTTCCCCTGGTTTTCTGTGGAAAGCCACCTTGATCCCCTGACCCCCACCTTCCCCCTTCTCTCTCTCTCCTTGCAGACGCTGTTCCTTCGTTTGAGGTGGCGCAGACTCTGGACGACAGACTGCAGCGCCCCAGCTTTGACCCCAGCGGGCAGCACCTACAAGACCTGCACATCTTGTGGAAGAGGTGCCCAGAGCCACCCAGCATCAGAGGTACCCACGATGCCACCATGGGGTCATGGTGGGACAAACCTGGATGTCGGAGTTTCAGCCAAGCCTGGGTCGTGGGACTGGAGCTGGGCTTCACTGCCTCCGGTGACAGTGGGTTATGGTCGCAGGTCTCAGAATCTGTGCTCTCGGGCCCTAACACCTTGTACACAGGGCATCCAAGCAGTGCTGACAGCCATGCCTGAACATTCCAGCCCTCAGGAGACTGAGACCAAAGGCCAGCCTGAGCTACGCAGACCCTGTCTCAAAAAAACACACACACACAAAAAAAACTTGTATAAACTGACAACATGATCACTCCATGGCATGGTTAAGTGGAAGGTTTTGTATTATAGATATGAGAGAGAACAGCCAGAGGCATCTGGAAGGGTCCAGAGCAGGGAGAAGGAGTAGTGGACTGAACACGGCCAGCAGACTGGACCTGCCATGAGGGAAGCAGGGGGAAGGCAGAGCACAGGGAGAGCAAGACAGCTAGAGTGGGAGGGAGGAAGAGAGGGAAGGAGCGGGAGAGAGAGAAGGAGGGAGGGAGGGAGGGAGGGAGGGAGGGAGGGAGGGAGGGAGAATAGGGAGGGAGCAAGAGTACAGGCAAGAGAAAGCATAGCTGGGGGAGGGGAGTGCAGGGTAGAGAGAAGGAGGAGGTGAGAGGGCTGGGGTGCAGGCTGTGAAGAATGTAACAGGTACTTGTGCGTTGGTGTGCTAACAGGCACCACAGATAGCTGTTTGTCCCTTCTGCCAGTGATTAGTGAGATGGCTCCTTTTGGTCAGAAGGGGCCCCTAAGTGTGCTGTCTGAGGCTGGAACTTTGGGGATTTGTCTTTGTGTCTTAGCCAGGGTCACTATTACTGTGACATAACCATAAGCGTTTTGGGAAGGAAAGGGTTTATCTAGCTTACACTGCTCGTCACTGAGGGAAGTCAGGACAGGAACTAAAGCAGGGCAGGAACCTGGAGGCAGGAGCTGATGCAGAGGCCATGGAGGGGGCTGCTTACTGGCTTGCTCCCCATGGTCAGCTTTTTTATAGAACCCAGGACCACCAGCCTAAGGATAACCACACCCACCATGGATTGGTCCCTCCCCCATTGATCACTAATTAAGAAAATGCCCTACTGGCCTGTCTACAACCCTATGTTATGGAAGTATTTTCTCAATTGAGGCTCCCTATTCTTCTCAGATGACTGTAGCCCGTGTCATGCTGACATAAAAACCAGTCAGCATGCTTTGTGAGCATGCCAGCCCAGAAGCCAGTGAGGGGCTGATCCCAAGGGTCCGTGTGGCCTGTGGGAAACGTCTGTGACTGCATCTCAGTGATGAGTGTGGTCCTCCCTGTCTTCCACAGAGCAGAACGAGGGGACGTGTCCTACTGGGCACACGCCAGCCAACGGCAGCCACCTGCCAGGTCCCCAGCATACCCTCCTGACAGACACCTTGCTGCAGAAGGATGAGGCCGAGAGACAGAAGTGAGGAGGGAGGGAGGGAAGAACGGAAAGAGGGATGGGGAGGGAGGGCCACCAGGAAGCCCATGTGGGGCAGTCAAGGGCAGGTGGGAGATGGGGAAGGGTGAAGACCCTGAGGCCGACCCTGGGACTCTTACCTCATCACTCTTAGGCCTCAGTTACCCTGTCTGAGGAATGGGCTGGTCTGAATACATTCATTAGTCTAACCCAGAGGGGTGGATATATATACTTCTGGTCAAGAGGAAGAAATAAAGACAAGCCATGTCGATAAAACAGTAAAGAAAAATCCAGCAAGAGGGAGGACATAAGATGGGATGGTCTTTCCAGGGCCCCAGGAGGGCATGGTGGGGAAGGGGGGTCAGTCAGTGAGACTTCTGCAGGGGTAGATGGGAAGGGTGTGACAGGCCCAGGAAGCAGCCTGTTTGAAGGATCTGAGGTAGGAGCCTAGAGCAGCAATGGCTGAGCGGGGAAGGCTCGTTCCCAGTTAGGAGCGTCAGCCCCAGCTCTGTGTGTATCACCCTTCCCCAACTCACTGCCAGCAGACTCGCTGCTACTCCACCTGAGAGAGGCCTCAGTGGGCTGGCTGAACATCCACGCTCCTGCCACAGGCAGCAGAATGACCCCGTGGAACAGGAATAAAACCAGGAAGGCCGCAGACTGACATTGCATGACACCCACTGCGGTGGAGCCCATCAAGAGCTCTGCTTTATAGATAAGCATAGACAGGGTTACCAGATTGCCACACAGAGGCTCATACTAATTGTAAATGCTCAATCAATAGCTCAGGCTTGTTACTAACTAGCTCTTACATTTTAAGTTAACCGTATTCCTTATTTATGCTCTGCCACATGGCAGGACCTTTATCAGCATGGCACATTTATCTCCTGCTCCCTGTGCATCTGGCTGGCGACTCCTGACTCCGCCCTTCCTCATCCCATCATTCCCAGTTTGGCTTTCCCACCTAACTTTATTCTGTTCAGCTATTGACCAGTCAGCTTGTTTATTAAACCAATCATAGCGATATACATTCATACAGTATAAAGGAATATTCCCCAGCAGACGACACACTGAGGCCCAGGGCGTCAGTGCCAGCCACAGGGGACTGTAGCAGTGGAGCAGACTGTGGGAGCGGTAGATATATCAGGTCTGGATTCCTCATAAAGTGCAGACAGTGGGGAGGGCATAGCTCAGGGTGGGACCAGGTCGGTCCCTGCAACCAGCATGAGCAGTCCTGTCTCTGCAGGGGCCTCCAAGAAGTCCACGTCACCTTGGCAGCCAGGCTGGGGGAGGCAGAGGAGAAAATCAAGGTGTTACATTCAGGTATGACCCCCGGCTCAGGTGGCAGCCCTCAAAGTAGGTGGCTGGAAACAGTGTGGGGGTCAAGCCATAAACTTGGGGAGATGGGTTGGGTGAGCCCCCGCAAGATGGAAAGGAAGCCAGAAATAGGGTGTAGAGAACAACTCATTCAGCAGGGGCTAGCCCAAAGCCGCAAGCTTGGATGGAACCAAATGGGTGATTCTTTGACAGCACTGAGCCCTGGAGGCAGTGGCAGAGATGGTGGGCGGGCACCTGGTGGAACCAGGTTTCCAGAAAGGTGGCTACTGCCCTGGGCCACGAGGCAGGATCTGGTGGCCCAGTAAGTAACCTACCCTACCTGAGGCAGGAGGATTAAGGCTAGCCTGAGCTACATAGTGAGTTCCAGACCAGCCTTAGACATACTGTGAAACACTGTCCCTAAACACCAAAACAAAGGGGAAAAAAACAAACAAACAAAACCACTGAATTTTTCTAGAAATCTCTCTGTGTCAGTCACAAACTGAAGCTCCTGGCTTTTCTGGCAAGGCTGGCCTCAGGGTGGGTCGAGTGGCCCTGCCCAGGCCTGCAATGCAGGGCAGGGAACAGCCCCACTAAGTCACTGCTCCCTGCCCCTCTCAGGCTATAACACAGAGGTCCTCAGCCTTCCTAATGCTGCGGGCCCTTTAATACAGTTCCTCATGCTGTGGTGACGCCAACCACAACATTATTCTCATTGTACCTCATAGCTGTAACTATGCTACTGTAATGAATCTTAATGTAATTATCTGATACGTGACCCCGTGAAAGGGCATCTGCGACCCAAAAGGGGTCATGATCCACGGGTTGGGAACCCACTGCTCTAAAAGGCCCTCATCTGCCCCAGACGGGAGGGTTTCCCCCCTGCCAGCTATTCAATCCCTTTCCACCCAAACTGCCTTCCAGCATGTATGGGGCGGGGGGGGGGGGGTGGCCAGTGCTGCTCCTCACCGGGTCTTCACCCCTCCCAGCGCTAAAGGCCACACAGACGGAGCTACTGGAGCTGAGGAGGAAATACGATGAGGAGGCTGCGGCCAAGTAAGTGAGCTGGGGATGCCTTCTCCCTCTGTACACACCACACAAGCGCGCACGCGCACACACACGCACGCGCACACATACACACACGCACACATGCACACACGCACACACATACGCACGCGCACACACACACATACGCACGCATGCACACACATGCACACACGCACACACATATGCACGCACACACACAGGCAACCTCTTTCTGACTCTCTACTCTCTGAGCGGCGCTGTCCCTCATTCCCAGGCATGCACCCAATCCATCTTCCCATATCACTCACACACCACAGGCACAACACCCTTGGACCCACCTGAATGAGGCTACTGGGCACTCTCACCCCTGACCCTAACCCCTGACCCATGGAGGCCAAGTGACAGCATTGCAGTGACTCAGAGTGGAAGCCCTTCTTCAGGTTTAAGACATCGCTCAGTCCATAAGCATCGAGTGCCTACTGCTTATATGGTGCTGTGCCTCTGAGACCCGGGGGGAACCATGAACTCCTGCCCTGACACGGACAGTAACAGCCACGAGGCTGCCCCAGCTTTAGTGAGAGCCCACACAGACAGTAACAGCCACGAGGCTGCCCCAGCTTTAGTGAGCAGACACAGACAGTAACAGCCACGAGGCTGCCCCAGCTTTAGTGGGAGCCCACACAGACAGTAACAGCCACAAGGCTGCCCCGCTTTAGTGAGAGCCCACACAGACAGTAACAGCCACGAGGCTGCCCCAGCTTTAGTGGGAGCCCACACAGACAGTAACAGCCACAAGGCTGCCCCGCTTTAGTGAGAGCCCACACAGACAGTAACAGCCACGAGATGTCCATTCATAGTTACTGTTGAGCACTTGCTGTGTGCAGGTGCTGTGCTGAGCTTGTGATTGCTGTCTCCAAGGGAAGGGAGACAGAGGCACTGAAGGCAGGTGTGGCCCAGGCAGGCAGCCCAGTGCACCTTGAGCAGTCGGGACAGCCGGTGCAGGGAAAGCCTAGAGCATGTGTACACACAGGTGTGACCAGCAGTGTCCCCCAGATCCCAGAGTCCCACCCAGCTAGGCAGACCTGTCCTGGGCCCTCAGTGTGAAGAAGTGGTACCATTGTGTGGAGGAGCTGACTCTTAGGGGGAAGGGCGCTCAGTAGAGGTGCAGGGGGGCAGCTCTGGTGGTGGCTCTTCAGAGATGGGGGCCCTGAAGGTGGTGAGGGCTGGGCTGCCTTCAAGAGAAGTTTTGAGGCACAGTCCCCGATTCCCAGCAGTCAGGATTCTTTTCCACTCTGCCTGTTTTTGTCTCTGGTGGGGAGTGTGGAGCACAGCCTCCATGGCCCACACAGGTACAGTGGAGGCCGCAAGCCAGTCTCAGGGCCCCTTTCCTTTGTGTCTAGGGCAGACGAGGTTGGCCTGATCATGACGAACCTGGAGAAAGCCAACCAGGTAAGCAGAAAGCTCCCCGAAGCTTCCAGTGGGTGGGGATGGGGGCAGGACTGAGGGAGAAGTGCTGGTTGGGAGGTGTGTGGGCCCCAGCTCTCTGGCCTTGCCAGGCTCCCTGAAATGCCACAGCTGAGGCCTGACCAGGACGGGCCTACAAACTCCTCATCCATGGACATCCCCTTGGTGAGCAGGCTGGCCAGTCCTGTGCCAGGACACATGGCAGTTATCCTCGGGTCACTACAGGAGGCCCTATGGCAGGGGACACCTTGGGCACCTTGGGGCTGGCTTTCAAAGCTTGCTGGGAGGCCAGTCCCTGTGGACACAGTGCAGACTCCTGACACCTTTTGAGCCTCAGCTCTTGCCACCATGGGATCAGTGTCCCCCAGGAGGCAGGGCCAGGGCAGTGGTGACAGTGGCTTTCCTGAGCTTAGCTCCTGTGGTTGGTTGCTTGGACTTTCTGTTTGGTTTGAGGCAGGATCTGCTGTGTCTCAGGCTGGCCTTGAACTGCCAGAGTAGCTGACAATGACCTTTAACTCCTGCTCCTCCTGCTAGGATTACAGGTGTGTGCCGCCACGTTACGTTTCCTGTAACCTGTGCTGGGGATTGGAGCCTGCAGCTTCACGCTTGCTGAGCAAGCCCTACCAACTGAGCCACATCTTAGGAGGCTTCCTGTGTTTGTTTTTTTTTTGTTGTTGTTGTTGTTTTTTGATTTTTTGAGACAGGGTTTCTCCGTAGCTTTTTTTGGTTCCTGTCCTGGAACTAGCTGTTGTAGACCAGGCTGGCATCGAAATCACAGAGATCCGCCTGCCTCTGCCTCCCGAGTGCTGGGATTAAAGGCGTGCGCCACCACTGCCCGGCTTCCTGTGTGGTTTTAATGATAATTAAAGGATCCCTATTTTTAGTATTTATATTTATAGTATTTTTAGTGGATTTTCTTGTTGTTTTTCCAGTGTTTTGAGGTAGGGTTTCTCTGTGAAGCCCTGGCTGTCCTGGAACTCACTCTGTTCAAATTCAGAGATCCCTCTGCCTCTGCCTCCTGAGTGCTGGGATTAAAGGCTTGTACTACCACAGCTTGTTTTTTATTTGTTTGTTTGTTTCTTTCTTTTTGTTGTTGTTGTTTTTTCTGAGACAGGGTCTCATTGTAGCCCTGGCTGGCATGGAAGTTATTATGAAGACCAGGCAAGCCTTGAACTCACGAGAGCTGCCTGTCTCTGGGTCTAAAAGCACCACCATGCCCAGCCTATCTTATACTTTTAATTAGCTCATTCACTTATATGGTTCAAAATTAAAAAAAAAAAAGATAACTCAGCAGATCCTGGGGCAGTGCCCCTCTCCCCAGCAGCCTGCTGACCAGTTTCTGGGCACTTCTTCCAGAGATGCCACCCATTCACAAGTGAACACGTAGACGCACATGAGCCCACATGCTCCATATGCCTCCGGTGGAGTCTGCCCTGTGCCCACTGGCATGCACTCATCTAACCCAGAGGCAGCAGGCTTTGCTTCAAACACCGGGAAATAAATATTTTAGCTCCTTCAGCCATATTTTGTGTCGCAGAGAGGCAACTTCGTTATTGCAGCAGGAAAGCTTGGACATTGTGTCCATGAATGAGCATGCCTGTGTACCAATAAAGCTTTATTTATAAGAACAGACAGTGGCTTATAGATTGCTGACTCTGCTCTACCCAGGCCACTGTGGATGATTGTTTATAGTTAATGTCAACCTTTCCCCTCCTCTCAACCAGTGCGTTCACAATTATCCTCAGGCAGACACCATCTCACACATGTATGAGCCAATGGGTATCACCGTTCCCGAAGGTGGAATTACTGGGAAAGAGGTCTGTGCTTTCCGGACATGGCAAATGGAGCCACACTGATTTCCTGGCTCCCCTTTTGCAGGGACCAGTCTGTTTTTCTGATAATGAAGCCAGTGCCATGTGTCCAAACTTTCAGATCTTGGCCAATGGCATGGACTTTAGAAAAGGTGGTATACACCTGTGGTAGAGACAGGAGGACCGGGAATTCAAGGTCATATTCAGCCACATATCAAGTTCAGAGCCAGTCCAGACTATAGAAGAGCCAAGTGGCTCTCCCAGAGGCCTATCACAGTCTGTGAACTGGGGCCACCTCTGCAGATGGGGCACAATCTAGACCCAGTCTAGAGCCACCTGGGAATGGGTGTGGACAGCCACTTCCTGCCCTTCCCCCCGCTGGCAGAAGGAGTATGCTTGTTTTTGGGGTTCCAGGCACCCCAGCATCATCTAGAGGTGCCCCTGGCAGCCTCTGTTCTATAATGCCATCTCACCAGGAAAGGAAAGGTGCCCAGTCACGAGCTCAGTGGTGGCTTCCTAGGTCGTGGCCTGGGTCAGGACCCACAACATGAGCACCTAGATCCTGGGAGCCCCAGGGTGGTGCAGGTCTCGCTTTATGCCTCTCACTCACTCCCTTTTTCCCTCCACAGCGAGCAGAGGCCGCACAGCGGGAGGTGGAAAGCCTACGGGAGCAGTTGGCCTCAGTCAACAGCTCCATCCGCCTGGCTTGCTGTTCCCCTCAGGGACCCAGTGGGGTAAGGCTGTACCTCAGAAGGGAGTGTGGCAGAGGGAAAGACTAGAGGAGGCCACATCTCTGCCCATGGGAAAAGTGGGAGGTCCTGGAGGGCACTGTGGATGTGAGCAGGGACTCATGGGGGCTGGCGTTGTTAAGGTCGGCCTCCTGTTTTACCAGTAATGCTGGTAATGCTGGAGCCACCATTTTAAGTGGTCCAGCTTCCATTGACTGTTGATTAACAAAAAGCCTTGTGTCTTCCTTTGGCTGCCTCCATCACCTTGCCCGGGAATGCTGGAATTGTTCACAGGTCGGAGAGGGTCACACCCATTGCAAGGTGTGCCAAGATTTGGGCAACGTGATTGAGGTGCAGTGCGTTTGGTGGCCACCAGGGGGTACTGTGGAACATCGGTCTCGTATTCGTTGGTGGCTGCTTAGGACCTTATGGCCCTGATCAGGCACTAGAAGAAGGCTTGGGGCTTGTACTTAGCCCTTAGCCCTTAAGTCCTAAAACTTACAGGTGACTCCCATGGGTCCTGCCCCTTCTGCCAGCCACATGCTATACAGAATCCGCCTCGAGGTCCCCGAACAAATTAGCCCATCTTTACCCTTTTTCCTGGCCAGCACCTCCTAGGGTCCTGGGGTCATTGCCTACCTAAAGTTTTAGTCACCGCCCACCATTCTGCCCTTATGTCGTCTCCAGTCTGCCCCCTTCCCATGTTTCTGCATGCGGTGTTCATGTCATCCTTAACATGTGGGCACTATGTCAGAACACTCCTTCAGTGTGTATACTGGACAGTGTCTCTGTCTATAGCCGTGACAGTGTGTGTGCACACACGTTGACTGTGCCTCAGTTTCCTCCCCTCATCCTCACCTACCTTACAGGGTTATGGAGAGGACTGCGTGGCTCACAGAAAGTGCTGGGAACCAGCCAATGCTTTTGACTGCTATGATGAGCATGTGGCTCTGCTCATCAGAGTTCATGGCATCTTGCACCCATGCGTGTGTGTGTCTGGGATGATATGGATCAGTGACTGTGGGTCTTTGGTGTGAGACGTTCAGTGTGTGTGTCTGTCTGTCTGTCTGTCCGTGTGAGACTCCAGGAAGGTACATGTGACTGGCTCCCAGGAGACGCTGTCTTTGTTGACCTGCCAGGTGACTGTCCCAGAGAAGCGCTATCTAGAGAGCGCCAGAGCCTTGGTGGCTGTCTGGGGAGGAGTTACCGGTGGTTCTTAATTAACCCCCCTGGAGCCTGCAAATGGCTAGCCAGCCACAGGGAGCCTGGCTGGTTTGGGAGGCAGTTTTTCTGAGCACAACAGTGGTGCTTGATGCTAATTAATTTAATGTATTAATGGCATCCGCTTCCTGTTTTAATTGGCATTTATCTCCAAGGAAGAAAGCAGGATTAGTAGTGGTGGGCTGTTTTTGTGCAGGAAGGTTTTCTTTCTTTTTTTTTTCTAAGTACTTTTTAGATTGTGTGACTAAGCCTGAGACTAGCCTGACCCAGGTCCCACAGAGTCATAGGGACACAGGGGCAGTCTCCAAGACTCTAGATGGGTGACAGGCCTGGAACAAATTAGGAGATAGAAGATGCCACAGTAATGTGGCCTGCGCCTGGGGTATCTTTGATCTAGCCAGGGATCTTTGAGGCTCCCTGGTTCCCTGGATGGGTCGATTCCCTCAAACCTGTTTTGGAATTTCCTTTGCCACAGTTCCTCCCTGCTCAGCTCCCCCCCCCCTTTTTTTTTTCCTTTCTCTGTGTGTACGCATACATGTACGCATATGGGCGTATATGTGTGTTCCCATGTGTGTTGAAGCCAGAGGACAACCTTGGATGCTGTTCCCTGGAGGCTGTCCACCTTATTGTCTGAGATAAGTTCTCTCAGTGACCTGGACCGCAGGGACTAGGCTAGGCTGGCCGGGTAGTGAGCTCCAGGGATCCAGTTGCCTCCACCTGCCCAGCACTGGGCTTCACAAGGAAGTCGTCACGCCCAGCCTTTCCTCATGTGCTCCAGAGATGAAACTGAGGCCCCCCTACTTAACCAACAGAGGCTTAGCTGACCTGGAACCTTGTGGTCATCCTCCTGCCTCTGACATCCAGCCATGGTTGTTTTTTGGCAAGAAGGTTTTGAATGGGGCATGGCTTATGTAGAGGAAGCTGTGCAGGCCATACATAGGAGATAGGAGATGCCTGGGATGTTGGGATCACCAGATGGAATGTTCCCCTTCTGCTTGGCTACCAGGGACGGCATGCCCTGGCTCAGCCTCTCAAAGCCGCTCACAACCCATTCCGTCCCCAGGAGAAAGTGAGCTTCGCGTTGTGCTCAGGTCCCCGGCTGGAGGCAGCACTGGCCTCCAAGGACAGAGAGATCCTGAGGCTGCTGAAGGATGCGCAGCAGCTACGACACTCCTTGCAGGAGCTGGAGGAAGTCTCAGCCAACCAGATCGCTGAGCTGGAGCGGCAACTGGCAGCCAAATCTGAGGCCATAGAGGCAGGTCCCAGGGTGGCAGGGTTGGTGGCAGGCTGGGAGCATGGGGCCAGTGTCACTGACCCCATTTGTCTTCTAGAAACTACAAGAAAAGCTCGAGGCCCAGGCTGACTATGAAGAGATTAAAACAGAGCTGAGGTATGAGGCTGAACGGTGTTGGCCGGGACTGTGTGTGAAGCCCATGACCGCCCCTCTCACCTTCCCACTGCAGTGTCCACATCTCCTCCAGTTAGCACTTGGCCCATCAAAACTGGTCCAGTTCAAGCTAGGCATGGTGATGCATACCTGTTAGCCTAGCATTCAGGAGGCTGAGGCAGGGGGCTGTCACCCCAGTCTGGTCTTCAACAAAACAAACTGGTTGTCTTAGTTTGGTCTCTACTGCTGTGATAAAATAAATGCTAACGCCGGGTGATGGTGGCGCACGCCTTTAATCCCAGCACATTGGAGGCAGAGGCAGGCGGATCTCTGTGAGTTCGAGACCAGCCTGGTCTACAGAGCTAGTTCCAGGACAGGCTCCAAAGCCACAGAGAAACCCTGTCTCGAAAAACCAAAAAAAAAAAAAATTGCTAAGGCAAGCCGCAAGCTTGTAGCTTACAGATTCCAGGCCATCATCACGGGAGGCCAGGGCAGGAAGCAGGAGCTGGAGCAAAGGCCATGGAGGATGCTGCTTCCTGGCTTGCTCAGCCTGCTTTCTTAGAGCACCAAGGACCACTTTGCTTGTAGAAGGGCTTTCCTTCCCACACCAATCACTAATCAAGGAAACACCCCCACAGCCTATAGGCCAATCTCACAGAGACATTTTCTCAGTTAAGGTTCCCTCTCCAATGGCTCTGGCCTGTGTCACGTTGACAGAGAAACTAGCCCCGTCCTGTTCCGTGAAGACATGGAGATAGTCACCTTGTCATAGTTTGCAGTAGACAGTTGACCCTTGGTATCCCCAGGGTCAGATGCCTAAGCCCCCAGTATGACTGTGGTAGTGTCCTCCATGGAAGCCAGGCTCAGCCTCCTGTGACTTTATCCTCTCTTCTCCCGTGACCCCTAGCCCAGTGGCCGCACATCCCTCCTTTCCTGGGAGCTGCTTCAGTGCTCAGCATACAGCCCAAGGCAAATCCAATTTTCGCTTTTTGGAACTTTCTGAAAAACAATGTATTCTGTCGTTTCCATCCATGTTTGCTAAAAGCACAAGGCCGGGTAGCCCAATGGCAGAGGATTTGTGAGGCATGCAAGAGGCCCTGGGTCCCTTCCCTAGAGCTACGAAGGAATGGAGAAGGGGTGGGAAGCAAGAGAGAGCTAGGAGAAGGGGAGAGCGGTTGATAGTACTGTAAACTGTAATCCCAGCCCCTGAGAGGTGGAGGCAGGAGGATCAGGACTTCAAGGCCAGCCTCAGCTACATAATGAGTTTGAAGCTAGCCTGGGCTACCTGAGACCCACAGACCCAAGGTTGCCTGGGAAGAGTCTAGTAGCAAAGGTATAGACAGCACCTCACTTGGGGCCTCCCCTCCTGCTGGGGCGCTGACCCCAGGCCTCTTCACTTTCTCTGGCAGCATCCTGAGAGCCATGAAGCTGGCCTCCAGCACCTGCAGCCTCCCGCAGGTACATGTCCCCGCCTCCATCCCTGTCCCCAGAAGCCAGCTGCCCCCGAGACTGCACCAACCATGCCGTCTCAGCCTTGCTTCCTGTCTCCTCAGGCCCTGACCAAGCCAGATGACCCACTGCACATGGCCAAGGAGACGTTCTTTCCCAGCCAGAAGTTCCTGATGGAGAAGCCGGCACTGCTGGCCAGCCCTGGTAGGGGACAAGGGACACTCTAAGGGCCACCTGGGCTGGGGTCTGGGCAGGGATGCCCCTGGACTGTTTAACCCCCTCCCCAGGGCCACTGCTGTCTATGAGGCA
Source organism: Microtus pennsylvanicus (assembly GCF_037038515.1). Classification (NCBI taxonomy): domain Eukaryota; kingdom Metazoa; phylum Chordata; class Mammalia; order Rodentia; family Cricetidae; genus Microtus; species Microtus pennsylvanicus. The sequence goes on from NC_134579.1 coordinate 115,535,455, forward strand.
GGAGATCCAAGACCAAGCACGGGAGTGGAACACATGCTGTGTGGTGCTTCCTCACATCCAAAGTGCTAGGGAGTCCCAAGGCTCCCGATGACCTCCCTTGACCCTGAGTCCAGCTGGGCTTTAATAAGAAGTCAGGACAGGGAGGTGTCCATACCCCACCCCACAGCCAGCCCTCAAGGAATGGCGCACAGCTTAAAATTGCCTTCTCCCCACAAGTGGCTCAGTGACCTTTTAACCTTGTGACCCTTCCCAAGAATACAGCAGGGTCATTTAGTCATCCCTTCACTTCTAAACTGAAAGTGCTGGTGGCCGAAGTGGTCACAGTGAGCCCATCCCCGCTTGCTAGGGTAATCATCCCAATGGCAGCAGAGGGTGCCCACAAACCAGCATTTGAAGGGGGTCCGAGGAGGTGGGATTTGAGAATGCAGGGGAAACAGCCAGCGTGGGTGTTTATTATCTCTGAGGTCTATAGCCTTTCCTTCTCCCTGTCCCTCAATCACCCCATATTTCCTGTCCCCGCTCTCTGAACCCATCTCTATCCGCTCGCTCTCCGTCACTCTAACCATGTCTCTTGCCTCTGCATATCCCTCTCCTCCATTACCATCGGCCTCTTTGTCCCTCTGTCTGTGCATCCCTCCTGGTGTTCTAGAGGAGGACCCCTCGGAGGATGACTCCATCAAGGGTTCACTGGGCACGGAGCCTCCCTACCCTCAGCTTCCACCTCCGCCAGGCCTGGAAGACCCACTGTCCCCGAGCCCTGGGCAGCCACTGCTGGGCTCCAGCCTGGGTCCTGATGGGCCAAGGACTTTCTCACTGTCCCCCTTCCCCAGCCTGGCATCCGGGGAGAGGCTGGCTGGGGACCCACTGCTGCCCAAGAACATAATGGGCCCGGCTGCCTTCAAAGGGGAAGCGGGCAATCTGCTGGCGTGCCCACCTGCCTTCTATGGTGGTGCCAAGCCTCCAACGGCTCCTGCCACCTCGGCACTCGGCCCTGAGCCCACTGGGGCCCCGGAGCCTGTGGACGGAGCTGGGCCAGAGGAGGAGCAGCTGGACACGGCGGAGATCGCCTTCCAGGTGAAGGAACAGCTGCTGAAGCACAACATTGGCCAACGTGTGTTCGGTCACTATGTGCTGGGACTGTCACAAGGCTCGGTGAGTGAGATCCTGGCACGGCCCAAGCCCTGGCGCAAGCTCACGGTGAAGGGTAAGGAGCCCTTCATCAAGATGAAGCAGTTCCTGTCAGATGAGCAGAATGTGCTGGCCCTGCGCACCATCCAGGTGCGGCAGCGAGGTGAGCCATGAAGCAGCCCCACCACCGTCCAGCGCCATGTGTAACCCGGGGTAGGTGAGCTGCTGCCCTGTGCCTCAATTTCCCCCTTTTGAGGGAAAGATGTATGACCTCACTCCCTCCTTCACTGGGCCACTTCCTCTACTTTTACTCCCCAGACTCACCCCAGGGCAGCTCAGCCTGGGCTCTAGGCCAGTTCCCCAACTTCCCCATCTGTCAGCTCTCTGGAGAGGGGCTAAAAGGACCCAGAACGCCAGGATGGCAGAGCTGCTCAAGGAGTGGAAACTGGTCAGGCGCACGCCTTTAATCCCAGCACTCAGGAGACAGAGGCAGGTGGATCTCTGTGAGTTCCAGAACAGCAAAAGCTGCACAGAGAGACCCCATCTTAAAAAAAGAAAAGGAAAGTGTTAGCTGTTGCCATCATCGTCACGGTCTGTTACTGTTAAGCCAAAGTCCGGCTGGGCACATGGCTCAGTGCTAAGCACTGGCCTAGCATTCCCAAGGCCCTGGGTTCCAGCCCCAGAGTCACTGTGCCATCAACCGTGTGTCCTATAGAGTAAGCTGTGGCCCTGCCCTTCCCGACGACAGTCTGGTCCATACCCTCCTGCCCACCTCCGGGGCCTGACCCCCCTACCTACAGGCCCCACAGCCGCCACCTTCGTGCCTCCCCCAGGCAGCATCACCCCGAGAATCCGCACACCTGAGACGGGCTCAGACGACGCCATCAAGAGTATCCTGGAGCAGGCCAAGAAGGAAATTGAGTCTCAGAAGGGAAGTGAGTAGACTTTAGCCAATGACCTCTGACCCTTGTCTGCACCTCAAGGCTGCTCTGAGCAGGGGGCGGGGCCTCCTCCATCTGTCACCCCAGAGCATTCCAAGGGCCAGAGGACCTTTCTGGTGCACAAACACGGGCATGCCACTGTTCAGGTATCTCCTGCGGCTCCCGACTGCTCCCAAGAAAATATCCCAGCCGTTTAGCAAGACCTCCAGACCAGAGTCTTCATGCCCTCCACGCCTCTCCCAGGACTCCTATAGACCCTGACACTACGCCCTATGTTTAACCAACTCCCATTCACTTCCTGATGCGTCACCTCCTCCAGGAAGCCCCCACCTTACTCAGATGGGCTGGGGTATTCCCACTGTGACCTACAGTACTGAGTTCGGGATAACTGGACTGGCTTATGCTGCGCTTAGCTGATTAGCTGTGTGACCTCGGGCTAGTAATCTGGCCTCTCTCTCTGCCTCTATTTCCTCATCTTTAAGATAGGGATGGTATTAGCCCACTTTTCTGAAAGCTGTAGGGGGACCAAGTGAGGTCAGTGCTCACCAGTGTGGGGGGAATGCAGGTACACAGAGGAACGTAGACAGAGCAATACAATCACAACCATCTTCCATTTAGGTGGTGGTGGCGCAGGCCTTTAATCCCAGCACTTGGGAGGCAGAGGCAGGCAGATCTCTGTGAGTTCGAGGCTAGCCTGGGCTACAAAGCAAGTTCCAGGACAATCAGGGCTTCAAAAGGAAACCCTGTCTCAAAAAAGAAAAAAAAAAGAAAAAGAAAGAAAAAGGGAAGGGAAGAAGAGGGGAGAGAAGGAAGGAAGAAAGAAAGAAACAAAGAAGGAGATCTTCCTCTTCCTTGTGATTCTGCAGTCAGTAGAATCCCTGCCACTGACTTAGGGGGCTTCTGCCCTCAGGCCCAAGTTGCACACTTAATACCCTGCAGTACGTCCTTGGCTGCCTGCGATGCTAGGTTCAGTGCCCCCACCCCACTGTGCGGTGTCTCCTGCCCCCTGGTGGAGGATCAGCGCAAGTGTCCTGGCTGCAAAGCTGTATAAAGAAAATGTGTCCCCGACTGAGGGCACATGCCGGGTGGACTGTCTGAACTGCCCCACTATCTAATCCTCAGAGCCATTTATGATACATCTTATAGCTCCTACTGTATGCTAGACAGGGCTACAGATGCTGGTGAGATTTAGCAGTCAGTCTGGGTGACAGACTGTGTTAAACTGTGTTAACTGGCAGTGTTAAAGTTAGCAACAGGATCGAGAAAATGTTCACGCTCGGTAACAGGGCCAGCGACAAGAGACTAAGTTACAAGGGTGGGCACACCCTCCAACTCCCACCTCCACAAGCCCCAAACAGCTGGGAAGAACCAAGTAAAGAGTACTAGCCCTCGCCAAGTCTGCCTTTGGTTTGTGATATTCTCTCTGCTCACTTCCTGTGTGGCCTTCTCCATGTATGTGTTCATTCGCTGAATCGTGTAGCCAACTGAGCCTCTGGGAACTATGGCCTCCACCCAGTTTAGAGAGTCTGTGTGCCTGTGACCCGGCCCTCCTCTCTCCTCTCCTCCCCTCCATAGCCATCAACCTGGTTTTTTTTTTTCCTATCAGTTTATCATGTTTGCCATTCAATAAGATCTTTCCCTAAGTTGTGTTGTTTAACTTACTTGCTTGGTGCTTCTTGGAGACATGTTACACTTCCGATCAATTTTTTTTTTAATTTTAATCTGACATAGGATTTCTCTGTGTAGCCCTGGCTGTCTGTAGACCAGGCTGACCTCTGAGTGCTGGGATTAAAGGTGTGCGCCACCATGCCCAGCCTGTGGATCACCTTCCAGAGCTTTGTTTTCTGTCCTGGTGTGTCACTAAGATTCCTGCCTGGCTTTGCAGGGAACTCCTGTCTCACTGCTGTGTTCTACCGTGTCCACACCATCACTCATTATCCGGTCTTTTCTCTTTCTTAACCTTGAACTTGTACACTGTGGGCTCATGGCACATATAAAATGCATGGTTTAGGTTTGGGCTTTGCCTTGGACACCGTCTTGGCTTCATCTTCACTTTCCCTGTATGTTCTAAGATTTTACTATCGATCTGATTATTTTTTAGATGCCTGTCTAATACTCCACCAGAGCATTACTACCTGACCAGTCCCCCACTGTTGGACACAGAGGTTGCCCCCACATTCATATGGTATAAACACAACTTGGTCTGATAATGGGCCCTTGTTCACCCTGTCACCCTCCCCCCACAGGTGAATCCAAGAACTCCACAGCTTCTGTGAGCATCCCCAACGGCACAGCCTCCTCTAGCACCTCAGAAGACGCCATCAAGAACATTCTGGAACAAGCCCGCCGTGAGATGCAAGCCCAGCAGCAGGCCCTGCTGGAGATGGAGTCGGGACCCAGGGGCCGCTCTGTGCCTCCCTCTCCTCCGGAGCGGCCCTCGCTGGCCACTGTGAGCCAGAATGGGGCCCTGGCCTGCGTGAAGCAGGAGGATGGCGGTGGCGGCTGCAGCAGTAGCAGCAGCAGTAGCAGTGCGCAGGCGCCGCTTGCCGTCCTGTCTCCGGCTGCGTTTGTGCAGCGGATCATCCGCAAGGTGAAGTCCGAGATCGGCGATGCGGGCTACTTTGACCACCACTGGGCGTCAGACCGCGGCCTGCTCAGCCGTCCATACGCCTCTGTGTCGCCCTCCCTCTCCTCCTCTTCCTCCAGCTACTCTGGACAGCCCAATGGGCGAGCCTGGCCCCGTGGAGATGAGGCAGCCATCGCCCCTGAGGACGAAGCAGCCGTGGGCGAGGATGAGCCCCCCAGGGTGGGAGAACTCAAGGCTGAGGCCGGGGTCCCGGAGGTGGGCGGCGGGCGGCTGCCCTACTACCCGGCCTATGTACCCCGCACGCTCAAGCCCACGGTGCCGCCCCTGACACCTGAACAGTACGAGTTATACATGTACCGGGAGGTAGACACACTGGAGCTGACCCGACAGGTCAAGGAGAAGCTGGCCAAGAATGGCATCTGCCAGCGCATCTTTGGGGAGAAGGTGTGGACCACAGGGGACCTAGGGACACAAGAATAAGGCCCACTGAGACCGTGGCCCTAAGATCTGTAGTCTGGAGGGTGACCCGGGTGGGAAGCCACTGCTCAGGAGCCCAGTCAGATGTCTGACTGGTATCTAGCCATCCCTGGACACTAAGCCAGGTAAAAGCCAGTTCCCTGCCTCCCACACTCCTCTGGAGGTCCCATGGTCCAGCCCCTGAAAATTAAGGACTCAGCCCAGTCCAGTACCTTAATGTCCCTGGTTTAAATAGCAGAGGTTCAAGAAGGGGTCACAAACCAGAGCTGGGAGAGAAGACTTAAGTGGGAGGTACAAAGTGGCATCCGGGAGGGACAGTGACCCTTAAGGTCACATGGGAGTTCTGTGCACAGGGCCGTGCCGAGGGTGGAGAGCAGGTTCTGTAGGGCCTGGGAGCAGCCGGGAAGCCTACATACGGGATTTGCTAATCTGCCTTCCACCTGTAGGTCCTGGGATTGTCCCAGGGCAGCGTGAGTGACATGCTGTCACGGCCGAAGCCATGGAGCAAACTGACCCAGAAGGGCCGAGAGCCCTTCATCCGCATGCAGCTGTGGCTATCGGACCAGCTGGGCCAGGGCCAGGCCCCACCCCCGCAGCCCAGCACCACACAGGGTGAGTACAGGGGACAGGGCCTTGCTGGCCCACCTCTGCCCCCTCTCCATCTTCCACACCATTCTACAGCCCCCGGTGCTGTCACCTGGGACACGTGTTCCTGACCCACGCCCCCCTTGCCCTCCTCTGTTCTACCCAGCAGAAGTGCTGAAGGCTTGGGCCCAAGAATTTAGAGCAGGTGGGACAGACAAAGCCGCTGGAGCCCTGTACTTCCTCCCCCCCACAGGATCAAACTCACCAGCTCCCTAGAGACCCAGCGTTGCTCTTCAGTCTGTCCTAGCACAGGCCTGGGCCAGTCAGCTGGTCACTAATGGGAGCAGCCACAGGGTGGAGCCTGAACTCAGCAAGGGAAGAAAATGGAGGCCCAGAGAGTTGCCTAGAGTCACAGGGCCAGTGTGCAGGGCTGCTGGCGCCCTGTGGGTGGCACTCATTTCAGAACTTGTGGCTGCAGGCAGAAAGGCTCACCTGCCCCAGAAACCGCAAAAAGGCCAGGACCAGAGCCCAGATTTGATAACCCGATCCAGGGAAGCCACACCTTGAGTCACAGAAATAACCAGGACTGCCAGAGGGCTACGAACCAGGACCTAGTGTTAGGTGACAGAATCTCAGGTCCCAGGTGACGGTTTCACTTGAGCCATCGGACTAGAGCTTTCCTGTTAACTCGTGGCTACAAAACACGGACAGGCTGTTGGTAGACAGACAGGCAAAGCAAGTGACAGACAGACATCTGGCAGAGACTGATGGGCAAGAGAGGCTGCAGACAGGTGGCAGACAGACAGGCAAGCAGCACTCGGGGGCGGAGACAGGAGGATTGCAAGCTCAAGGCCAGTTTTAGCCACGTATGAAGGCCCGTATCTCCAAGTGGAATTGTTGAGAAGAGTTGAACTACCGTTCATCAGTAGAGTGTTTGCCTAGGATGAGGAAGGCTCTGGTTCAACTCCCAGCCCGACAGAAAAAGGAAAAGCTAGGTAGCATGAGGACCCCTGGACAGTCCCTTCCTGGGATGCACTATAGTGGCTGAAGATGCCTTGGTTCCAGTCTCAGCTCTGACAAGCCATCCTGCCCAGCCATGTCCAGTGGCAGTGACCACCGCACTGTCTCTTGCCTACAGCCAGTCCCACTGAGCCGAGGTCCTCACCATCACCTCCCCCAAGCCCCACGGAGCCTGAAAAGCCTTCCCAGGAGCCCCTGGGCCTGTCTCTGGAAAGCAGCAAAGAGAATCAGCAGCCTGAGGGTCGGGCCAGCTCCTCCCTGGGTGGGAAGCCCTTCTCAGGCAGCCAGGCTGCGGGGGGCATCCAGGAGATGGTGGCCATGTCCCCAGAGCTGGACACATACTCCATCACCAAGAGGGTCAAGGAGGTCCTCACTGACAACAACCTAGGTACGTGGCGAGGCCGGGGTGCTGCCCGCAGCCCTAGACTAGCTCTTCTGGACTTGGAGCAAAGTGTCACTGGGATTCTCCAGTGACCTTAGGGCCAGCGTGGAGCTTACAGCCAGCCCTGAGCATGCAGGACCCCATGGGAGACGCATGACTCCTACCAGGACTCCTGATGAGGAACGAAAGGGAGGTGGCACAGCTTAGCTCTCAGAACTGCCCTGCGGCAGGCCTTAAGAAACCCCAGTCAGCTCAAGCCTTTAATCCCACTGCTTGGGAGGCAGAGGCAGACAGGATCTCTGAGTTGAGCCTGGGCTACACAATGAGTTCCAGGACAGCCATGTCTCGAAAAGAAAAAAAAATTCCATTCCCTGGAGCAATGATGATGCCTGTCCATGGGACCAGGGAACAGGGTGACTCGTTCCTCTGAATCAGAGATGCATGCCAGCTCAGTCCCCCACCAGGGACACATGCAAGCCCAACAATTGTCACCACAGATTTTATTATGAAAGATAGTGTTGTCCCAATACCCAACACGAAGTGGGCACAGTACTCATTCAGTAATCCTAGCACTGTAGGAAGCTGAGGCAGGAGGATAGCCACAAGATCGAAGCCTGCCTGGGCTACAGAGTGAGACCTTTTCTCAAAAAAAAGAAAAAAGTTAAAAGTCAATAACAGAGGCTAGCCCAGCAGTGGTGGCACACACCTTTAACAGCACTCGAGAGTCAGAGGCAGGTAGATCTCTGTGAGTTCGAGGCCAGCCTGGACTACAGAGTGAGTTTCAGGACAGCCAGAGCTACACAGAGAAACCCTGTCTAAAAACAAACAAACTAACTGACTAAAAAGCATGGAGGCTGGAAAGATGGTTCAGTAGCTGAGGACATGGGCTGCTCTTTCAGTTCCTAGCACCTACATGTGTAGCTCACAACCATCTACAACTCCAGTTCCAGGAATCTAGTGCCCTCTTCTGCCCTCCTAGGGTATCAGGCAGGCAGTGTTGTGAAGACATACATGCAAGCAAAACACCCAGACACATAAATAAAAAAATAAAAACACCTGGACCTGATGATGCACACCTGTAACTCAGAGTTAGCGTTGGGGCAGAGACAGGCCGATCCCTGGCCAGCCAGGACACGGTGAGCTCCAGGACCCATCAGAGATCCCATCTCCTTAAAAACTGAGGTTTAGAAAGCAATTGAGGAAGACCAAGGTTGACCTGTGGCCTCCAGGGGAAGACAGTTGGAGCCAGGTGTGTCCTTCATCCCTGTCATCAGTACTTGAGAGCCTGGGGCACGAGGATCACAGAACACACAAGAAGCTAGGCAGGGGTGGCAGAAACGGGAAGCACAGAGCTTGCCCGACATGCATGGGGCCTGTGGTTTGATCCCCGGCACCCTTCCCACCAAAAACAGTCTATAACCCTGGTGACCTTCGGCAGGTGCCCCTCTAGGCTAATCCTGGGGTCGAGTTAATGGGTCAGAGGTCAGACACATTTGGAATTTGGATAGAATCCTCTAGGGTATCCTGGGGGTGGGGTACAAGCTTGTGTACAATACAGGGTGTGTGTTGGCAGTTTGGAGGGGCGGTCCCATGGGAATGAAGAACCATCCTACAGAAGATCGGTTTTTGTGTTACTGCCCAGTGCCAACCCTCCCCAGTCTCTTGTGCAGAAAGAGTGCGGGGCCACCCTCCCTGGCCTGCTCCTCCTCTGACTCCTCTGGGAGTGGCTCCCTGTGGCTGGCCTGGGGTGACAATTGCCCTCTGCCCTGTCCCCAGGGCAGCGGTTGTTTGGTGAGAGCATCCTGGGGCTGACACAGGGCTCCGTGTCGGACCTGCTGTCGAGGCCCAAACCCTGGCACAAGCTGAGCTTGAAGGGCCGGGAGCCCTTCGTGCGCATGCAGCTGTGGCTGAGCGACCCCCACAACGTGGAGAAGCTGCGGGACATGAAGAAGCTGGAGAAGAAAGGTGAGACCAGGTCCCTGCCATACGCTGAAGACCCCCATCTGGCAGCAATCCCCCACCAAAATCACATGTGGCGTCTCTCATGCCGTCCACACATCCAGAGATGGCACGTGGTCTTGCCAACGTCAGCAACACGCTGTCCCCAGCTCCCTGTCAGGCCTCTCTCTCCTCTAGATGAGCTGGATCCTCTGCCCCTTACCTAGCCTATGGGGCAGAGAGCAGACCCAGTAGTTCCTTCAAGGGCATGCTGGGAAAGTGTCAGCATTGCTGGTGCTTACCTAGCATTCATGAAGCCCTGGATTCATTCGCCAACACTGCCTAAACCAGGCATGGTACCACACATCTATAATTTCAGCACCATCCAGGAGGCGGAGGTGGGAAGATCAGAAGTTTAGTGTCATCCTAGGCTACATAGTGAGTTCAAGGCCAGCCTGGACTGTGTGATACCTTGTCTCAAGTCAAAATAAGATACACCTCCAAGGACCTAAAGACTCCCGCTAGACCCCACTGCTTAAAGTTCCCAACTCCTCCTCCAATTATCGCTCAGGTGGGCTTAAGCCTCTTAGAGCGAGTCTTTATCTGTACAGCCAGCCAGCTCCCAAATAACCACACAGAGACTTAGTATTAATTATGAAAGCTTGGCCAATAGCTTAGGCTTGTTTCTAACTAGCTCTTGTAACTTAGTTGACTTTCTGCCTTATGGCTTTATAACCTCATCTTCCTATTACCCATCCTGTTTGCTCTGTGTCTGGCTAGCAACCCTGCCTTCTTCTTCCCAGCATTCTCTCTGCCCTGAAAACCCTACCTAGCTGTTGACTGTTGAGCTTTTTACTAAAACAGTCACAGTGACGTATCTTCACACAGCATAAAGGACACAGTTGCCGCTGGAGAACCTTCTAGACCTAAACCGCAGCAGAGCTTTTGCTCATGTTTTGTTGTGAGGTCACCATGCCTCCTACCATAAGAGGGCTTATTCAAAGTGGCCCCTCACACAGCAAACTCTTGTGAAACTTGCTGGCCACAGAGCTCCCTGGTTTGAGCGCCCTCTGACTGTAAGCACCCCCTCATGACCTCTGGAGTGGCTGTGTTACAGAATATCCCCTAACCTCCACCAGCCTCACAAGCAATAGCACAGGAGACAGGCCAGCATCTCGGCAAAGCCAAGGGGGCAGGAACAGGACAGGAGTGGGGACACAGAGGGCTCTGCTGGGCTGGCTGGCCACTGCCCCTGGAGATCTACCACCCCTGCCAAGTGGCAATGGCCCCTCACCCCACCCCTCTCTCTCCAGCCTATCTAAAGCGCCGCTATGGGCTCATCAACACAGGCTCGGACAGCGAGTCACCAGCTGCGCATTCCGAGTGCCCCAGCCCCTGTCAGCAGCCACAGGAGCTGAGCCTCACGCAGGCAAAGAAGCCACGCGTGGTGCTGGCACCCGCCGAGAAGGAGGCCCTGCGGAAGGCCTACCAGCTGGAGCCCTATCCCTCGCAGCAGACCATAGAGCTGTTGTCATTCCAGCTCAACCTCAAGACCAACACCGTCATCAACTGGTTCCACAACTACAGGTAGTCACGGATTGGCAGAGAGAGGGCCGTGGGAACACAGACACAGGGGCCCAGTAGGTCACGGTAACACAGAGGATCACAGGACACAGACATAAGGAAGGCCTGGAGGTTCATGGGAACACCTGAGGGTTGTCCGGGCCTGGGGACTGCACTGGATCGCAAAGCTGTTTCTGGATTCCCAGATGCACTAACTCTGTCACCTCTAGCTGAGGGACCTGAGCTTTCCCCTGAGTCCCGTGTTGTAAGCTGTAAACAAGACTATAGTGTATCCCCCTTGTCAGTGTTGATGTAAAGGCCTGGTACAACCAGAACTGACAGTGACCCTAACGTCACACCCACTCTGTGCGGTGGCCTCTAGGAAGGAATAGATCAGGAGCAAACCTGAGGCATCTCCGGCTGGAGCTAACTAGGATCTCGTGGTCTCTCTTACTTGTGAGGCCGAAGGAACACCTGCCCCACTGCAGCCTCAGGTGTGGTGGCTCCTCCAAGCATGGCTCCTTTCCATCCTCCAGTCCGGGTCTCAGAGGTCCCAAGTGCTGTGGCTTTGGCGAGGTCACATGGTTTCCTGAGGCTGGCCTAGGACCCCCTGAAGGAGGCTTGGTGGAGACTGTAGGGATCGTGTCTGAGATCCTACCCACTCTCTGAGCAAGAAGTGTCGCCAGGGTCCATGTGGCACTGTGGAAGGGTCTATCCATCCGTTCTGGGGCAGAGAGCTGTCCCAAGAGCCCCAAGAAGGAAAAAGGTTAGCTGGGGTAAGATAGACATTCATCTTCCCAGCCTGCGCGTCGGCATCACACACACACCTTAGCTGTGTGGCCTTTGGCAGGTCACCAACCTCTCAGAGTCTCGTGATGATTCCACAAGATGAGACACATCACTCCTGCCCCGCCCCCAGTGCCAATCAGGAACTGTCGGAGTGAGCACCCTACATAGAGCTTCTACTCAGTGCAGACCCAGACCATAGCACAGCAGGAGGCATGGGTCCTAACAGCTTTCTCTCCTCCCCTCCGGAGTGGCAATGGAGACACCGTCTCTGCTTCTCATTTCTCATAGGAACCGAGCATTCTAACATCATCCATCACATTCTTTAAAAACATATCCACAGTGAGCTGGGCTCCAGAGATCAGGGGGTCAAAGCCACCTTCCCTGAGCCTGATTAGCATATATACGTCATGGGCCAAGTCATTTCACTTCAGCCTGATTAATATGACAAAGAGAAGGAGAGAAGGGGCAAGTGCTTAGGGAAGAGGGCATCTTGTCTCCAGAAAACTTGAACAAAGAGGTCATGATGATTTGAGGTGGGTTTTGAAGAACAAGTAAGAACGATCTCAGCCGGGCCGTGGTGGTGCACACCTTCAATCTTAGCACTCGGGAGGCAGAGGCAGGCGGATCTCTGTAAGTTCGAGGCCAACCTGATCTATAAGAGCTAGTTCCATGACAGGCTCCAAAGCTACAAAGAAACCCTGTTTCAAAAAACAAACAAAAAAAGAGCGATCTCTGTGAGTTCAAGGCTGGCCTGGTCTATGTAGTGAATTTCAAGCCAGCCACGGCTACATAATGAGACCCTGTCTCCAAAAAAGGAAGAAAAGAAAAGAAGAGGCTGGGAGGAGGCAGAAACTTTTTTTTTCCTTTTCTCAATAAAAAAAAAAAAGAAAAAAAAAAAGAAAAGAAGAAAAACCACGCTTTCCATAAGAAGGGCCCTGGATTCCAAACGCACCATGAGAAAGAAGGGGCCAGGCAATGCCGACAAGATCATGAAGACCTGATTGTGATCCCCAACTCTCACTTTTTTAAAGCCATGAAGTGGGCCAGCAAGTTGGGCTCAGAGGGCATCCACGCCTCCTGATGATTTTGACAACCTGAGCTTGATCCCCAGGACCCACAAGGCTAAAGGAGAGTACCAAGTCCCCCAAGGTGTTCTCTGACTTCTCATACACGCCTACACTCTGGAGTGTATGCACGCACACTGGACAAATATATGTAATTTAAATTTTTAAAAAGAAAAGACGCATAACACCTGTGATCCCAAAGCTGGGGAGGCAGAGACAGGAAGCTCCTGGGTTCACTGGGCCATCAGTCCAGCCAGTATGAGTACCAAGTTCACTGAGAGAGTGACTGTCTTAGAAGCTAAGGTGAAGAGTGAGTGAGAAAGACACCAGGCCGACCTCTGACCTCCATGGCTCCCCAAGACATTGAAGATAAAATAAGATGTATGAGTATTGATGAAGTTACCGTATTCTTCCTTTCTTATTGCTGTGATAGAACACTGAGTGAAAACGTCTTGGGGAGGAAAGGGTCATTTGGCTGACACCTCAGTTCATGGTCCATCATTGAGGGAGGTCAAGGCAGGAACTGAAGCAGAACCCATGGGAGGAGCTGCATATTGGCCTGCTGACATGGCTGCTCCCTGGCTCATGCTTAGCTATATATATATATATATATACACATATAATATATATATATATATATACACACACACACACACACACACACACAGGGCAGAGCCTAGGGATGCCGCCCACAGTGAACTGGGCCCTCTTACATCAGTTCACAGTCAAGACAGTCTCTCACCAACACGGCATGGGACAGTCCAATCAAGGCAGTCCTTCAGATGAGGTTGCCTCTTCCCAGGTTAATTCCGGGTTGTGTCAATTTGACAATAAAAGCTAACCACACATCAGCCAGTGTTGACTTCTGGCCTCCGTGCACACTCACATACACACAGAAGTCTCAGCTCAGCAGCAGAGAGGAACATTAATTACCTGGTGTTTGCTCAGCACCTCCTCTGTCCCAGGTACTAAAGGGAGGGAGGCAGGCACTGCCCCGTCAGCTGCTGTGGGAAGGAGGAACAGTGGACGCTGTAAAGAACAGGACTGGAAGGCACAGCTGTAGACATGGGTGTTGCCCAGGGTGGTCGCTGTTCTTGTGGGCTGAGTCTGGGGTCAGCAGCCCCTGTCGAGCTCCAGACCCTCACCCTTGTCTCTACCACAGGTCCAGGATGCGTCGTGAGATGCTGGTGGAAGGAGCACAGGATGACCCAGACTTGGACCCAAGTGGGGGTCCCAGTGTCCTGCCACCAGGCCACACCCACATAGACCCCACCCCGCAGAGCCCTGACTCAGAGGCTGAGGACCAAAAGCCCCCAATGAAGAGCCTGGAGCTGCAGGAATCTGGGAGCCCTGAACCCCTAGCAGCCCCAGACAGGGCTCTGGTGAGGATTAAGCAGGAGGAAGATACAGAGATGGGCGAGGACAGCCAACCCCTGGATGTAGGGGATCCAGACAGAGGACAAGGCAGCCCCAAAGAGGAGAATACTCATCCTCTGGGGAATAACAAACTCCTTTCAGAGCCGCCCAACCCAGACTGCCCCCCATTGCACATCTCTCAAGAAAAGGAGGTTGGGGAGCAGGTTCACTCAGACCCCCTGAGTTTCAAGTCCACCTCAGAGTCCTCATGCTGCAGCCTGGAGGGGCCGCCGAACTCTCCCTCTGCCATCTCTTCACCAGACCTCATGACATGCGTGTCACCTGTTCCCTCATCCTCAGCCCCCATCTCCCCATCCCTCCCTGGTGCCCCACCTGCCAAAGTGCCGAGTGCCAGCCCCACTGCTGACACAGCTGCGGCTTTGCACCCCAGCACCAAGGTGAATCCCAACTTGCAGCGGCGGCATGAGAAAATGGCCAACTTGAACAGTATTATCTACCGACTGGAGAGGGCTGCCAACAAGGAAGAGGCTTTGGAGTGGGAATTCTGAACCAGGGGTAAGGGACATACCCCAGTGGTCACCTTTCCTCCTTCCATCTCTCTCCCAGATGGGGTGGGGCCAGAGAGGCAAGAACTCAGCCATGCAAATGTGGACAGCAATGTTAAGCCGTTTACGTTATTGTTGTAACACTAGTTACCTGAAGTTGTGTGTGAGCAGATGCCTCCAGCCCTGCTTGTAGGAGGCACTGGAATCCTGCCTTTGTCCCCTCCCCCACGGGAGGCAGGACCAAAACAACACCACATTCTCACCCAAAAACTCCAAACTCTTTTAGAAAAATAAAGAAATATTTATAGACCTCTTTCAGCTATTTTAATAAAGGATCCTTGGAATTTATTCCCAGCTGATGCTGTTTTGATATTAAAGAGTTATAAAATCAGATGCTGTCATTGCTGCTGTGGAGCAGACACAGAAGCTGTGTCATTTTTTTTTTGCCATGAGATGAGATTAAAAGACAACTGTTCAAAGCCATCACGAAGCATTCTAAGAAGGACCAAATTCAGAGAACCCTTGGACTGTGGTTTGGTGGTTTTTTCCCCCATGCCTGTCTGTGAGACACAGCACGATGCTGCTGCCCTTCCAGAATCCGCGGTTTGCAAAGAAAAAGTCCAAAAGACTCTAAATGAAAACCTCCATGCTGCTGAGGGTGGGACCATGCTGGTGGCCTGTCTGCAGCCTCCATGTCACAGGAGATCCTGTTGCTGGTGGAAATGTTGCCCTTAGCGAATGTAGTGTGTTTCACAAAGGCCTCCACTCCCAGAGTTAGAAACCTTCTATGTATAAACAAAGTGTTTCCAAAACCTTTGGAAGTCTGTGTGGAGGAGTTACTCAAAGAGAGTTGTTTATGTCAGAGTGACCCTGACTCCCATCCTGAATGGTGCCCATACTTGGAAGGTTTCTCCTACGGTCTGAGCCAGGCCTTTTTTTCCTAGAAAAGAGAAGTGTTGATTCACCGTAGCCCCCAAAGCTTAGCAACCAGCTCCAAAAACTAGATCCATTCAGCCGGAAACCTCAACTCAGTTTCTCACCATCTTCTCAAGTTGACGTCGGTGCATCCCTGGAATGTGTCCGTGAGTCTGTGAAACTTGGAAAGGCCAAGGTCACCACAACATGGCCACCACATCCCCACGCAAGACCTGCTTGGGATCAAAGATGTGACTCCCCTGACTCAGAAGCAGCCTTCCCCCTACATCCTGACTGTGGCTTCCAGGGAGAAAGGACGGATGCCATGGCCTCCATATCATGTCAGTGGTTGGGTCTGCTGCTTTTATTCCTTTACTCCCCAAGCTGTGGAAGCTGCACTGGTGATAAACGTGGGGTCATCTCTGCTGCTGTTCAGTGCTCGAGGGACAAACCGCTCTTCGGCGCAGTGACTCTCTTGAAATCATGTGAACCAAAAAGTTGGCAACCAGAAAGGGGGAAGAAAAAAGAATGTTCCGGAATTTCTAATTCTTGTGCGCCCAGCCAGGCAGCAGACAGTAGACATCAGACAGGCCCTGGAAAACCTCTTTTCCACACACAATCCTGGCTATGCACCGAGAAGCTTTCCACTGTATACATTTTTATTCAGAGGAGGGTATTTTTATATTATGACACTAGGAAACCATGACAAGTTTTCAGAGGAATCCATTCTGGGACAAACAAAGCCTGTCTTGGCCTCTGCCACCTCCATTGCCACACACCCCCACAGGGAGACCCTGCCACTTTTCGTCTTGAAGCTACATGTTGAGGTGATCCATGCCACACATCAATGCTACTCAGCAGAATTCACCGTGGCTTTAGTGTGACGGGATTTGGTGTGACCTTTGAATACAGAAGCCTGGTTGTGCAGAAGCCCACGGGCCTGCAAACAGATCTGTCCAGTTCACATCCTACAACGGTTTGAAACCAGACAACACAAACACGCGAACTGTTTCTATAAGAGATTGATGAACTTTGTCTAAAATTTTACATAAAGGGACACCTTCTGTAAACACGTCCCTAAATACAGAATTGTATAATAATCCCAGGTGTCCCCATCTGTTCTGGAGTTGGGGTGCAGGTGGGTGCAGAGTCGGCCCTCAGAGGTATCGTACAAGATTAGGATTTTTTTTTTAATTTTTGTTTTGCGGGGTTTTGGTGGTGGTGTGTTTGTTTTTAAGACAAGGTCTCACTGTGTAGCCCAGGCTGGCCTAGAACTCATAGCGATCTGCCTGCCTCTGCCTCCTGAGTGTTAGGATTAATTTCTTTATTATTATTAGGGTTTGTGTGGTGTGTGCGTGTGTATACCTGTGTGGCAATCAGAGAGCAGCTTGCCAGGGTTGATTTTGTGGGTTTCAGGGAGTTGAATTTGGGCCGTGAGGCTTGCATGATGAGTGTCTTTACCTGCTGAGCCACCTCACCAGCTCAAAATCATGTATTTAAAACTTGGGCTTTTGGGGTTGCTTATTTGTTTATCTATCTATCAAGACAGGTCTCACTGTGTAGCCCTGGCTTACCTGTAACTGGCTATGTAGACCAGGCTGGCCTGGAACTCAGGAGCTCCACCTGCCTCTGTTTCCTGAGTGCTGGGATTAAAGGCGTGGGCCACCACCATTGGCTCCATGATTTGGTTTTGAGAGAGTCTCATGTGATCCAGGCCCTCAGACTCACTTTGTAGTGCTGGGATTGTAGGCATGCACCACCACAACCTACGAATACTGTGTCTCAGTTGAGTCCCAGCAGTCAAATGGGGGTGTATCCCTTAAGCACTGCAGGTGACAACTTCTGAAAACTCTAAACTCTGGCTGTACTGGGCCACGGTCTGTTGTGACAACAGCCAGCTGAGGAGTGGCGTCTCTTGCCCATGGCCTGAGTGGCTATGGTAGCAGCATCTGGTTGGTGACTGAGTGCAGAATCCCAGATGCTCTGAAGACAGCCTGGGACTGGAAGGCCAGTGGCCTAAAGGCTGGGTGGTTGGACTCTGGGGCCTGGGACTAGGGGTCAAGATTGAGCCTTGCTTTTTTATACTTGTGACCACAAACCACAACCATCAACCAGTCTATAACTAGAGTGGGGAATCGGTCTGTGCCAAAAGAGTCACCAGAAGGGACTTCCCCAGACTGGCACGGTGCTGCCCACTCCCAGATATGTAATGCAGGCCTCAGTTTCCACATCTGTAAAATAGGGTGTTGCAGCCATGACTCAGGGTGCATTCTGGGGTGGCGTCTTGGAATTGTGTGGAGCATGGGTACACCTGTGCAGAGCCTGAACCGGGAGCTTGACAATCATGTGACTGTCATCTGAAGCGGGAGGTGGGTGTGGGGTGTCTTGCCTTGTGCCTCAGCCATCACTCACCCATGAACCAGAGCCACATGCAGTGTCTCCGATGGCTCATCCGTAAACCTTCCTACAACCCCTGGTTTCCACACAGCCCCTTACGGGAGGACTGGCTGACTCATTATCCCCACCATGGGTAGGAGAACTTGCCTGAATCCCAAAGGCCAGCTCCCAGGCGGCACAGGTTGGGGGTGGGGAAGCAGTAACCAGAGCTGCCCCACAAAGGGTGACCTTGAAGGCTGGCCCAGGCTTCTCTGAGTCAGGGAGCCAGACTGCCTGGTTTCCATGCCAACCCCACTTCTGAGAACTTGGTGTCCATGAGGGAATGCCAGAAACTCCTTACACTGTGAAGTGGAGTGGCTATACATTTCCTTACTGGGGACTGACCATTCTGGTCCCAGGTCACTACTCTTGGCAAGGTTGAGAGATTGATAGGACAAGGTGATGTACTCTTAAGTTATCCTAGCTACTCAAGAAGTAGAGGCAGGGGGATTACCGAGTGTAGCCATTTGAGAACAACCTTGACAACAGAGCAACACTTCCTTGAAAATTCAAAACAAAACAAAAACCTAGTCAAAAATCCACATTCTGAGCCAAGCAGTGGTGGCGCACACCTTTAATCCAGCACTCAGGAGGCAGAGGCAGGCGGATCTCTGTGAGTTCGAGGCCAGCCTGGTCTACAGAGCGAGTGCTGGGAGGGCTTCAAAGCTACACAGAGAAGAAAATCCACATTCTGGGGCCTGTACAAGAAACCCAGAATGTCATTTGAGACCCTAAACAAGCCAGTGCCCTGTCAGCTCTGGGGACTCAGGTTCCTTCATGGACCACCAGCTTTGGTGTTACCATTCTGTCAGCTGTCCCTTGCCCTGAAGTAGAAATTTGAAGGAAAACACCAAAGTATAGAATTCTGAGCTGGAGGAGGGAGGGCAGAGGGATTGGGATGGACTGGGAAAACCTGGAGGACTTCCTGGAGGAAGGAGGTTTGGATGGGTACAAAAGAGTGCAGTGAGCTGAATGGGGGGGTGTCCATCTAGCTAGTATTTATTTAGTGACTACTGCATGCTCCACGCCTTGGCAGAGGAACCAGGAGGGAAGGGCATAAAGGTGTGGGGTCCAGGAATCCTGCATGGAGAAGAGGACACCGTGACAAATGAACGGTGACAAGAGAAGGACAGGGTTCCAAGGGAGGTGGCTGTAGAGGGTGTGGTGGGGCTAAGAACCCACCAGAAAGAGGCCAGAGGAGCCTGCAGTGTGGTGAAGGGGAGCATGGGAAGGAGACAGAGACCTGACTGAGAAGCTCATGGGGCATGATGGGAAGCATGCTTCTCTTAGGGTACTGGGAGCCACAGCAGGCCTGAGGCAGGGGTGTTGCATTTGGATTTGCACTTTTAGGTAGGTGGTCCACCTGCCTGCCCTGACTCACCCCTCCCCCTTCTCCTCATTTAGTAAGGGACCCAAATGAATGGCTGTCTCACCTTCCCCATTCCCACCCTGGCAGAATCCATCTTTTGTTTGTTTGTTTGTTTTGGGACAGGGTTTCTCTGTGTAGCCCTGGCTTTCCTGGAACTCACTCTGTAGATCAGGCTGACCTCAAACTCACAAAGATCCACCTGCCTCTACGTCCTGTCCCGAGTGCTGGGATCAAAGGTGTGCACCACCTTCCGGCTGGGTCTGTCATTCCACAGCTCAGCTCTCTGCAGCCTTGGTAGTGTTAGTTGCTATAGAAACCAGGCCTTCACAGCACCCAGATGCTGAAACCACCCCAAGACCCAAAAGCCACAGGACTGGGCTAACCCACTGGGGAGCCAACCTGCGCACCCACGCGCCAGCCTTATAGCCAGGCAGCCAGTTGGGGTTCCATTTCCTTGTCTGTGGAATGCCTGTGGCTGGAGAACCCACTGGCTACCGGTGCTGCAGGAAGCTGCTCACCCTCAGCGGCGCCCGGTCCTCAGCCTCAGCCCGGTGGGGCTGCCCCTCTTCATCACCCTAAATCTGAACATCACAGCCATCTTCATCCGTTGAGGTCACAGGCCCACAAGTACGCCCACCATCCCGATGGGTCTGAGGTTCGCTTGCAAGTGGCTGTGGTAAATACTGCAGCAATGAGCAAACACGCACACCGAGACCCTCTCAGTCCCTGCATGTCATTAAGGTTCTGGTCTTTTTTTTTTCCTGTAAATTGGGTGTTCTGCCTCCAAGTATGTCTATATGAGGGCATCAGATCCCCTGAAACAGGAGTTACAGACAGTTGTGAGCTGTCATGTGGGTGCTGGGAATTGAACTCTGCACCTCTGGAGAGTTCTCTCCAGCTCCCCACGGTTCTGTCTTGTTTTATCTGAAGAACTGTCCATGCACTGGGGTCCATCCCTTCACATTCCCATTATCAACCTTGGTCACTTTCTTCATAGCAGCTCTCTGATGGACACTGGTGACCCCACTCACATCTCACTGGCCAAAACTGGGTCAAGGGGCCATTCTTTGGCAGTCAAATGACAGCAGTGTGGCTGATCCAGGTGGTTTAATCACTTGGGGTGGGTGGATGCTGCACAACCGTAACCTCTAGCTGAGTGGCCCTCCATCCCTAGTGGCTCCTCAGAATACTTCTGACCACACAGTGCCTCTAGGTCTGTGCCCTGCACGTACATCACCCTAACACTAGCAGGACAGATGGGCACGTCAGCATTGATTAACTGCTCCCAAGGCCACCTGCCACTCCAAGGAATATTCTGGTAAGGGCATACCTGTGACCCCGCCTCTTGAGGCAGCCTCCCTCCCTTGCACATGGTCCCCTGACCTTGATGCTTGTTTTTGGGAGAGGGGTTTCAAGACAGGGTTTCTCTGTGTAGCCCTGGCTGTCCTGGAACTAGCTTTATTCTCAAACTCAGAGATCCACCTGCCTCTGCCTCTCAAGTGCCAGGATTAAAGGCGTGTGCCACCACCACCTGGTGACCTTGATGCTCTATTTTGTGAACTTAAATTTGAGTTATGTGGGTTGCTCAGTTCACGCTGAAGCCAAATGTTCCTGAAGTTACTTAATTTTTTTAGGCTGCTGAGGGAGAGCTGTGGCAGGCACATCCTGAGTCTACATCTGGTTAAGACCCTGGGCCTTAACCGCCATGTTGGGCCACCCTGGGCCTGCCTCTTCTCCTTTGTAAAGCCACCATGAGCTCAGTGAAGTGGAGACCCAGCACTAACAGCAGACGTTACTGTCTTAGGGGCAGGTCACATAACATTGTAGACAGTGTTACAGTCAAAAACCATCTTCCAGGGCTGGCTCAGTGGTTAAGAGCATTGGCACTTCCGGAGGACCGGAGTTCAATTCCCAGCACCCACATGGCAGTTCACAACTGTCTGTAACTCTAGTTCCAGGGGATCTGACACTTTCACCTCAATGCATATAAAATAAAGGGAAATAAATTATATATATATATACATACATATACATATGTGTATATATACATATACATACATATATATAATCTTCCACTGGGTAGTTACGGTGCACACCTTTAATCCCAGCACTCAGGAGGCAGAGGCAGGTGGATTTCTGAGTTAAAGGCCAGCTTGGTCTACAGAGCAAGTTCCAAGACAGCCAAACTGTGTTTCCAAAAAGTCAAAACAAAAGCCCCCCAAAAGAAAAAGCACAGCAGACATTACTAATCAACTACAGAGACTCTTTTTCTCGTTTTTCATAGTGCCAGGATCTTTTGTAGTCCACTCACTCCTGAGCTACCAGGAACAGGCCAGTAAGAAGGGCCAGGGTCTGTTCAGACAGGGTCTCACTATGTAGCCCAGGCTGGCCTGCAGCTAGCGCGCGTCCTGCCTCGCCCTTGAATGCTGGGACAGGTGTGCACTATCATCAGGCTTGGACCCTCCCCTCTCCTCACCATCAGGTAGTTTGGGCCCACACACATGTCAATCACCTGCCCATCTTTTTGTATGGCCTGTGGCCCTCCATGTACCTCCTGAAGGCACCACCAGCCACAGGGTCAGAGGTTGATACTTCAGTTGACACTCGAGCTGTGTGGCCTTGGCAACCTCTCTGGGCCTCCATTTCCCCCCTCACAAGATGAGGTCATTGTCTTCCCTGGGAGATGATAGGGCAGCCTGGCTGAAGGACACTTCATGTTCCTTCTAGGGCCCACCAGGCATATCAACTGGGATTCTGTGGGGAGGAAAATAATACAAGCAGCCATTCCTTGACCAGCTTTTATTTTGGCCCTCGTACCCTGTCCATGGCAGACATCTTTTAGCCCTAGAGTCAGCTGGACCATCTTTGTGCTTTGGGAAAAAAGGGCATCTCTCCCCTCCCTAATTCCTGCGCTGTACCTTTAGAGTTTGTAAACCCATCCCAGACTAGAGTCTATGCCTTAGCCCGCCAGCTGGGTCACACCAGGGAGACCTGAGCCCCACCCAGTGGGAGAGTTAAAAAGATAGGGACCAAGTCCCCAGAGGCACCTGTACAGACAGCAGAGCTCAGTGACAGCTAGGTGTCAGTGTGTCTCCTGGTAGGGCTGGATTCCCCGGGGACAATGCCACCCCTTCCCTCCAGTCAACAGTAACGGGAGGGGGGTGCGGGAGGGGGGGTGCGGATACTAAACTTCCCTGCTGGAAGAAAGACAAATGCAATACCTTATAAACTTCAAAGTGAAACCCACAGCCAAGCCCTGGCGCCTGAACCAGCAGGCAGCCAAGAGGCTCTGGTGGCAGAATCACCTACAGAACCCCAACCCAGGGCCTCCCGGGACAGACAAGTGGGGCCAGGGTGAAATCTGTCCATCTGACACAGAGACTGGAGTGAGTGTCCTCCAGTCCCCAGGGCAGGGCACTGAGGAGGACTGTAAACAAGACCCAGGTGGGGCAGGTTGTCCCGCCCAACACTCTGGAAGAGAGCCAGCACTGAGAAGGGACCCAGCAGGGAGGCCCACTGGTTGTCCGGAATCAGGCAGAGGTGAACCTGGGAGGAAGCTAGGCCACAGCCCAGGACTGGAGGTTACTTGGCTCTAAGAGGCCCTGCCTGCCAAGGCCGGGCAAAGTCCTGCCTTAGCTGGTTCCAGGCCAGGGCCTTGGGGATTTATCCAGTTTAACTCCACCTTCTACCTGCTGCTTCAGACACAAATGAGCAGCCCAGGCAGCAGCCTCTGGGCCCAGGCTTCCTGACCCTTGTGAGGACCAGTACTAGGTGGACCTTGGGCCCCATGGGCCTGTGGCCTACTCCAGGGCTGTCCTGGGGCAGGGCTCTCTAGCAACCAATTCCTTGAGTTCTTGTAGAATGTTCAGGTCCCAGGTTCTTCTTGGCAGTAACTGCCACTGAGCCCAGAGGTCAGGTCTTCTGGGTCACATGTCCTTTGTCCCCTGGAAGCCTGGCTTTACTCAGGCTTCCCTCACAGCCAGTAGGCCCCTTAAGGCTGGTCCTGGGTATGAGTCCCACTACACTGAGAAGAATGCCAGGAGACCTCCAGGCCAGCTAGGCCAGTGTGGCCTCCACGCCACTGGCTCCTGAGGGCCCGCACCTCCAGTCCATACTGCTCATGTAGCTGGGCGAATGATACCAAGGGCCCATTGGAAGCAGAGGCTCTGCGACGGGGCGGTAGCGGTGGGCGCTGGGGGGCTGCAGTGGGTTGCTCAGGCAGCGCACTCCATACTGCCCGGCCATTCTCCTTGGGTCGCGGGTTCGAGACTGGGCTTGGGCTGGCCGGCAAGGCATTGGCAGGGCTTCCCTCCCGCATGGCTGCCAGCTGCTGCTCCAACTCACGCACCACCAAGCGCAGGTAGTGGAAGCTGGCTCGTGACAGCGCCTTCACCCAGCCCTCCAGGGCCGCCTGGCTATCAGCTGCCAGCACGTAGGGCCGAGAGCGACCGCCGGCAAAGTGCAAGGCGAAGGCAAACTCCTCCCGGACATCCACCAGCTCCACCGTGCACCCCTCCAGCAGGATGACCCCCAGCGGCTCGCGGCTGGCCTCTGCCTCGAAGTAGAAGAGCATGTTGCCACGAAGCACGAACCAGCGCCGGTGCGAGCCTGCCCCGCGTCCACCACGCTTGTGGAGGAAGCCAGCATTGTCCACTGGAGCATCGCAGGTTGCGTAGAAGGCCAGGCTGCGCTCGTTCAGCTTCATGGCCGCAAGGCCTGCGCTTGTCCCCTGCACCAGAGCTGATGTTACTCCTAAAATCACCAACTCCCAGGCCACCAGCGGCCACCTTCCACCACACCCACACCAGCTCCCCAGTGAGCACAGTGAGTCGAACCGAAGACTCACGTGGCCACTCGGAGCCCTCCTGCTGCCCCTAATTCAGGAAAGAACATTAAGCATTCTGAGCTCTCTCGACACCGCGCAAGTTAGCTCCAGCAGGCAAGGACCTTGGGTGGCCCAGGCTAGTGACCATGCCTCAATTGGGGAAACAGAGAGGAAACAACCACACAGCCAAGGTCACAAAACAAGTTAGTTAGAGCCTTTGTTGGCCCCAGGAGGTCCCTGAGGTCCCAGCTCTGTGACTCAGCCTGGTGAGAGGTGAGCCAGAGAGCCTGGCAGGTAGGGGAAGAGTAAACACAAAGGCCCTGTGCTGAAACCCTACTGCTATGATGAATGGGGACCAGATGGGGTGGAGGAAAACTCACCCAGTGTGCTGAAGCACCTGTCAGCAAATACTCTAGGTAAAACAGGAGCCGGGCCCAGACTGACAGGGAGGGGCAGGACACTCTAACATAGGGGGGCAGCAGTGGGCAGGAGGACCTAGCGGGTGGTGGCACACCGGTGCCCAGTGTGGCATCTTGGAGGAGGTCCTGCACCCTGCTGCCCGTCACGGCCATACTTTTCAAGAGTATATGAAGAGCCTGGAATGAGTAAGCACTCAGCCAATGTCCACTCCTTCTGCCTGAGTGGCAGGCGCTGCCCAAAGTCAGGAGGAATGAGGCCTGGGTGGTGGCTCTGTGGGCCCAGGCTGTGCCACCAGATAGGTGGAGGGAGAAGCGGCTGCCAAACAAATACTTATTTTCCTGCCACCTCCTGCCACCCACACTGCAGTCGGGGACAGCTTCCTGCCAAGCTGGAGGCTGAGACCTGCTTATCCCCATGGAGCAATGGAGCTGGGACCTCAGCCCCTGAAGGCTCTGGTGTGTTTAATCCTCACTCTGCCTCCTTGTGCTGTGTGGCTTCTTATATCCGCTGTCCCTCTCTACGCCTGTTTCTGCGTAAGTGACTCATGCATCCCTCCCAGAACATCCGTCGTGCCCACCCGACCCTGCTCACTCAGTTACAAGTCAGCTCAGTCTCCAGGCTGGGTCACCTCGGTGCGCACAGTCAGCCTCTCTGGACCTCTAGTTCTTCATCTATGAAATGAGAGCAAAAGTGTCTAAGTCAAGTTTATGGCAATGAGATCGGGACCCGGGGAACCAGGCCCTCTGCCGTGGCAGCTGTTAACAGTGTATTTCGCCCCCCTCTAGTCTGTCCTGTCTCAGTGAATGCCCCCTGGTGTACCCCTCCCCTCCACATCTAATCACTGAGGCCAGGTGATCCTCCCATGCCCGCCTCAGTCTTCCAAAGCAATGGTTTTCTAGGTCCCCATCTCTGTTTGCTGGAATCACTGCAGTAGCCTCTACAGCTGTTGCCTGCCTCCACCTTTGCCCCTTCCTATCTTGCCACTCAAGGTAAGATCACCTCTCCTAGAGCACCCACAATGGTGCCCTTATCTCCCATAACTTCTGCCCACTTCTCAGCTCCTCCAATCTCAGCTCCTTTCCCAATCTCTTCCTGCCTTTGTCCCCAGACCTCGGCCACTTTGACCGCCTTTCTGTCCCCCAAATGCACCAGACACTTTCCTACATCAGGACCCTTGCCCTGACTGTTACTCTCTGCCTGGGCTGCCGTTCCCTACCACATGGTGGGCTTCACCACTGCCTGGGAGGCATCCTCAGACCACAAGACACCACCAGGCACTCTACTGCACCCCAGCTGAAGATTACCTGGTTCATTCATGCCTGCTCCAGGAAGGGAGGGTTTTTCTGTCTGAACGTGAGAGCCCAGTGTGTAGCAGGTACTTCTGGGAGTCTACAGGGCAAAACAAACCTTTGTCACGATGAGGGCACTGTGACAAGGAGTGGTCGCCATTCCACATTCATGGATGGGAAAATTGACCTGCTCCAAGAACAGGGCTCAGAGCAAACAGCCCAAGTGGGGCACTAACCTAAGGGTCATTCTACCCCACTAAGACTGACAATAACTTGCCCAGTGCCCATCACCTACCCACTCTGACTGTGCTGAGGGGGCCACCCTAGCCCTAATAGACAGAAAGCCCAGCCAAGTCCCTGACCCTTGAGACACTGGTTTTAGCTTCCCCTGGAGGGAGAACCTGCTCCCCGTTTTCTAACCACCCTGCGCTCCCTCCAGTTCAGTCTGCTGAGGGCACCACACTACTGAATCAACAGGGCATGATGCTCTAGTAACCAGATAACTGTCCAAGTTGGTCTAGGGTGGAAGACTAGTCACAGCCACTTCCCAGACCTCAGTTTCTTCAACGGGCTTCAAGGAGGCTCAGAAGATAAAAATAAGGACACCCTGTGACAAACTACAAGGGAAACATTCTGAAGCAGACAGAGCACCAGCTGTGGTAGCTCACACCTGTCATTCCAGCACATGGGAGGTAGAGGCCAGCCTCAGCTACAGAGCAAGACCCTGTTTAAAAACAAAATTAAAACGGAACATGTCGGGTATGGTGGTGTACACCTTTGATCCCAGCCCTTTGGGAGGCAGAGGAGGCGGATCTTTTGAGTTAGAGGCTAGCCTGGTCTACATATAGAGTTCCTGGCCAGCCACAGCTACACAGTCTCAAGACCCTGTCTCAAAAACAACAAACCAGTCCAGTGGATAAAGGTGCTGGCAGCCAAGCCTACTGACGGGAATCCGATGACCAAAAACAACATGGTAGAAGCAAAGAACCGACTCCTGCAAATTGTCCTCTGACCTCCACACGCACGCACGTAAACAAAAATAAATATTAGAAATCATAAGACAAGTGATGAGACCCCTATCCGTGGAGTTATAGCTGGCTCCAGAGCTAGGACTCTACCTAGAACCGCAAGCCCGGGCGGTGCGCGGCCGGACCGCGATGGAGGCCGCGGGCGGGTCCCGTGCAACGGCCGTGCAGATCCTGTCCCCGTCGCCGTCCCCGCCCACCGGGTCTCACCTGGCTGAGGGACTGGCGCGACCGTCTGTCCGTCCCATGGCCCGGAACCGCTTGGGGAGCGGCGGCGAAAGAGCGCTTTGTCTCCCCACGGCCGAGCTGCGGAGACCTGCGGGCGCCCCTTTAACCCTGAGCGGGCCGCCCTGGAGGGGCCCGCCCTGAGCCCTACATGCCCGCCCATTGGCCAGCCCCCACAGGCCCCGCCTCCAGGATCGCCACGCCCCCACTCGCGAGCATGGAAACCACTCTTAAAGGGACCGTGCTGAAGTCACTTGGAGTCGCCAGGGTTCTGTCCTAGAAAAACGGAGGATCTGAGCCAAGGAAAAAAACTAGTGCAGCTTCAGAAGTTAAAGACGCCAAGCTTGCGGCACAGCTCAGCGGGTAAAGGCGCTTGCTGCTAGCCTGAGGACCTGAGCTCAATCTCTGAGACCTATAATACGGAAGGCTCCAGAGCACTGACTCCCACTAGGGCACGGTGGCACGAGTGTGTTCACACACAAAAACACAGAGAGAAATGTAAGAGATGGGTGTGCTAATGCAGACCTCTAATCCCACCGCAGTGCAGGCAGAGGCAGGTGGATCTCTGTGAGTTCGAGGCTGGTCTGCTCTACGCGTTCAGATCTAGACTAGCCTGGACTCCAAAAAGGAGAATCTGTCTTTAAAAAAATTAACCCATGGCGTTTCCAGACAAAATCAACAGGTCTGTTGTAAGTGTGCAGGACGCATTTACATTTGCCCAAGTCAACATTTGCCCAAGTGAAAAGGAAAGTTCTAGAAGTTAACAAAGCCGAAGGTCCGCGGAACCACTACACCTTTGTGTGCTCTCTCAACAGAAGCTCAGCGTCGCTGGGCTTCCACATTTTGTCCGTAAAATATAAAGACAAGCGAATTATTTACAGGGTGTGATTCAGCTGCAGGCATTCTCAGTAAATAGGAATTGCTGGAGTTTTACTTTTTCCCCTCCTCTTCCCAAAATAACCCGGTTTCATCTCCCAGAATCCTTTACTTCCTGTGCTTTCGGCCTCCTCACTTCCTTCTACCTTCCTACCCCGGGTCCTCCCAGCCTGAGGACAAGAGAAAAACAGGACAGACCAGGATCCCTGTTCATTCCAGATCTACTTGCCAGCGCCTACTATGTGCAGCCTGGTCCAGAGAGAAGTAGCCAGAAGTCAATCAACAAACAATGTTAAATGTGTCGTGTGAGGAAGAGAATAGGCAAGAGCAGGAGGACAGCCTTAAGACAAGTCTCAGACACAGCTGTGAGGAGCAGCAACCTAGCGGGATGTGTGAGAACCTTGGGAGACCTGCAGGAAGGGGTCCCCCGAGCAGCAAGTCCAACAGGCCCAGTGTGCAAGTGGAGGAAAAAGAAGTTAGGGCCGCATTACAGAGAACACTGTGAAACTGGAGGAAAAGGTTGCTTTCAGGCATGCGTGGTAGCACACACCTGTAATTCCAGCAGTTGGAAGAAAGAGGCAGGAGGATGGCTGCAAAGCCATAACTACATAGCATGATCCTGTCTTAAAAATATTTTTTTAATTAATGTAGTAGATCAGGTTGGCCTTGAACTCACAGAGAGCATCTTGTCTTCCCAACTTTAGGGGAGGATTAATGACAGGCACTATGATGCCTGGCCTGTGGGAGATTTTGAGCTGAGATGCGGTCTTCGGGGGCTGGAGGACAAGCATGAGCCTAGGGCAGGGATCTGAGTAAATGCTGATGGCACCTTGGAGGGCAGTGGGCAAATTTCATGCCTGGTTTTAAGATATACAGTTTCCTGATGGCTTTCTATGTGGAGAATGAGAGACTCAGAAAAGAGGTTGAGGGCTGGAGAGATGGCTCGGCCGTTAAGAGCATGGCCTGCTCTTCCAAAGGTCCTGAGTTCAATTCCCAGCAACCACATGGTGGCTCACAACTATCTCTAATGAGGTCTGGTGCTCTCTTCTGGCCTGCAGGCAGACACACAGACAGAATATTGTATACATGATAGATAGATAGATAGATAGATAGATAGATAGATAGATAGATAGATAGATAGGAAAGGGGTTGAAATGGGCCTGAGAAATGGACAAAACGGGAGAGTCTGGCCATCTAGAGAAGCTGTCACCAAACTGACACGGAGCCAGCAGGGATCCATGTTGAAAAATAAAGGCCAGCCTACCTCACACCACAGACCGAGACTGATGCCAACAGACCACAGTATGAGAGAGGCCCGGAAAAACCTCTAGGGGCCTGAGGTGGAGAGCACTGGCGTGAGGCCCTATTGAGATCTCCAGGTTGGAGGAAAGTCGCAGCCTCACTGAGGGAGGAAGGGAAGAAGGGAAGTCCTGGATTAATCAATCACTAGTCGGATGTTGATCGGTCATCAATTAGTTCTCAGTGGTCAGCAGGTCCTCAGTCAGTCCAGTCACGTCTGTCATCAGAAGTCCTCAGTCTCAGTCACTCAGTCGTCAGGCCCCACCCAGCCAGTTGTCAGTCTAGCGATCAGTTGTCAGCGTTCTGAAGTCAGTCATCAGTCGGTGGTCAATCAGTCCCCTGTCCATCATCGGTCAGTCTGCCCCAGTCAGTCTAAGCTGCCTGAGGCCCCAGGTTCAGTTCCCAGCACCACCAGAAAAAGGAGACTTAGTCCCCATTCCTCAGCCCTAGCAAACCTCAGTTTCCCCTGTGTGGATTCCCCATGTGGATTTGCAGGGCCCATGGCATTTGTTTCTCTCCATGCATTTCAGTCTCCGGGGCTCGAGAGCAGTTCATGCTGCAGCTGATGGCATCTCCATCCTTTTCGTGACTGAGTAATGTCTCTTTGTTGCTTGTCTGCCCATCCATGGAGGGGCCTTCAGCTGTCTCCACCCGTGAGTAGCCAATACGTGAGTGACCGAGGACCGAAGATGGGTGGAAAGGATTATGAATCAGAAACCTCAGAAAGAGGAATTTGGGAACCTACGCTGGGCTGTGGCCACAGATAAGGTTTTGCCTCCAAACCGCGTCTCCAGTGCAGCACACCCCATCTCTGCGGCCACTTCCCTGTCTCAGTGCCCTTTCCTCCTCAGCGCAGCAGGTCCTTTCACCTCTCCTCTTCCTCTTTGGAGCCCCTTGGGCTCTCAGCTCCATGTTCCTCTGAGCAGCCTCAGTGCTCCTTTTGAAGCTTGCCTCAGAACAAATCCTGCTATTGTCTCAGTCAAAGGCATGCCATGGCTTCTCATCACCTCAGAAACAAATCCAGAGTGCTCCTTGCCAGCCAGGAAGCCTTCCTTGCGCTGGCCCTGGCCACTCCTCCAACCTCCTCCTCACCCCCCCAGGTTCCTTTTCTCCCTTCTCCCACCATCACTACCTGCCCTCCCTGTGTTCCAGGACACACTGTGCCCCAGACCTCTTCCTGTCTACTTTTCCAGAAGACTCCCCACATCCTCCAAGACACGGCTACCCCATCTGATTCCCGAGGCTTCACTGGGCCACTTCCTCTTCAAGGGGTAGACAAACCCCAGCCCTTTGTACTGAGTCCAGTACCTTCTTTCCCTTCAATCATTCACACAGCCTTTAACACTTAGAGAGCTTCTGTCCCAGGTTCTCAAAAAAGAAGTTTTAAAAAGTGCCATGATAGGCCGGGCGATGGTGGCGCACGCCTTTAATCCCAGCACTTGGGAGGCAGAGGTAGGCGGATCTCTGTGAGTTCGAGACCAGCCTGGTCTACAGAGCTAGTTCCAGGACAGGCTCCAAAGCCACAGAGAAACCCTGTCTCGAAAAACCAAAAAAAAAAAAAAAAAAGTGCCATGATAGGGTGGTCATACCTTTAATCCCAGCACTTGGGAGGCAGAGGCAGGCAGATCTCTGTGAGTTTGAGGCCAGCCTGGTCTACAGAATGAATCCCAGGACATCTAGGGCTACACAGAGAAATCCTGTTTTTTTTTTTTTAAACAAAACAAAACAAACAAAAAACTCAGAACCTTGAGACAGCGAACTCCACAGAAGCAGGGACAACCGCTGAGGGAGTAGGCTGAAACCAGAGACCTCTGTGGGTCAAGGCGTGAGTCTGGGATCTCTGAGGGAGTGGGCCTGAGCCAGGACCTCTGCCAGAGCAGCCCCAAAGCAGCAACCTTGCAGAAAGAGCCCCAAGCAAGCAATCTCTGTGGGAGCAGGCCCGACCGACCCCTGATATTGCAGAGGGAACTCCGGGAGTGCCTAATGACCTCTAGGAACACTGAGTGACTAAAGGCATGACTGGAACCATGGTCATGACTGCACGACGAGGAGCAACCATCTGAGCCTTGGATCCACTGGCACCTGGAAGATTGATCACCAGAGTCACAGACAGCCCCAATTACATCATACAGAGGAAAAGATGGGTAGACAAGCTAAGAACACATGCAACACCACAAAGAGCAACACGACACCAGTAAAAATTAGTGACCCTACAAGAGCAAGGCATGAACAACCAAATATAGATGAAGCAGAAGAAAATAATCTAAAAAATAACTTTAGGAGAATGTTTGAGGCCCTCAAAGAGGAAATGAAAAATGTCTTCAAAGAAATGGAGAAGACAAACAAAAAAAAGTGGAAGACATCAGCAAATCCCTTTTAAAAAAAATCAAGAAAATGCAATCAAACATGAGAGAAACTATTCAAGACTTGAAAACTAAAGTAGAGACAATAAAGAAAACACAAGCCGAGGGACTCATAGAAACAGAAATCATAAGAAAATGATCGGGAACCATAAATACAAACATAAACAGCAGAATACAAGAGACGAAACAGAGAATCTCAAGCGCTGAAGATACAATAGAGGAAATAGACTCATTGGTCAAAGAAAACATTAAATCTAACAAAAGCTTAACCAAAAATATCCAGGAAATATGGAACACCATGAAAAGACCAAACCTAAGAACAACAGGGATAGAAGAAGGAGAAGAAATCCAACTCAAAATCGCAGAAAATATACTTAACAAAATCATAGAAGAAAACTTTCCCAACCTAAACAAAGATATGCTTATGAATTTACAAGAAGCTTACAGAACACCAAATAGACTGGATCAAAAAAAAAAGTCCTCTTGCCACATAATAATCAAAACACTAAACATACAGAGTAAAGAAAGAATATTAAGAGCTGCAAAGGAAAAAGTCCAAATAACATATAAAGGCAGACCTATCAGAATTACACCTGACTTCTCAATGGTAATAATAAAAGACATGGTCATGGGGCTGGAGAGATGGCTCAGAGGTTAAGAGCATTGCCTGCTCTTCCAAAGGTCCGGAGTTCAATCCCCAGCAACCACATGGTGACTCACACCATCTGTAATGGGGTCTGTTGCTTTCTTCTGGCCTGCAGGCATACACACAGACAGAATATTGTATACATAATAAATTAAAAAAAACATTCATTTAAAAAAATATAATAGCCGCTATTGAGCACTTCCTGTGCAACAGACTTCCACATGAAATCTTTGGCTCAGTTGTCACTACAGCCCAATCAAGTAGAGTTATTTACACATCTGGGCTTTTGCTCTGCTTTGGCAGAGTCTCACTGGGCTGTGCTGGGCTCACTGTGTAGACCAGGCTGGCCTCAGACTCACAGAGATCCACCTCCCTCTACCTCCTGAGTGCAGGGATTAAAGTTGTACACTATCAAGCTCAGTTTAGAGTTATTTATTTTTCTTGGTTTTTCGAGATAGGGTTTCTCTGTGTAGTATTGGCACCTGTCCTGAAACTCGTTCTTGTAGACCAGGCTGGCCTCGAACTCACGGAGATCCACCTGCCTCTGCCTAGTGCAGTGCTGGGATTAAAGGCGTGTGCCATCACCGCCCGGTTTATTTTTTATCTTTTTTTTTTTTTTAAATGAGGAAATGAAGGCTAGAAGATCCTAAGTCGCTGGGGGCATGGCCCAGTGGTAGACTGCTAGCCTAGCCCATGCGAGACCCTGGGATCTATCCCTTCACTTTCCCCTCCAAAAAAATAAAAGAGAGGAGGGTACCAAATGATTGCTTTTTAAAAAAACATCTCCCTAAGGGAGAAAGGCCTGCTTGAAACCTCTCATTCTCCTCCTTGGTGGCGCTGCAGCCCTAGGGGGACCAAGTCTCTGGGCCTCAGGCTGCAGCTGCGTGGCCGCCCATGACCAGCAGGGGGCGCGCGAGCCTCGTGTCCGCCACTATCGCCAGGCTCCAGCCCAGGAAGCGCGCGTGGATCCGGGAGGCAACCGGAGTCTCGGAGCTGTGGAGCAATTAGGGCCTTTAATTATCAGGGATTGGAAGTGGATGAGCCTCGCGGGGCCTCAGGGCACTGAGTCACTTCCCCAGTAACCAGATTCCCAGGGCTGGCGGAAGAGGGGGCGGCTGTGCTTCCCTGCGACCGGACCGGGTGCTGGCCAAGACTGGGCAGATGCCAAGACCAGAACCTTTCGGGGGGCCAGTGGGGAGTAGGTTCCTGCTGGCCATTTCACCGCTCTGTGGGTCGTGGGCACCTGCGTCTCCGTGCCTCAGTTTTCTCCTCTGCCAAGTGGAACGAGGTAGCCCCTTTCTCCTACACATGGTTGTTGGCCAAACAAATTGTGAGTTTGTGGAAAACCCTTAAAAATCCTTTCCATAGCCGGGCGATGGTGGCACACGCCTTTAATCCCAGCACTAGGGAGGCAGAGGCAGGCGGATCTCTGTGAGTTCGAGACCAGCCTGGTCTACAGAGCTAGTTCCAGGACAGGCTCCAAAAGCCACAGAGAAACCCTGTCTCGAAAAACCAAAAAAAAAAAAAAAAAAAAAATTGTTTCCACATGAACCAGACGAGATGCTCCATACTTGAAAACCCAGAAACTCAGGCAGGAGGCTGCAAGTTCACGGCCAGCCTAGGCTAGTGAGTTGCAGGACAGCCTAGGCTACAGTCTCAAAACAAACATTAACACATCATTTTTTTTCTCCTGTAGCTGTCTTTATTTCCGGTGCTGGGTACAGTAGATGAGGGAGCCCTGGGCTCCGAAGTCACACTCTGGTCAAGAGTCCAGACAGGCTGCTTCTGTCCCTCAGCAGCTGTCCCTCAGCGCTCGGGCTCCAGTCTCCCTCCTCATCTGCATAGGGCAAATGAACAAACAGCCCCTCCCTCATGGCAGGCATGGCCTTGCTGGGCACACCGAATTCTGAGCACAAGGCCTGACTATACTTGTCTTGAGCAAGGACTGGTGGCAGTTTTTCACATGGAAGGGGCACAGAAAAGGGAAGCCTAGCCCCAGAGAGGAAACAGAGGGAAAAGATAGTGCCAGGCCCCTGAGCTCAGCAGATCGGACCTACAGCTCAGAAATCCAGTTTGGGGGGGATCTGAGTGCCTGGTAGAAAGAGACCCCAGCTTTGCTGAATCCTTTGTATGGGGAACAGTATATACAATATTCTGCCTGCATGTATCTCTGTGGGACAGAAGAGGGCACCAGATCTCATTACAGATAGTTATGAGTCACCACGTGGTTGCAGGGAATTGAACTCAAGACCTCTGGAAGAGCAGCCAGTGCTCTAATCCTCTGAGCCTTCTCATCAGTGCCTCTGGGACATTCTTAAACTCCATAATAGTTAGCAACTGCTGTGTAACAACAACCCCACCCCACCCCCTGTGGTTCACTAGGTGACACTCCTTCACTGTCTCAAAGTTTTGATAATTCAAGTCCAGTTTGTTCAGCTGTGACTCAAGGTCACAAAGGAGGTTGAAGTCTAAAAATAGAAACTGGACTTTGCCCTAACACTAGCATCTGGGCAGGCTCACACAGGAGGATCCAGAGTTTCACATCAGATTGGCTACAGTTACACTCTGTCACAAAAACCATTTAAATTTTACTTTAAAAAAATTTAACCCAGCCGGGCAGTGGTGGCGCTTGCCTTTAATCCCAGCACTAGGGAGGCAGAGACAGGCGGATCTCTGGGAGTTCGAGGCCAGTCTGGTCTACAAGAGCTAGTTCCGGGACAGGCACCAAAGCTACAGAGAAACCCTGTCTCAAAAAACCAAAAAAAAAAAAAAAAAAAAAAAAAAAAATTTAACCCAGTGCAGTGGCACGGGCCTTTAATCCTAACACTCAGGAGGCAGGTGAATCTCTGAGTTTGAGGCCAGCATGGTCTACAAAGTGAGTTTCAGGACAACCAAGGCTACACAAAGAAACCCTGTCTCAAACACACACACACACGTTTACATTTATTTAGTATGTATGTGGAGTAACATGTCACGGCACTGTGTGAAGGTCAGAGAACAACATATGAGAGCCAATTGCTCTTTCCACTGTGAGTCTCAGAGATGGAACTCAGCTCATCAGCCTTGACAGCAAACACCCGCCCTGCTGAGCCTTCTCGCCAGCCCAAAATAAATAGACAAATATTTTTCAAGAGATTTTTATTTCATGTATACTAGTGTTTTGCTTTCAGTAAGTTCATCACGTGTGTGTAGTGCCTGCAGAAGCCAGAAGGGTGTTGGATCCTCTGCAATTGGAGTTACAGGTTATGAGTGGCCATGTGGATGCTAGGTGCTGAACCCAGGTCTTCTACAAGAGCAGCCAGTGCTCTTAACTGCTGAGTCATCTTCTCCAATCCCCATAAACATTTTCTTAATATTTAAATTTTTTATTTGAAAATATCATACACATATAATTTTCATTTTTTCTCTTTATAAATACTAATTTTTTAAAGATTTATTTATTATGTATACAACATTCTGCCTCCATGTATGCCCGCACGCCAGAGGAGGGCACCAGATCTCATTACAGATGGTTGTGAGTCACCATGTGGTTGCTGGGAATTGAACTCAGGACCCCTGGAAGAGCAGCGAGTGCTCTTAACCTCTGAGCCATCTCTCCATCCCATAAATACTAATTTTTTTTTTTGGTGTTTTTTGAGACAGGGTTTCTCTGTGGTTTTGGAGCCTGTCCTGGAACTAGCTCTTGTAGACCAGGCTGGTCTCGAACTCCCAGAGATCCGCCTGCCTCTGCCTCCCGAGTGCTGGGATTAAAGGCGTGCGCCACCACCGCCCGGCATAAATACTAATTTTTAAAAGGGCTAGAAGTCAGGCATGGTAGCCTAC
This sequence comes from Microtus pennsylvanicus, assembly GCF_037038515.1. Lineage (NCBI taxonomy): Eukaryota > Metazoa > Chordata > Mammalia > Rodentia > Cricetidae > Microtus > Microtus pennsylvanicus. The sequence continues at coordinate 115,571,361 of NC_134579.1, forward strand.
ACCTATAAAAACTAATATTTGGGAGGTTGAGGCAAGAGGATTATCACAGGCTTGAGGACAGCCTGGGCAACACAGCAAGACAACTTGAGAAAACAAAAACAAAAAAACGAAAGTGGGGGTTGTTGGCACGGCCTTTGGTGGGTCCTCTTACAGGGCCCGAGATGGCATCCTCCTGTCATTGCTACAGCCTGTGGCCTCTTCATGAAGCAGCTGGACTGCCCACACTGAAGTGCTGTCTCTGCCCGCCTACTACTGGCATTGTAAGTGTGTGCCGCCACATCAGCTGTACCAGAGTCTAACTGTGAGCTCTGACTGGCCTAGACCTCAGGGTGATCCTCCTGCCTCTGCCTGCAGAGTGCTGAGCTATCAAGCTAGGTTGAGCTACATATTTTAGTTAACATTAAAAATGATCAGTATCCTGGGAGGCATCACAATCCCTGACTTCAAACTCTACTACAGGGCTACAGTACTCAAAACAGCCTGGGACTGGCATAAGAACAGACAGGAGGACCAATGGAACCAAATAGAAGACCCGGATATCAATCCACACATCTTCAAACATCTGATCTTTGAAAAAGAAGCAAAAAATGTCAAATGGAAAAAAGAAAGCCGGTTGTGGTGGCGCACGCCGGTAGCATTTGCTGAAGGAGGCAGAGGCAGGAGGATCATGAGTTCGAGGCCAGCCTGGGCTACACATTAGCCGGGCGATGGTGGCGCACGCCTTTAATCCCAGCACTCGAGAGGCAGAGGCAGGCGGATCTCTGTGAGTTCAAGACCAGCCTGGTCTACAAGAGCGAGTTCCAGGACAGGCTCCAAAGCCACAGAGAAACCCTGTCTCGAAAAACCAAAAAAAAAAAAAAAAAAAAAAAAAAAAAAGAGCTAGTTCCAGGACAGGAACCAAAAAGCTACAGAGAAACCCTGTCTTGAAAAATCAAAAAAAATAAAAAAATGGAGTACAGACCTAAACAGAGAACTCTCAACAGAGGAATCTAAAATGGCTGAAAGACACTTCAAGAAATGTTCAACATTTCTTAGTCATCAGAGAAATGCAAATCAAAACAACTCTGAGATTCCATCTTACAACTGTAAGAATGGTCAAGATCAAAATCACTGATGACAACTTATGCTGGAGAGGTTGTGGGGAAAAGGGAACACTCCTGCATTGCTGGTGGGAATGCAAGATGGTACAACCCCTTTGGATGTCAGTGTGGCGATTTCTCAGAAAATTAGAAAACAACCTTCCTCAACACCCAATAATACCACTTTTGGGTATATATCCAAAGGATGCTCAATCGTGCCACAAGGACATGTGCTCAACTATGTTCATAGCAGCATTGTCTGTCATAGCTAGAACCTGGAAGCAACCTAAATGCCCCTCGATCAAAGAATGGATAAGAAAAATGTGGTACATTTAGACAATGGAGTTCTACACAGCAGAAAAAATAACGACAGCTTGAATTTTGCAGGAAAATGGATAGAGCTAGAAAACATCATTTTGAGTGAGGTGACCCAGACACAGAAAGACAATTATCACATGTGCTCACTCATAGGTGGTTTTTAAACATAAAGCAAAGAAAGCCAGCCTACAAACCACAATCCCAGAGAACTTACACAACTAAGAGAGACTTACCTAGATCTAATCTACATGGGAAGTAGAAAGTAGAAAAAGACAAGATCTCCTGAGTAAATTGGGAGCATGGGGACCTTGGGGAAGGATTGAAGAGGGGAGGGTAGAGGCAGGGAGGGGAGCAGAGAAAAATGTAGAGCTCAATAAATGTCAATAAAAAAATGGTAAGTAAGGGCTGGAGAGATGGCTCAGCGGTTAAGAGCATTGCCTGCTCTTCCAAAGGTCCTGAGTTCAATTCCCAGCAACAACATGGTGGCTCACAACCATCTGAAATGAGATCTGATGCCCTCTTCTGGCCTGCAGGCAGACACACAAACAGAATATTGTATACATAATAAATAAATATTTTTAAAAAATGGTAAGTATCAGGTGGGTTTGGAGGGTCACACTTATTAACCCTTAGTTCTGGAGAGGCGGAGGCTGGAGAATCACACATTTGAGGCCATCAGGGCGATATGTCAAAACTCTGTCTTAAAACCCAAAAACAGGGCTGGAGAGATGGCTCAGAGGTTAAGAGCACTGGCTGCTCTTCCAGAGGTCCTGAGTTCAATTCCCAGCAACCACATGGTGGCTCACAACCATCTGTACTGACATCTGGAGCCCTCCTCTGGCATGCGGGCAGAGGCAGAATGTTGTATACATAATAAATAAATAAATCTTAAAAAAAATCCCCAAAACAAAGCCAACTCTGGCAGTACAGCTAGCTACTCAGCTACTCAGTGAGGCAGGAGGATTAAACATTCAAGGCTTTCCTGGGCTAAGTCTAAGGCTAGCCCAGGCAAATCAATGAATGAGAACTTGCCTCAGAATAAGTGAAAAGCAGGGTAGGGCTGCAGGACCCCGGTGGAAGCCCTGGGCCTGTGACCAGTGGGCGGGTATCAGTTCATTTTTCTTGATACAAGATCTCACTGTGTGGCTTTGGCTAGCCTGGAATTCACTATGTAGACCAGGCTGGCCTCAAATTCAGAGTTCCGCCTCTACGACCCACGTGATGGGAGTAAAGGCACTGGACATACATGATGCTTTTCTTGTTTTTGGTTTTTGTTCACTTTACTCATTTTTTTTTTTTTGGAGAGTATCTCAGTAGACTAACCAGTTTGATGGGGTACGCTGGCTGACCTACAAGCTCCAGTGGTCCTTGCCTGGGTGCCAGGCCTTGAACTCTGGTCCTCATGCTTGCACGCCAAGCACTTTACCTGTTGTGCCACCCCCCAGGTCTTATCTGGTCAATGTTTGTTAGTATTCATATTAACGATGTGAACGGCTTGGATCGTTAACTTCCATTGGTATTGTTGGGTTTGTTTTATTTGAGAAGGTATCTCATGAAGCCCAGAAAGGCCTCCAACTCCCTAGGAGCCAAGGCTGGCCTTGTACAGATCCTCCAGTCCCGGGCTCTAAAAGCTGTTCTGTCACACACCGCACCTGGCTGACGTTAAGGCGACTATTGTGTCCCTGACCTAGTTGACTTAGAGAACCTGCTACACCAGGTTTGGACTCCTTTTGACCTGGCCATTTGGGTCCCTGGCAGGTGGACCTAGTGCCGCTGCCTGCCCTCAGCAGGAAGGAAGGGCGGATGGCCCGGCCCCTGGGAGTGGTCAGTCAGCTTCCGGCAGTCCCCCGCCAGCTGTGGGAACTGGCTTGTCGCCCCCTCCCACCCCCACGCCACTGGGTAGGAGGATCCGGGTCCCCAGGGGCGCAGAACCCTGAGTCGCTGCTGTCCCCGCAGGGTCTCATCGTGGGCACAGCAGCAATGGCCTGGGAGTCCTTTGCTCTTCGAAGGAAAAATGTAAATAAATAGAAGACAGATAGCGCAGGGCTCCCAGGGAACCCGGACTGGGGCGGGCCCGCGGGGCGAGAAGAAACTGAGCGAGGAAGGAAACGGGTTTGGGCCTCGGAGAAATCTGGCAGGCAGGCTGGCCTGTGATTAAAAAGAGGAAGAACCACAAGTCCCCATTTAACTCAGCAGGGCTGCAGTCGGCTGCGAGAGGGAAAGTGCTTGCGGCTGGCAGATTGCAGCCACCATTTGGCAAAGGCTGCCAGTACCTGAAGATATACGCGCGCCTCCTGGCCACACCGAGGCTGCAGTTACCGGGCATTCGCCCCAGGTGTTATAAGGAGTGTGTTCCGGGCCAATCAGGCTAGACTTCACCGAAGCGCCCTCCTTCCTCCTCAGATGCTGCGTCCTTCAGTGGGACACTTCCGATCGGGGACACCAATCTGTGGCAGAACGCAGCTGGGCCTTCTCTTCCTCAAAGTTCTTCATGGCTCACCGGTGCCCTCATAAAACAAGCAAACAAGCAAACAAAACTCCTCCCCAAAGCGGACTCCGCACCAAGACCTCAAGACACCACGTGTAAGCCAGCGTGTTCCTTCTTGTGTGGGTGGGGCCATTTCCACTTTCTTCCAAGGCACCTCAGGGACTTTGCATTGACCGGTTCTTTGGCGTGGAATGCCTTGCCTTCAAACTTCATCATGCCCAGACTCTTCTATCCTGAGGGAGATCTCAGCTTAAATATTACTCAACTATTTCTCTCCCCGAGTTCAAAGACAGCCACCCCACATCCACAAGAGGGCTGTCACCCGTGCTCTTTCCTAAGCAGCATGCCGCCTCCGCGAGGACACCAATTAGTGTCCATAAACACCTTACACAGTGCCCATCACATAGTGGGTACCGCCTCCGCACGTTTTTGTGGCTTTTCCCAAACGATTCTGCCCCCCGCCCCCACTCCCTACTCGCTGCCCTCCGACTGTCGTGGAAATCCCCACCTGTGGGGGAGTCCCTTCCTGGGGCTCCAACGGCAGGCCTGGGGACTGAAGCCCGGTTAAGGTTAAACTGCTCCAATACGGTAACTCAGTCCTTCCAGTCCCCGAGTGGGTTGGGGACACGTGTTATTTCCATTTCATAGATGAAGAAACCGAGCGGCAGAGGCCAAGCTCTTGGTCCCAGGCAGCAAGGGGGAGGTAGTGGGCTCTAGGGAGCCAGTGGCTCGTGGGAGCCTGTCGTCTGGGAAGGCTTGCAGTGGCCCCTCCGAACTGGGGGCGTGGGCGGTCTGTTTCCTGTTGGGGGAGGGGAAGGGGGACAGGCATTCCTCTTGAGCCTCCCTCCCTAGTGTCGCGGGGAAGACTGGCGTGCAGTGACTCCACTTCAGAACAGGGGCACCCCACTGTTAGCCGCACCCCCATGAGGAGATAGAGAAAAGGTAAAGGGCTGAGGGGCGCGCAGACGTGGAAACCCAAAGGGCTCCGCTGCCTGGGGTAAGGAGAAGTTCTTAGAGAAAGCTGCATCAAGTTAAAGAGCGGTCGGGCGGCCAGGTAGAAAATAGCCTACTCGGCCCGTTCCGGGACTAGGCGGACCTTAGTCGGGGAGCGGAACCCGAATCGATGGAGCGGCTGAGGCAGGTCGGCTCCGAGCCGCCGATAGTGGGCCCAGTGCTGGGCTGGGCCCCCTCCTCCGGAGGTGATGAAAGCCGCGGTCGCAGTTGTTAGACGCGGCCGGGCGAACACAGATAAGGCCAGGCTTGAGGAGTCCGCAGGGGCGCGCCCCCACGAGGTCCAGAAGGTCGGGCGGCCCCGCCCCACCGTGCGCCAGCCCCGCCCACCCCTCCAGGGCCCCGCCCCGCTGAGGTGCGCGGCGATTGGCTGGCGCGAGAGGGGCGGGGTCAAGCACACTCCTCCCCTTGGCTATTCCCTTTCCTTTAGGGGGCGCGACGCAACTTGGGGGTGGGGAGCGCGCCTTTGGGGGAGGGAACCGGAGGCGACTGCTCGGGAGGGCGGGGCCGGGATAGGCTCCGCCTCCGGAGTAGCCGCTGGCTGTAGGAGGGCGTGGTTCGTCGTGGCTCCGCCCACAAGCCGCCCTCCGCTGCCGCGCGCTGCTCGCGACCGGTTCCTCTTTACATAACGGCGCGGGGCGGCATGGGCTCGGGCTGTCGTCTCCTCCCAGCCGCCCGCCCGCCTAGACTGTCACGGGCCACGGGGTCCACAGGGGCGACAGCAGCAGCGTCCCGGGGGCGGCCCGGGGCCGCGTCCCTCCGCTGCTGTCAGGCGCTGGCGGCGGAAATGAGGCGCTGGCCGTTTTCCGAGCCGGGGTTTCCTGCCTGAGCGCCGAGAGGCCGTGCGACGCCATGGGCCGGCCGGGCCACGACCCGCAGCTTGCGCGGTAAGCGCGGCCCGCCGAGCGCGTTGGAGGAACCGGGCGGCTGCTCGCGTCCCGCTTCTGTTTTCTGGCGTTTCCTCATTCTGTTTCTCTTCCCCAATCCCAGACCGCAGTGATGTGGGCGCAGAGGTCAGTGCTTGCAGCTGGGGCCTCCGGAGAGGGGTCTGGCGGGGCGCCGCGGGAGGAACCGAGAGCCGCCCCGGGGACACAGCGTGCTTGGTCCCTGCTGGGGGGGTGGGGTGGACACCTGTGTCACTGACCTGACAGGAGGAGCAAAAACGGCCCTGGTGATCTACAGGGGTGGCATACGGATGCCTCAAGGCGAAAGCAGTCAGAGGTCGTGGCGGGGCAGGCCCATGACAGGCCAGGGCCCACTGGGGAAGTTGCAAGGGTTTTACATGCTTAGGACATTTTGTGAGCCTTCTCCCACAGGCCCCCTGGGAGGGGCCTCCGTCTGGGCCGAGGGGTGAATACATTCTGGAACTTGTGCAGTCCCTGTGAGCCACGGGGGCGGCCAGCTGGGAAGGGGCTGGCCCGTAGCAGCAGCAGCTGTGGTCTGGGTCCCTCAAGGGCTGGGCAGTGGCAGGGGAAGAAACAGAGGGTCCTAGAAAGCAGAACTTCTTCCTCCTCTGCTTTGTAAGCTACAGCCTCTGTTTCCCCGTTAAGTGAGTAAGAAGAGATTTGCGGTGCAGTTTTAATGAGGACTTGGTGTGTGGAAGGCACCTGCGCCTGGCCTGGCAGGAGAAGATCTCATTTACAGGCTGTTTCACACTGCCCTGTTTTATGGACCCCTGCTGTGGGACCTTCCTTAACTCTCCTGAGCACTGGCTGCTCTGGGGTTTCCTAAATCTTTGGGCAGGGAACTCTGAAGGACCCGGGCAGAGTCAGATGACAGCCGCTTCCTGTTCAGGTTTCTTCAGTTGACACCTACTTGTGATGACCACCAGTGCACAGAATGGCCCGAGTCATGACAAGGGTATTATCTGTTTTGTTGAGGTCATTTCTGCTCCTGTTCCTTCCTGACTCTGTGGCACCCAAGTCTGTCACCCAGTGCCTGGTCTTTCCTGTTCAAGAGACAAGTGAGGTGCATTGAGCAGCTGGACTGTGCAGTCAGCTTATGTACCTCAGGATATCTCATCCAGCTGGGCCATACCCAGGTTTCTTCCTCCTCTGGGATGGAGTTGGAGGTACTTTGGTACCCTTTCTGGCTTCCGGAGTATGCCTCTCTAGCATGAGTGATTGATAGAGAACTCTGGTGACCTCGCAGGGAACTAACTGCCTCCAGCCTGGACTTAAATGCTTTGTAGGGCAGGCCTTTGGGGTCTAGCCTACCTCTGAGGCTAGTTGGCTTCTGAATCTCCCATTCTGTGACTCTTTGGGTGGTCACTTAACCTCTCTGAGGCAATGAAGTCATCAGGAGTGGGGAGGGTTTTAACTGCTGTGGAGTCTGGCACACACAGAGATGGAGCAGATGGTATTGTTGGAATGAAAGGCCTTTCTTTGGAGCAGCACACGTGAAGAGACTCAGGCCTTAGGCAAGGTACCCCTTGAGACCTGCCCACTTTGGACCAAGTCTCTGCCCCCCTAGGGTGATTGTGTGCCATGTAGGAGCCTTTCAAGGGGAAGGCATTTGAACTAGGTTGGCTGTAGTCATGCTGGCTCTGAGGTATTGGACTTGTGTTTTACCATCTCTGAGCTCTGAAGAGGGGGTGCTGAAGGATAGAGTTGTTCTGAAATCGGCATGAGGTTAGTGCTCAATACGTTCAAGCTACTGCTATTAATTCGGGGATAGGGTGGCTGGCACTTAATTGCCAGGCTTCCTGGGAAAACGGTCCCTAGGGCCCCTGGTGTTGAGCATCTCTGGTTGGGCGGGGCAGGGCAGGAAGCAGCTTCCATCTGGAGTGTCTGGAGGGGCTGCTTGCTCCTGCCAGGCCTGTTTCCAGCCACCACCCTCCCCAAGGAAACTGAGGCTGGCAGGCTGCCTAGAGGAAATGACTCAGTGGGGGTCACTGGCTGAGTCATGCCTAATTGGACCCAGGAGTCTGCACCCCAGCTCCCAACTTCCGGGGGCTTGAGGTCCCTCAGGGACTGGGTAGGTCTCAGGCCTGGCATGTGCATGTCCTTGGCCACTGTTCAGTACCACCTGCTTGAGCCCCACGATTTAGACAACCAGTATTCCTTGGTCAGTATTTTGGGGTCCCACTGACCACCACTAGGCTGTCTAGCCCAGTGTCCCTCTTCTCACTGGGACAAGAAACAGGTCCCTAAGGGACCTGATGGCCTGCCTGCCCCACCCTGGCCAGCCGGAAACTCAGCAGCTGAGCAGATGGCTGAAAGATTTTTTCCTCCCACACAACCCTGTCAAGGGTCAGCAGGGGGGCCAGTTCTCGGTCTTCCTTGTGAGCCAGGCCTGGAGCCCCTTGGGGCCTGTCCGGATGTGCCCCCCAGCCGCTGTGGGGAACAGGGGGTGCAGCTTGGTCCCCAGGGAAGCCTGGAGGAAGGAAGTGTGTGCCCTGCTTGTGGGGCTGACTCACGGCAGCTGATTGGGGGTGGGGCTAGACTTTGGGGTCAGGGCTCAGTGTGGCCTCTTGATGTAGGAGGTAGACCTACCTTTCAGACCCCCCACTGGTGGCATCGCCATAGAGTCCTAAGGACTCATGTGGGTGGGAAGGGGTACACAAGGGCCAGAGGCTGTCAGTGCATTCTCCTTAAAGCCCTAGACAGTTCAGGGGAGGCTCTCTCTGATAGCAGGGTACATCTTTTGCCACCACCTCTGCCACTGCCCTCTCTGAGGTTGGTGAAGGAAGCCTTGTCTGGTAAAGAGAGGTACACTTCTCTTGGGGGCTAGTCCCTTGCTCTCCCCACCTCTTGGAGCCTACTTGGGGTAGTGGCTATTTGGAGTGTCAAGTTGCCAGGGGCGGGGTGCAAATGGGAGTTAGGGTATGTGCACTGGGTCTTCTCAGCTCTGCAGCATAGAGTCAGTTTGGAGACCTCCTTGGAGGAGACCACCTTTAGAAAAGGGTGGTATGGGGCTTCCTGTCCCAGCATCTAGGAGTGGGGCAGTCACAACTCTTGGGTACACACACACACACTGAGCAGCTCTCCCTGCCCTGGCAGGTGGAGTGCTCCAGGTGTCCTCTGCACCTGTGAGATGGGAGTGGTGGCCAAGCTGAGAGGCTGCTGAGCCATCTTTTCAGTCATGGGCTGGGTGGTCCCAGAGTCCCTTCCAGCAACCTTCCATCTCGCTGACTGGACAGGCCCTCTGTATCCTTGGGGTGGTTGTGCCTGAGCAGGAGCACCAGCCTGGCTGCAGCTCCTAGGGATCAGCACTGCCTGGCTGGGCTGCCTGTGGCTGTCTAGGATCAATGAGGGTGTTGAGATGCCACCTTGCTGACTGCAGGGAGCTAGCTGCCCTCTTGTTCGCCATGGAAACTGGGGATGGGGGAACTATCTCCATAGGACACAGCTCTTCTCGTCACTGTGGCTGAGTCCAGGTGGAGGCTATATCTTCTCTGTGGAGAAGAGCAGGAGAGGAGAGCCGTACTTACAGAGCCCATCATCCTGAGGCTGAGCTCTGCTCCTCCCTTCTCCCAGCTTCTCCATCCTGTCCCAGGGTTGTCACAGTTGAGCAGCTGTGTTTCATCTCTTAGCACATGGAAAGTGTTCAGTTAGTCACTGGAGGGGACCATCTTCTTGCTGCCTTGCCCCCCTGCCATCTAGCCTGGAGTCACCTTGGCCTGGGACAGCCTGTGTCCCACAGTCATGCTACCCATGCTGCCTGACCCAGAACTGGGTTCCTCCTGAGGCTTGGGCTTTGCAAGTGGGTGGCCTGACTCACCTCCACTGCTCTTCTCAGTGTCAGGGACAAGCAACAGTTATTTTCTCCACCCTGTGCCCACCTACCACAGTTTTTAGAGTACCACTGGCAGGTACCTGTTAACACCTGCCTTCCTGTCCTGCTGCCTCCGGGTAGGATGGGGTGGAGGTAGCCCCAAGGGCTGTGGGAGTAGAGCCCCAGGAGGTGCTCTTCTCCCCCCAGGGGTGTTCTCAGTGTCTCCTGTTGGAGCTGAGGGTAGACAGGATGTGACCTGAGACTGGAGCACCAGCCTGCCTTGCTCAATTGCAGAGGCACCTGGGGCATTTGTTCTGAGTGGGCCATGGTCGTGGCAGGAGCACCTCAGCCTAGTAGAGATGGATGGTAAACAGTATACAGTATTCCTGGCTCCAGCCTGTGCTTGTGAGCAGGCCGGATGGGTCTATCCCCTCTAGATGATTGTGGGACCTGGAGCAAGCCCACCTCCAGTGCCTTAACCTGGGCCTAAGGACAGGACACCCAGCTAATGAAGATCCAGGGAGCCTAGAGTAGAGCCATACATTTTAATACAAGTGGATATACTTTCTTTGTACACAGTTGGTAGGTTTGTGTAGTGATATAGATATGAATAATTTGCATTGGTATGGATTTTGCTTTATTAATACAAATTTAAGGTCAATTATGTTATATGTATATGTATTTCTGATCTTGATTAAGGTATTGTATTGTGTAGTTCATTTAAAAATGTAATGTATAATTAGGAAATATAGGTTGTTAATGGATAATCATCAATAATAGTCAAGCTTATAGTCATGTTAGTTAGATTTTCTAGTTAGATTATTTCAGTTAGATAGGCATTCTTCATATCTTTCAAAGACTACAGAATATGGCATTTAAAATATTGTAATAACTTAGGATTTTTTTTATGACAATGAGACATGTCTGCTCCTGGCAGCACCAATCTACTTCAAGAGGAAGATGGGCATCGAAGAGGCTCCTTATGGAGTTGGTTAGCCATTTGGACAAAAAACTGCTCTTGCCTGGACTGTTGCATAAACTGGACACAAAGAACCCACAGAGAGAGGACTGCTGAACTTGCCTAAAGGTGAGATGATCCTTCAGGGTTCCTGCTCCATAAAAGAGTCTGCGAGACATTCTACAGGACACACAAAAAAGTGACTAAACTGTCTTTAAATTTTCCTGCTTCATGGAAAAGTCTGCTGGATACTATGGGTCCTCAAGGCTGAAGATGGATGCCCCAACGGTACAGAAAAACTTTGGGTAACTGTCCAGGCAGTGAGATGTCTCTGTCATTTCTAGAGTTTTGGAAATTGTTTACTTCGATTCCCCGATGGGGAGCCAAAAAAAGAAAAAAAGAAAAAGAAAAAAGAAAGGAAATTGTTTACTTCTTGTTTACGTAGTAATATATCCTTCTGGAGTCTTTGATGGAGTTGAAGAATAGTTAGATAGTTATAGTTTTCCTTTGTTATGATAAAAGATAAAGTAGATATAAATATTGTAACTGTAATTCTTGCTTGATAACTGTTTTGTTATATGTAATTTTACTATGGTAAAGTGAAAGCCTTTCTTTTTGTTTAAACAGAAAAGGGAAAATGGTGTAGGAGGTCCTTCTGTATTGTGTTGCTTTCATTGGTTATTAAAGAAACTGCCTTGGCCTATTTGATAGGGAGGAACTCAGGTAGGCGGGGAAGACAGAACAGAATGCTGGGAAGAAGAACAGAGTCAGACAGACGCCATGGTTCTCCTGCCCAAGTTGGACGCTGGTTAGACTCATGCCAGTAAGCCACAGTCAAGTGGCGATACACGTTAATGGAGATAGGTTAAACTAATATGTGAGAGTTAGCCAATAAGAGGCTAGAAATAATGGGCCAGGCAGTAATTTAATTAATACAATTTCTGTGTGGTTATTTTTGGGGCTAAGCTAGCTGGGTAGCAGGACACAGCCAGCTCGCTCCTCCTTCTGCAGGGTAGTGGCAGGGCTGCTGGTCACTTTCCACTTGAGCAGAGCTGAAACAGTCCTTCACCATTTCCACCCCAGGGGACAAGGGAAGCACGTTAGTTCTTGGGGCGCATTTGGGCTCTTTGGAGTTTCCTCTGTGAGTGCTGTACTGGTCATCCTATGGTTTCACTCCTGCACCCTAGGGATTCTGTGATGCCTAGAGTTTATCTTTGACCACCAAAGTGGTCAGAGCAGTGCTTAAGGGTGTTGGGTGCATAGCCAGTGTCACCTTTGTGAGGGGGCATTGGAGTGAGCGTACAGCTGGACCTGGCTTGCAAGAAGTGTGGAAGGTACTGCCAGGGTTTGGCTCTGTAGTTGTGCTTCTAGACCCTGATATACACAGAGTGAATAGGCACAAGTTCCAGATGAAGGGACAGGTATGGACAGAGACTTGGGTACCCAAAAGGTCGGCTAGGCAATATGATGGCTAGTGGGTGATGCTGGTCACTGGGCATCTGTGTACCTGTGTTTATCCTTAGACTGGAGTGGAGCTCAGTTGGTAGTGCCACTTTACATAGCATGTGGGAAGCCTGGGTTCCATCCCTAGGACCACAGAAACTTAGTATATTCTTGTAAACCCAGTTCTCAGAAGGTAGAGGCAGGAGGAGGCCAGCCTGAGCCATAAAGAATTCTTCATTCAGCCGGGCGATGGTGGCGCATGCCTTTAATCCCAGCACTCGGGAGGCAGAGGCAGGCAGATCTCTGTGAGTTCGAGACCAGCCTGGTCTACAGAGCTAGTTCCAGGACAGGCTCCAAAGCCACAGAGAAACCCAGTCTCGAAAAACCAAAAAAAGAAAAAAAAAAAAGAATCCTTTATTCATGCCAGGCCTGCAGAAGGATGATATTCACAAATCCAGTTTGGGCTGCGTACTTGGATTTAAGTTTTTGTGTGTTTCATCAAATCCCTGCTGTGGTAGGAAGTAGAGGAAAGCAGGTGTGCCCTGGTCCCAGGGCCATAGTCTGGATGGCCACTGACAAATCCCTATTGCTGAGGACAGATTCAAGATTTGGTACTATTCCTCTTGTGGTGTTATGAAAACAGACAGGCCTAGGGAATTGATGCAAGACTGCAGCCCAGTGGCCCTTGCAGTCTGTGGATGGGGCCAGAGCTATGATGTGTGCACTCAGCTTGTGGGTCATCCGGGCTATGAAGGCTGCGACTGTCTCTCCTGTGTCAAAGCCTGGTGTGCGAGGGGAGGGGGTATAGCTCTGATCAAGGCTCGGATCCCCCAGGCAAAAGGTGCTCCCTATGAGGGGTGGGCAGAGTGAGATGGGCTTGGTCAGATGTGGTCTATTCCTTTCTTCCTCCTGGCTTTTACTGCTTACTATGTGCAAAGCACCTACTGTGTGCTAAGAACCTTATGGCATGGCATGCAAAGTGCTGACAGAGTGCAGAGTGTACCCCAGTGAGTGCACAGGCCTCTGCACTGGAACTGAAGTGTCCTGTTAGGTGCTGGAATGGGCTGGCCACCCTTGTCTGTTCTGGGTCTTGCAGTACACAGGCCACAGCAGTAGGGACAGTAGAAAGAGCCCCATTTCTGGGCCTAGCTGTTCCCCTCTAGTCCTGGCAAACATTATTTATTTGTTTATTTTGGTTTTTTGAGACTTTTTTTTTCTGTTTTTTTGAGACAGTGTTTCTCAGTGAAACAGTTCAGTCCTGGCTGTCCTGGAACTTACTCTGTAGAGCAGGCTGGCCTTGAACGCAGAGATCCGCCTGCCCCTGCCTTCCAAATGCTGAGATTAAAGGTGTGCACCACCACCGCCCGGCTGCAAACATTTTTAAAAATGATTTACTAATTTTATTTTATACACATTGGTGTTTTGCCTGCATTTATGTCTGTATGCGGGTGTCACATCACTTTGAGCTGATTACTGACAGTTGTGAACTGCCATGTAGGTGCTGGGAATTGAAGCCAGGTCCTCTGGAAGAGTAGGCAGTACTCTTTCTGCTAGGCCATCTCTCCAGCTTCCTAACAAACATTTAATGAGATTGAAATTGGGGTTCAGAGAGATGCAGTCTGGTGTCAGTGGCCACACAGCCAGTGCCTGTTCCTCTTTGCATTGAGCTCTGGGGAAACAGGTTAGTTTGTTGTTTGGAGATTGGTCTAATGAAACCCAGGATGGCCTGGAGTTCACTGTGTAGCCAAGGATAATCTTGAACTTTTTTTTTGTTGTTGTTGCTTTGTTTTGTTTTGTTTATTTTTTTTAATTTTTTTTTTTGGTTTTTCGAGACAGGGTTTCTCTGTGGTTTTGGAGCCTGTCCTGGGACTAGCTCCGTAGACCAGGCTGGTCTCGAATTCACAGAGATCCGCCTGCCTCTGCCTCTCGAGTGCTGGGATTAAAGGCGTGCGCCACCACCGCCGGGCCGATCTTGAACTCTTGATCTTCCCTGGCTGGGATTACAGGCACATGCTACCACACCAGCTAAGGTTTAAATATCTTGTCTGTTCCCTGGTGTATTCCTGGGGCCGACTGCAGTGCCAGGTACACAGTAGGCCCTCAGTATATTGTGTGGAATGACTGAGGGGGTGATGAATGATGGAAGTGAGTCTTGTAAACAGGTCCTTGCAGCTCGCCTATGACAGGCAAGCTAGGTGTTCACTCAGGCTGTGCTTCAGGGATGTGCCTGTGCCTGGCTCCTCCATGCTGATCTTGTCCAGGCACCAAGGACAGTACAGTGGTGATGATCCACTTGGACATCTTGATTGTCTTGCACCTGTGTCTGCCTGAATGACTCCTGCATCCGGCCTAGAGAAGCCTACATCACTGTGAGTCTGGCCAGTACAGGCTGCATTTCATCTTTAGTGTGGCTGTTACCATGCTTGCTGCAGCATTTAAATGAGGACAGCAGCCAACCACACTGAACTTTCCAGATTCTAGGCCATTCTTAACTGAGTCTTTGTAATACTCTGAGGATGACTTCCCCTTTGACAGGGGAAGCTGAGGTAGAGAATCACTTGAGGTCACTCAGGATCAGATATAACTAGTAAAAGATGGGACTGGATTTTAGATGCAAGATTGAATCCATGTTCCCAACCGTGTTTTCTAGAGATGGGTAGTAATCAGCTAACTCAGTTACTTATCTGGACTTCAAACCTGCCCCCACAGTCTGCTATTTCAGGATAGGTCTGCTGGCTAGCCTTTCTTGACCACCCTTAAATGTGTTACTGTGCCTGTAAAAACTAGCTGGATAGAGACCTGTGGGCCTTGATTTGTGTACTGCATAAATAGGGTCATGCGGGGTGGACTGTTAGGTTTGGTTTTGGGGTGACCTTGGAACTATAGGGCAGGCCTAGTGCCCTAGCCTCCCCCCAACTTTGCCTGTTTAGTCAGGGTTGCCAGCAACAGCAGGGAGCTGTAGTCAGGGCTCTACTTTGAAAACCGTTAGCAGGCCGGGCGATGGTGGTGCACGCCTTTAATCCCAGCACTTGGGAGGCAGAGGCAGGCGGATCTCTGTGAGTTCGAGACCAGCCTGGTCTACAAGAGCTAGTTCCAGGACAGGCTCCAAAACCACAGAGAAACCCTGTCTCGAAAAACCAAAAAAAAAAAAAAAAAAAAAGTTGTCTTGCTTCACAGAACCCACCACAGGTAATGAAGCGCCTGGGTTTCAGTCTTTAGCAGCCCTGGTGTCAGCTTTTACTTTGGGTGTGCTGTAGTAGCTTGTTTTCTGGTGGGCAGTTCCACTCCCCATGGTCAGCGAAGGCTTAAAAATACTAAATGGAAAATTCCGGAAAACCCCACGCAAGGCTGAGTGGTGCTGAGCTCTGGGAGCCCCTCTGAAGGAGGCAGCTCCTCCCTAGTGCGTCTCGCCGACCTACTGTCTGTCTCCACTTTGTATGCACCGCCCGCCTGCCCGCCTTCTGGTTTGCCGGTTTCCACGTGCGGGGTTCCCTGGGTGGCCGCGGGGGCGGGACGTTCCCTGGCTCACTGCCCTCTGTCCTGTTTTGCAGCTCGGCCGTCCCTCCTCGCTCTCCGCCATGAACGGGCCCACCGTGCAGCCGTCCCGCACGTCCTCTGCACCCGCGTCGCCGGCGTCCCCGCGCGGCTGGAGCGACTTCTGCGAGCGGCACGCAGCGGCGGCGGCGCGGGAGCTGGCCCGCCAGTACTGGCTCTTCGCGCGCGCTCATCCACAGCCGCTGCGTGCCGACCTGGTGTCGCTGCAGTTCGCCGAGCTTTTCCAGCGCCACTTCTGCCGCGAGGTGCGCGAGGGCCTCGCGGGTCCACCGGGCCGCGACTACCGCGCCACTGCCCCGCACCACCGCGCTGCGCTGCCCAAGGCACGCAGCTCCGAGGACCTGGGCCCGCGACCTTCCTGCGCCCTGCAGCACCTGCGCCGTGGCCTGCGCCAGCTATTCCGCCGTCGCTCGGCTGGGGAGCTGCCAGGGCCTGCCAGCGACACCAATGATACCGATAACGACAACTCCGCCACCAGCAGGCCAGGACCAGCCCGCAAGCTGCTACCCTGGAACCTGCGGGAGCCAGCAGCGGAGGTGCTCAAGGAGGCGGCGCTGCGTTACAGCCTGGCGGATGAGGCGGCCATGGACAGTGGTGCACGCTGGCAGCGGGGTCGCCTGGTGCTGCGGGCCCCGGGTCCAGGCCATGGCCGCCTGCTGCAGCTCTTCGACCCTCCCAAGGTGAGCGCCCTACACTGTATGCCCATAGTTCGGCAGGCCTCCGTGACCCCGACTTATCCAGGGCAGTGAGTCAGCGACTATGGAGAGTTAAAGGCTGCCTTGGGCTCTGTTCACTCTGTCGGTAGGTTAGAGCAGATAGGTAAAAGTCTTTGAAAGTCCAGATCCAAATGACACCGACAGAGGAGGTTTTAGTAAGTCCTTTTAGGCTGAACGGTACCCCTGCTGTGTCCACCTGTTGTCTCTTTTCTGAGAAGTTTGTTCTGTCTTGGCTGGTGGCCTGGGCTTCACTCTTACTCTGCCGGCAGGCAGGCAAGGCCCAGGGTATTAGTGCTGTGCTGCGGTGGTAGCCATCCCTTCTGCCTGGGTGTGTGAGGCCTGGCTGTCTGCCTTGATTTTCTCTCTGTTCTGTGATCCCATTCAGCATGACAGCTTGGCTGTAGGGTGACAGTGATATGAGCCCAACCCCGAGGCACTGATGGTCATGCGGTGCAGACCAGTGGTCACTGGACAAATACTTACTAGGCACACATTAGGGACTGGGAAGCTGCCCTTCTAATGGGAGCTGTGGAAGGAGCGAGCATTGTGGCACAGGAAAGGCAGTTGGAGGGCCTTGAAAGACAATCTTCCCTACCAATGGCTGTCTGTGGTGCTGCTCTGAAGCTCTGAGTTCCATGTGTGCCTCTTAGTGACCAGAAGGACCTGCATTTCCCCACCCTCTGCCTTCTCTCTCCAGTGCAGAGTCTGGTTTTGTTTTTGAGATAGGGTCTTATCTAGCCTAGCCTAGTCTTGAAATAGCTATGTAGAGGATGATCTTGTCTCCTACCTCCTGGATGCTGGGATTATAGGCATGCCCACTGGGTCTGTTCTGTGTGAACCTGGGCGTTGTGCATGGTCAGCAGGACTCTACTCACTAAGCCACGGTCTCAGCCCCTATGTATTTACTTATTTTTTAAGATTCACTCTTTTGAGTACATTGGGTTTCGCCTATATGTATGTCTATATGAGGACGCCAAATCCCCTGGAGCTGTAGTTACAGACAGTTGTAAACGGCTGTGTGGGTGCTGAGAATTGAATCCCAGTTCTTTAGAAGAGCAACCAGTGGTCTTAACTGCTGAGCCACCTCTCCAGTCCCCTATAGTGTTGAACTTTTTGAACTTTTGTGTTCTTTTCAGTGCAAGCACTAGCCCATAACTGGTTTAGCGATCACCTGTTGTTGAGTGGTTTGGTGGTTTCTACCTCAGTGCCTTCCCCATCCCCTATTTACACCCCCCCTCCCCCGGAGAGAAGGTCTTGCTGAGATCCTCTTGCATCAGCCTCCCAAGTGCTGGGACTACAAATATATGCTCCTATACTTGGCTTTTTTGGGATTTTTCTGAATAATGTCATAGTGACATTTCGATATAAGTTTCTGCAGGGCATGTATTTTTGTTTCTGTTGGGTGTATTCCTGGAAATATTGCTTCCAACATCATGGCTTTTTCCAAGTGGCTGTGCCAGTTGGTGTCCCTAGTGGTAGTGACTGAGGGATCCCTGCCTTTACAGCCTCACTTACTCTTGAACCTGGTCAGTTCCAATGGACATGTCCTGGTGTCTCAGGACTGTTAGTGTCTCCTGATTACTGTGATTTATTCTTTTGTGAAGAGCCTGTTTTCTTTCTTTGTGTGTCTGCATCTGTATGTTTGGGTATGCATGTGTGCATGTATGCATGCATGCGGAGGGCGGAGAATGACCTTGGGGGCCTTTGTTCTCCACCTTATTTTTAAAGACAAGGTGTTTGAACCTGGAGCTCATCAATTCAGCTAGCCCACCTGGCCAGGGAGTCCCAGGGGTCTGTCTGTCTCTTCCCTTTGCTGGGCTGTGCCCAGCTATTTCCAGGATTGTTGGGAGTTCTCGTGTTTGTGGGTCATGCTTTTCGAGCTGAGCCATTCCCTTGGCCTGGGTTCCCTTTCTTAGGACTTCCCAGGCTTCAGTGTGCAATGGCCCTCTTCTGCTGCAGATGTCATGTCGCACAGTGAGGACTGCCTCTTTACCAACACACGTTCTCGCCTTTGATGTTGATCAGTCACTGTAATTTAGCCTGTGCAGGGATGGGAGTGTTGAGGTCAGGGAATAACTGGCAGGAGTCAGTTCTCTCCTTCTACCACCTGGGTCTCTGGAATGCTTAGTGGCAAGCACCTTCCTTTACTTGCTGAGTCATTTTGACAGATTATTTTTTTGAGACACCATCTCCATATGTAGCTGAGGTTGGCCTTCAACTCTTCAATCTCCTGCCAAGCGTCCTAAGTGCTGGAATTACCGGTGTGCACCACCACACTGGTTAAGAAGCTCCTCATTTCATTGCTTTCTGTATCCTGCTGAAGAAATCTTGACCCACCCCAGGCTTTGTGGGCACTTTGTCTTTATTCCTGGAACTTTGCTGGAGGCCTTCTCAATATGGCCATGGGCATCTTGGGCTGAGTTTGTATATGGGACTGACGCGGGCTACCACACTCTGCCAGTGGATATGCGGCTGTGTGCTGGGGAGACTTTCCTGTTAGTCCAAGGCCACTTGATGCTGAAGCGCCCATCTGTAGGGATGTGTTTCTGGAAGTCTTCTGTTCTGCTGGCCAATATTCTGGCTTATGCCAACACCACTGTTTAATTTGCCAAAGTTTCCTTGCCTTTTCCCCCTCACCCTAGACAGGGCCTCACTTGGTGGCCTGGGTAGATCTGGAAATCATCATCTAGCACAGGCTGGCCTTCAGATGAAGGCAGTTTTCCTTCTCTAGCCCCCTAAGTGACTCCTTGTGAATCTGGAGGGACCCTGCTGACTGGCAGCAGGGGACAGCTGGCTAAAGGCCCCAAGGTGGAAGGTGTGGAGCATATTTGAAGGAAGAGTCGGGAAAGCTGCCAGGTTGGGTGGAGGCACCCTGAGGACTTAGTGCTGTGCTCCTAACAAGCACACGGGTGAGAGAACACTTCTCCTTATTCATAAGGAGCCCTGGAAGGAGAGAAAGCCTAGGTCTACTGTAATCTCCATTGATGGGAAACGAAGGTATTAGATCAAGGTCAGTCTTAGTTACATATCAAAATGGGGTTAGCCTGGGCCTCAACAACAGACAAAAACCTAAGGCTGGGCATGATGGACACCCCCTCTCAAATTATCCCAGTACTCTGGAAGCTGGGGCAGGAGGATTGCCTGTCCAAGTTGAGCCTAGGATACAAAGTAAGCCCATCTAAAAAAATAGAATCAGACATCTTGAGACTGTGACATAGGAGGGTCCCTGTACCTGGTCTTACCTGTATGGTCTAGTAGAGACCAGAGGACATCACTGGTTGAGTGGCCTCTGCAGTCTCAGGGCAGTGGCCGGGGATGCTGTGTGGGTGTGGTAGACAGTCATATTTCAACAGTGCCCCAGCTGGAGGTGCCATTGTGGTACCATAGGGAGCCCCAGCCTTTGCACCCCGAAGGGACTACCCCAAAGGTCCCTACCGCTTGGCCCAGTTGGTAGGGGTGGTTTCCAGGCCTGGTGACTTCCATGGCACCTGTGCTGTCCTCTTAGCCCCTTAGAGCAGCAGGTTAGACCAGGCCCAGTCTCACTTTGAGACGGAAGGTCTAGTGTCACCACTCCCTGTGGCTTCTGTGGTGTCAGGAACAGGAGTGACTTCAGAGTTTGCCCTGGTCGGGCCTGCAGGAGCTGTTGCTTAGAAAGGTTTCACAGCTGGTGGTGGAGTGAGGTTTGGAGTACTGTAGGAAGGGAACGGGTGTAAGACATCCAATGCCAGGAGTCTCTTAAGTATGGCTGTGTGGCCCGAAATAGGTGCTTCAGAAGAAGCTAGAGTGGTGATGATCAGGAGAGCCATGCACTTGCTGGGCACAAGGACAGGAGGCTAAGAGGCCTGAGGAGCCCAGGGCATACAGGGACCTTGCCTCCCTTCCTCCTTGCTGTGTGGGAAAGAGGAAGCAGAAAGAAAGGGCTGGCCACTGCCGGCCTGGCGGTTTCCTCTGGGCTGGGGAGGAGGTGGCGGGGAGGTGGCAGGAAGCCCTATTCTGTACCCACCAGCTCTGCCGGGTTCCAGGCTCTGTGGTCCCACAAGCCCCACCCCCACCTCCGCCCAGCCATGGGAAAGGCACTTGACCCTTGAAAGACAGGCCTGGCTTTGGACCTTTGCAGCTGCTGTCCCTGGTGCAGTGACTTTCCCTGTGACAAGCACTATAGCTGATTCAGCCATGGAGTCCTCCCTAAATCCCTTTGGGGGCCCATCATGACGTCAACTCCCATAGAAGAAGACTGGTCCAAGTCTAGAGGTGGAGGAGGCAGAAATGGGATATTGTGTGAGCATATGGCAGGGGACATTAGGGTTGGGATTATGTTTGAACCCCTAAATGTGCAGGTGGCTTTCACTGCCACCACCTTCATGGAAGTTGGCCCTGTTGCTTTGTGGAAAGCCATCAAGGAGTCAGAGCTATGGGCTCAGTGTTGGGATCATGGCTAAAGGCAGTGTGATGGACACTGGGGAAGGGGCACGTCTGAGCTCATATTTTGGCTTATGTCTTTGGTATGTAGCTCTGGGCTGACTTTCTGAGTCTCAGTTTTCCTGTATGGTAGACAGAGTGCATTGGTATATTACCATCTTGAGGTGCAGAAAAGACTCCTTGCATAAAAAACTCCAGACCCCAGAACTGGGTTTCCCAGGTGCCCTCCCCAGTTAGTAGCCTGATGGCCGCCACACTGGGGAAATCCCCAGCCCACTGCTTTGTGAATGGAAAAGGAAGCAAAAGTTCCAGAAGGGCTCCAGCATGGCTTCATGGGCAGAGGGACTTCTAGCCCTCCTTCTTCTCTCTCTTCTGGCTAAGGCTGGGATGAGTGGACAGAGACCCTCCTGGAAGAGACAGGACTCCTGGCCCTGGCACCAACACAGCAAAACTCTTGCCTCGAGGCAGTTGTCTGGAAGGGGCCACATGGTCTCAGAATGCTGCCACCATTTAGGAACTGACAAGGATTGTCCAAAGAGACCAAATCACAGATGGATTCCCTAGACTCCCCCTCTCCCTGACATCTCAGTTAATGGCTTTATTTAACCGTGTCTCCACCTGGCTTCTTCCAAGAGACTATCTACTACTCTGCAGTGTGCCAGGCTCTGAAGCTGGCAGCTAGAGGCTTCCAATATAGGGGACTTCAGCCCATGTGGTCCAGTGTCCATCACAAAGTGTCAGTATGACAGGCGTGTTCCAGCCCTGCATCATGTGCACCCAGGTCAGATACCTGCGATGTCTCCCCAGTGCAGTTGATTCTGCACTGAGCATTGCTTATCTGAGTGTCTCCTTGGATGGAGTTACCAGAGAGAGCCAGTCTTGGGCCCAACTCCTCACCCCCAGGGTTCAGGGTCCATTGGAAAATGATCTGGCTACTAAGACATTCACTAGTTCAGAGTGGTGTGGTCATCACCACCCTCTCCTAGAATATTAGCCAAAGGATTCAAGCTGGAAATAGCCTTTGTATATCTGTATTGTATCCCTTAGGTTTCCAAGTTACATCCATAATCTTATTTCGTTTAATGGCCAAGTAATAAATATTCCCTTGTATGGTTTCCCCACCCCCAAATCATGAGTAAGTGGAAATTAGGCTGTTTCTGCTTGGGGAGTTTTGGCAAATAATGCTTTGAACACCTGTTTGATGTGTCTAGTAGGTTTTTCACTCCACAGTTAGCATTCTGATGAGCTGCAAAATTACAACATAATGTGGCGTCACAGACAGGCATCCTCACTGCCTGGTCACCCCACGTCTCCATATTAGCTGCAGCTGTCGGGGTCTGAACCAGACTGGACTTGGTTCTATAGCTAGCTAAGGGTGTCTCTCCAATGCTCAGTGACCATTCCAGTGTTTGCTGTATCCTTTACCCAGCGGCACTAGCACTATGAGTCACCTGGTCACCTCCTCCCCCTCTTTACACTATGTAGCTCAAGCTAGCCTGGAACTTGTAATCATTTTGTCCCAGTTTATGGCTTTTATTATGTGTCTGTGCACATGTGTGCTCTGGTACCTGTAGAGATCAGAAAAAGGTGTTGGAGCCTTTGGCCGTCAGGTAGGTGCCACAAACTGGACTTGGGTACTATAGACGAGAACAAAGTTCTTTTTTTATTTCTTTATTTTTATTTTATGTGTATTGGTGTTTGACCTGTATAATATGTCTTTGTGGAGCTGGAGTTACAGTTGTGAGCTGCCATGTGGAGGATGTTGGGAATTGAACCCAGGTCCTTTGGGAGAGCAGCCACTGTGCTATCTCTAACTTCAATATAAAGTGCTCTTAACTGCAGAACTGTCTCTTCAGTTCTGGTTATCTATTTTTTTTTTTCAAGACCTGGCTTCTCTGTGTAGACCAGGCCGGCCTCCAACACAGAGCTTGCCTCTGCTTCCCAAGTGCTGGGATTAAAAAGGTGTGTGCCATCACGTCCAGCTGCCTTTCTCTCTTTGCAAAGTTTTATTCCTATACCATAAAATTTTCCTGCTTAAAGTGAACAATGCATTGTTGTTGTTGTTTTTTTAGCATATTTACACAATTGTACAACTGTCTAATCGCAGAATATCTCACTTGAGAGGACTGTGCCTCTTTTAGCAGTCTATTCCCTATGGGCTGTCTATTCTGTGGATTCTGTTTCCGTTTTTTGGTCATTGGAGCTTCAGCCTGATGATGCATGCTGGGCAAGGATCTGTTACTGAGCTACACCCCAAACCTTCCCACTGCTTTAGGTCTCAGCAGGCCTTGACTTTGTTTCTCTGTCCCTGGTTTTTATGGTGCTGGGGACTGAACTAGGGCTTTGTGCATGTGCGGCAACACTGCCAACCAAGCTACACGTTCAGCCTGTATCATGTCTGTGCTACTGGTTTATATGTCCTTTATATGTCATGGCCCTGGTCCTGTCACATGTCAGCTCTCTGACATGAGGTTCTTTAGGTCTCAGGGTCATTACTTCCTGTCTAGCCTTAATTTTTACCCCACAAAGGTTTCTTCTGAGGACTCCAACATCCACCTTGCCTTGACAGGCAGAGTTCTGGGCCTCCCTTATGCTTATGAAGCGTGCCTGTGGATTCCCTATGCTGGAAGCAGTTTCCTGAGGAGCTCTTTTTAATAGGGGGATTCTCCCTACCACATATAAATATAGCCTTACATGATATCAAGGTGTGTGTGGGGGTCACTCTGGAACTTTCTTGCTCCTTGGTCCCACTGGGTCTCTCCCTTCCACCATGACTTAAAAGTTTTGTTGTATTGCTAGCCTGCAAGCCCATTCCTTGGAAGCACTATGCTGGGCAGCCTGTGTTCCAGTACTGAGGCTGTCTTATCTAGCCATGGCTGCTCTGGCTATTATGTGACCATTGCTTTTTGGCCTCTGGGGCCACTCTGGACCATGCTGCCCACCCAGGGACTGCAGAGCTTTTGCCAAGGGGCCTTGGTGCTCAATCTTTGACCTGTAGGAAACCCGGGGGGGGGGGGGGGGATGCTAGCAGGGCCAGTCCAAGCCCGACTGGCAGGTGCTGTGAATCTGGAATTTGTAGACTTTCTTACTTGACCCTAAGTAGCCTAGAATGGGAATAAAGTCCAAGAAAGAAGACAGAGTCAGGAAGATGAATGGGTTCAACAGACTGCTGCTGGACTTGTCAGAGTCCTTCTTTGGACTGACTTCTTGTCTGCTTGGCTCCCAGATGTCTCTGTAATCTGACTGGAATCTATTTGGAACAAAGTGGGGTATTTGTGTTTTTGTTTAGAAAAACAAGGCTTCCTATTATCTGGAGGTTAGCCTCTGTCTCCCTAGTGCAGTACCTGATGCAGGCTGGATTTTGATAGGATCGTCCCAACACTGGAGTGGGTGTTTTCCATCACACAGGGCTCTAGGATGGCATTGGGGGTAGGAGAAGGCAGTCACGAATGGCAGGACTCAGTTGGCCCAAAGCCTTCTCAGCTCTCTCCTCCTAGACTAGTGAGTCCCTAGTCCTGTCCTCAGGTCACAAGGTGGTAGGAGCCGGGCTCTAAACTGGGTGACTGCAGTGAGGCTGTGTCCTGTTATGACATTGGAGAGGTTCATTAGGCACTGTTTTGGAGGAAGGCTATTGTCATGGTCCCCCTGGCTCCCCTTTCCCTCAGGCTTCTACCTGTGTAGAAGTTCGTGGCTGTTTTCTGAGGATTTCAAAGCAGCCACAGTCTCCTTTCTTGGGTAGGTGTGACTTCCCTGGGCTATGTGCCTTCAGGGCCCCAAGGGAAAGCAGCAGTCTGCTGAAGATACTGTTGTGTACCAAGAAAGATCCTTGCTGCCCCTTGACACATGAAACTGTGTGGCTTTAAGAGTGGCCAGGAATCAGTTCAAGGACCCAAGAGGAGGCTAGTGAGTCAGCCTCTCATTTCCCAGCAGGCTGGGGGTGCAGTGGCTGGTGGCAGGACTCCTGACCTCTGGCTCCTTCCTGTTGTATGATTGCTGGGGCTATAGACGGGCAACTGCAGTGTGCTATGGCCCATGCAGAATTGACTGGCATCCTGGAAACATCTCAGGCCTTTTCTCCCACCATCAATCTACATTAGCGGTCAGGAATAGTTTGGAAAGGGCAGCTTGGGGATGTAGAGTAAGGGGCAGAGCAAAGTAGAAGGCCAAGATTCACCGTGGAAATGCAATGATCAGATTTGACTGAGTTCTTGGCTTGGAAGTAGACGGTATGGAACATAGTAGTTGGTGCTACTCTACTTCCACTTAGAAATCTCAGTGGGCCTGGCCACTTCAGTCCCACCCACAGCTATTCTGAGCTGGGTCTAGGGAGAGCTGCTTATTGGGCAGGCTTGACCAGTGAAGCACATTGGTAAGGAAGATTCCAAGGCTTCCAAATGGCTTTTGGCTAGAGACTCACACCACCCCCGTCCCCTTAGTAGTCCAACCAGATGGGCCATAGGCCAGTACCTGTGTGCCCTGTCCCTGGCCTAGTACAGGTTCAGACACCCCACCCAGCAGGTAACTCACAACAGGCACTGTGGTGCTGATCCTATTAAAGCTTGCACCAGGAATTGGGAAGAACCCCAAGTCTGGTCGGCAGACAGCAATTGTAGACAGGTGTAGGAATCATGTCTTCCCCATTTGGCCCATCTCCAGCAGCTCCCCGTCACTCCTGTAACAGGCAGGTGACCAAGCTGATGGCACTGGGGTGGACTTTGTTTTAAGCTGGGGCAGGGCAAGAAGCAGAGTAAAAACCCAGGCTCTGATGTACTTGACCTGGTACTCTCTCCTGTCCTGGGACAAAAGCCATAAAGGGAGGGGAAGAGGCCTGTCAAGTCCTTTGTCCTTCCTTCTTCTCTGGCTCTCCCAGTAGCTTATCTTAGCTTCTGCTGGGAGCTGGTCCTCAGCCATCTCAGCAAGTAAGAACAATCTTATCACCAGAGGAAATAAGAACTAGAGGGCAGGCAAGGGGAGGGCTTCCCTCCTAGAAACAACTACCTGGTCTGGGTCTTAAGGTACCCTGGTCCTGAGCTTTGCCCTGGAAACTGGCATCTGTGCTGCCAGACAAACACATTAAGGTGGCATCTCCCAGGCATGTCGTGTAGCCAATTGCATTGACTCCTTCAACTGACTGTTCTGGGCTAGGCTGAATCTACTGGGCAGTAGGGTAGGGGAGGTCAGGAGCTTCCTGATTGGAGAGAGCTAAGCTGTAGAAGGGTGTTCTGTGCCTCCTCCTCCTAGTAGTGAGAGACTGCAGACAACACTTGAGAGGCCTGAGGTAGGGGAAAGCCTCCATGGGTTCACAGAGTGATGCCCCCTGCTCCCATTTTCCTAGAGCTCAAAGCCCAAGCTCCAAGAGGCCTGCTCCAGGATCCGGGAGGTCCGGCCATGTACACGCCTGGAGATGCCCGACAACCTCTATACCTTTGTGCTGAAGGTGAGTGCTGGGGCTATGGCTCCCTGGGAGACGCTGCTCTCTCCCCAGATGCAGAACTGTATGCTGTCTCTATGCAGGTGCAGGACCAGACAGACATCATCTTCGAGGTGGGAGATGAACAGCAGCTGAACTCATGGCTAGCAGAGCTCAGAACTAGCACAGGCCAAAGGTGAGGCCTGCCCCCTGCCCAGCCTAGCTATGGTCCTCCCTGCTGGCTCCCTCCTCACCCAGCCTCTTCCCCTACAGGTTGGAGTGCACGAACACAGAGTTACCCCTTTCCTTTGTGGCAGAGCCTGGTCCAGCCAGCTCTCCAAGGGGAAGCACAGACTCCCTGGACCAAGGTATGTGCCAGACCCTTGGCCTCAGTTGTCTTGGACATGTGGCCCCCACACGTTACCACCACCATCTTTCTGCTAGGTGCTTCACCTGGAGCAGTGTTGGACCCGGCCTGCCAGAAAACAGATCACTTCCTATCCTGCTACCCTTGGTTCCACGGCCCTATCTCCAGGGTAAAGGCTGCACAGCTGGTTCAGCTGCAGGGCCCTGATGCCCATGGTGTGTTCCTGGTGCGGCAGAGTGAGTCCCGGAGAGGGGAGTATGTGCTCACATTCAACTTACAGGGCAGAGCCAAGGTAGGGTCAGGAACGTGGTGGGCTGGGATGGGAGGAATGCAGCCTGGGCAGCAGGCTGACCTCCGCCTCTTTTCATAGCACCTCCGCCTGGTGCTCACAGAACGTGGACAGTGCCGTGTGCAGCACCTGCACTTTCCCTCGGTGGTGGACATGCTCCGTCACTTCCAGCGGTCCCCCATCCCACTTGAGTGTGGAGCAGCTTGTGATGTCCGGCTCTCCGGCTATGTGGTAGTTGTCTCCCAAGCACCAGGTAGGAACCCCGAAGTTTTTGTCAAGGGGTGGTATCGCAGAAGTACACAAAGCTTGTCTGGTGCATTTTCTTCACTGTTGAGACTCATCCATGTCACCTCTCCAGGTTCCTCCAACACGGTCCTCTTCCCTTTTTCCCTTCCTCACTGGGACTCGGAGCTGGGTCTTTCCCACCTCAACTCTTCTGGCATCCCCCCAAGCCTTGGCGCAGAGGCTCTACCTGGCCGAGTGACACCCCCAGAGCAAATCTTCCACTTGGTGCCTTCTCCTGAGGAACTGGCCAACAGTCTGCGGCACCTGGAACTGGAGCCTGTGAGCAGTGCCCGGGACTCAGACTATGGGATGGACTCCTCTTCACGGAGCCACCTTCGGGCCATTGATAACCAGTACACTCCTCTCTCACAGCTGTGCAGGGACGCAAACTTGTGAATGTAACCATCGTCCTCTCCTCCAGAGAGCTACAGGCTGTTATCAGCCTTCCCCAGCTCAGATGTGTTCTCTACCAGGCTGCCGCAGGCTTTCTGTCAGCCACAGCTAGCCCCTGGCTTTCTCCCACTGTTTACAGATGGAGTTCTTGTGCACAAGTGCCACTAGCTGATACCCTAGGCCCAAAGCTGGCAGTGGAAACTGGTAGTCAGAGCTTATGACAGACTTCCTACCAAGTAGGCTCCCTGGGAAGCACAAAACACTAACAAGTCCTGTCTCTTTCCCCATAGCTTCAGTTCCACAGCTGATGGATGCTTCTTAATCCCGCTAAAGCTCTGCCAGAGGGACAGGCTTAAAAGTCAAAAATGATTTTAAACATTTTACCTCAGATTACTTTTTTTTTTTTTAAAGGATTCAGGTTTCCATATGAAATCACAGCTTACTGCCCTGCCCTGCCCTACTGTGCTATTGTGAAGTCAGGGGCAGCTAAGTACACCTGCTCCACCCATCCAAGCTAAGCCAGCACGCTAGTGTCCTTGTCTGCTCCTCCTCAGGACAGTTGCCTGCTACAGGGTAGCCACTGTCCTCCTTAATGTAGAGAATGAAGTGTGTCACCCTTTCAGGGAAATCCAGGCAGCTTGCAGAGAGAGGAGGGTGGCAAGGGACATTCTACCCCAGTGCCTTATGCATAAAAAACAGGACTCTGGTTTACAGCAGCTTTACAGAGGATGGGATGAACAGGTGGGGGAGAGACAAGCACAAATGAAAGCCTCCTATCTAGGCCTGTGTTGTGAACCCAAATTATAGCTTGCCCCTGACCTCCCCAACAAACATCTAATGGCTTATTGAGTATGGCTCCATACTGGCCAAACAGGAAGCTGGCACCATAAAGAAATTCCTGTAACAGCTCACAGTAAGTGTTCTGTCCCAGGTGGCAGCAGGGTCACTGGCGGAAGACTATGCTCCTGCACACACAATCTCTTCATCTAGATAGGGGCTAGAGTGGGCTGCTCCTGAGCACAAAGATGCCAGTGAGTGCAGCCTTTGGGCTCACAGCTGTGGCTTTAGGGGATCACACTTAATTCCTGGACATGTTTGTCAGAGGCAAACATGCTGATACCCTTCTCATCTGGTTACCCTCTATACTGTGCAAGCTTGTGTGGCTCTTAGTGGATGGGGGAAGCAGCAGACTGTGCTTCACCTTGGAACACCCCCCATTGTGTTCACAGAGCAAGGCACATCCCACATAGGTGCAGATGTGTGTTTTGTCTTTTAAAGAACTAGCTTTCCATCATTTTCCACAAAAAGTATGAACCAAAGATATAAGCAATATTCAGTCACTGGTCCAGACTCCTCTCTCAACTGTATAGGAGGAGGGGGCAGCTGCCTCTGCCCCTGGCCAGAAGTTCAACCAACTTGAACCAGGGGCACCCATTTCTGCTGTTAGACACACAGCTCTCAGTAGAGGAGAGGTTGGCCATACACTGTAAACCAGCACCTCAGCCCCACAGCACTGGGACTCGCCCACTGTGGACAACTTCCTTTCAAAAGGTATATATTATGACAAAGTCGTCTCATGGCCAACACTTTTTTTTCTGCTAGAGTTAGATCCAGTTGGCTGAAGGGGAACAGGTGGCTTAGTGAGGCCCCAAGCCAGATACCTGTGTCATTACCAGGCACTATCCCCACCCCCAGTAGTCCTGACAGACCACCATGGGCACAGCGTGAGCTGGCCCTATAGAGATCATAAGTGTAGCTTAACAGCCCCTGCACCATTACTTCCTTCTCCTGACTACAACTCCACACTAACAGCCACCAGCACCAAAGAATTAGGTCAGCTAACCTGCCTTGAATTTAGACCAGCAGTCCATATGGCTTTAACTCTTCTGCCTTTGATCATTTCTGGATCGTAGGAAAAAGGAGTAGTGATCATTACAATTTTGGGCCAGACAACACTATTTTTACATAAGTTTCTTAACCTAAAAGAAGGCTTCATTTCTTCCCTGAGGGCTCTTGTTCAAATGTTACCTTAGTGCAAACATCGAGTGATAGACTGTCATCCACTGCCTCCTAATGAAGATGCATCCAACAGCCAATGTGTGGCTGGAATAAGCATTGGTGACGACAGGAAGACGGGATTTCATCTTCTATCATAGGCAGAAGGTATTTGGCAAATCTTTGTTTTATGTACTGTATGAGTAACTTATTCTTGAATAATGCAAATTTTGCTACAGTGTACAAATTGCTATATGTGAATTAAAAAGGTTTTCAGAATTACGACCATGTTCTCTGCAATACCAATTCCCTAGGGCTCCACTTCCCTTTCCCTTTGAGCAGACGGCTTTGTTCTCCTGGCTGTCCTGTTCTTTGGACCCTTCCCACCCCTAGCTGCACTAAGGAAGGAATCAGGGCCCTGTGCTACTAGCAAGAGCACAGCCACAAA
The DNA here is from genome assembly GCF_037038515.1 of Microtus pennsylvanicus. Classification (NCBI taxonomy): domain Eukaryota; kingdom Metazoa; phylum Chordata; class Mammalia; order Rodentia; family Cricetidae; genus Microtus; species Microtus pennsylvanicus. Next base: position 115,601,251 of record NC_134579.1, read on the forward strand.
GGACACACCTCCAGACTGGTGAAGAAATATCTCCTGCCCCCTGCTGGTAACACAGGTCTGAACTGGGACACTGCATCAACAGTGGTTTGGTTCTGTAGATAGGAAAAAGGAAGCTTACATATCTGCTGGCAGAGATGGACTTTTTCTGAAGGCTCCCACCTCTGGCCAGCCTTCCTCCTGCTGAAGCCAACCACTAATCCACCTAAGGGAAATCTCAGTCTTGACTTTTTCTAGATACCTTGAGTCAGAACAAAGGTGAAGAAGAAAAGTTATTGGAGACTCGAACAGCATACCCAGCCAGGTCTATCCCTGGTCTGCCCCCCACAACAGCAGGAGTCGCCACAAACACACACTAACTGGGTATCAGTTTTTAAAACTTTTTTTATTTTTTAATTTTTTTTTTAGTTTTTATTTTATATTATCTACAAAGTAAAAGTTTTCCCTTAACTTAAAAGTTGAACCACTGTAGACAGTGATTGCCTCATCAAACTTGATTTATAAATAATAATCCGTCAGTTTGGCGGTAAGAATTTACTGAACTTCGGTCAAGTTTAGTAAAAGGGCGTTCCAAGTCTTGATTTTTTTTTTTTTTAAAGCGGTAATAGCAGCAAGAATCACTCTTGTTACTTCTTTTGCTAGCTGATGTGTTCATGACTCTCAAGGGCCATTAAAAAATAAATAACTTCCAGTTTCAGCAAGCAGAGCTGGGTACTTGCGGGACCCTGCAACAGCACATGGAATTATGGAACAGCCACAGTCCCTACATGCCTCTACTCGGTCCAGAACATCCTCCACTGCAAGTGAACTGTTAGCATTCCTATCGGATGTTAAATCAGTGTATCTTTTTAAAAAACAAAATAAATGAAGTTCTAGTTTTCTGTGCTTCCAGTTGGCAGAAGCAGTAGAAGGGAGGAAGGAATTTGGCCTTTCGGTTCCTCCAGGGCAGCCTTACAACTGCTGTTGGTGGTGGGCTTGTACTGTAAAAAAGAAAAGTGGCTATTTAAACAGAACACAGGCACCACTGCCCACCAGCCTAGTGTCTGCAGCACATGACTGCCAACTGCTCTTGTGCTAGCTTGAGTAAGACTGGAGGTTTAATGCTGGCGTCCCCCTCCCCACAGCTGCAGCCAAGGTGGGATTGGGGAGGGAAGGGGGGTGAGGAGAAACAAACCAGTCAGACGTAAAAACCACTTCAGATACAAGTCCTGGACTTGCTGCTTGTGGGGTAGGAGCACAGGCCTTCACACCCCCTCCCACTAATGCTAGCCAAGCACCAATACTTTCCAAGTCACAGGGGCGACAGGTGTTGCTACAGCAGCCATCCAGTACAAGACATCATGGGTGTCCTGTGTCCTGGACACAGGTTGGGGCTAAAACTACACTCAAACCAGTCCGCACACAGCTCATCAGTGTTCTCCAAGCTACAATCAAACTCGGCCATGGGCATAAACCCCCCACGTCAGCCTATAGGGACTCAGGAAGGAACACGCTTGCCCTGTCCAGCCTGTCATACATAACCAGGAAGGCCAACTGAGTCCTCGGCATGCATCAGCTACCCAGAATGAGGCTGCTGCTTTTCAAGCCAACCCTGATACCAGCAGAACACACACAGACTCAGCTCCGGAGGCCCTGAGACCTGATGCTCCCTGACCATCACAATCCCTCCTGAGCACACTTGGACGGGCCTTGCTAGTCAGGTTTGGAGCCTGAAGCACTGGTCCTGCCTGCCATTCTACCTGTGCGAGCAGAATGCTCGGGGTGCCCCGGCGGCCCCTGCACACACACGCCTCACCTGAAGGGTGCGTCATATAGGGGAAATGCGCTGTTGTCGAGACTGGAATGGGCTGTAGTGCACTTTGAGCGAGGGCGGCCTGGGGACCGCCGGGTGGCTGTGTCGTCATTAGCATCATTGGCGCATGGGCAGTTGGATGAGAAGGAACCATTCCTGACTGTACATGAGCCTGAAACAGAGAGCTCTTTTACGCATACAGGCAACATCTCCGTCTTAAACAACAAGTCAACTGTTCCTTTCATTGGACTGGGACTCAAGAAAGGGCAAGATGGAGTCCTTGAGGCAGATCCTGTAGGGCTCGGACAGGGAAATTGGCCACAGCCTCCTAGTCCCCAGTATCTGCTCACAGATTATCACACAGGGCAAGATCTTCACCAAGAGCAAGCCTCTATCGGGGCAGGAGGGGCACTTTCTTAACTTGCTATGGCACAGGGCCAAAGAAAGACATCAATGTCCTTTTCAAGTCAGAAAGCAACTAACAAGGAAGGGCCTGTGAGGAGACTGCCTCCCCAGCACCCTAAGCAGCTTCCTGACTCTCTCCTCTTCCGCCCTCCCCCAGTTGTTATGGGTTCCCCAGAAATAGGGTGAAGCAGCACTCAGGCCCCTTACTATAAAAGCTTAGCTGATGGAGCAAAGTTAATGGCTCCAATGAGATGATAGTGATCTGAGTTGGGTCAGCCTGGTGCTCTGTACCAAGTGGCAACAACTTTGTTAGAAAAGTGATGTTGGCTGACCGGTTGGTGAGCTCAACCTCGTCTCTGCAGGGAGTGGGCAGAGCAGGAAGAGGCTGCTTCCTGCCTCCCATCCTGTGCATTGCTCTAGACCATCACCCCAGCGAAGCACTGGTTCACACCTTCAAACAGACCCATGGCTCTCTGCTTTCCCTATGTTAGCCTCTTACTCTTTCTTCAAACAGACAAGCGAGGTTTGGGGTGAGCCCATCTTACACGTAACTTCACAGCCTCTGCTAGACACTTACAGGACCCTGACTCTCTTAATCTCACTCCACCAAAACACACTGACCAAACTGACTCCCCTCCCCACTGTCACCAATCAATCAACAGGAGTATTTCCTACTACACACCTTTAGCTCTAGGGGAAGGACACTTAGTAACAAACTAGCCTTCTACAAGAGACCCACCAACTGCACAGCATCTCTAGCTCACACCTTGCCAAAGCCTCAGTGGCACACTGTGACAGGAAATGGAGTCATTCAGTAACCCTAAGTGAGACCTGCCTCAAGGAGCTGCAATCAAAGTAGCAGAGAGACACCTGAGGCATCCCCTGGCCCTGGGCTGCCCTGGAGCTTCAGTTACACTACACCACAGACCAAGGCCAAGCGCTCATGAAGCACAACACAGAATTGCAGCAGATAGAGGGTAACCAGGCAAACAACTGAGACACGTCTCGGAATTCATGTGACTAACATTCAAGCTAACAGGCCCAGTGCAGTCACCTCAGAGAGCTGAGAACCATTAAAAGGCTGCCTGCCATCCCTGCCAAGCTCCCGTGTGTGCGTGTGTAGAGGTGTCTGTATGTGTACACATATACACATAGTGGTTAAGCTAGAAAGACGTAGCAAAGCAGACACAGAAAGGAAAGGACTGGGGTGCATTCCAGACTCAGTTTTAAGGTCTCAGCTGGGAAATGCTAAATCACAAGTTCACTGATCCCATCACAAAACCATAGCAACATTCACTGAGGGCCAGAAGATCACGTACTAAGCAGGGAGGGGAGACAAGCAGATGGCACCACACATGGGGTTTCCTGGCTCGGGGAGCATCTGGCTCCTTGCTGCTTATCTGACAACCACCATACCCTACGTGGCCTTCACAGAAACTTGGCTAGTGCTGGTTTACCTGAGGTACGTGGGCCATGTGCGGAGGGGTGGTATATGCCGGCTGAACATGAGAAGGATGGATGGTGAAGACTGTTTGTTGTGCTGCTGGGAAACTGCTCTGTGGAGACTGTGTATTAGAGGCAGGTGTCATGGAAGGTGGGGTTGGTGCCAGCCCAGCGTGGTAAATGGCTGACTGCTGCTGTGGACTGGCCAGATGAAGCGCTTGGGCGGCCTGGTGCTGATGGTGCTGCAAAGCAACGGGAAACTTCTTTATTGAGAAGCCAGTAGGATCAGAGCTTCACATCACTGAAAGCAGCATTAGCCCCACCCCCACCCCAGCCATGCCCAGGGAGGTGCAGAGAAGAGCGAGGGCCATCTCCTGTCCAGATGGCCTTTTCTGGGTTCTCAAGCCCAAGTCTCAGCCTGGCAGTTACAGATCCAAACAGGTAGAGGTGGAGCAACTGACAAGATTATCAGACCATCAACTGCCCCACTAGCAAATGCGACTAAAGAAACCAAGAGGTAGTTGGGCAGAGGCTGAGTTCGAGGCCAGCCTAGTCTACAAGAGCTAGTTCCAGGACATACTGCAAAAGGTACAGAGTTCTAGTCTGGACTGTAACACAGAGAAATTCTGTCTCACCCCCCCCCCCCCCCGACACACACACAGACACAAAGACAAACAGGAAGGCAGCATTATTGAGTGACTTTAGGAATAAAATCCCAGACAGAATTTTAAGACTTAATAAAGAACTTTAAGCTAAAGGCTTTTCCACACTCCTGTTTCTGGTATTTACCCTTAGGGTATGGCTTACTTGACATTTTCAAAGCCTCCTCTGTAACCTCAACTACTTGAGGCCTTTTACATCCTGATCAGATAGAGACCTTTAGGTAGCAGGGACAAGGAAGCAGCTGTGCATACACAGATCACATCTCTCCTTACCTGAACAGGACTGGGTGCAGGATGACTTCCACCATGCTGGCTTTGTTGCTGTCCAGTGGGAGTGGCCGAAGGCTGAGGGTGGGGCGTGTGTGGATGCAGGGTGGCACTAGGATGCGCATACTGCTGAGCAAGGGAGCCCGTGGAAACTGAGGCAAAAGGAATGTGTACAATTGATACATATTGATGACCAATGCCAGCCTGCTATGCCTCACTGAATGCTTCCAAGACCACTACAATCTAACCCATGCCACTGGCATTCTCTGCAGCCATTTATAACAGGCACAGCCTGGAAAATAGATTTAAGGGCTCTGTTTAACAAGGCTAGCATTTAATTCACATATTACATCAACACCGAGTTAATTTGAATTTACTCAAAATAGTACATTTCTCTTGGAGGTAGAAACAATTTCAAAAATCACTCTGGCTAACACGAAGAGAGATTCTGCCTCTCAATGCCATCATCTGGCTACCCTCACCATGCTACTGTCCTGTGTTCTCAGTGCCCACATCGGTGAAGCTAGGGACAAGGACAAGGTCATTGCCATCTCAGTCACAGCATCCATTCCACTCCTGCTTCCTACTGACCAGCTCTTAATAAACCCGAGATAAAACTGCCACCCCATACTGTTTGCTAGAGTAATTATCAAAGGAAACATGATGAGCCCATTAAAATGTGATCACAAAGACCAAGACCAAAAGGCAGCTCTTTATCCGTCTAGTACAGGCCCACCTTGGTACCAAACAAGATCAAGTACCATGCCTTTCACAACAGTAGGCTGAGCATGAAAAGCCTGGGAAGGCCTCACAGCTCCTGTGACTCTGGGCAGAAGATGGATGGAGTGCTCTGAAGGCATAGGTCGACCAGCATCAGACCTTAGCCCTCCACAACCACGCTGTCACACATAGATGCTTGTCACACCATGTTCATGGTCTTCAGATAATATGTCAGCAAACACGGAGTGTGGCAGAGAAGCAAAAACAGGGTCAGCAAAGCTGCTAACAATGGAGTACTCTACTCTGGCTGTGTACCACCTCAGTGATATAGAGGGTTACGGATAATAAACAGTCCTGAGATGTGTGACAGTACTCTATTCCCAACAATAAATGCATCTTAGAGGGCAAAACAGAATGTCAGAGCTGGGATGACCTCTACATCAAACCTCCAAGGTCACAGCTGTCACCAATGTTCCTTAGTATCCAGGTGAGACTGATGGAGGTGGTTTTGTTTAGATCCCAGTCAAGTTTCCTAGACTGTAAGAGCCAACAGACATGGTAACAAGAAAACCACGGCACCCTAATCTCAAGTGTTTTCAACGTGATGGTTTTCTGTAAAGTAGGAAGTCTCCATTTTATAACTCACTGGATTGTTAAAAGCCACCTATAACCAGGACAGTACTTAAAGCTACTTTTCTTCTTGCAGACAGGATCGCCTAATGTAGCCCAGGCAGGATGATGAGGACTGATCCACATACATTAAAACCCCATCCACTGTTTATTGTTTCCTTAATAACAATGCTAAATCTAACCAAGGATAGAAATCCTCAAATTCTATTTATGGAGTTTCATAAAGATAGTTGGTATAGAAGCTCAAGAATTCTGAAATTTCATTAGCCATTAATTCTTAAGTATTCAGAACACAAAAAGATAAAGGGAAAGGCAGAGCTTTGCCCAGAAGGTCCTGAATTCCAGCTCTAGAACAGAAAGAAAAACAACAAATAACTCTGAAGGAAACTAGCAAAATGCTCACTACCTTCACCATGGAAACACAGCCACTGCAGTAACAGTGATGGTGTCCATCAAGTTTCAAAACTAAATCCGTCAAGTGGAAAAATGTAAAAGTCTTGATATTGCCATCTGGAAAGAGAATTAATTTTTATTTCTTTCTTTTTCTTTCATACCCCACAATAGCCTGGAACCCATCATATCCCCTGACTGCATCAAACTGTACACCTCAGCCAGGACGAAATAGCTTTACTACCAACTCACGTTATGTTGAGGATCGAAGCCAGAGCATCCTGCATACTAAGTGCACAGTCTACCACGAAGTTAACACCCTTAGCCACATTCGTAGAAGTTAGTAATTAATTAGAAAGAGGGCCTAACGAAGCCTGAACTCTCATTATGTAGCTCAGGAAGACCTTGAACTTCTAGGAGACCCTCTCGCTCAGCTTCTCACATGATGGGGTTATGATTTTATTACCACATCCAGTTTTTATTTTTATATACAAGATAGGTCTTGCTACATTGTCTGGCTAGTCCCAAACTTAGGCTCAACTAAACGTCCTGCTTTAGTTTCCTGAATAGGCTAAACATATGCCATGCCCAACTTTAACTATGCACTTATACTAATCTTAAAATTATTACTACTAGGGAAGGGGACTTGATCAGGGGAGGGGGAGGGAAATGGGAGGCGGTGGCAAGGAAGAGGCAGAAATATTTAATAAATAAATAAATAATAAAAAATTATTGCTACTGCTGTGTGTATGTCAGGAGGTGAGAGTGGAGGAATGTGGCAGGTTCTCTACCTTTATGTGGACTATGGAGCTTGAACTCCAGTTGCCAGGCTTGCATGCACTTTTTTTTAAGCCACTGAGCCATCTTGCTGGCCCTATATATACATCTTTTAAAAAGATTTATTTTTATTGTATGCATGTATTTTGCCTGTATGTAAGTTAGTCTGTGTAACACATGTGTGCAGTGCCCACAGAGACCAGAAGAGAACATTGGATCCCCTGAACTATAGTTACAGATGGTTATGAGGGGTCATGTGGGTGCTGGGAACCGAACTCTTATATTTTTTGTTGTGAGCCTAGCCTTTACTGGCTGAGCCATCTCTCCAGCACAGGTCCTTAGTTCTTAACACTAAGCTATCTCTCCAGGCCCACAATTAAGCATTTTAACAAAGTGTCTCTAATTTGGACAATCTGCATGCACAGTTCCAATGCTGTGAGGAACCCACACAGGTTTTGTCTATAAAACTCCAAACTGGCCAGGCAGTGGTGGCACACGCCTTTAATCCCAGCACCCGGGAGGCCAGAGACAGGAGGATCTCTGTGAGTCTGAGACCAGCCTGGTCTACAAGAGCTAGTTCCAGGACAGGTCCCAAAGCCACAGAGAAACCCTGTCTCGAAAAACAGACAAAACAAAACCAAAAACAAACAAACAAAAAAACCCAACAAAACCCCTTCAAACTGAAACAGAGCTCCCCTTCCTCCTTAACACCAAGTAACACGTCCTTAGAAGTAAAAGCCAGAGCTGGGAGAAGCACAACAAAGCTGCAAGCACCACCTTTAGAAGGAGCACTAGAAATGTTTTCATCTGCTTATTTTCTGACTCACAGTCCAAAACAAGCACCTTCTAAAGTAATTTTTTCCCCTTGCATACAAAGAGAAAAACTGGGGAAACAGGAACCTCATACAGGCACTCCACACTAACAGCAAAGTTAAAGCAAGGAGAGGGGAATTATAAAAATACGGGAAAAACAGTTAAAAGGGTACAGATGGGTGCAAGAAGCAGAATATGGTAAACAAGAGCAGAATTCGAGGAGGGTGAAGAACAGGGGTTTCAGCTAAGGAAAGGATTAAATGGTTTCTGCTATACCAAGTTAATTTAACTACCTGGGAAGTTAAAAAAAGACAATCCTCTTAGAAGTTCTGAAATGGCTATCACCAGCTAACCCACTACTTACAAAGCTTGAGCAGCCTCATGAGAGCTGGGTGAGATGAGGACGAAGTGTTTCTTGACGTAAGTATTTAACATTTTAAACATGCCATTAGTCAAAAAATTTTAACATTAACCACATTCCAAAACCAGTCTCCTAAATTAAGATGTTAAGAGAAGCAAGTTCAGTCCATATGGCCACATGTTTAACCTGTGAACAGATTCTGTCATTTTGCCCTTGGATGCACAAATCATTGGTGATCACCAGCACTGGAAAACAACACTGAGAACAAGTAGAGCGCGATCCTCCAACTTCAACACTAGTTCCAAAAAGGGGATAAGAGACAACTAACTAAACCAAGGCAAAATGGAAGTGGAATAGGTGTAGAACGCTGTGGCACCTAAAATCCCCACTAACAGCTGTTGGTTCTCGTGCTGATTCCTTTGAGGAGGAAGTTATGCTCAGGCTATTAGTGCTAAGGGATGATGATTGAGGCTTTCAGCCATTTACAGGAAAACGGCTGCAACAGAGATAGCAGGATGGTGAAGGTAACTGCATGTGAGACCTCAAACTGTGTTCTTAAAGCCCTCCTCACGGTACAGTCAAGACTACTTTCCCAAGAGCATAAAGGACTCCATTTGTTAACTTATCCCAGGCACCAAAAACATGGCAGCTAATTTTGGATACCAAGGCTTGGTACAATTAATTAAACTTTTAGGTCAAAATGTTTTCAAAACCCAGTATCTGATGATTAGTAGTCATTTCAAAATAACTCAGAATTTAGTCCTTAGTATAACAAGTTAAATCTCAGCGTTCTCTAGAACTCAGGTTTCATAGAAGTGACACCAGCAGCATACATTTCTCAAGGGCCTCTACTACCAAAGTCCATGATCTGCTTTATTTTAAAAAAAACACTGCCCCCAAAATAGGGAAAATCCATCAACCAAGTTTATGTATGAAATAAGGCGGTCTAGACCTCATACTGCTGGCTTTGAGGCCTGAGCTTCCAGAGGCCTTCTCATGCTGAAGGAAGTTCTAGACACCCCTACCACATCTGCTCCAAGCACTCTAAGCCTCTAGGCATGCAAAGAGGGACAAGACGGGCCTGTCTCTCCAAGTACCTCATCCACCCTTTGCTATGAGAACCCCAGTGAGGACACTTCTCGGTCTTGCCAGGACACTACAAATTAGTGCTTTAAGCTTTAAACTAGACTTGTAGCTTGGTATAAAATAGTATTAGTTGTTCAGAAAGTTTCCTTGAATGAGGTGTTGCCCGCACAGTTACATTCTTATTTTGTATATAAAAACGGTTTCCCGAAACAAATCAGCCTGTCTTTGTACCCAACCTTATTACAATGGGTCAGTTCATCTGTCAATCTCTGAATTATACAAAAACAGCCACAATTCTTTTTGTTTTTATACTAGGGAATGAATTCAGGGTCTAGTGCATGCTAGGGCAAGTATTCTACCACTGGATCACATCCCCAGCCCCGACATGCATACTTTGATTCTGTCTAACAGAAGGAAAATATTCTCCAACAAGTTAGCTACATGTATCCCTTAGTGTTTACTGTGTAATTAAAATTAGTATAAAAAACCCAACTCACTGGCAAAGTAGAAAGAAGGGCTTGTCTCCTTGTTGTATGGTAATTTGGGACATGCTGAATTTGGGAAATAGAAAGGTAAATTAGCCTCTTGAGGTGTGCATTCCTGATGTTCTGGAAAGGCCGACATATTCAGTGATCTTTTGCATTCACGCACGGTTCACTCTGACAGGGGTGACCAGCACTGTAAATAAGCATTGCTGCAGAGATTTACAAGCGAACAGGACTGAACCGGAAGGCTTTCCTTCTGTACTGAGGGAGCAAGTCCACACGCTGACTTGCTTAAATAAAAAGAATAAGATTATTATCTGATATAGAATCATTAACTGATAAAAAAAAGACGAACATGGCATCCATCAAACAGCCTTGATATAAGCAATGTACTGAGATAATACAATATTTAAGCTAATTCATAATACGCAATTTTCCACAGCAACACAAATGTCATCACAGGCCCCTGATAGTGAATCTCAAGGTTCATGATATAAAAATATAAACACAAGTATTACACCATTTCTTATTAAAACGTGCCAGTATAAAAAGGGCATAATTAAAGCACCTGAGAGAATGCACCCCAACATTAACAATTGGTTGTCAGGCAGACAGATGATGAAAAACTTATTTGTTTATTATACTTAAAATTTATCTGCTTTAAACCACATGTCAAAAGTATTTAGCTTGGTTTAGCTATGCACACCTCTAATCTCAGCCTGGTCTACATAGCAAGTTCCAGGCTAGCCAGGGCTACATAAAAGACCATCTTTTTGGTGAAGTGGAGGTGGAGAGAGGAAGAGCACATTCACTTCTTCTGGCTGCCTTTGCACTGTTTCTGAAAATGAACCCATTGCTGAAATACCAGCTCAGATGAGGAGGAGCCTGAATGTGAGGAGGTCAGAAATTAAAGTCACTTCTTAGGAGGCAGAGGCAGCAAGATGAGGTGCTAACAGAAGTCCTTTCTTAAAAAGAGTACAAGGTTAGCTGGGTGGTGGCGGCACATGCCTTTAAACTGCATTCAGGAAGCAGACAGGTGAATGGATCTCTTAAGTTCGAGACCAGCCTGGTCTACAAAGTGATTATCAGGATAGGCATCAAAATTACACAGAGAAACTCTGTGTCAAGAAACCAAGAGTACAAGGTCACACATGATGTAATCTCCTTATCATAAAGGTCCTTGACTTGACTACACCAGTAACCACCAACGAAAAGGAGATGTGAGATTAGCATCAACAACTGGGGCAAAGCACCACAACATCACAATCTCGAGTTAGCCAGAAGTCAACCTAATTCAAGTATTTGATTTCTTGAGTTATATAAAATACATACTTTTCAAAAGAAATAAACATAAAATTAGCATTCCCATACAGCAGTTTTCAAACAGTATTTTGGTATAACTGACCAGAGGAAGAGCCAAACTAACTGAAATTACTGGCAAGGTATTGACAAACTTGTATGAACAGATTGAAAAATCACTTATTATTGCCCAAAAGAAAAAAAATGAGAGAAAAAAAAAACAAACAATTAATTGCCTAGTGTGCTTTTTAGGAGCTGTACGATAAAGGCAAATCCAGATGAGCAGTCCCACCCGCCTACAAGCAGGCAGCTTCTGCAGCCCCACACTGGCCTGGCGACAATGGCTGTTCCTAAAATGGAAACTTCAGCTCAAGAGTTTCCTCTTAATCCAAAGGGGAGGGGGCATGCCAGAAAAAAGGAGGACCTCTTCTGAATCTGTAGTAACCACAACTGTCCACAATCTAACCAGCTTGTCAATCAAGCCTTTAACAAGCTGGAAAATTGCAGAAAAGCATGCCAGCTGCAGGAATGCCAGCAAGAGGATCACCAGAACCTTTCCATACAAGGGCTGATATAGTCCCAGGGATCACACACTGAACACACATAGAAGGATATATCATGATGAAACAGAAACCAGGCCAGTGTGTCACTTTATAAATCAAATAACCAGGGGGCTTTTAAGACAGGTTATTCTATGCCACCCAGGGTTTCTGAACTTCTAATCCTCCTTTTTTCCTGGTGTCCACAGGACTGAGATTTACACGCTCACCATGCCAGGAAAACAGACGGACTTCTTGAAAGCACAGCAATTACCCTATCTGTTATTCTAAACACCTAGTGCATGATACAATAATAATTGAAAACCTGTAATTATTTTGAACAAGCAGACTTCAGACTTTTATAAAGGCAAATGTTTTCCATAGCATATATCTTAACTACTAATGAACCCTGGTGGCAGGAGTGCAATAGCTCAAATGCATGCTTGGGATTACAAATACAGGGAGAGCACTCAGGCTGCCCAACCCTAGTCTTAATCAGCCACCATAATGTTGCAACCATCAAGAAGGATAGAACCTATAAACCTAACAATCCTGTATATGCTTAGTTAAGGCATCAAAACTAAAAAGACTAGAAACACAATGTCTGTACAGCTCCACACATTTATAATCATATTCCTATATGGTATACTTCTCAACTGTATAAATAAGCGATACTCATTTAATACTCAAATACACTGAAATGTCACTATGAAACTAATTATGTGCTAAGTTTGTTATAGTGTTCAGGTCATCGTAAGAAGCATGCAAGCATATTGTAAGGTGGTCTAACACCTATGTGATGATGTGGAAGGAGGAATGACAGCACATCCTTTCCTGCAAGGCTTAGGCAGGGTACGTGGAATGACCAGGGTAGAAAGGAAGGCACCTCTCTTCTACAAAGATATTCTCTATTACATTATTATCCTCCCCCCACCCCCTTTCTGGAACAGGGTCTCACTATGTAGCCCTGGCTGTTCTGGAACTCACTCTGTGGACCAGGATGGCCTCAAATTCAGAGAATTTGCCTGCCTCTGCCTTGTGTTAGGTGCTGGGATTAAAGGCGTGTGCCACCATACTCTTGGCTCACGTCACTTTAAAAAAAAGATTTATTTACTTATTATATATAGTGTTCTGCCTGAATGTATGCCTGTGGGCCAGAGGAGGACACCAGATCTCATTACAGATGGCTGTAAGCCACCACGTGGGTGCTGGGAATTGAACTCAGGACCTCTGGAAGTTCAGTCAGTGCTCTTAACCGCTGAGCCATCTCTCTAGCCTGGCTCGTGTCATTTTTTTAAAGAAGGAGAAACATGTCAAGACAGAGATATTGTATGTACAAAGTAGAATAAGACTGCTGATAATATGAGTCATTTGTTTTTAAGATTCTCAATGCCACAGTCAGGTTACTTCTTCTTGTTTCTGAGGTAGGGTCTATGTTGCCCAGGCTTGTCTCTATCCTCCCACTCCAGTAGGCAGGATACAGAATCACAGCACCATATCTATCTCAGGGTATTCCTAAACAGAGTATCTTTACAGAGCTTCAAAACAAATATAGTCATACACACACAAAAGACAATAAAATGTTTCCTACCATACATGGCATGCGTCTGCTCATGGGCCCCGAACTGAGTTGCCGAGGAAGATACTAAACCAGGCTGTGCATGTGCTGGTGGTGCCATCATTCTGGCATTACCCTGTATGACAGGGCTGTACACATGAGGATGCTGTATTTAGACAAAAAAAAAAAAAAAGAAAAAAGAAAAAAGGAAGAAAAGAACATTATGCCAAAACAAACCATGTGGATTTTAGTTAATATTCTTTTTCTAATGATTCATTTTGTGTTGGGGTGTGTGTGTGTGTGCACGCACACACGCATTCTTGTCTGTCCTGGTGCTTGAAGAGGCCAGAATAAGGTTTCGGATCCCCTAGACCTGGAGTTCCAGGAGGCTGTGAACTGCCATGTGGGAACAAACCTGGGTCCTCTCAAGAGCAGAAAGTGCTCCTCACAACTGAGCCATAACTCCAGCACAGTTAGTTCCAATGCCAACGTTCACAGTTTCCAGAAACACTTCAGAGTTCTAAAGTCTTCTCTGGATGCTTCCTTTTGAAATTCTTTTTTTTTAAATTTATGATCTATTTATTTTATGTATGTGCCTACTTATCTGTTTGTGCAGATGCCCATGGAGACCAAAAGAGGGTATCAGATCTCTGAAATATTCACAGGTGATTGTGAGCCAACCAGAAACGGCTGTTGGACACTGAACCCTCTGTCCTCTCCAAGAGCAGCACAAGCCATCTCCTGACCCGGTTTTCAGTGCGCCAGGTATGATGTGGTTCACATATGTATATGGCATGCAAAACAATCATATATAAAATAAAATATAAATATAGAAAAGGTTATCATAATTCTTTTTTTTTTCAAGACAGGGGTTTCTCTGTACTTTTGGAGCCTGTCCTGGAACTAGCTCTTGTAGACCAGGCTGGCCTCGAACTTACAGAAATCCACCTGCCCCTGCCTCCTAAGTGCCGGGATTAAAGGCATGCGCCACCACCGCCTGGCAAGTTATTATAATTCTTTTTTTTTCCTTTTTTTTTTTAAGATTGATTTTATTATGTATACAACGTTCTGCCTGCATGTGTCCCTGCAGGCCAGAAGCTGGCACCAGATTTTATTACAGGTGGTGTGAGCCACCACGTGGTTGCAGGGAATTGAACTCAGGACCTCTGGAAGAACAATCAGTGCTCTTAACCACTGAGTCATCTCTCCAGCCCAAGTTATTATAATTCTAACTTGCAGAGATACATATTTAAAAGCCCCCGCCACCTTAACTATCTGATATTATAACCACATAAATACATGAACTGTTGAAATGAGAAGTTTTTCTAATAAGTTAAAATCAGAGAGGCCCTTTTGGCCTTACCTGAGACTGATAATGCGGCACATGCTGAACTAGAGGCTGACTGGGAAACTGCTGAGGGCTGTAGGCAACGTACTGAGTGGAGTAAGCGGGCGGGGTGGCTACAATGGGTGGGCCTGCTGCTGAGGCAGGATGCATCATGGTGCTTTGATGATGCTGGTCTTGTCGCTGTTGGGGCATATTTGGTACTGCAGGGAAGAAAAAGAAACACATTACTAGGAAATGAAACCTCCTCAGCACTCAGTATGCATTTGTGTGGTCTACAAGGCTCTGTGTGATTTGACTTTGATCCTGCCTCTTAAAAGCCATCTCACACAACACCCCTCCATCCTCTGGCCACTCTAGACTATTGCCCTAGTCTCAGTCTCAGCAATGGGACTCACCCTTCAGAGTTTAGCTGGTCAACTTCCCCTCACCTGGCTTTCATCTCTAATATAAGACAAACTATCAAGATCGGGGAGGGAAGGAACCACAGGGAGTGTCTGATACTCCATATTTTAACATGGGTTTTAAGAGGAAGATGGAAGATTCATTTCAGAAGAAAAACAATAATGACAAAACTAGCCAATACAAATCCTAAGCCTACCACTCAATTCTTTCTTCACTTTCTATCCTGTTTTATTCTGTCAGAGCCATAATGCTTAGGACCTCGGGAATGCTAAACAAGGGCCCCACCACTGAGCTACATGCCTAGACCAGTCCTCCTTGTTTCACTCAACATCACACACCACCAAATATACCACGTAGCAGATTTCTAATAATATCCCTTTCCCTCAACGTGTCTTCTATATTCCTACAATGGTTCCTTTTCTAGATTAATGCCAGATAAGAGATGGGAACACCTTCAATCCAACACCCAGGAAGAGGCAAGAGGATCTCCTTGCAGTGCTCACAAAACCCACTGCACCGCCTATGCCTTTCTTCCCACAATCGCCTACTGGCTGCACTGTCACATCTGTTTCTGACATCATGCTAAATGAGGGGAGGAGCTGTGTGCCTCATGAGGGGTATGTCACCAAGAACATAGAACATGGCATATCTCCAAGTCAACAAAATTGAAGAAACTGTGCCTATGTAGTTCTTATTTAAATATTTAAAAAGGCTGGCTGAACATTTAATGACTACTGATATTTATTTTCTCTATTTAGAAAGTATACTTAAAAACAGAACAAAGCAATATAACAAAATTTTCCCCAACACAATATCAACAGTACCCATGTTAAAGGTGCTTAAAAAAATGAATAAATAAAGGTGCTTAAGTACTGCTTAGCTAATGGGATGCTTGTTAGCAGCACAGTCTATCCTCAGTGCCAA
The DNA here is from genome assembly GCF_037038515.1 of Microtus pennsylvanicus. Taxonomy (NCBI): domain Eukaryota; kingdom Metazoa; phylum Chordata; class Mammalia; order Rodentia; family Cricetidae; genus Microtus; species Microtus pennsylvanicus. The sequence continues at coordinate 115,617,149 of NC_134579.1, forward strand.
ACAAACCAGCAGAGGTGGCACACACCCGTACTGTGGCACAAGAAAGGTAGAGGCAAGAAGAGCATAAATTCAAGGTCCTCAAAACTTCTGAGGTTGGTTTGGGACACATAACCCCTGCAAAATAAATACATTTAAAGAAAAAAAAAAGGAAGGAAGGAAGAAATAAAGAGAAAGAAAGAAAAATAGTAAAGCAGGCAGGCAGGCAAAAACCAGAGCTAGTCATGCATACCCGACCACTACAAAATTGAATGTATATGTATCTTAGGTTATACTTTACATGGACCACACTTAACATTATTTCATATGTCAGTGGCTCTTAATTAGGAGCAACTCTGTCCAACAGAGACCATGTGGCAGTACCTGGAGACCTTTTAGTTATCACAATCAAGCTAAGGGAAGTGATACTGCTAGGGTTTAGTGATAGCCAACAGGCACCCCCAGTCCACAAGGGATTTCTCCCCACTGCAGAAAAAAATACCAGTCACAAATGGCAATGCTGCCGAGGGTGAGAAAAGTCTACTTTAAGCTTGACATGGTGGTGCAGGCATAAAGTTCAGAACCTGAGTCCAGAAGACAAGATCAGTAATTCAGTGCCACACAGCTAGCTACAAAGAGAATGGGAGGCCAGAGACTTGATGACTTTGTTTTATAACAGAGGTATATGAGCCAGGTGGTGGGGGCGCACAGCTTTAACCCCAGCACTTGGGAGGCAGAGGCAGGCGGATCTCTGAGTTCGAGGCTAGCCTGGTCTACAAGAGCTAGTTACAGGACAGGCTCCAAAGCTACAGAGAAACCCTGTCTCAAAGCCCCCCCCCCCAAAAAAAAACCCAGAGGTATATGCCTATGTCTCTGATCCAATTTATGTTAATTCTGACTGGCATGTTTTCAAATACAAATCCACCAGTCTCATAGGATGCATAAAAGGTAAATGTAATTTATGGCAAGGGGAAATTGAGGTGGTTTTATGCAAAGATTCCACTGCCGTGCAAGAAAAAATATCTTTTGTATGGTCTATGGAACTTTACAAGCTAGCACTTGACTTTGTATATTTGAAATACATTAATAATACCTTTGTCCAGCACCTCAGTTTGTTTAGTAGCAGCACAGCAGTGTATACAGTAACCACTCAGGCAGAGCCAGATGCATTTGCAGGACTTTCTAAGTTATGGCTTAGAAGATACAAACTCGGATACTTCCACAATAATTTAGGAGGCAGAAGCTGAGGAAATGCATGAGATCCTTCAGTTCTACACAGAACAAGTTTACATTTATTTATCTATCTATTTATAAATTTATTTTTGGTAAGGAATTTACTTAATGGGTATTGGGAAGGGTATAAAGGTAAGGGATTATGGGGGGAAGAGAAAAAGAGATGGGGGGCAGAGAAAAAGAGGAAAGAGGATAGGGGAAGGGAGAGGCAGAGGCTGCCTCTTCAGAAGAATGGACAGAGAGAGCAGAACAAGTTTGTTCTTAGATTTCCAACTCCATGAAAGGAAACAACCTCCTCTAGGTTAATCTCTCTCTCTCTCTCTCTCTCTCTCTCTCTCTCTCTCTCTCTCTCTCCCTCTCCCTCTCCCTCCCTCCCTTTCCTTTCTTCCTTCCTTCCTTTCTTTCTTTCTTGGGGGGGTAGGGTTCAAGACAGGGTTTCTCTGTAGCTTTGGAGCCTGTCCTGGAACTTACTCTGTAGTCCAGGCTGGCCTCAAACTCAGAGATTGGCCTGCCTCTGCCTCCCGAGTGCTGGGATGCTTCTTTAGGTTAATTTCTAATTTAACTGAGAGTCTAGTAAACAATATTAGTTGGAGGGGCTAGAGAGATGGCTCAGAGGTTAGAGCATTGCCTTAACCAGAGTTCAATTCCCAGCAACCACATGGTCGTTCACAACCATCTGTAATGAGGTCTGGTGCCCTCTTTGGCCTGCAGACACACACACAGACAGAATATTGTACACATAATATATAAATAAATAAATAAATAAATATTTAAAAAATATATTAGTTGGAGCTGGGCGGTGGTGGCATACGCCTTTAATCCCAGCACTCAGGAGGATCTCTGAGTTCTAAACCAGCCTGGGCTACTGAGTGAGTTCCAGAACAGGCTCCAAAGCTCCAGAGAAACCCTGTCTTAAAACATAGCCCACCCCCCCCCCAAGTTAGTATGAAATTCCTTAAATTGATGATGCCCAAAGCATACAACACACTGGTTTTTTTTTTCCTTATCTATGGAGACACAGCGTACAAAGGATGTCAAGTATGTCTGTACTTTTTCAGTTCATGTAAGCTCTACCTCAGGATAATCCAAAGTCTAATGAACTTCAGTTAGAAACTCAAGATGGATGACAGAAGTATCATTAACTCACAAGCCCTAGTGAATGGCTGGATCTGGGACTACAGTACAGTCCTCAAATGGCAGCTACAACACACAAGGAAGGAGCTATAAGATGCATATGGTATGCACATAACAAGGGGCGTAGATACAGAGTCTCACACAGCTCAAGATGACCTTGAGTTTCTGATCCTCCTGCCTCAGTTTCCCAAGTGTTGGAATTAAAGGTGTGTGCCATAAACAGCTAATGCTCAACACCATGAGAGGTGACATGATGCCATCTTCACCATTCACAACACAGCACAGACTGGGGGTGGGGGACCTTACAGTCTGTGACTATAGCAATTGAGAGACTGAGGAAGGGTGACTGTGATTGTTCCAGGCTTCCTGGAACTCTCATGGCAGAATTTTAAAAATGTGACTAACAAAAGACACAAAAGAAATAAACATAAGGCAAAAAGACAAAAACAGCCAGGTAGGAGGAGGCAAAGGCAGGCAGACCTCTGTGAGTTCAAGGCCAACCTGGTCTACAAGAGCTAGTTCCAGGACAAGCTCCAAAAGCTCCAGAGAAACCCTGTCTTGAAAAACAAAACAAACAAACAAACAAACAAACAAACAAAAAAGGCAGAAGCAGTAATAACAGCTATGACCAGGAGCAGGGAGTTAGCAGCATGCTGTTTCTACACAGTAACAACATGGCAGCTCAGCCACCTAGAACACAGTTCCAGGAGGTTCAACACCCTCTTCAGTCCTTGGTGTACATACATATGAACAGGGAAACAAATATATGAAAATGAATTTTTAAAAAGTAAAATAAATAAATGGGAGTGGGAGAGATGGAAAAGTCTATTGTTAAGAGTGCTTGCTATGAGACTATCAAAAAACAAAGCAGAATTAAAAGTAGTGCACAAATTTAAAATCTCTCCATTCAAGGCCAGTGTAGCTTACAGAGTGAGTTCCAGATAGCCAAGGCTATACAGAGAAACACTGTCTTGGGGGTGGGGGTGGGGAATCAAAACAAAAATTCTCCAGCTCCGTGGAATCCGACACCCTTTTTTTGGCCTCTTCAAGCAACTGCGAGCATGCACCCACCCACCCTACACAATTTTGGGATCTGAAGAAATGGCTCAGAAGTTAGAGCGTTTTATTGCTCTTTTGAAAAGACTCAAGTTCAGTCCAGTCCTCCTCAGCACCCATGTTGGGCCGCTTATTATGAATGGGCAAATAAACATAAATGGCTTTAAAAACAAAAAAACCAAACCAACCAAAAGCCCCTAAAACAAAAACATCCGAGCAATCCCCATGCCTCGTATAATTTCATTACAGAGAAAATCTAAACTGGGCCTAGTGCTGACCAAATGTAACTCTAGGACTTGGAAAGTAGAGACAGAAGGAACATAAGTTCAAAGTCATCTTAAACTTCAATGTTAGTTCAAAGCCAGTGTGGACTTCATGAGACTATCTCAAAAATTAAAAAGAAGAGTGTAGGAAAGTGGCTCTGTCTATAAAATAGCTGTTGTATAAACATTAGGACCTGATATCAGATCTATAGCACCATGGAAAAGGCTGTCTATAATCCTAGAAATGGAGCCAGGAGAACCTTTCGGGCTTGCTGGCTAGCCAGTGTAGCCAAATCAAGAATTCTAGATTCAATTAGAGACTGTCTCAAAAATATGGTGGTCATACACTTTGATTACATAATAAAGAAATCAAGTTCTGATTTAGCCAGATGTTTCCACCCTTGTAGTTAGTGTGGAAGTTTGATTGAGAATGGTCCCATATGCTCATGTACTTAGATGCTTGGTCCCCAGTTGGTATTCAGTTTGGGAAGAATTGGGAGGTAAGTCCTTCCTTATTGGAGAAATCTCACTGTTGGTGGACTTTGAGGGTTCAAAAGCCCAGCCTCAGAGTCAGTCAGTCTCAGTCTCAGTGTCTGTCTGTCTGTCTCTGTCTGTCTGTCTCTCTCTCTCCCTCCCTCTCCCTCTCTCTCCCTCCCTCCTTACCTACCTACCTACCTACCTACCTACCTACCTACCTACCTCCCTCTCTCTCTGTGGCAGCCTACATAAAGGACCTGGAGGAAGGAAGTTTTTGCTTTCTGCCTGCTTGCCATCACTCTTGGATAGCAAATTTTATCTGTCCTCTAGCTGAGGCATTCTCTGTCTAGTGTAAGAATCTACTTCTGGATTCCAACAGACTGAAGATCAGCTGCTCCAGGAGTCCTCTGGGGCTGCAAAGCCATCTGGTCTTGGGGATTAAACAACTAGCCTTTTCTTGGGAGACAGCCTTGTTGGACTACCTGGACCATAGTCTGTAAGTCACTCTAATGTCCTTCTGTGTGTGTGTGTGTCCTTTGCAAACAACCTAAGGTCAACAGCTACTGTCAGTGATCAAAATAAAATATAAAATAACAAACATGTGGATGTACGCAGACAGCACTTATTGTTACACTAGGTCAACATTTAATACGTTTTAGCACTCAAAATCTCAGTTAAGAAACTAAAAGGGCGGGAGGCAGAGGCAGGCGGATCTCTGTGAGTTCGAGACCAGCCTGGTCTACAAGAGCTAGTTCCAGGACAGGCTCCAAAGCTGCAAAGAAACCCTGTCTCGAAAAACCAAAAAAAAAAAAAAAAAAAAAAAAAAAAGAAAGAAACTAAGAGGGGGTAATGAGATGGCTCAGAGGGAAAAGCACTTGCTGTGCCAAGTGTGCAGGGGGGCTTAGTGAACACTTAAGTTCACATAATTGGATGGGAAGCACAGGTATCTGGAATTACATCTAGCACAGCAGAAAAACAAAGATGCCTTGCCAAACCAAGTTTGACCTTGATTAAGGCATGTGCGCGTACCCGTACGTATGTACACACACACACACTCACATACACACACACACTCACATACACACACACACTCACTCACACACAGACACACACACACACACTCACACACACACACATACACACACACACAATCACACACATCTCAGTAAACATTTTAAAGTGGTGGCTGGAGAGCTGGTTCAGTGTTATGAGAATGGTTACCCTTCCAGAGGACCTGGGTTAGATCCCCAGCACCCACATGACAGCTCACAACTATCTCAACTCCAGTCCCAAGAGGATCTGATGCCTTCTTCTGGCCTCTGCAGGTACTACATACACATAAGCACAAAGACATACATGTAGACAAAATACTCATACACATAAAATAAAAACAAAGGTTAAAAATTTAAAAGTAAAAGGTTACTCTTAATTGGAAACACCAATATTAATTCCTTTTTTGGGGGGAGGGGTGCATTTTTCGAGACAGGGCTTCTCTGTGTATCTCTGGCTCTCTAGGAATTCACTCTGTGGACCAGACCTGCCTGTCTCTTCCTCCCAAGCACTGGAATTAAAGGTGTGCACCATCACTGCCTATTTTCAGTATTAGTTCTCTAATCTAGTTTTTGTGGTATTTCCCAGTTTTATTCACTAAAAAGAGCAACAGGCAGTGACTTACTAGTGAACATATCTAATGACTAGGAATCAGGCCTGCACCTTAAATCCCAGCACTTAGGAGGTAGAGGAAAGTGGATTTCTGTGAGTTGGAGGATAGCCTGATCTACAGAGTGAGTTCCAGGACGGCAGGGGCTAAATGGTGAGACCCTGTCTTAGAAAAAGAGATAAACAAAAAACAAAACCACAACAATCAGGTTTCCGGGAGAAAGGCACAGGCAGGCTTGCCAGAGTTCCGTGAATTTCAGCTGCTGGGAGGCAATTGAGCATTTTAACCCTATAATGGGGTTGCGCTGGCTGAAGGGTCCCTCAGTCAAAGATGGGACAAGAACAAAAAAGTAACTGATATAAATATACATGTTTTCACGAATTTTTTTTTTTTTTTAAGACAGGGTTTCTCTGTGTAACAGCCTTGGCTGTTCTGGAACTCACTCTCTAGTTCAGGCTGACCTTGAACTCACAGAGATCCACCTGCCTCTGCCTCCAGAGTGCTGGGATTAAAGGTGTGCGCCACCAATGAATGGTAGCAGAATATTTTTTAAATGAAAAAACAAAAACAGAAAAAGGACAGTTAGTCCAATAATAGGACTACCAAAGGAGAATGAGTTACATGCTCTTAGAGAAACAGCAGTGAAGCTGCAAGGAGCACAGTGGGAAGCAGAACTGAGTGTGCCAATTCTTTTTTTTTTTTTGAAAACTGGAGGGAAAAGTTTTTCTGCATCCCTGTACCAAGTATCTGAGGCTAAAGACTTTACTGCCCAGGTTTGCAGAGAATGACTCCATCTAATAAGGAACAAGAATCCATATGCATTCAGAAGCCCCTATTGTGCACAACACCGATGGCTTCCTGGGAACTGGTTCTTACTTTGCACTACAAGTGGCAATCCAAAGTCATGCTGCAAACTACTGTATAGAAACTGCATGCAGGTCAGAGCACTGGCATTTCTGCTAAGCAGCTCTCTCCTACATGCTTCAGATACACACTGAACCTTGAGAGCTAAGACTAGACTGAGTGATGTAAAGGACCAATCCACAGCTAATTAGAACAAGTGGGAATGCTTACAATGAGATGGGGTAGAGGGGATGGGGGGCTGAGTGTCAGACACTGACATGAAACATCTGATTCCTCCTTAAGGAAAGTACTGATTTTGCCAGTGACCAGAGAACTGGCACACTAAATTAATAGCAGTTTCAAATAAAAGCAGCAAGAAGAGAAGGGCAGGGAACTACAGAGATATAACATGCAGTAACCTGATGATATTATGATCCATTTCCAAAACAAGTCAGCTGTAGAAGTGCATGCCTGACTCAACCAGGACCAGTTGGATTACATATGTTAACAGGGAGCTATTATTTACAAATACATAAATTAAGGAAAGACAAGGGTGCCCTGGCTGCTTAAGGAAGTTGAATAAGCTTTAGAGTGCACAACACCTGAGTGATGGGGTGCCATGATGATGGCATTTATTTTTAATCTTCAGCAACAACAACAACAAACTACATGTGTTTATGACAAAATTCTGTTACCAACAGAAACTGAACGAAGGATAAACACTAGTCCCTAATGACTCCCACCTCCATGACAACTCCTGTTCTGTCATCCTACCGGTTGGAGATGACCTTAACTTGGCTTCCTGGGCTATTCTGAAATTCAAGATCCTGCCTCAGCCCTGTGAGTGCCACATATAACATCATGATACCACCAACACAATAATCCACACACAGTAATAACCCACAAACAAAATAATCTCTTCTAAAACTTCAATTATACTTCGGGTTGAAATTTTCAAAATTAATTCTTTGGGAAAAATTACCAAACAGGCTCATCAGTTCGGAGCGTCTGATGCTCATACAGAGGATCAGGATTCAGTTCCTTGTGTGCAAATGGCAGTACACAACTGTCTGTGACAGCAGTTCTAGGAGTTCTGTTGCCCTCTCTGGCTCCCATGCACCCATACAGTGCAAGTACAAACACAGTCAAAACATTCATATACATAAAACAAAAAATATATATATAAATATTTTGATGTGCATGAGTGTTTTTGCCTGATGTATGTCTGTGTACTCTGTGTATACCTGGTATGCATGGAAGCCAGAAGAGGGCATTAGATCCCTTGAGATCTAATTACAGGTAGTTTGTGAGGCAACATGTCAGTGCTGAGTATCAAACATGAGTTCACTGCAAGAGCAACAAGCAAGCACTCTTAACCAATGATTCAACTCTCCAGGCCTCAAAATACGTCTTTCTTTTTTTTTTTTTTTTTTTCGAGACAGGGTTTCTCTGTGGCTTTGGAGCCTGTCCTGGAACTAGCTCTTGTAGACCAGGCTGGTCTCGAAGTCACAGAGATCCGCCTGCCTCTGCCTCCCAAGTGCTGGGATTAAAGGCGTGTGCCACCATCACCCGGCAAAATACGTCTTTTAAAAAAAGGCCAGGTATGGTAGTGCATACCTTTAATCCTAACACTTGGGAGGCAGGTGGATTAATATGTGTCCAAGATACTGTGGCCAAACCTGATGACCCAAGTTTGATCCTCAGAACCCATAGGGTGGAATTCCTACAGGGTTCTTTTAACCTACAGACAGACACACACACACACACACACACAGAGAGAGAGACAGAGAGAGAGAGAGAGAGAGAGAGAGAGAGAGAGAGAGAGAGAGAGAGAGGGAGGGAGGGAGGGAGGGAGGGAGGGAGGGAGGGAGGGAGGGAGGGAGGGAGGGAGGGAGGGAGGGAGGGAGGGAGGGAGGGAGGGAGGGAGGGGAGAGAGAGATTTTACACATGATTATTATCGAATTCCTGTTCATCAAGACCTGAATGCTCATATTGGCCACCAAAAGTGAACACACACCCTATGAGTTTCAGGCAGAAACTCAGAGAAGCCAACTATTAGCCAGGCAATGATGGCATAGGCCTTTAATCCCAGAACTTGGGAGGCAAAGGCAGTACATCTCCGTGAGTCTGAGGCCAGGCTGGTCTATATAAAGCTTCTTCCAGGACAGGAGAGTAAGGGCAGAGAAAACCTGTCTCAAACAACCACCACCACTCCCCCCCAAAAAAGAAAAAAGAAGCCAACTATTCTTTGCACACTGGTGCTTAATACATGCAGCATGCAGACTACAAGCAAACACAGGCAGGGTTATTCTCACCTTTACCTGCTCTATATGTCTTGGCTTGGTTCACTGGCATGGGCGTCATAGGTATTGGGTATAAAGGCTTGAACGGATTGAAAACACAGCATTAGAATCATGATAACAATGTATTTTATCACTGTCTTTTAATGTGATCTTGCCTGTATTTTCCTGACTCCTTATGAGTTATCCAAAATTAAAATAATACAACTAAAAAGAGTAATTCTAGTATAATAGTAAATGCAAGCCATTTTTCTGTAAATAAATCCTAAGACTCAGATTCACATGCTAATGATACACCAAATTCCTACCCACCCCTCTGTAGCCCTATCTGCCAACAGGTGTCCACTTAGTGCAGATCTAGGATACGCATGTGAAACACAAACTATGGTGACCCAGCAAATTCTAACCCATGGGACTTACCTGCACGCCTGGGCTCACTGGGACCGGATACATCATATTTGGTGCAAAACAAACAGGCTGTGTATACACTGGAGCTGGCTGCTGATGACCCACCATTGATGGGCTCGGCTGTGCTTGTGGCCGAGGCGATGTTGGGGTAGTAGAAGGTTTTGGCTACCAAAACAGAAATAAAATTCAACTATTTCACAGTGAAAGTAACTAGGAATGCAATCTTTAGAACAATTTCCCCAATCTTTCTATTGATTTGTTTCTAACCAGTACCTTTTATTCAAAAGACAAAACAAAACAACCTGGAGTCTAGCATGTAAGAAGTTGATTCAATATCCAGGGGGTAGGCCGCAGACATTGCTCAGAAGTAGAGGACTGGCATAAGCATAGGCGTGGTATATTCCTCAGAAACATCACCATCACCATCACTATCCTCCCTCCCTCCCTCCCTCCTTCCCACTCCTCCTCCCCCAAATCTCTATATAAAGAGTGTGTGTGCGTGAGACAAATTTTTATTTTCATTCTTTGAGACAAGAGTTTCTCTGTGTAACTCTGACTGTTCTGGGATTCATTCTTTAGGCCAGCCTGGACTTGAACTCAGATATCCACCCACATCTCTTCTTCCCAAATGCTGGAGTTAATGGTGTGCGCTATCATGGCTCACTACACACACACACACACACACACACACACACACACACACACACACACACACACACACACACACACACGGCGGGAGGGAGATGTAATTTTACAAGGAACCAGAAAGGGTCTATCCATTTTTTTAGTCTTTTCATTTTTGTGTTTTTGGACAGGACCTCACTGCGTGGCCCACACTAGCCACACTCATGATCCTTCAGCTCCAGTCTCCTGACCGTTGGGATTGGCAGGCATGCTTTACCACACCTCCCTAAGGAAATAAGTGGAACAACAGGCATCTTTGAGTCTGGCAGCCTCACTCATCATCAACCTTACATTCTCAGCTGGTCTTTACATTCACCATTCTAATGGCTGCACAATACAGTGACAACCCACAAGGAAAACAATTTGTCTTTGGTATCCCACAGCTGGGTTTAGTTAAATGGGAGCACAGGAGAAAAACCATGTCTGATCACAATGAAATCTCTTCAGAAATGATCTACAAATGGCCATAAATTTACCTGAGAAAAAGAACGCGGGTTGAACTCCTTTGCATTGGGATTCAATGTTGATTTCCTAACTTGCCTAAATGAGGAAAGAGAAAAACAGCCAGTGAAACCTGCACTGAATCCATGTTTTCTTCAACTCTGCCACACTGGTCAGGTTTCCCAGAATTGCTGACATAGTTAAGATAAAGGACTCTGTACAGCGCTGTGGGTCTCCCTCACTGACACTCATCTGCTCTTCAGTTTGACAGACACTAGTGAAACAAGAACAAACAATCAACGAAACCACACCCTCAAAGGCAATTAGGAATATTTCAACTGCAAAGACAGTAACCCCAAAGAAAACACCCTTTAAAAAGGTGTCTAATGGGGCTACTCTTCCACAGGACTGGGGTTCAATCCACCCATCCGTAACTACAATTCCAGAACATCTGACACCATCTTCTGGCCTCTGAAGGTACCGTGTGCATGTAGTGTTCAGATGGACATGCAAGCAAAACACTCACACACATAAAATAAAAAACCCAATGCTTAATACATGATTCCACAGCATTTCTAACTCCTGCTTTTAAACATAGGGCTTTCAATGTAGCCCAGGTTGGCCTCAAACTTGGGACCCACTGCCTCAGCATCCCAACTGCTGTGCTAAGAAAGCCTGTGCCACCATGTGCCACACATACAATAACTTTTAGCTGTGTCGAGATTTTTGTTTGTTTTTGTGGGACAGGTTTCTCTGTAGCTTTGGAGCCTGTTCTGTAATTTCTTCTGTAGATCAGGCTAGCCTCAAACTCACAGAGATCCCTGTCTCTACCTTCTGAGTGCTGGGATTAAAGGTATGCACCACCACTGCCCAGCAAAGGATTTCTTTTTCTTTTTGGTTTTTCAAGACAGGGTTTCTCGGGGGCTGGAGAGATGGCTCAGAGGTTAAGAGCACTGGCTGCTCTTCTAGAGGTCCTGCGTTCAATTCCCAACAACCACATGGTGGCTCACAACCATCTATAGTGAGATCTGGTGCCCTCTTCTGGTATTCAGGTAGAATACTGTACACATAAACAAACAAATAAATAAATAAAAGGGGGGAAAGAAAGACGGGGTTTCTTTGTGTAACAGTTTCAGGTATCCTGGAACTAGCTCTGTAGACCACGGTGGCCTTGAACTCACAGAAATCTGACACCTCTGCGTCCCCCCTCCCCCGCCCCCATGATGGAACTAAAGGTGTGTGCCACCACCGCCCAATTTGTGTCAATATTTTTTTAATTACACACCTTGGGAAAAGCCATTGCTCTAATAATTTATTTTAACTGCATATCAAACATGAACAGTTAATCAACAACCTGCCATTCTAAAAGTTCAAATACAATTAGGTTTTTTGCTATCCAGAACACAAAAAACCCACTAGGTCTATTAAATTGCTTTTAATATGCCAGATGCATAGAATTAAGTTTTATAAAGAAATGTATACTAAATAAACATTTGTTTCTGACAGAAAATGCCTTGCAAGCATGGATACCAGTGCTGTACTCCCTTTCTCACCAAGGGCAGCAAACAGTTCTTGCAGACAGCAGAGTTAGGCACAACTAGAGTCCCAAGATAGGGCTTTCCAACTTTAACTTTGAATTTCTATGTCTCTACAGAAGTAGCTTTTCTCACCCCACACAGTTGGGTGCAAATTAGAATGCTAAGAATTCAATGATGAGATTCAGTGAGGATTTACTAAGCCAGCTCTTAGTAACAGCTACTTTGAAAGTTCTCTGTCAGCTTGCAGACAACTATAAGTGGAAGGAGAAATCCCTTAAGTCAAGATTTACTTGGAGAGAGGATGTGCTAAATCCCAGGTTACTCACTCAGTTGCATCTTTTTTCTCTTCTCGGTCATCCTTCTCTTGTTTGCAGGCTGGACTAGAAGTCTGCACCCCTTGGGATGTGACCTCAGGCCCCCTCTTATGCTCTGTGTTACTAAGTACAGAAGGGGAGATGCTAGGGCTGTTGGTCTTGCTGCTGCCACTGGTACAGTTGCTGCTGCTGTTGTCAATGAAAGCATCCTTAGCACTTGCTTCAATTTTGTCTTTAATCAAATCTCGTGACTTTTCTCCCTCTCTATTTTTGCTTAGAAGTTGATCCATAGATTCAGATGTAGAACTTGGCTGTAACTAAATAAAAGAAATAATTTCCTGTGAGTATAAGCAAAGCAGTATCTGAAGAAGAGAATGAAATGCTTTGAATAAGGCTTTTTGTTCTTATTTTCAGAAGATGGCCTTTTGCTTTTTGAGACCAGGTCTCTCTACATAGCCCTAGTTGTTCTGGAACTCACTCTGTAGATCAGATGGCTTGCTTCATACTCAATGAGATCTGCCTTCCTCTGCCTTCTGAGTGTTGGAAGTAAAGGCCACCAAGCCTGGTTCAGAATACAGCTTTTTAAAAGCATCAATAACAGAATGATATAACACAACTTTAGTAATCAGAACCCAAAACTTAAGAGTTAATTATGAGCTGGGCTGAGCATAGTGATATAAACCTTGTTTGTTTGTTTTGTTTTTTTAAAAATATTTATTTATTTATTATGTATACAATATTCTGTCTATGTGTATTTCTGCAGGCCAGAAGAGGGCACAAGATCCCATTACAGATGGTTGTGAGCCACCATGTGGTTGCTGGGAATTGAACTCAGGACCTTTGGAAGAGCAGGCAATGCTCTTAACCTCTGAGCCATCTCTCCAGCCCCCTGTTTGTTTGTTTTGTTTTTGTTTTTTGAGACAGAGTTTCTCTGTAGCTTTGGAGTCTGTCCTGGAACTAGCTCTTGTAGACCAGGCTGGTCTTGAACTCACAAAGATCTGCCTGCCTCTGCCTCCCTAGGACTGGTATTAAAGGTGTGCGCCACCACTGCCCCTCAGTGACATAGCACTCAGGAAGCAGAAGCAGGTTTGGGAATTTTAGGCTTACACAGTGAGTTCTTAGTCTACATAGTAAACTCCAGGACAGCAGGGCTATGTAGAGAGATCATGTCCTAACCCTCCACACATATTAGCTGAGTATGGTGGCTCATGCCTATAATTTCAGAACTTGGGAGGCAGAGGCAGGCAGATCTCTGAATTTGAGGTCAGCATGGTGTATAGAGCGAGATCCAGGACAGTCAGGGTTATTCTGAGAAAACCATGTCTTTAAAAACAAACAAAAGATTAATTTACTTATTTAATGCATGGGGAGTTATCAGAGGACAACTTCTAGAAGTCAGTTCCCTCCTCCCATCATGTGGATCCTAGAAATTGAACTGAGATCATCAGACTTGGTGGAAGGTTCCTTAATTCCATAAGGCTACTCTAAAGTTTTAAAGTTCGGTCAAGGATAAACAGCAATGTAAACAAGAAAAACAAAACAAAAAACAAAAAAAGGAGGATAGTCAACATCATTAGCCATAAAAGCTCTGAATAGCAAAACTACAGTGAGACACCACTCCATATCTATAGATGACATAGACCACAATCAAAAACATGAACTCCAGCACCTAAAAGAGGAGAAACGGCTGCCCCGCACATGGCCAGACAACACACACCTGCGATACTGGCACTTGAAAGGCTGAGGTAGGAGAATGAGTATTTGGGGTAGCTGGTTCCTGTCTCAAAACCAAACCCAAAATAAAAATAAAAGGGATTTGCTGGCTGCTGCTAATGGAGTGTACAATAGTGACCGTGTACCTGCCATGGTAAAATGACTGGTAACTCTACTCACTACCACAGGACACAGAGTTCTCAATCCTAGAAAAATGATAACGTATGTTCATAAGAAACCATACTTCAATGTTCACGGTAGCATTTCTCATCCTTGTAAGAAAGTAAGAAAAACCCATAGCCACTGAGCATTATTCACAACAAAACAAAGCAGTGCCATACATGCCAACATGCATTGTGTGTCTCAAACAACCAAATCATTAAATAGACTAATAAAACGGGCTGTTCTCAAAAGATTTAATACAAATGTTCAAGATCACCAGCTATGAAAGAAATCTGAATTAAGAAAGATGAGTCATTAAAAGTGTGAAGTTGTCCTGAAGAGGACCCAGTTTAGTTGCGTGCTGCACACAACACCTGTGACTTCGGTACCGAGGGACCTAAAGCCTCTGACCTCCCCAGTTACACACAATTAAATTAAATTTAAAGAAAAAGATTTTTGTTTGTCTAGAGTCTCAATATGCAGTTCTGGTTGTTCTGAATCTCACTTTTAGACCAGGATAGCCTAAAATTCAGAGATCTGCCTCAGAGTGCTAAGATTAAGACATGTGCCACTAGGTCCAACTAAAAACAAAACAAAACAACATGAAAATTTAAATATACACACTCTATCTTAACCCAGTCAGAATGGCAGAAACAAATAGCAAATGCTGGTGAGGTTGTGGGAAAAGGAGAATCCTTACACTATGCTGGTGGGAACATAAACTAGTCCAATCTCCAAGACTGAAATATAGTGGGGCTGGAGGGCTGGCTCAGTGGTTAAGAGTATCTTTGAATTTGAGGCCATCCTGGTCTAAAAGTGAGATTCAGGACACCCAGAGCTGTATGGACCCCAGAACCCATACCAGGAAGCTCTCAACCAGCTCTAGAAGATTATCACACTCTTGGACTTTAGGGGCACCTGCATTTGTGAGTTCCAGCACACAGACAGAGACACATACACAATTAAAAATAATAAACACCAACTGTATAGAACTGTCAAAGGTTAAAGGTTACATTTTAAATGTAACTTGGTTTCTGTAAGTTTTGTGTGGGAGAATGAAAAAGTCACGAAATGCTCTGGATACACTAGGAAAGCTTGACTTAGGGTAAGAAGAAATTACATTACAGGAAGACTCTCGCCATTGGGGCTGGATGTGGAGCACAGTGGTTGCAGCCCTGGGTTCAAATCTCAGCGCCAGCAATATGAATGAACAAGTGAATAAATTTTACACAATTACTATACTTGTTCACAAAGTAGATCTGAACCAGCTCAGAACACCAGGAGCATTATAACTTCCATGCACACCAGAAGTACTGACATACCCTTACTCTCAACTACAAACCTACTGAGGCAGTCACTCAGACAGACACCAAAGCAGTGAGCTTTAGTGTGTTGTTTTGCACTGTAAGATAATATTCTTTCATTTGTTACCTGTAGCCTTAAAAACAAAACAAAACAAACAAAAACACTTGTGATTTAAGTTATTGCACTTAGAACAAAGACATCTTTAAGAGTAATTGTCAAGGGACTAGTGAGATGGCTCAGTGGTTAACAATGCTTACTGCTCTTTCACAGGATCCAAGTTCAACTTCTAACACCCATATCAGGCACCTCACCATCACCTTAACCCAAGTTCCAAGTGCGGACAACCTCTTCTGGCCTCAAAGGACTCCTGAACTTACCCACCAAGAGACAGACAGAAAGACAAGACACTTGCTCTCTGTCTTTCTCTTAAAATAAATCCGGTGGAGCTGGGCGGTGGTGGCGCACGCCTTTAATCCCAGCACTTGGGAGGCAGAGGCAGGAAGATCTTTGTGAGTTCGGGGCCAGCTTGGTCTATGCCAGCTTGGTCTACAAGAGCTAGTTCCAGGACAAAGAATCCCTGTCTTGAAAAACAAACAAGCAAGTAAACAAACAAACAAAATCCAGTGGGCTGGAAAAATACATTAGGAGTTAAGAGTTCAGTTCCCAGCACTTATATGATGGCTTATGGTCACCTGCAACTCTATCTCCAGGCAATCTGTAGCTTATTCTGGTCTCCAAGGACAGTAAAAATGCTCATGGCCCACATACATAATGCAAACACTCATATGCATAAAAATCTTTACAAAAAAGTTTAATTTTCTGCACATGTGACTTAAGGCTGATTGTGTGTGTGTGTTAAAACTGTATTTTGTGAACTGGTCATATAAAAATTACTATTTTCTTTTTTAATTCTAACCAATCAGTTGATAGGGAACTTACCCTAAAATCATTCTTAAACTTCTTTAAATCATCAATCTGTTTTCTATGTTCAGAAACAACTGGTGACATACCTGTAAAACCAAAACCTGTTAGATTCCAATTTACTTCTGACCTTAAACTTAAAATTCTGTTTGTATGGGATATTAGAAATAGAGTACAGAGGCTAGATGTGGCAGCACACTCCTTTAATGCCTTTAATCCCATGTGGGATAAGAGAGATAAGTAAGAAATGAGAACAGCTCTATCACCTGAAGACTAATGGATATTTCAAATACCCATTCCACTTGGTATCTAATAGCACGCACATTACATATAAACAAATTTTAGAATGAGGGCACTCAGTATGGAGTATGAAATTAGTTAGATAAACACTGTTCTATCTCTGTAATTACACCTAAAAAAATTTAACAAACTCTAACCTTTGTTTTCAACTTTTGAAAAGCTAGGTGATGTTTCATTTGCTTTAATAGTTTCCTTATTCCCTGCAGGAGAGTTCTGCCTCTGATCTTGAAGCCTGGACTCTTTAGCTAGAAAACAAGTTAAAAAAGAAAACATCATCAGGCAGACGTTAGGAAAACATCATGAGAAAACGCCAAATACTTACAATTTTCTGGTTTGGGGAAAAAAATAGTTTCATTTAAACAAAGGGTTTTCCCTGTTAATCATCACACCAAAACTCGGTAAGCATGTTCATACAACAGGCATGTCACACCAGAGCAAGTCAGAACCTCTGATATCAGACATTAAATAATATAAATATATAAATGGGACAGTAGTATCATAGATAGCTATCTTGCTTCCAAAAAACACCACTGTATATTCGGAAGCTCTTGATCATACGGTGTTAGAATAGGAAAAGACCTTCATTTCGTACCCTCAATAGATGGGGTCAGAGCTCTGTTGGATGCAGGGCTGGCAGGAGTAGGAGATGCAGCTGGAACAGGCATGGAAACTGCTTCAGTAGGGATGATACCAGCTTGGGGAGAAGCAAGCACAGGCCCACTGGGAGTGTTTCCAATACTGTTCTGCCTGGGAGACCTGGGTCTGTGAGTTTTTGGAGATAACCTTGGAACTAAAAGCAAAGAGATATTCATTAAATTCTCAGAAATCACTAATACCTAAGTACAGATGTGGTTTTTCCCTCCTAATTAAACTTTCAAGTACTCTGAGTACAGCTCAACACCAGAGTTCAGTGGCAAGCCAAATTACACCAAGGGAAAAACATAGTACTAAGTTACTTGTTAAAGTGAGAGAGAGAGAGAGAGAGAGAGGCGGTGGTGGCGCACGCCTTTAATCCCAGCACTCGGGAGGCAGAGGCAGGCGGATCTCTGTGAGTTCGAGACCAGCCTGGTCTACAAGAGCTAGTTCCAGGACAGGCTCCAAAAACCACAGAGAAACCCTGTCTCCAAAAAAAAAAAAAATAAAGTGAGAGAGAGAGACCCCTATTTCTACCTGCCTCTTCCCATCAACACAGTAAGTAAAATTTGGTAGATGTTGCCCAGACTACGTGCTTTTTCCTGCAACATCAAGATACAGTGCCAAAGCTGAGGGAAATTAGGACACAAAGCAGAAAGGGTATCTAATACAGAAAGAATGAATGACTTCAAAATAACTGCTTATTTACAGAGTTCAGACTCAAGAGATTAATGAAAATGGTTCAGTTTGCATTACTTTGGTGACTTCTTTGTGAAGTCACAAGCATCATAGAAGTGTTCACTACTCTAACATGATTCTCAGTGTATCCCTTGCACCTGTCACTCCTCTCTTACTTCAAATTAGGTTGATACTCTCAAACTCAATTCCAGACCATCCAATTAATGCCAAAAGAGTAGAACAGCTCAAGATTCTTCTCTCACCTACTATTTTCTTTTCAGTTTTCAGTTAAGGTCAAGGGAAACAGCAATAAGGAATTTATAGGGCAATTACTACGACTGCACACTATACAAGGCTGTAGCAAAAAAACAAACAAAAATATCAAACCAAACAAACAAAAAACCCAGACACTTAACAGTACTGGGCTTTTGTTTAATCTTAAAACCCTCCTTCTGGCAAAGGTCTATGGGCTAATTAAGAAAAGGACAAAGAGAAGAGCCGGCACAGGCTCTGGCTCTGCAGCCCTGGGAGAACACTAGGGACTGACCAACACAAGAGTCGAAGCAGTCTGGGCCTAACTACATCTGCTGCTCAAATGAACCTGATCATTAGAGCTACTGACAGTCAGCCTCTTCTCAGGCTACTCATCAAAGATGAACTTCCTGCTGTGTAGACTAGTCCTTGAAGATCACCAGGTGAGTATCTGCTTATTCCACATGCAGATGCCATGGAAACATGCTGAAAACTGAATACAGGGACAGAGCTGCAGAATGATGGGACAGTTCCTTCAACTAGTGTCATGAACATCTGTGATATTTTATAACCGGCAACTCCTACTTATGCCACCATATTTAATGTGACTCTGTACTTCCTTTCAAATCTTCCGCTCAGCTCTACTGTACATAGACTATAATGACAGAACTCATCACTGTCACGTATCATATTGACAGTGTCATACCTACCCCCACTGACAACTGAGGACCACGTTCCCCCTGCAGGACTGGTCCTTGCCACTGGAGGAGCAGCTGCTTCACTTGGGGGGTTGTGGGATACAAATTCTAGGCCGCTAGACATGGAGCCTCTCCCAGCAGAGACTCTGTGATTCCGAGGGTGCCGCTGTGCCTTTGGAGACATCCTTGGAGGGCCTGAGGAAGACACGATGGACATCGTGTAAGTCCTGCAGTGTTCACCTTACTGTTTTTTTGCTAAATACAGACATATACTCTTACTTCCCTAACAGATTTTCATTGTTTAAAAAATGAAAATATGAAATAAAATAAACCATAATGTTCTGATTTTTGGCCACACTAAAAATTATTTTGTGGGATGTCACTTATCTAAGTACATTTTATTTCCCCCTTTTAAGGTTTATTTTTACTTTTAACTATGTTGTGTATGTGTCTATGTGAGGGTATGTGTACATTGAGTTCAGGTGTTGAGCCACCTGATAAGGGTGCTAGGAACTGAACTTAGGGTCTCTGGAAAAGCAGAAGCTCTCTACAGCTGACCCATCTTTCCAGCCTTATTGCCCTTTATTTTTAAAGTAACGGGGAGATAAATCAAACAATACAGCATACCTGTATAACTACACTTTGTATATAAAAATAAGTTGTACTAAAGTTTTAATAGGAATTACAGCTGCATGGTAAGATATTCTTACTTTACCTTTCTACATGATTTTACTACATCCAAAATGAGACAAAAAATTGGTTTTATAGTGTTAGGGACCCCATCCTTGTTAGGACAGCATTCTATCTCTGAGTTCTTTAGGGCCCTGGGGTGGCGGTAGTTTTAAAAACAGAAACCTCAGTTCTATCCCTCTTTTGTCATGATCATCAAGTTTATAAATCGTGGCTGCTATGTGAGACCTGAAGAAGGACATCTAGCAGAAATCTGCACTGTGTGAATTGTTGAGAAACTATCATTGATTCTGCCAGTCATCAGGGATGGTGTGTCTAGAGCCATCAGCAGTGTAATACTAAGCCACTGAGTAAAAACACAATCCCAGAACTACCTTTCTCATAGCCTTAAGTGCAGTTAACACATGCTCTCTCTTTGTGTTCTTAGTGGGAACATAGTCAGACATGATCTCTGAGAAAATGCTAACTAATGCCAGGACTTTATTTTTTAAACTTTATTACTATTTTATATGTATGGTATGGAAAGGGGCTTGTATGCCATGGCGTGTGTAAAAAGTCAACTTTGTGGAGTGAGTTCTCTCTTTCCAGCTTTACATGAGTTCCAGAGACCAAATTTAGGTCATCAGGTTTACATGGCAAGGACTTTTAGCCAGAGCCTCCTCACCAGTCTACTGTTAGGGCTTTCAACTGGAGGTACCAGCACCCCAGAACAATGTAGAGCATTCTCTGTGGGCAATGCAGGAGCAGCCCTCCATCTGACTACAATGTGCTGCTCAAGGACTTGGACTCATATTCTCATGAAATAAATTGAACACCTTTACCCCAATGGTCTGCAGTAGAGCTCTATGCTGCTGCTAGGAACCACTACGAGAAGCACACATTAAAAGTCATTGAAATTTGTCTTTGCAACATTACAATCTTCAGTCATAAAGATCCATTCTGCCTAGGTAAATACAGTTTACCTTAAGCAGCTTCTTCAGGAAACTTTATCAGTCTTAATCAGCTATATTTATCATGACTTTATCAAGACAATCTGATTAAAACATTAACAGAAATATTTTGAACAAAGGACATTGTCATTTAGAACAAAGGATTTTTTTAACTTACAAACTGCATTAAAACAGAATGCTACCTTTTGGGGGCAGGATATATGGGTGGCTGGGACAGGGTCTCACCATATATATAGTCCTGACTGGCTCAGAACTAATTAAAAGCCAAACTGGCAATCCTCTTGCCTATGTCCCAGGCACTGGGATTATAGGCATGTGCCACCATTCAAAGTATATGAATTCAGCATCAAATACAAATAATTTTGACAAGAGCAAAGAAGACAAAAAAAAAGTCTCAAATTTATACCTGTCTTTTAATTGATAAATTTTAAAGGCCTCCCTCTAGATTAAAGTAGCCTTTCACTATAGTGATAGTATAAAGACTAATTTAAAAATAAATATTAAATTAAATTTACAGTTCCTCAGGTACCCTAAAAACTACTGTTACCTGAGGGTAGACATGCAAAGTCACTATAAGGGATATCATGGATCACAAAGGACCCCAAAATAGCACTCCTGCCTTTGGCCAACAGAAAGGTTCACTGGCACCATGGCCAAGGAGCTGGAATGTGGCAGGGTTCTATCCAATACCCATGCCCGGAAGCAGCAAGTAAATCACAGCCTCTTTTCATCATTGTTACTGTCTGGGGCTGTGATCTTCTTGGGCTGCAAAGGAGCATCATTTACAGACAGGTCAGACCTCGTTTTTACAGAGCTTTACACACAGCACGTATAAAGGTTTACTCTACTGAACAAAAGGTTAATAGAAATAGTTTTAATAAACTAAAGTTAAAACACAGAAATTATAGGTTAATAAATAATGAAGAGGAAACTATTTTGTAATCATAAACTCACGAAGGAGTTAAACAAAGACAAACAAAAAACATGAACAAATCGTGGTATTGTACCTTCTGAAGACATGCGTTTAGGCACAGTAGAGACAGGAGCTGGAGAACCATGAGCAGAGGGGTGAGACGGGGGTCTGGATGGCCTCGAGGGGGGCCTGGAGGGCGGCCTTGTAGGGGTGGCTGCCCGAGGTGGAAGAGAGTTGGGACCTGACTGGTAGCGAGAAGGTGGGCGAGAGGAAGGAGATGGGCAAGGCGATGGCCAGGGAACACCTGACAGAACAAATGATATGAAGGAAAGTATAAAAACTAAAGAAAAAAATGAGGGAAAAAGTAAACAGAAAAAAAAAGTAAAATGACAAAAATGATTTCTTGTACATTTTAACCCTTTGAGGACAGTCATTTGATTTGTGATAAGTTTTAGCATAACTTAACTCACACAAATTCACATTTTACTTTAACCTCCTTAAAATTAAGTCTGTTTAAATGAATCCACGTTCCCAAAGGGTTAATTAGGATCTACACATACTACTGAAGAAGACAGTTAAGACTCTGCCTAGTAGCCCCACTTCTTCAGCCACTGTCAGCCATCACTTGTGAAGAGAATGTCACACACACAGATAATTTCCCTCAATAAACACAATAACTCCTGCTCAGGAAGGCCATCTACTTTACTGGTTTTAGCTCTGAACAATAAAAAGAAATAGCAGATACTGAATCTAATGTAAAAAGCCGTTTTCTTATGTTCACCTGAGATTTTCATAAGTTCTACATTTGAACAGTTTCAGTTTCAAAGCTTATTAATCAAGTCCCATTTAGGTAGAAATAAAACTTTCTACTGTTTTCTAGAATGCTGGAGTAACAGCACTGGGTACTCTTGTAAAACAAATCTTATTTCAACACACTAGAAAGGGCCCATGTATTTACAGCCTGCTATACCAATGCAAAGAACTGCAAACTGCAGGGCACAGGCCAGGCACTGTGTGGTTCTTTCCCTGGTGCTTAGCTCCAGGGGGCTCCACACACTTGTATATCACACATTTTTCAGCCCCCTTCAAATTTTTAACTTGAAAAAAATCTATTCATAAACAACTGAAAATCTTTACTTGGTAAGCAAAGAAATTTCCACTATTACTAGGTAGAGAAAATACTCAAGAGGGTTTACTTGGATAGGAATTCTGGAGATAAAATTAGAAAGTTACCGTGCCTTGTTTTCACACATCTGAAATTCCTCTCCTCCCTTCCTTTCTTTACGATGAGGTCACACATGACCCAGACTGGCCTCAAACTCCCTCTGTAGCCTAGATTGGCTTGACTGCTCATCCCTCTGCCTCAGGTGTGAGCCTCCTTATCCAGCCTGCACCGTTCTAACCTTCAACACCTGAAACCGGCTGTACATTCTTTTCCCTGAGTAACAACACACTACTGCTGTCAATTACCATATTTCCATATAATTCATCTCTGCTACTCAGTCTACCAGATGTCTATTAACACCTATAATCTGTGCTCACCCGACAGAAGACACTACAGAAAGTGCCTTCCTACTAAAGGTCCAAACTGCTGCACTCTAACACCTTCCCTCAGAAACCAAAGGTTCTGTGTTGTATTTTCCCCAATTCTCGCATGATTTTATTCATGTGACTCTTGCTCATGTCTGATATTATAAACTACCCTAAGTTCTCCCTTGAAGTAAACAGAATGGTAATCCATCACAGTTAATAAAAATGAATCTGCATTTACTGGGATGTCTTCCACATGAACTATGCCTACAGTTTTATTAACCACAGTTTTTAAAATAGAGAACCTCCTCAAGAGCTTCCAATTTGTACGTGGAGTGTTTTTATACCAAATGAGAATGAGAGAGATGCAACAGCTCAGGACCGTGTTGTCCCTCTAAATGTGCCAAAGACATATATGATGTTATATTATCTGATAGTCACAAAACTAAGTTATACATTAATACTACTCCACAAAATCCAAATACGGCATGCACACTCCTATCCACTATGTAAACTCTTAAAATATTTAGATATCTCTATATTTGATCAATAATATTAACAAATCTGGTCAAAATACTTGCCTCCATTAACTACTCTTTGGTCTGAACCAGAGTTCGGGTTGAAATCTGAAGCATGAGAAGCAGCTCTTGATGGCATGGAGCCTGGTCCAGGTTGGCCCATCCGTGGCGAGCTCTGTCTCCCGCTCCCCCAGGATATGACTTCTCTGTTTCTTTGTCCAGGAGGAATATATTTATTTTCCCTGAAAATAAGAGACCCTGTAAGTCATTTATACTAAAAAGTATGGGGTTAACAAAATATACTTAAGTTACAAAGCTACAGAGAAACCCTGTCTTTAAAAACCAAAAAAGAAACAAAACAAAACAAAAAATACATTTACAGGTACATTAGGGAGAGGAGCAGCCACCACACTGCCTCGTGGCTCTGGGTTGCCTCCTGCCAGCAGCTTAAGCTGTGCTAACTTTCACCTCCCTGACACTCCATGATGATTAGAAAAGTCACAAACCTCAGCTGTAAAACCTTGAAGACAGGATGCAGCTCATGTTTTACCCACAATGTGGCAGATGTTCAACAACATGTTTATGAATAAATGAGAGACACACAAGCCGCGCAAGTGCACAAAACCACTGAGTCATCATTTCTCCAAGTTTACTTCACACTGTTTCTAACTCACGTGCTCTCAGAACAACCATCAGAAAAGCTGAATTTCCAAGTAAGGCTCAAGCCTCCCTGATTTCCAGCCTTCTCACAGTCAGTCAGTCTAGCAGTTAACCACTTTCTCTCAGCTGCATACTGTCACACAGAAAGAGCTCTCTGACTCAGAGCGTGTTTTTTCCTCACTGTTACCTACAAGTCACTCTTCAAATATGGCATACAAGCCGGGCGATGGTGGCGCACGCCTTTAATCCCAGCACTCGGGAGACAGAGGCGGGCGGATCTCTGTGAGTTCGAGACCAGCCTGGTCTACAAGAGCTAGTTCCAGGACAGGCTCCAAAGCTACAGAGAAACCCTGTCTCGAAAAAACAAAAACAAAAAACAAATATGGCATACAAGTACTTCTGCCACCTGTACCATGCCATCCAAAATACTGTCCCTGGGTTCTTAGCTTCCACCTGAAGAGGCCAGACTCTCTTACAGGCTCATGTTTCTGCAGAGGTGAAAAATAAATTACCACACTGCAAGTGGCAAACAGGCCCCATTATTTTATCAAAAATGTCACCTCCTGGTGAGGCTCTTGAACTACACAGGAATTCTAGTGCATTCCCACTCCAGATGTCCCTAGTACTCTGAAAAGACTTTTACCCTGCAAACCAGAGTGTAGGGCCACCAAGTCACTGGGTCCCTCTGACTCTTGTTTTAAGGAGCTCCTCAAGTGTCTGGGCTGGGTCCTCTTATATTCAACACTTGACTCCAGAGAGCTGCATCCCCAAAAATAATATCAAGATGATCATGACCTTTTCTCTAAAAGAATCTTACGACAAACCCATCAGCATTTTCTACCTAAGCTTCATGAAAGAGGAAACAGTTGGACTACATCTTCTCACACAGTCGGTGAATGTGTCTAAAACACTGCATTGGAGTTTTCTTTAAATACCTAGTGTTTGTGCCATGCCCCTCGCGCTCACTGCAGTTTCTCTGGACCGCTGTGTATTTTTCTTCCTCGCTTCTGTCATCATTCTCAAGGGCCACACGAGCTTTGTACTGAGCACTGGATTCGATTTCCTCTGCTAACTGGTTTGCCCTTGCCTCCCGTTTTAGAAACTCTTCTGAGTTATCCCTTTCTAAGGGAACCCTAAACACAAAGGAAAGAAGACATGAGTGTTTGTTTCAATGCCATACTTCTGTTATAGATCACATACAACTTTTAAGAAAGTTTAGAGAATGGGGTCACCAGAGACATTATCAAAGTAAGGGGGCTTGTTATCATAAATCAAAATATGCATTTTTTTATTACATAGAACATTTACTATTTCAAGAAATAGTTCGTGCAAACCCTATCCCTGTAAATTTAGCTTTCTTTTAATATTTATTTTTATGTATACAATATTCTATTTGCGTGTATGTCTGCAGGCCAGAAGAGGGCACCAGACCTCATTACAGATGATTGTGAGCCACCATGTGGTTGCTGGGAATTGAACTCAGGACCTTTGGAAGAGCAGGCAATGCTCTTAACCTCTGAGCCATCTCTCCAGCCCCTAAATTTAACTTTTTTACAAATTAAAAAGACAAAATGTATTTTTGAAAACAAAAAAACTTATCCCTTGTTTTAATGTGAGTTTGTCAGTCTAAATAGTTAACAAAAACAAATGTCACATTTTTTACTTATTCATTCATTTGGTTTTTTTGGGACAGGGTTTCTCTGTGTAGCCCTGGCCAAGCTGGAACTCACTCTGTAGACCAGGATGGCCTCGAATTCAGAGATCCGCTTGCCTTTCTCCTGAGTGCTGGGACTAAAGGTGTGTGCCACCAGCAACAGCTTTTTTTGTTTTGTGTAATGTAAAAATAAAACAGAAACATTTATTCAATAATATAATTTAAGCCAATGAAGACAAATTAGCTAGAATAAAAGAGAACTTTGTGAACTTACGTATATGAAGATAAACTGCTATCGTATGTGGACACTACACCGTAATTCTCTTCATTATATCGAAACATATCATTGGGATCCCATCCATTAGACTAGAAGGAAAATGAAGATCATTTTTCAAAACGTAACTTTTTAATTCAGCTACAACCAATTTTTGCAAAAACATATAACAAACTGTACTGGCTGGACCTAATCCCACCCCTTTCTTCCAAAACACCAAACTTGCCTTTAGAAATCTTTTAAAGAAAGCTAGACATAGCTCATACCTGCCACATCAGCTCTTAGAAGACTGTGACAGGAGAGTGTTTTGAGTTCAAGGACAGCCTGGGCTACGGTAAAAAAGGCCCTATTTCAAAAAACAAAAGCAAACAACTCTTTAGAAAAAAACTCTTCTTACACAGATTGTCCTCGTAGATTAGTAGGTGATTACATAAGTTATCCGAGAGGATATGAGAAAAACTTAGACCATCAGCCACGGCTATGAATCCAGGGCCTCTGGGTCAAAGTTTTCCCCTTCAGTTGTGCTAACAGCCTTCCCCACTTCCATCGCTAAACTGGGTCTTAGAAGAACAAGAGGTGCACTGTGATAGCCAAAACATGTGGGAAAGAAAAAGCAACCAAAATCTTTCCTACTGGATTTCCATGTGAGAACAATACTGTGCCTTCCCACTGTCCCTTCCCCTAGACAAGTAAAGAAGGACAGCATAAAGCAATGGGAAGGCAAATGGGGTAATGCCACACAAGCTATGTTTTAGAACTCTCTGCCATGAACAGTTGCAGGAGGGATCTCAGCAATTTCTATGGGTTCCACACACCTAACTTCCAACCTCAACACTGTTACCCTCCCATCAGTGAAGGAGGAAACTGCCACTCTCAAAACATGGGGTGTATCCTTCAACCTGGAAGAACTGGGCAAATACAGAAGAATCTCCAGAGACAGGTATCAATAGGTGACTTGCCACACACTTTTCCCATGTCCAATTCTCCTTTGAAATCCTGACAGGCTAAAGCTGGAGAAGTGGCTCTGTGGTCAAGAACACACATTACTTTTCCAGAGGATGTGGTGAAGGAAGACAGCTAAGTCCCACAAGCTGTCTTTAGGACTCCACATGCACGCCACGGTACACATGTGTATATTCTCTCTCTCTCTCTCTCTCTCTCTCTCTCTCTCTCTCTCTCTCTCTCTCTCTCTCTCTCAAATTAGAAGACTATGACTTCTATAATCTCAATGATACACCATACTAAACAGAAAAATATTCACCAAAACTAAACATCTTCAAATTTCAAGGCACATAAGTAACAACTATTAGGAATTTCTCAGGCTTAAGACAAAGGTTTTAAGATTAAGAGCTCTTACTGCTAAGCCAGGTGTGGTGGTACAAGCCTTTAATCCTAGCACTCAGGAGGTAGAGATAGATGGACCTGATTTCAAGAACAGCCAAGTTTACAGAGCAAGTCAGAGCTACAGAGAGAGACTTAGTCTAAAACAAACAAACAAAAAAAACCCCCTCACAACTAAGAAACTTTGTCTAAAGAAAAGTAATATGCATTGCTGGTGGGAATGCAAGCTGGTACAACCCCTTTGGATATCAGTGTGGGAATTTCTAAGAAAATTAGAAAACAACCTTCCTCAAGACCCTGTAATACCACTTTTGGGTATATATCCCAAAGGATGCTCAATCGTGCCACAAGGACATGTGCTCAACCATGTTCACAGCAGCTTTGTTTGTCATAGCCAGAACCTGGAAACAACCTAAATGCCTCTTGATCAAAGAATGGATAAGGAAAATGTGGTACATTTACACAATGGAGTACTACACAGCAGAAAAAAATAACAACAGCTTGAATTTTGCAGGAAAATGGATGGAGTTAGAAAACATCATTTTGAGTGAGGTAACCCAGACACAGAAAGACAATTATCACATGTACTCACCCATAGGTGGTTTTTAAACATAAAGCAAATAAAGCCAGCCTACAAACCACAATCCCAGGGAACTTAGACAATAATGTGGACACTAAGAGAGACTTACATGGGAAGTAGAAAGTAGAAAAAGACAAGATCTCCTGAGTAAATTGGAAACATGGGGACCTTGGGGGAGGGCTGAAGGGGGGAGGGGAGAAACAGGGAGGGGAGCAGGGAAAAATGTAGAGCTCTATAAAAATCTATAAAAAAATGTATTAAAAAAAAGAAAATCATCTTGTCAAGACTGGCAGAAGCCTAGCCCAGCTTCATGTCTCTACTGATAACTATGACATTTAATCAGAATAAATTCTTTGGTTAATCCTCAGAGCAAAAAAAAATAAAAATAAAAAAAATAGGGTAATAATAATAAAATAAAACATTTAACAACAAAAGAGATCTAGTACTCATGCAGAGGAATGAGGTTGGATTTGCAGCACCTGCATGGCAGCTCTCAACGCCCTACAATTCCAGCTTCAGGGAATCTGATGACCTCTTCTAGTCTTTATGTGTACATAAACTCATTTATACACACACACACACACACACACACAAAATATGTATTTTTTTAATTTAAATACAGTATTGCTACTCTGAAACTTGGTTTTTCTGTTAGTAAGTATATTAGGTATCTTTCCCATTTGAATACTAATTTTTGGTAGTAATGCATTTCTGTTAAGAAATTCATGATTTCATAATGGGTACCTACTAACAGAAATAACAAAAATAGCCTGAAACATAATTATTTGCATGTATTATAGATATATTAGGACCAAGGTAAATGTTTTCTTTTTAATTTATATATTTTCTTTCTCTTAAAAAGACAGGGTCTCACAGTGTAACCCAAGCAGGCCTTGAACTTACAGAATCCAACTGCCTCTGCCTCCTGGGTGTTGAGACTAAGGGTATGCACCACCACAATCATCTAAGTCAATTCTTAGTAGTAGTAGTGATAGAATAAACCACAGTTTAATATTTTTTAATTTTAAATTTTAATTTTTAATAAACAGTGTTACTCTCTCCACAAAACCTCAAGGAACTTATTATCCCCTTAACAGAGTAAAAAGTGTACCAGCTTCCCATCACAAAGGGCAGTGATACGCATTTGAGAACCATTATAGTAAGTTTAGGTGAATCTTGAAAGTTTGAAGATTAACCATGCTAGCCATCAGGGGCAGTTCTGTTCTATTAGCCAGCTGAGCTCTTAGAGAAGATACTATTTACTACATTAATATGCCTTAGATAGTAAATTCAGGTTCTCTGTTCACAATACAAGGTTCTTTGCTTACTTAACCTTATTAATTGCTCAGCTTAACATTAAATCTCTATTCTCTAATGTAGAGATGGCTCAGTGTTTATAAGTACTGACTGCTCTTCCAGAGGACCCAGGTTCAATCCCCAGCATCCACATGGAAACTCACGATTATATGTTAACTCCAATTCTAGGGGATCTGATACCCTCTTCTGGCCTCTAAGGCATATGTGCACAGATATACATGCAATACACCCATATACCTAAAATAAAATAAAATTGAAAAAGTTCTATGTTCTATCATAACGCCTAGATGACATGTCAGAAGAAAACCAAAAACAATTCAAGATGAACACACATTTCAGAAACAAGTTTCTGTAGAGAACAATACTAACTTAAGTTCAAGGAATTTAGGCAATGCTTTAATTTTAATGTAACATAATTGTTTATCTTTTGTGGTTGCTATTTTTCCACCCCAAGGCAGGACCTCACTGGCTAGCTCTGGCTAGCCTCAAACTTGCCATGTAGACAGACAAACTTGTCTGTCTCTACACCTCAGATTAAAGAAGGTAACAGCACAGCACAAGTAGCTGCTTTATTTTTTGCTTGTTTGTTTTTGTGAGTTCAGGCTACCCTCAAACTTTCTCTGTAGTGGAGGCTGATCCTAACCCTCCTAATCCTTCTACCTCTACCTCCTGAGAGCTGACACCAGAGATGCCACAACCAACCTAAAATTTTATCTTAATAATTTTCTTTTTCTCAGACAAAAAGGCCAACTTGACTTCATCTCTAGAAAAGCCAACACACAGTTAAACACTACCTGCCTTAGGCTGCCTATATTACAGAAATTCAAAAGAATACAGGCTGTCATCTCTTAACTTCTTCTAGTTTCCAGTAGTAAATTGCTTATCACTATTTTATCACAAACAAGTAATTTTATGAGTGCTGAGCTCTCAATTCAAGAAGAAATGCCTTTCAAAGCCGGGCAGTGGTGACACGTGCCTTTAATCCCAGCACTCAGGAGGCAGAGGCAGGTGGATCTCTGTGAGTGTGAGGTCAGCCTGGTCTACAGAGTGAGTTCCAGGACAGGCTCCAAAGCTACAGCAAAACACTGTCTTGAAAAACAAAAGACAAAACAAACAAACAAACAAACAAACAAACAAACAAGAAGACAAAAGAAATGCTTTTTTATTCTTATTTTTTGCTCTTCATGCGCTCCCTAGGACACAAACCTTTTGATAGTTGGGGTCTACCAAGCACGCTGGGCCATCACAGATGGAACTCACCACATCATTCTCCAGGGCTTCCAGCTCCTCACTGGCTGTGAGCTCCCCTGCATCCCAGGGCTCCAGGTCCCTCTCCTTGTGCTCGCCATTCACTTTGGCACTGACAGCAGAGTCGGTAAAAGCATCTGTAAAGATGACAACAGACAGGCAATACTAAGATAAAGACCAGTAATCATGAGAAAATGACTTTGGGCTATTTAAATAACTAACAATAATCCAGTCAACAACAGCACAGGTGACTAATGAAAGCTTTTCCTCTAATCACTCCACGTTGTGAAGCACAGAGTGCATTCAAGGTAGCAGTGGGCTCAAGTTCTCTTTCATGAAATAGATCCACAATTAAGACACATCTTTGACAGCAAATTGGGAGTGTGGTGGGCAGGGTGGAGGGTGGAATGGAAGAAGGGAGGAAGGAAAGGGAGCAGGGGAAAAATATATAGCTTAGGCCGGGCGATGGTGGCGCACGCCTTTAATCCCAGCACTCGGGAGGCAGAGGCAGGCGGATCTCTGTGAGTTCGAGACCAGCCTGGTCTACAAGAGCTAGTTCCAGGACAGGCTCCAAAGCCACAGAGAAACCCTGTCTCGAAAAACCAAAAAAAAAAAAAAAAAAAAAAAGAAAAAGAAAAATATATAGCTTACCAGGAGGTGGCGGACAGGCCTTTAATCCCAGTACTGGGGAGGCAGAGGCAGGCAGATCACTGTGAGTTTGAGACTAGCCTGGTCTACAAGAGCTAGTTCCAGGACAGGCTCCAAAGCTACAGAGAAACTTTGTCTCAATGCCCCTCCCCCAAAAAAAACATATTCTCAATAAAGACAATTTATAAAAAGACACGCTTTTGAAGTATTTAAAGCCAAATACTATTAGTTCCTTTTTGTTTCTGTGTTTTTTTGGTTTTGTTTTAGACAGTGTCTTACTGTGTAGTCCTAGATGGCCCAGGCTGTCCTTGAACTTGTAGCACTTTTCCATCTGAATCAATACAGTGCAGGGATGACAAGCAAGCGCCGTCATATGTGATTAGGCAGAATGGTTTTAACTTTGTAAGTTTAGGTCTCTATGCAGGGTCCATAGCAAACTTACCTTCTGATAATACATAAGGTAAGTTAAACCATTCTGAGTGACCCTTCCTTTTCCAATACAGTCCCCTCAAACCACCTTAAGAAGGGCAGATTCTGCAGTACTGCCTGTCTCCAGCAGGCTCACCACTCCTTCTTGTATCCCTGAGCCTGGCTTATAAGTTTGTGACACCACTGCTAAGGAAAAGAAATGCTCTTTCTACAGATAGAAGTTAAAAGAGCTAAACAGATCTCTGTGAGTTCGAGACCAGCCTGGTCTACAAGAGCTAGTGCCAGGACAGGCTCCAAAGCCACAGAGAAACCCTGTCTCGAAAAAACAAAAAAAAACAAAACAAAAAAAAAAAAAAAAAGAAAAGAGCTAAACAGCATTAGGACTGTTCTGCAGATAAAGGTGAACACTTAAATGTTCACACTCACACATCTAACACAGGAATGTTTCTGACCTGCTCCCCCAGAGACCACAAGCTCCCAAACTCTTTTTGCCCTGACCCTTATGACAAGTTGCTACAAAGAGCAGGACAAGAAAACAGCATTAAGGTTAGAGTAGCTCCACAAAGGAAGACTATTCCAGGCACTGCTCTGGCATAGTATCCCCAAGGGTCAAGGAAGTGCCAAAGTAAGACACTTGAGCAAGAAATTTTAGGGAGAGCACTGCAAGGCTAACTAGCCCTAACCTACTCTCTTCCCAAATGAGGGGTATAAACATGATGTGCACCACACACACTAGGCAAAAAGCTGCCTACCTCACCAGTAGATATCTCCGGTACTATTATAAGGGGCAAGAATGCATACAGGAGCCTTCAGAACAGCAGAAGACTGGGGCTGTACTCTGGATAAACCTTTTAGCAGAGAACAAGACATGGATCATCTTCAACACCCCATCTTCATCTAGAAGCCATAGATAGCCTTAAATAGCTAGTTTCATTACTTCCTGATAGCTCTATCAGCTGTTGACGAAGCTGGAAAGATAGCTCTGCATTGCAGAGAACCTGGCCTCAGTTACCAACACCCACAACCACTTGTAACTGCAGCTCCAGAAGATCTGAGACCCTCTTCTGGACTCTGAGGGCACTTGCCCTCAGGTGAATACAGTCACATACCCCAACCAAAATAATCTACTTGGCCGGGCGTAGTAATACAAGTCTTTAGTTCCAGCACTTGGAAGGCAGGGTTAGGTGAATCTCTCTAAGTCTGAGGTCAGCCTGGTCTACAAAGCGAGTTCCAGGACAGCCTAGAGAAAGTCTGTCTTAAAAAACCAAAACCAAAACTATAAAATAAAGAGAAAAACAACCAAAAAATTAATTTACTCAAGTATACTTTCAGGAAGAAGAGAGATTCCGACAACATAGCAAACAGGATCCTGAGATTCCTTTAACTAAAAGGCATTGAAAACGCAAAAGCAGACTACAGGTACTTAGAACATGTCATATTCATCTCTATGCAAAGCTGTAACATTGTTCATAAACAAAGTCCTTTTAACACTAATTTTTCAAAAGCACATGTTTAAATGTGCTTAGATACAAACTCACAGCTGGGAGCTGTGCCCCAACATTAGGAGACTGAGGTAAGAGGTTCACTGCTGTACAGTACATACATTAAGAACCTGCATGGAGGAGGGGGAAAAATGCCACAGGAAAGAGATAGAGAGAGAAAGAGACACAGAAAAGAAAAAAGGAGAAGAATACGTGATAAAAGTTAAAGTTTAGAAGACTGTCCCAGAGCCAGTCTTGGGGGGTGGGGGGGGAACCATGCTAAATATACAGCCTAGTATGGTGGCCTATACCTCTGAGATTACCCACCCTCAGCCTCATGAATATAGACAGATGTGTGCCACAGGTGGCTTAAATTGACCTTTCCTTGTTATGGGGAAGGTATGTGAAAACTTAAAACTTTAGAAGATTTAGGAATGAGGCCGGGTGGTGGTGGCACACACCTTTAATCCCAGCACTCGGGAGGCAGACGGATCTCTGTGAGTCTGAGGCCAGCCTGGTCTACAAGAGCTAGTTCCAGGGCAGGCTCCAAAGCTACAGAGAAACCCTGTCTCACAAAAAAAAAAGGGGGGGGGGGAATGAACCAAAAGCTCCACTCCAAGTACCACTGGGGAGGGGGGGGAAGGTCAGTCACAAAACTAACCCAAAGACTTTTAACTACTGTATGTGTGTCCCAATCCTGAGCAGCATCAGACAGAAGCCTACTCAGAAACAGCACAGGAGTGACCAGGCCTGTGGAGGTTCCCAGAACCAGACTCCCACTGCTATTCATGGATGCAGGTTGTACTAAGAGGGCACTTTTGCCTGGCCTGCTTCATGTTCACTACCGCATACTACAAAAAGAATGAGTGAGTATTCACACACTGTAACTTAGCAGTATGCTTTTATTTCAAGGCGAAAATGAGAGCAAGAAAGACACAAAAGACGACAAGGAATGACACTCTGTCATAAAGCAAGCAGTTTTCTAAAGCCAGTTTGAAGAAAGGCTTCAGCCTTAAGTACCAGACTTCAGGACAACATACTCTCATGATCTAAAGGGAAGCAAGAGCTGAGTGCTCTGTTCCACACTCTGAGCAACTGTCAGCATGGCAGAGTGAACGGTCCCACCTGTACAATCAATGTACAGTGTTTCTTTCATAGCAGTTTGAACTTTAAAATCATCACTACTGGTGCCCAGGAATCCCAGTCACATTCTAGTCACAGGCAGAACAAGTCCCTGCCACAATTGAAAGTCTATCCATTTTCTATTGTGGTTTATAGCAAGACCTAAGTGTTATAAAAGCAAAATGCAGTATCATAGTCAGTGACAGACACATGGTAGCTAGTTCTGTGGAAGTTAAGGCCACAGAAAGTAAATGGAAAGTTATTAGACAAGGAAAAAAGAGTTATTTCTGTGTCCCACCCACTGCCTTATAAACACACAACTTAAAAAGGCCTCCATACTAGAGGGAGGGAAGGTCTACACTTAACCCCCACTTCCATGTATTGCCCACAAACCAGCATCTGTGGGTTGGAACACTGATGCCACCTGGTGGTGGTTGGAAGGAAACCCTTTTCTTCTGCCCCATTTATATTCTGCTCCTCAAACTCAAGTAAACTTTTTATCTTGGAGAAAATGTTCAACTTCACCAGACATTTTGGCTCATGCAAGTAACTGAGTCAGCATGAAATACATTGTGAGTTTCGAGCTGCCTCAAAAAAAGAGGAGGAAATAAAACAAAACAGCAGTCAAACTTGTTCAAGAATTGTTTTTTTATTGTTTTCTTATTATAAAATTAAGACTTGGCACTAAATGGCTAAAGCAGAGATAGTCCTCTGAACTCATATTTGTCATGGACATAATAAATGTTTTAAAATTGTGAAACCTAAATGTTTTTACAGACCTGTTCAAACACTTACTGATGCTACTGGGGGCCATACTTATCTCTTGTATTTTAACATGTATTCATGCACTGTATATGAAAGCTACAATGCATATGTGGCAGTCAGAGAACAGATTGTGTAGACTCTCTCTTATCACAGCATGATTCCTGGGAACTGAGCTCTGGTCCTGCTTGGTGGCAGGCGTCTTTATCCCCTGAGCCAGACCTAAAGAATTTTTTCTGAAGGCATAGCCAGAATAGTAGTCAAGTAAAATTTTAGTATTATATTACAAGTAAATAAAAATTTAAATTTATAGAAACTACAAAATAGGGTAAGGTGCAATTAAATGGCAGAATGCTGGCCTTCATTTGCGTCCCAGCACCACAAAAATGAAAACTACAGGGCCAGTGAAAGGGCTCAGTAGGTTGAAGAGTTTTCTGTGCATGGCTGACAGCCCGAGTTCAACCTCCAGAAAACATGTAGCAGTGGGAGGAGAAACTCCAAGAAGTTGGCCCCTGACCTTCAACATGTGTGTACCACCGATTCACCCTCCATGAAATTAAGAAAAATCTAATCCTGCCCCTTTGCTGACCATCCCCTAGAAGTAGAGGAAGCTGTACTGCAAGCCCATCTTTATAGAATTTACTGCATCAAGTTCTATGTAGAATCAAAATAGGTTATTTTGTTCTCACAACAGGAGCTCATTCTGTACAGCCCAGAACAAGTTAGAACTCAGTATGTGACCTAAACTAAGCTAGAATATGGTAATCCTCCTGCCTCGGCATGCCTAATGCTGATAGTATGAGCATGCGCCACCATGACAGGTCAATGAGAAACAAGCTCTAAGAAGCAGAGGTCTGCACCTGAAGGAGAAACAGCTAAACACGACAGAGACTGGGGCAGAAGGCATGCCTGTTATGCACAAGGTCCAGGTTTCAAACCCCTGCATCACAAATACACAAATGACCCTACTTTCTTGTTTTAAAATACTGAAGCACACTGGGCACAGTGGAACAATGCCTGCAATCCCCAGGATACAGTGGGTGAGGACAGGAGGAACAGAAATTAAAAGTCATGCTCAGATACATAAAAATCCCCAAGCCAGCCTGTTAAGACCTTTCCCCCCAAAAAGCAAATACATACAAATGGAGAGATGCCCGAAGCAGTTAACAGTACATATTGCTCTTCCAGAGGACCCAAATTCAATTCCCAACACCAATATTGGATGGTTCACAACTACCTGTTAACTCCAGCTACAGGGGATCTCACATCTACGGCCTACGTGGGTATCCATGCTCAAGTGCACACACCAGACACACATATATATGTAATTAAAAATAAAGCAGGATGGTAGTGGTGCATGCCTTTGACCCTAGCATTCTGGAGACAGTGACAGGGGAATCTCTGTGAGTTTGAGGCTAGCCTGGTCTACAGAGCAAGTTCCAGGACAGCCAAGGTTACACAGAGAAACCCTGTCTCAAACACCAAAATAATAGTAAATTAATTAAATATGTCTTAAAAATAAAAGAGACAAATAAAAAAACAAGAAAAGAAATGTAGGAGGGCAGAAGAAGAGAAGAACAGGCCTGTGAAGACTAAAACGGCTGTGGTCTGAGCTGATAGCCCTGCATCAACTGCTACACAAGATGAGGAGTAATGTTCTGAGTAAAGAAAGAATTACATGCGTTGAGCTCACTTTCCAAATCTAACACTTTGGTGTTTGTTTTTAGTGTATTAAGAGGCAGGAGAGATGGCTTAGCAATTAAGATCACTGGCTGTTCTTGCAGAGATATGGGCTTGATTCCCAGTATTCTTACAACCTTCTATAACTCTGGTTCTAGGGGATCTACCCTCTTCTGGCCTCTACAGGTAATAGTCACGTACATGGTGAACATACAGACATACAGGCAAACACATGTCCACATAAAATAAAAAAATAAGTAAGGTCTATTCAAATGATTAGAAATTATCTGCTACCACAAAAACATACTTGAATGTCATGCTACAGAAAAAATGCATTTTTAAATTTCTTGTATTTTACAGAACTGAATGATAAATAAAATGGTAATATTTGTCTGCAATAAATCCTTATGAAAATAAATAACCACTTTGGTTTGGTTCTGAGCTTTAAGACATCACTTAAGAGGAATGAATATTTGTCTCTAAGGCATTAAGGCCCTAAAGAGGGCCACAACTAATCCATTTCTATATATAAAATTTCTAAACTCCAGAAAACTATTAAGGCACAGGAAAACTGGCTCTGCCCCTAGCAGACCACTGCTTCTCCAAGCATCTCTTCTGGTGCCCCAGGAGACAAGAGAAAGAGCTGTTAAGGGCTTCAAGTAACCCCCATTCTCCTCAGCACACAGAAACTACGTTCACTACAATCCAACAGAGACTGATCTCACTGAAGTAGGAGCAAACTGCTCTAATAATAAAATGTCCGCTGAAGAGCTACTAGTGCAAGCATTCAAACAGACCAGTGAGAGCAAGAAAGCTCAGGAGTGTAAATGGAAGATTTGAGTTTGATCTTGAAAGTATGTCTATCATTCTAAGGCATGCATGGGCTTTTTGTAGAAAGCAAACCCAAGGAGAAGACAGATCAGATAAACTGAAGGCCATCAGTGCTGCAGGGTAACAGGAGTGAAGGTTTACAAGAAGTCCCTCTGTGAAGGACCTCAAAGAACACAGTATGGAATCTTTGCCAGGCATCGTAGCCAGATCTATAATCTAAACTCAGAAAATGGAAGTTCACCTCATGTTTGAGCCTAGTTTGGCTACAGAGTAAGTAAGTTCTTTCTTTTTTTAAAAAGAAAGAAGATTTATTTATTAATTATGTATACAGGGTTCTTCCTGCGTGTATCCCTGCAAGCCAGCAGAGGACCCTAGATCTTATTACAAATGGTTGTGAACAACTATATGGTTGCTGGGAATTAAACTCAGGAAGATCAATTAGTGCTCTTAACCTCTGAGCCATCTCTCCAGCCCCTACAGAGTGAGCTCTAATCATAAAAATGAGCCAATTAACTAAAAGTTGTGATGATGTCTGCTGAGCAGTGGTAGTACAAGTCTTTAGTCCCAGCTCTCTCGGGAGGCAGAAGCAGGTGGATCTCTGTGAGTTCAAGGCCAGCCTGGTCTACAGTGAGTTCCAGAACAGCCAAAGCTATGCAGAGAAACTCTATCTTGAAAAACCAAAATAAATAATTTGGATTGGTATGTATAATGAAAAAAAGATTGTTTTCTTTTTTAAAAATAAATAATAAAAAAAAAACAAAAAATGCACATACCACATAAATCATTAAAAAAAAAAAAACACCACAGGTTCAATTTCCAGCACCCACATGGCAGCTTACAACTGTCTGTGAGTCCAGTTCCAGAAGAATTTAACACAAATGCACTTAAAATACAGTTGTTTAAATTAAAAAAAAAAAAAAAGGATGACCAAGATGGTGGTTCACACTTAACAAGCTGAGTTCAATACCCAGAGCCCACAATGAGGAGGAACCAACTCCAAAAAGTTGCCCTCTTAACTCTACAGAGGGGAGAAGTGGGCTTAGTCACTCCTTCCACAAAGCCAGAGAAAAGAGAATCTAATTTGTAGGTAGAGTAAGTGGTAGCTGTAGTTACTCCAAAGCTGCTTGCTCACAGATTCAACACAATGCCCATCAAAATCCCAGAAAAATCTTCAAAAATCTTGAAAGAACTGTACTCAACTTCAAATGGAAAAGCCCAGGATAGCCAAAACAATCCTGTACAATAAAGGAACTTCTGGAGGGAGCTGGAGAGATGGCTCAGCAGTTAAGGGCGTTGCCTGCTCTTCCCAGGTTCCTGAGTTCAGTTCCCAGCAACCACGGCCATCTGTGATGAGTTCTGGTGCCCTCTTCTGGCCTTCAGGCATACACACGAACAGAATATTGTATACATAATCAATAAATAAAAAATCTTTAAAAAAAAAAAGGAACTTCCGGAGGCATCACAATCCCTGACTTCAAACTCTACTACAGAGCTACAGTACTGAAAACAGCTTAGTACTGGCATAAGAACAGACAGGAGGACCAATAGAACCAAATAGAAGACCCGGCTATCAATCCACACATCTTCAAACACCTGATCGTTGATAAAGAAGCAAAAAATATCAAATGGAAAAAAAGCTTATTTAACAAGTGGTACTGGCATAACTGGATATCAACATGTAGAAGAATGAAAATAGACCCATATCTATCACCATGCATAAAACTCAAGTCCAAATGGATCAAAGACCTCAATATAAAGCCAGCCACACTGAACCTTATAGAAGAGAAAATGGGAAGTACACTTGAACACATTGGCACAGGGAACCACTTCCTAAATAGAACCCCAGCAGCACAGACACTGAGAGAAATCATTAATAAATGGGACCTCCTGAAACTGAGAAGCTTCTGTAAAGCAAAAAACACGGTCAACAAAACGAAAGCCTATGATGGGAAAAGATCTTCACTACACTATGATGGAGGAAGGTCATTGGTTAAATAAAGAAACTTCCTCCATATCTATCACCATGCACAAAACTCAAGTCCAAATGGATTAAAGACCTCAATATCAGTCTGAACACACTGAACCTGATAGAAGAGAAATTGGGAGGTACCCTACAACAGATGGGCACAGGCGATCGCTTCCTAGGTATAACCCCAGCAGCACAGACATTAAGGGCCTCATTGAATAAATGGGACCTCCTGAGACTGAGAAGCTTCTGTAAAGCAAAGGACACTGTCGCTAAGACAAAAAGGCAACCCACTGACTGGGAGATCTTCACCAACCCCGCAACTGACAAAGGTCTGATCTCCAAAATATATAAAGAACTCAAGAAACTAGACCGTAAAAGGCTAATCAACCCAATTATAAAATGGGGCATTGAGCTGAACAGAGAATTCTCAACAGAAGAACTTCAAATGGCCAAAAGACACTTAAGGTCATGCTCAACTTCCTTAGCGATCAGGGAAATGCAAATCAAGACAACTTTAAGATACCATCTTACACCTGTCAGAATGGCTAAAATAAAAAACACCAATGATAGCCTTTGCTGGAGAGGTTGTGGAGAAAGGGGTACACTCATCGATTGCTGGTGGGAATGCAAACTTGTGCAACCACTTTGGAAAGCAGTATGGCGGTTTCTCAGGAAATTCGGGATCAACTTACCCCTGGACCCAGCAATACCACTCTTGGGAATATACCCAAGAGAGGCCTTATCATACAACAACAAAAGTATATGCTCTACGATGTTCATAGCAGCATTGTTTGTGATAGCCAGAACCTGGAAACAACCTAGATGCCCCTCAATGGAAGAATGGATGAAGAAAGTATGGAATTTATACATATATTAGAGTACTACTCAGCAATAAAAAACAAGGACTTCTTGAATTTTGCATGCAAATGGATGGAAATAGAAAACACTATCTTGAGTGAGGTAAGCCAGACCCAAAAAGAGGAACATGGGATGTACTCACTCATATTTGGTTTCTAGCCATAAACCAAGGACATTGAGCCTATAATTAGTGATCCTAGAGAAGCTAAATAAGGAGAACCCAAAGAAAAACATATAGGCATCCTCCTGAATATTAACCTTTAGCAAGCGATGAAAGGAGACAGAGACAGAGACCCACATTGGAGCTCAGGACTGAAATCTCAAGGTCCAAATAAGGAGCAGAAGAAGAGAGAGCACGAGCAAGGAACTCAGGACCATGAGGGGTGCACCCACACACTGAGACAATGGGGATGTTCTACTGGGAACTCACCAAGGCCAGCTGGCCTGGGTCTGGAAAAGCCTGGGATAAAACCGGACTCTCTGAACATAGCGGACAATGAGGACTACTGACAACTCAAGAACAATGGCAATGGGTTTCTGATCCTACTGCACGCACTGGCTTTGTGGGAGCCTAGGCAGTTTGGATGCTCAACTTACTAGACCTGGATGGAGGTGGGGGTTCCTTGGACTTCGCACAGGACAGGGAACCCTGATTGCTTTTCGGGCTGGGGGGGGGGGACTTAATTGGGGGAGGGGAAGGGAAATGGGAGGCGGTGGCGGGGAAGAGACAGAAATCTTTAATAAATAAATAAATTTAAAAAAAAAAAAAAGAAACTGCCTTGGCCCT
The DNA here is from genome assembly GCF_037038515.1 of Microtus pennsylvanicus. NCBI lineage: Eukaryota > Metazoa > Chordata > Mammalia > Rodentia > Cricetidae > Microtus > Microtus pennsylvanicus. The sequence continues at coordinate 115,658,380 of NC_134579.1, forward strand.
GATGGGACAGAAAATTAGGTAGGCGGAGTAAACAGAACAGAATGCTGGGAGGAAGAGGAAGTGAGGCAGAGGCACACTCCTCTCCAGGGCAGACGCGATGCAGCCAGCCGCCAGGTCAGACATGCTGAATCTTTCCCGGTAAGACTGGTGCTACACAGATTACTAAATATGGGTTAGGCAAGATTGTGAGAATTAGCCATTAAGAGGCTAGAACTAATGGGCCAAGCAGTGTTTAAAAGAATACAGTTTGTGTGTTGTTATTTTGGGGCATAAGCTAGCCAGGTGGCCCGCAGCTCCTACAACAACACTACATCAGACAGAGGTCTGATCTCCAAAATATACAAAAACTCAAGAAATTGGACACCAAAAGAACAAATAATCAAAAAAAAAAATAAAGGAGTACAGACCTAAACAGAGAACTCTCAACAGAGGAATCTAAAATGGCTGAAAGACACTTAAGGAAATGTTCAACATCCTTAGTCATCAGAGAAATGCAAATCAAAACAACTCTGAGATTCCATCTTACACCTGTAAGAATGGCCAAGATCAAACACACTGATGACAACTTATGCTGGAGAGGTTGTGGGGAAAAGGGAACACTTCTGCATTGCTGGTGGGAATGCAAGCTGGTACAACCCCTTTGGATGTCAGTGTGGGAATTTCTCAGAAAATTAGAAAACAACCTTCCTCAAGACCCAATAATACCACTTTTGGGTATATATCCAAAGGATGTTCAATCATGCAACAAGGACATGTGCTCAACCATGTTCACAGCAGCTTTGTTTGTCATAGCCAGAACCTGGAAACAACCTAAATGCCTCTTGATCAAAGAATGGATAAGGAAAATGTGGTACATTTACACAATGGAGTTCTACACAGCAGAAAAAATAACAACAGCTTGAATTTTGCAAGAAAATGGATGGAGCTAGAAAACATCATTTTGAGTGAGATAACCCAGACACGGAAAGACAATTATCACATGTACTCACTCATAGGTGGTTTTTAAACATAAAGCAAAGAAAGCCAGCCTACAAACCACAATCCCAGAGAACTTAGACAACAATGTGGACAATAAGAGAGACTTACATAGATCTAATCTACATGGAAAGTAGAAAGTAGAAAAAGACAAGATCTCTGAGTAAATTGGGAGCATGGGAACCTTTGGGGAGGGTTGAAGGGGAAAGGCAGGAAGGGGAACAGAGAAAAATGGAGAGCTCAATAAATATCAATTAAAAAAAAAAAGCCACTTCTTCATTACCTCTTACTGAATGTGGTGGTTCATAAGCACAAGTGACTTTTTTTTGTCTGCTTCTAATGGGAGTGGTCAGCAATCAGAAACTGAATGAGATGAGACATATAATACTAGCGTAAGCATCAGGGCTGAACATGACATTAGATATAAACAATGTTCTGCTACTGTACCAAAACCAGAATCACATGTAGCTCTTTTAAAACATCAGTTCTGAAAAACTCCACTGCAGAAGGAAAAATGATTTAGGCTAAGTGTCAGCAAGCTTTCCTGTGAAAGGCCAGAGAAGGTAGATATCTGTGCAAAGCCTGCCTCCTGGTAAGACTAACCTTTAGCTAACAGGACAGCAGCTGCCGCCAACACATGAATGAAGACACACAACACCGTTACAATCAAAATCTGTGCACTGCTGTCCATCTGTGACCCATCACCCTAACAGATCACAACTAACAAAGGCACAGAAAAGTAAAGCAACAGCACGAAAGACAAGCAAGCCACATAACCCTAAAACACAGGGAGGTCATCAAAACAAAGAACACAATACAAACGTAAGATCACTAGAGACTGGCGGACAGGCAGTGGCAGCTGATGGTTAGCCTGTATGACGACCTCAGTGGAGTTGGGGGTGGGGTGTGGGTACAATACGAAGATCAGGAAAACAAAAATGAGAAATGTAGATCAGACGGGGACACTGGAAAGAGTAGAGAAAGAAACAGAAGTCCAATTCCAAGTCAAACAGCAACAAAAGAATGAACAAGGAACAAAAACAAATGGCAAAAAGAGGAAAAAGCGAAGGGAGGGGCAGGCACAGTTGGTAAAATGCTTGCAGAGCAAGCAAAAGACCTAAGCTCAAATGTGAGCACTGAGGTCTCATATGAGAGGCGTGTTGACACAGTTTCCATCTGCTGCCTGTGGATCAAAATGTAGAACTCCCAGCTCCTTCTCCAGTACTATGTCTGCCTATATGCCACCATGTACGGCCATGATAATGGACTAAACCTCTGAATTGTAAACCACCACAATTAAATGTTTTCCTCTTCAAAAGTTTCCACGGTCATAGTGTTTCTTTCTTTTCTTTTTTCAAGACAGGGCTTCTCTGTTGCTTTGGGGCCTATCCCGGACCTAGATCTTGTATATCAGGCTGGTCTCGAACTCCCAGAGATTCACCTGCCTCTCCCTCCCGAGTGCTGGGATTAAAGGTGTGTGTTTCTTCACAGCAATATAAACCCTAACTAAGAACACTCCATGATTTTAAAAGGTTGAGATAAAAAGATCAAGCCCAGGCCAGGCAGTGGTGGCGCATGCCTTTAATCCCAGCACTCGGGCATGAAACTTTATCAGGGGAAGAGGCAGGTAAATCTCTGGGAGTTCATGACCAGCCTGGTCTACATAGTGAGTTCCAGGACAGCCAGGGCTACACGGCTACACAGTGAGACTCTGTGGGGATGGGGGGGGAGGGGGGGATGACAACTAAGCAAACAACAAAACAAACATCAGAACTTCAGAGTTAGGATGGGGCTCAGTAGTAGGGTTTGCCTACCAAATGTAAGGCCATAGGGCCTGGTTGAGTATAGCAATGATTACATGTTCACCTTGCATCCAGTGTCCTATACTTAGTTCACAGCACTTCCCAAATAAGCATATTGCAAACACAATAGAACAACTAGTGACTGCTGTTTCTGTTACAGCCAACACTCCTCTCAGAGTGCTGTGTTTTGATTTTCCCCTTTGTCTTTTGACCAAGGTTAGTTTTCAAATTTAAAAACATTAAATTTTTCAAAAGTATAAATACAAATTATTTGGTATTCCAAAGTATAAGTAAAACTGACCCTAAAAGCAGCAACAAAGAAAGCATTTGTCTCCTTCATGGGTAACTGAAGGCGCTTTGAAGATTACAAATCATAGTCCCTATCGCTGCTGGCTTCCGCAACAGGAAAGATGACGAGTAAAGGGAGAACTGTGTTGAGAAAGGCTGTAACTTCCTGTGTCAAGTATTAGAAACAGCTGTTAGCACCAACTGAAGCATAAAAATCAAATTATAGCCGGGCGGTGGTGGCGCACGCCTTTAATCCCAGCACTCAGGAGGCAGAGGCAGGCGGATATCTGTGAGTTCGAGGCCAGCCTGGTCTAGAAGAGCTAGTTCCAGGACAGGCTCCAAAGCCACAGAGAAACCCTGTCTCGAAAAACCAAAAAAAAAAAAAAAAAATCAAATTATAGTTAATAACAATCTACCATTCAAGAATTTTTGAATTGGGGGCTGGAGAGATGGCTCAGAGGTTAAGAGCACTGGCTGCTCTTCCAGAGGTCCTGAGTTCAATTCCCGGCAACCACACAGTGGCTCACAACCATTTGTAATGAGATCTGGTGCCCTCTTCTGGCCTGCAGGAATACATGCAGACAGAACATTGTATACATAATAAAAAAATAAATCTTTTTTTAAAAAAAGAAATTTTGAATTGCAAAGATCCTAAGTGCCTACCAACAAAAAGGGCCAGCTGGGAGGTGGTGGCGCACACCATTAATTCCAGCACTCAGGAGGCAGAAGCAGACAGATCTCTGTGAGTTCAAGGCCAGCAAGTTAGCAGGTTATAGAACAGCCAGGACTATTTCACAGAGAAACCCCATTGAAAAGAAAAGAACCACAAACAAACAAAACAAAAACACAAAATGAAGGGCCAGTTCCCACATGCCCCTCTTCAAAAAACACTTGCCACAATCTATCACCTTCTTCTGATCTCTGAGAGACCAGGTATGTACATGGTATACATAAATACATTCAAGCAAAACAGCCACTAAATAAATCTAAAAACTAAAAAATGTATACTACAATTACTTATGCTTCTAAAAGCACCAATTTATTTTCTTTTTAAATTTTAAATATTTTCCAACAAAATGCATTAAAACTCTCATTTTCTGAATTAAAAAAAGTCCTAGCACTCAGGAGGAAGAGGCAAGCAGATCTCTTGAGTTTACCAGTCAGATTTACAGAGCAAATTCCAGGATAGCTAGGGCTACAAAGAGGAAGAAAAGAAAGAAAGAAAGAAAGAAAGAAAGAAAGAAAGAAAGAAAGAAAGAAAGAAAGAAAGAAAGAAAGAAAGATCAATTATGTTACCCTATTTAAAAAAGATCATCTCATTCCCTGGCCTGAAGGCAAAGACCTACAACCTCAGCACCAGGAAAGCAAAAGTAGGAGGAACAAGAGGACAAGGTCGGTCTGAACCACAAAGCAAGATCCTGTCTCAAGGGAGGGAAAAGCAAGTCTGTGTAATTGCTGGAGTGAGTCTATTACATCAGGAGGGCTAGGGTGACTTGGAAACAAAAGCCTACCTCTTCGTGCGTAATTGGAGTCTGTATCTTTAAATTGTACTACAACGAAGTCTGAGCATTTGAACAAAATACTCTCCATTATTTCTTCACGTTTTGGCCCCGAACTGGATTCTGTACTTTTCTCATGTGCAGCATCAAGTACCAAATCACACTAAATAAAAAAATTAATAAACATTAAAAACATTATTAAATAATATTTACTGGGATATTTAACTCATCAAAGCAAAAGTAAACATCGTGAGAAAACCTGACCATCATGTCCTGTTTAGAAATGTAATCTGTCTTTTTTTTTGGTTTTTCGATACAGGGTTTCTCTGTAGCTTTGGTGCCCTTCCCGGAACTAGCTCTTGTCATGCACCCAAATTCTAGAAATCCTCAGACCTAAAAGCTATTCTTGTTACAGTGTATCTGAAGTACACTAATGTTAACAGAGAGAAGTAACTCAGCACACACCTCTGGTAGCTGACAAAGCTGAAAATGGTTGCATATCATCAACACATACAGTATTTTCAGATATACAAATCAGTTATTAAATAATAAGAATTTGTTACGAGAGAGAAAAATTCAAGTGGTTTTTAAAACTGGATAGATTGGGTGGTGAGCAGGAAAACACTCATGAGCTCAACTGTCAGATAGATCCACAGCAAGCTCAGACCTACTGAAGTGGCATGACCATACATAGATGACCAAATAGTAAAAATTACCTTAGGACTGTATGTTTTAAAAACTCCTTCATATACACCTCCATTTTTCACTTGTACTTCACATTTCGATCCCTAGAAAACACAATTTTTTTTTAAATAGTGTGCTACCTCACTATCAGAGAGAAGTGTTTTCATTTCACTTTATATTAAGACCTCATTCAGTATTGGATATTGACAAGCAATGATAAAGTTTCAACACATTAACATTACACTAAATTCTCTACATGGTATAGAACTGGCAACTCCAAAATATGAACTGAATACTAAAGCTATATATTTTTCTGTCCACACTTCCATCAGATAACAAAATATTATTCAAAAGAGAATCAGCTATAATCACTATCATACATACAGCAGGGTTAGCAAGAATATTTTTACTGAGTTATAATAAATTGAAAATTATTCTAATGTATTTTTAAAATCATCTTCATTAAGTATGACCTAAAAATATTAGGCTGAGACTCGCTCTCTACATTTTAACTCTATGAAATATTCCACCCCAAAGGAATTTATCCCCAATAATATGGTTAACTTACAACCACTGATGTAAGTATATGAACCATCCTCACGTTTGCATAAATTCCATCAAAAGAAATCTGGAAAGTTTGAAAAATAAACACGATTACCAGTCTGTATTGTAAAGCTATCACTTTTCTAGCTGTAAGATGTGTGGACTATAATAAATTAAGGAAGAATTGGTTACAATCATATTTTATTTCCTTAGAGAACAGAAAGGTAAAAGTTTTAAACAATGAAATCAAACAACTATTCTAACTAGTAATTAATATGACATAAAACAAACAAAAACAGCAGACGTACACCTCCAAGTATAAGAAAATAAAAACCTCTGGAGAAGACAAAACCAGTAGGGGACAGAATTTGCACAGCTGCCAGGGAAGGGAAATGTCATGCTGTCTTGAGTGCAGTACTGGCTGCAGAATTATAAACTTTAAAAACTCTAGTCACATCTAGGCATGCTTGAGCACACCTTTAATCCGAGCATTCTGGTGGCAGAGGCAGGTGGATCTTTGTGAATTTTAGGCAATCCTGGTCTATACAGTGAATTTCCAGGCTAGCCAGCCTCTATATTAAGACCTTGTCTCAAAAATACACACACAAGGGGCTGGAGCGATGGCTCAGAGGTTAGGAGCACTGGCTGCTCTTCCAGAAGTCCTGAGTTCAATTCCCAGCAACCACATGGTGGTTCACAACCATCTATATTGGGATCTGGTGCCCTCTTCTGACAGAACACTGCATACTTAATAAATAAAATCTTTAAAAAAAAGGGGGGGGGCAACATTTTAAAAAAGTACACAAATAAAAAAACGCAGAGAGGGACTTGTGAGACGGTTCAGTAGGTAAAGACACAATGAGTCTGACGTCCTAAATTCAATCCCCACAAAGTGGCCCTCCGACTACCACACCTGCATCAAGGTTTACCCACTGTCCCCAGACTAAAAAAATATACACTACAAAAGAGTCAACTTTCAGCTAGACTAGAGAGTAGCTGGATGGAAGAGTGCTTGTCTAGCACATTAAAGAGCCTACGCTCCAATTCCAGCACCAAGGGCAACTAGGTAGTGAGGAAAGACCTCACAATCTACGTCCTGAAAGGGGTGCAGTACATCTTAATAAAGTAGGAGTGCTTCTCTCAGCATGTTTGAATCAAGGCAACAGAACTATTCCTGACAGAAACTACACAATGGTGTGTTCTCCTGACTCTCAGGAAGACAATCTAACCAATAAAGATCATATTTGAAAACTCAGTGGTAGCCGGGCAGTGGTGGCGCACGCCTTTAATCCCAGCACTTGGGAGGCAGAGGCAGGTGAATCTCTGTGAGTTCGAGACCAGCCTGGTCTACAAGAGCTAGTTCCAGGACAGGCTCTAAAGCTACAGAGAAACCCTGTCTCGAAAAACCAAAAAGCCAAAACAAAAAAACAAAAACAAAAAGAATCTCAGCGGTGCTGGATATGGTCATACACACCTTTAATTCTAGGAATTGGGAGTCAGAGACAGGTGGATCTCTGTGAGTTCGAGGCCAGCCTAGTCTAGTGAGTTCCAGGTCAGACAGGACTGTTACACAGAAAAAGCCTATCCCACCTCCACCCCCTCAAAAGCCGGTAGTAGTGGCACACACCTTTAATCCCAGCATTTGGGAGACAGAGGCAGGCACATCTCAGCGAGTTGGAGGCCAGCTTGGTCTACAAAGAGAGTTGCAGGTCAGAGAAACCTGTCTTGAAAAAAAAAAAAAGGTGGGGGGAGGGGGAATAAAGGAAACAAAACCCTTAAGTGGCCACCAGATCGCTGTGCGTTTAAAACTAGCCTGGTTAGCTGGGCGGCGGTGGTTGTACACGCCTTTAGTCCCCGCACTCGGGAGGCAGAGGCAGGCAGATCTCTGTGAGTTCGAGGCCAGCCTGGTCTACAGTGAGTTCCAGGTCAGACAGGACTGTTACACAGAAAAACCCTAGTTACAAGAGCTAATTCCAGGACAGGAACCAAAGCTACAGAGAAAACCTTGTCTCAAAAAACAAACAAAAACCAAAAAAAAACTAGCCTGGTCTATATAAGTTCCAGACCAGCCAAGGCTACATAGTAGATCCTGTCTCAAGAAACACCAACCAGTGGCAGTTTCTCATATGGAACTTTATGGTCTTTGTGTTCATTTTAACTTCACTGATAAAGTTGGAAAATGTTAGATCAGAAGGTGTTTCCCAAGTGAGAAAAATGAAAGGAGTTTAAACAGACAGCACATTAATTCAAACAAAAAGCCCAAAGAACCTTACAAACTCTGGTCCAAAACATCAGAACACTTAACTTGGTATCAGTATTATACACAATACAAACACTATTAACAGAAAATTGTACATTTCATAGTGTCCTCACTGAAAAGCAATATAGAATCAATAACTCTGTATTAAACTGGTACGTCTGTAGCAAAATTCAAGAGATTTTATTCTTAGCTTTATTATTGGAGCTATGGTTAGAAATCATACTTTATGTTTTTATAAATAACATGGAATTTACTCACCGTAGGCTGAGGCAGTCCTTTGCTACTGTTCCGACCTCTGTAAAGATTAAATATGTTTTTATTAAATTCAAAAGACTACAAATTTTTAAATTTAAACTATAATCTTATAATTTAAACTATAATTCTACACAAATACAGGCCAAGCTGTCTGTGAAAGGAGCCATCTAACCCTCGGTGACAGGAAATCTAAGTTGTGCTACCTACCAGGCCAGGGAGAAATCACCACAGACAGGGAAGAAAGACAAGACTGGTGTTTTATCAAAACAAATGGATGAATTAGAATAGTGGTGCTCAGCTGGAGAGATGGCTCAGTGGTTAAGAGCACTGACTGCTCTGCCAGAGGTCCAGAGTACAATTCCCAGTAGCTACATGGTGGCTCACAACCATCTGTAATGAGATTTGGCGCCCTCTTCTGGCCTACAGGCATACATGCAGACAGAATACTGTATACATAATAAGTAAATATCTTTAAGAAAAAAGAAGATCCATTTTGTGCTGGGTGGTGGCGGCGCACGCTTTTAATCCCAGGACTCAGGAGGCAGAGGCAGGAGGATCTCTGTGAGTTCGAGGCCAGCCTGGTCTACAAGAGCTAGTTCCAGGACAGGCTCCAAAACTACAGAGAAACCCGGTCTCGAAAAATCAAAGAGAAAAAAAAGTGACACTCACCTTAATACCAGCAATAGGGAGGCAGAGACAGGCAGATTGAAGGATAGAAGGATAGCCCGGTCTACACTGTGAATTTTCAGGGAAGCCAGGGATACTAGGTGAGACCATCTCTAAAACTAACAAACAAACAAAACCCAAAATGTATGAAAGAAGAATAAAGAAGCCTGTGTGTGGTAGTGCATGCCTGTATGCCTGTACCCCACACTTCAGAGACTGAGGCAGTGACATGCTGTGGGGCTTGAGGTCATCCAGGGCTACAAATTAAGACCTCATCTCCCCACCCAAACAAGTACACTGAAAGAAAAAAAATGACATTAAGCACAAAACAATAGCATTCTTAAATGCCAGGTATGATGGCACAATTGTAATCAACATATTTGACTTGATACCCCAATCATCTCTCATTTTTCCTTGTCTCTAAAAATATGCCTATAACTGTAGAAAAGTTATTTAAAAATAAGTTAAAACAGGGCTTTTCAGAAAGCTCAGCAGGTAAAAGCACTTGCTACCAAGCCTAATAACCTGAATTCAATTCCCAGAACCCATACATGACCAGACAGAACCAACTCCTGTAAACTGTCCTCTGATCACTACATGTGTGCTGTGACCAACACACATACAGAGTAAATAAATGTTTAAGCACTAAATAATTCTGACAGAATTGGCATTGTGATATGGCAGACTTGAGGCAGTAGGATCTTGACTTTTAGGCTAACCTGAGCTACACTGTCAAAATCAGGAATTGTCCAACAAAGTGCTTTTCTTTGCCAACCCCCTCCCTTAGAAAAGACACAGTACACAAAACTCAGGCACCAGGTTGGGAATAGAGCTCAGTGGTAGAAAAGGCTTGCTTAATGTGTCTTGAGCCCTAACTCAGTTTCCAGCACTGTAGAAACAAACAAAAACTACACAAGCCCTGGCTACCAAATGGTGCCTTGTAATATGGACTATTTTCAAGTGAACTGAATCATAATAAACAGTACCATGGTTCCTTTGTACTCCGGGGGATTGATCCAAGACCCCATCAGAACCAAAATTCAAGAATGTTTAATTTTTATATGGTACTTGCATGACTCACATATCTTGTTTATTATTTTAAATATCCATCCAAATGTAAATGCCATATAAATGATTGTACTATTTAGAGAATGACAAGGGGGAAAAACAGGTCATACGTTTAGTATTGGTACAGTCAGTCCACCAACCCTTTCCATCCTCAGTCAGTTCAACCTACAAGTCTGGAACAGAACCCAGGCAGAGGCTGGCTTTAATCTCAGCACTCGGGAGGCAGAGGCAGGCGGATCTCGGAGTTCGAGACCAGCCTGGTCTACAAGACAGACTCCAAAGCTACAGAGAAACCCTGTCTTGAAAACAAAAAAAAACAAACAAACAAAAATACATATTGGGTTTCATGCTCTGAGTTGATGAGGACGACTGACCAGGTCTCTTCCTCAAGAGGACACCAGATCTCATTACAGATGGTTGTGAGCCACCATGTGGTTGCTGGGAATTGAACTCAGGACCTTTGGAAGAGCAGGCAGTGCTCTTAACCGTTGAGCCATCTCTCCAGTCCACACAGACTTAAACATGAATCTTAAAAACAGAAGCAAGTCAAGACCAACCTCACACAGGAGTTGGATCCCAGCCTAGACTATATGAGAACCTGTTTTTAAAAGAGCCACTTCCACCAGGCAGTGGTGGCACATGCCTTTAATCCCAGCACTTGGGAGGCAAAAGCAGGAGGACCTCTGTGAGTTCGAGGCCAGCCTGGTCAACGGAGTGAGTTCCAGGACAGATTCCATAGCTACTGAGAAACCCTGCCTCAAAAAACAAACAAACAAACAAACAAACAAAAAGTGCCACCTCCTCCTCAAGGGTCTAGCTTGGTTAATGGTTAATGGACAGAACCAGAAAGATCTTACTGAGTAAGGAAACCCAGACCCATAAAGGCAAATGTCACATGGCCTCTCTTATCTTAGGTGCCTGTTTCCCAGATATGAATAAATATCCTGAAGTAACTACAGAAACAAGGAAAGTAAAAGGGGACCACTGAGATTAGTAGAAGGCTGGAGGATCTCTGTGAGTTGAAGGCCAGTCCAATCAGCACAGCAAGTTTGAGTACAGCCAGGACTACACAGAGACCCTTGAGAGAGAGAGAGAGAGAGAGAGAGAGAGAGAGAGAGAGAGGGAGGGAGGGAGGGAGGGAGGGAGGGAGGGAGGGAGGGAGGGAGGGAGGGAGGAGGAAGGAGGAAGGAGGAAGGAGGAAGGAGAAGAAGAAGAAGAAGAAGAAGAAGAAGAAGAAGAAGAAGAAGAAGAAGAAGAAGAAGAAGAAGAAGAAGAAGAAGAAGAAGAAGAGAGACCTTTTCTCAAAAGAGAGAGAGAAGAAAGGAAAAAAAAGTACCACGTAGTACCACTTATGGGGTGGGGAGTAAGAGAGGGGCATAGAAGGCTACAAGTGATCTGATCAGGGAAATAGAAATGAGAGGGTGGGGAGTGCCTCTTTAGGGAAGTAAATACAGGAGAAAAGTGGGTAACAGTAAGGCTGTCTGAAAAAGTCTTAAGGAATCATACTACTGACAAAAAAAAACCCCTACAAACATGTTGCATGTAATTCTGTATATAAATATACATACATAGTTTAAATGAACTTTTCTCAGGCTGCCAATGCTTTCTCCAACAGCCAAAGGCAACCTAACAAAACCCCGAACACCCAGACATGAGAAGCCTTCTGAGTTGTTGGTCAGGGATGTCCAAAAGACTCCTAAAACATACAGCCTATTGCTATTGTCCTGGGGTGACCCCCAGAGGTGCAAGGTAAGTCTCTATTGCTGAAAACACCATACACTTCAGAAACAAGACACAGAAAGCTTCTGAGCTCAAACTGACCTGAATGCCTCTTCCCTGAAGACTAACTTTCCTGGTACCAAAAGGTACCATGTAAGCTTACAAAGAAGGCAAACAACTAATAGTCCTACTCAGCTATGAAGCCTAGGAACCACAAAGACACTCTAAGGATGCAGTGGTGGCATGCATACCTTGGCTGTAACCAAAACATCTCTAATTGGACTTAAGACCCACTCAATAAGAAAAAAAACAAACATGTCTGGTACTGGAAACCTAGCCAACTTACTCAGTGCTAGTAAAGTTGTGACTCAGCATACCTATGGTTCTATACTAAAACAGGGTAGTCACTAACAACTTTATGTCTTTGTCCTTATTTCCACAGGTAAGTGTAGTAGTTCTCATCCCTCACCCAGGAAAAGTTCTTTGCAACAGACAGAGACCATTAAAGACACTCACAACCAATCAAAATGCAGCATTGTAGAGTCTAGTCCAAATGGATACATCTGTAAAACATTTCTGTACCTAATGCTCAAGGAACTGCTGTAGACAAGGTAGCAAGATTGCAAGAGCCAGAGAATCAGGGAGTCTGCTGTAAGATTGTGTTTCCTAGGAATGTCACAAGCTATACCCATAAAGTTTCCCCATCTTGACTGTCTAAACATGAGCTAAACGAGGACAACACTGACAGACATGCCAAAGTGGATGGGAGACAGCCCATTAGGCCTCAACCTTTCACAAAGAACTACAGGCAACTTGGACTGGTGTGAGTGGGAGAAACAGTTTTCTTCCACGAAAGTGCACACCAACTGATTATCAATACCAAATGGTCCCCTGACAACATACATAGGAGAAGCATTCAGACTGATCAGTTTATATTTAAGAATATATTCATAAACAAATATGTACTCAATAACAATGAGAAAAAACAGACCATGAATTTGAAAAAAGCAAGGGAGGTTCAGAGAAATGAAACAAAATTATTATCATATCAAAAACAAAAGAAAGAAAAATATCCACTGGGTATGGCGCCTTTAATCCCAGGAAGCAGAAGCAGGAGTATCTTTTTGAGTTCAAGGTAAGGATGTCTTCCTAAGGGAGTTCTCAGCCAGTCAAGGCTATATAGGGAGACTTTGTCTCAAAATCAGAAAAAACAAGAAAGGGGGGGGCACCCTCAGGCTCAGTGGTTGGTTGGTGGTTGGAGCAAAGTTCCAGGACAGCCAAGGATGCACAGAGAAATCTTGTCTTGAAAAACTTTCAAAAAAAAAAATATAACTATGTCTCACTGATTTCTTCCACCTTTTCAATCATTAACTCAGCTCTAATTTCCATTTACTCATAAGATGTTCCCAAAAATCAAAATGGAAGCCAAGCATAGTGGTGCATGCCTTTAATCTCAGTCAGGCAGAGGCCAGCCTGGTCTACATTGTGAGTTCCAGGAGAATGTGAACTACTGCATAGTGAGACCTTGTCTTGAAAAATCAGAAACAAAAAAGATCAAAACAGCTGTGCCTTACTATGAATTTTCTTTTCCTGGTTGCTGAGATACCACTAAGTGTCCCTGAACCTGTGCAGCTTCTCCACAAAGAGACATGAAAAACTAAAGCAAAACAGCCTCTGACAGAAGACACACTTTACTGGGTATATAGTCACACCTTTGAGTATTACATAGCAATTGTTTGGCAACCCTGTTTACTCAGAAAACAACAGCTCGAAAGGGTAAACAACCCCCCATGATGTACAACAAGTGTCAAAACACCGACATCCACCCACTAATCAGCACCAACCCATAGGAGACCAGGTATCTGAGGACAATTACTGCAGTGCAGCAAAGAAACTCTCTGAAAACCAAAGATTATATTCTTTGTCTCACACACCCCTTAGAGCAGTGGTTCTCAACCTTACTAATGCTGCGACCCCAACCATAAAATTATTTTCGTTGCTACTTCATAACTGTAATTTTCCTGTTATGAATTGTAATGTAAACCGTGTTTCCCAATGGTCTAAGGTGACCCTGTGAAAGGTACATTAGAAGTTTCAACCCACAGGCTGAGAACCACTGACTTAGATTATGCTTTACCTTTAGGTTCTCTATTTGACTTTTAGAGACTTGAATCTCATGTACCTCATGCTGGCCCTGAACTCGTATAGCAGAGGACAACCCTGGACTCTGGATCCTCCTGCTTCTACCACCCAAGTGCTGGGATTACAGGAAGTGTGTGCTACCACACCAGCCTAGGCATATCGGGAGATTTGCCCCCAGGTCTTCACACACCTAAGCAAGCATCTACTCACTCAGTTGCATTCCCAGCTCTCAATTTCTTCACTAGCACCTTAGACCAAAGGCTTTGGATTTTGGATCCCAAATTTCTTTGGACTTTAGACTAAGAAGGTGTCTTGGGATGGGATCCAAGTTTAATGTTTCCTATGTATCTTGTGCACATAAGGTGAAGGTGTCTGTATGCAGAACCTTAAGTGGCCATACATTCTGATCACCTGTTCCCAAAAATCAAAATGTGGCAACATGCTAGGACTAAAAACATTCAGATTTTGGAACATGTGGAATTTCTCAATTTTTAACTAAGGAGGCTCAACCTGAAACAAATACTCCCAAACAGTAAAGGACCAGCAAAATGTCTCAGGAGGTAAAAGGTACTTGTAGACCTCTGTTCAATCCCCAGAAGCCTACACTGTAGAAGGAGAGAACCGACATCCTCAAGTTCCAGGCCAAGAGGGGTGGTGGTGGCACACACCTTTAATCTCCGCACTTGGGAAGCAGAGACAGGCGGATCTCTGTGAGTTCGAGGCCAGCTTGGTCTACAAAGTGAGTTCCATGACAGGATTATTACACAGAGAAACCCTGTCTCAAAAAATAAAATAAAATAAAATAAAGCAAAAACAAAACACCCAGTTCTGGGCCAACCAGGATAATTTTTGACCCTATCTCAAACTAGGGGCTGTAGAAACAGTTCAGCAGTTAAGAGCACTTACTCTTCCTGAGGAAGATAAAGTTCAGTGTCTTGCACCTACGTCATCACAACCATCTGCAACTCCAGCTCCTCTGGCTTCCTAAGGCACCTGGAATCATGTGCACACACGCTCATGCAGATACACACAACACACATAAAACAATAAAAATAAACCTTAGAAATAAAAGTAATTTAAAGCAGTAGTTGCATTAATATAAAGAAACCTGCACACAAAATAACACAGTTTCTATACTGCTTGAGAACAACAGGAAGGAGGAAGCAGATGGGGTATGAAGCAAGACCGGCATGACTTGCTAAGTGCTGAAGGTAAGTGACAGTGTACAAGGGTCATCATACCAGTCTGCCTACTTTCCTACACTATCCCTTAAAAACACCAAGCACCCACATCTACCAGGATAGGGAAAACAAGCACAAAAGCATGTATCAACCACTGGGAGGTTACACTTGTCAGTTAATCCAGAATGTGGTCAATTCAACATGAAGATATCATAGACAGACTGCACAGCAATCAAGAGCATTTGTTCTTGCAGAGGACTCAGGTTTAGCTCCCAAAACCCAGGTGGCAGCTCCCAACCTTTTAAAACTCTGCTTCTAGGGGATCCAACACCTTCTTCTAGCCTCCATGGGTGCGGGCACATGTGCACACACACACTTTAAAAAAGAAAAGGCTGGATGGATATACAATTTAAACCCTAGTACTTGGGAAGCAGAGGAAGCTCTAAGTTTAAGGACAGCCTGGTCTACAGGGTGAGTCCTGGGCCAGCCAGAGCTCCACAGTGAGACCTCATCAAAAGAAAAAAATCTAAAATCATAAAACTCCTACAAAAAACATCACCATGACCTTAAATTCTTAAATATGACCTCAAAAGCACCACAACTGGAAAGTTAGCCTTGGGGCAGTTCATATGATGTGGTGGTCTCAGCCACTTGGGAGGCTGAAGGAGGAGGAGCTCTGGAGCTCAGGAAGCATCAACTTCAACAACATGGTACTATGTCTCTTCAAGTCAACACTCTATTGAAGATGAATTATGTGTGACCCTGTAATTCACTAACAAGAATATAACCAATAGCCTACTATAAAATCAGCAATACACATTTCTCCCAGAAAATTATACAGATAACAAATAGTCAACAACAACAAAAAAATGCTCAAGGGTCAACTGAGAACACTTGATGCTCTTCCAGAGCCAAATTCAGATCCCAGCACCCATATAAGATAGCTCACAACTCCAGTTCCAGGGGATCCTTCGGGCTTCTGCAGATACCCATACATATAACACATAAAGAAATAATGAAGCATCCCTGCTACACAGTGAGTTTAAGGACAGCCTGAGTTGCATGATATCCTGCCTTGAACAAAAATAAAATATTCTCAGTATCACTAGTTTTCAGGAAATTACAGTTCACATCCATTATGGCAGCTCAGGGATAGCATATTTACCACGCATGAGGCTGTGGATTTCATTTCCAGCACCATTTCTAACAAATACCAGAAATTAACAAGTAGACAAAAACAGTGGAAAAATTGGAAGCCTTGTGCACCGCTTCTGGGAAAGGAAGATGATGTGCCACATTTGTTAACATGATGCCTCCTTAAATCATTGAGATGGCTCATTGAGTAAAGGAATCCCTGGAATCCATGGAAAAAAGTACAAGGAGGCTCCACAAAGGTCCTCTGGCCTACCCACACACACTGACAAACACACACGCGCTTGCACATGCGCGTACACACACACACACAGTAAACACAGAGTCTTTTTGGTCTGGTTCTTGCCATTGCTCTTGATTGTCACTAGAACTAGAACTCGATAGTAAAACTTTTACTAATGAAGACACCACACTCTTTGGATGCAGAACAAAGAAATCAGGCTGTAACAGGGCCAAGAGTTTCCCTGCTGGCTGGCTTTCCTAGTGCCTGAAGGTGCTCACAAGCTGCCTGGAAAAACAGAGTCTTAACCCTTAAGTGAACCCTGCCAGCCACAACACCAACCTACAAGTTGAGGTGTGCCCACTGATACAGTAACAGCACTATTTGTGGGGAGGGGATAAGTAACCACTTTCTATTTGGATCTAAGGCCTATTCCACAAGGGAAAATTCATGCCTATCTGAAACCATAAAGCTGGTCAAAAGTCCATGGCTAAGAAAACTGCAAGCCAGAGGGGACAATCTACGCTGTTTTTCTAAGTGGACACGGTGTTAAGTTACTTTCTAAATATTTTCCTTCATCCCTATAGATTAGAGTTGCTCTCGGACTTGTCAGAGAGTAATACCTAGTCAAAGTGCAGAGTGAGTGACTGCTGAGTGGTAGATCTACAGTAAGACATCTATCTACATCCACTACCACCCCCTCCAGGGTTCAGAGAATATCAAACAAAGGAGGGCACCAACAAAGAGTTTACAAGCCAGAGTATGGACATGGCATGCATTCATGAATTTACAGCAGTTGAGATAACCTGCTTAAGACTGGGCCTACCCATAATCCAGCACAGACAGGACATGTGATCCTAGGGCCCCACCCTTCATTGGCAATTAATAATGACCAGAGAAGAGGATTTTTCTTTAGTAGTGTACTGCCCTCATCACTACAATAAATAACTCCCAACCCATTATTTGTGTAAGCAACTCTTAATTAAAATGAATGATCACCAAAAAAAAAAAAAAATTAAAAAAAAAACAGCAATAAAAAGACACAAAAATAGGAGGAGGTTTAGCAGGAATGGAAGCAGGTAAATGGTTTACGGGAGTGGGGAACAACCAAAGGACATTATGTACATCAATAAAATTACTAAAAAACTTGTGAGTATTTGGAAGAAATTTAAATAGATTGACCAAAAGATCCAGCAGTTTAACTTCCGGGCATATATCCAAAATAACTGACTGAAGCAGTGAGTCAAAAGATGATGACACACCCATGTTTGTTCACAGCAGTGTCGCTCAGCATAGTCACTCGAGTGCACATTGATGGATGAGTGAAGGGGTGATGAAATGGAGCCCAGCCTACAATGAAATGGTGTTCAATCATAAACAAATAGTTTTCCAGAGTAGTTAAGAGCACTTACTGCTCTTGTACAGGATCTAAGTTCGGTTCCCAGCTCACAACTGCCTTAACTCCAGATCCAAGGTATACAATGCTCTCTTCTGGCCTCCATGGGCCCTGCACTCACATGCATATACCCATAGACAAATACACATGTATATACTTAACTTTAATGCTAATAAAATTTAAAACTACATAAATTTCTGGTATGTTACAACACAATTGAATCTTGAAGACTTGTTAAACTAAATAAACAGGAAATACAAGCATTACACACCTGTACTCAGACCTTATATTCAAAATTATGGAGACAAAATAGGATTCCTGGATCAAATACAGGGAGAAAAGGAAACAGCTGCTTATTAGGTATATAAAATTTCCTTTTTGAACATGGAAACTTAGTTATTAATTAACAATTAAAGCAGGTGGTAGTGATATAATTTAAGTGTCAGATTCAACTTAAAAATAATTAAAATTGGCTAAGTGGTTAAGAGCGCTGGCTAACAGGCATGCATAAGGCACACACATAAAGATATGCATGCAGGCAAAACACCTATAGACATAAAATTTTAAAAACTTTTTTTTTTTTGAAGAGAGAACTGGCTATCATTCCAGAGAATCTGGGTTCAATTTCCAGCACCCACATGGCAGTTCACAACTGTCCTTAACTCCAGTTCCACAGGATCCAGTGCCTTCCTGTGACCTCAGAAAGCACCATGTATGTACCTGGTACACAGACATATATTTAGACAAAATCCATACACATAAATTAAATTTTGAAAAAAAAATTTAATGATTAAAATGATTATGTTGCTAGGTTATAGTGGTGAACACCTTTAATTCCATCACTCTGGAGGCAGAGGCAGGCAGATCTGAGTCTGAGGCCACCCTGATCTACAGATCAAGTTTCAGGACAGCCAGGACTATATAGAGAAGAGTGTGGAGAACTTAGTGACTGAGGATGTTTGAGTTAGGAATAGAGCCTCAAACCTGTAATTCTTAGACCCTGAGATAGTCAGGAGTTCAAGGTCCTCTGCTATATGCTGAGTCTACACAAGGTGCTGCCTTAAAATCTAAACTGCTTTAAAAAGTATCGATCCTAGCCGGGCGGTGGTGGCGCACGCCTTTAATCCCAGCACTCTGGAGGCAGAGGCAGGCGGATCTCTGTGAGTGCGAGGCCAGCCTGGTCTACAAGAGCTAGTTCCAGGACAGGAACCAAAAGCTACGGAGAAACCCTGTCTCAAAAATTAAAAAAAAAAAAAAGTATCGATCCTGCAAAACCAGACTAAGGACTTAAAGGCTACAAGCCAGGTATTTAGTGAGTCTGATTTCACTAAAGTCATTCAGCCATCAGTATACATTGATGCACCACACTTAGGCCATGTACAGTGGAAGATTATACAGCCTAAGAACTACAGGGCCACCAATGTTATGTAACTGTAAGACTGTCTAATAGTACAACTTCTCTATTGTATCCTCTTGTAGGACTGCTTGACTGTAACAGTAAAAGCTATCCCCTAGCTACAACCCAGAACCAGACTTGCTACAAGGTATTATCTAAAATATTCACTTTTCAATAAACAATTACAAAGCCCAGGGAATCATGTCTCACCCACTAAGTAGAAAAAACTGGAAATGCAAACTGCTTCTGTGACCCAGAGCCCAGTTTAAAAAATAAAACTAAAAGTAGCAGGACATGGCAGCCTCCAGCTACAATGCCTGGGCTTGGGAGGCTGAGGCAGGAAGAGCCACCAGCCATGTGTGAACTCAGAAAGATCCTTTCTCTAAAAGCAATGGTGGTCACTATAAAGAACAACAATCATGAGTAAAGCAGCAGAAATAGTGAGATTGTTATACTTCATGAAAAACTGCACAAAGAGAAACCACTGGACACAGTAGGGATTTAACTCGGTGTTACAAAGTTCACCAGGGAAATGTACAGCCTGGGGCAAAGAAAAAAAATGAAAGCTCCCCTAGCCCAGTGAGACGATTCAGGGGGTAAAATCAACTGTCAGGCAACTTGACCAGAGTTTGAATTCCAGTACTGATGAGGAAAGAACTCAATTCCATACTGTCCTCTTACCTCTCCACACATCCCTCGGCTCTTACTGCCTTCACTGATAAAGACAAACACACACAATAATAATGAAGCAATATAAGTAACAGGTAGGTGTTCACGCCTTTAACTCCATCCAGCACTTGGGAGGGAGGGCGGGAGGGCTAGAGGATCTTTGTTTTTACTTACTTTGTTTCTTTTTTTTTTTTTTTTTTTTTTTTTTTGAGATAGGGTTTCTTGATGTAACTGTCCTAGCTGTCCTGGAACTAGCTCTTGTAGACAAGGCTGACCTCAAACTCAGAGATTCACCTGCCTCTGCCTCCCAAGTGTTGGGATTAAATGCATGTGACACTATGCCTGGCTTTTGTGTTCTAGGTCAGCCTAGTCTACATAGGGAGTTCACAGTGAGACCCTACTGCAAAATAAATAAATGATGGGGGATGCCCCTCTGTATGCTGTGAATGTTTTATTAACATTGGTTAATAAAGAAGCTGATTTGGTCAATAGCCAGGCAGAATAGAGCCAGGCAGGAAATCCAAACGGGGGAGGGGGGGAGTCAGGGATACACCAGCAGCCACCAGAGAAGCAAGATGTGAGGTAATACCACAGCCATGTGGCAAACATAGATTAAAAGAAATGAGTTAATTTTTTAAGATGTAAAAGCTAGTTAGTAATAAGCATAAGCCATCGGCCAAACAGTTTGTAATTAATATTAAGCCTCAGGGTGGATATTTGGAAACTGGCAGGAGAGAAACCTCCAGTTATAAACAAATAATAAAGTAATTAGTTGATTGACTGATTGGTTAATAAACTGGTTAGTTGATTGGCTGCTTGGCTAATAAGTGGGTTAAAGAGTTGGCCAAGATATTAAGAGCACTGGCTGCCCTTCCAGAAGACCCAGGTCCAATTCCCCACCCATACGGCATTTCACAACTAAGTATAACTCTAATTCCAGGTATCTGATGGCCTCTTCTGACCTCTATAGATACTACATGTACCTGGTGTATAGACTAACACATGAGCAAAATACCCATACTCATAATAAATCAAATTTTTTAAATTTATATTTAAATAATTAAAGGGGGCTGGAGAAAGTGCTCTCAAACCTAGGTTTGATATTTAGTGCCTGCTTTTAGGAATTCACAACCATCTGTAACTCCAGCTCCAGGGGATTCAACACCATCTTCTGGCCTGAGGGCACCCACTCACACATGACCAAGCTTACATACACACATGTACACAATATTTAAAAACAAAAGAAACTATAATCTTCAAGATGGAAAGTATAACAACTGACAGATTCAGAGGGGCTCAACAAACAAGATATATACTTGTGGTTTGAAAAAGATTAGAAAACCTAAAGAAAGCCCTTTAATCTTTAATCTCAGTACTCACAAGGCAGACATAAGCAGATCTGAAGCCATCCTGTTCCACATGACAAGTTCCAGGATAGCCAAAGCTATAAAGACCCTGCTATAAATAAGAAAAATAAAAAGGAAGGAAGGAAGGAAGGAAGGAAGGAAGGAAGGAAGGAAGGAAGGAAGGAGGGAGATGGGAGCAGGAGGAAGCCAGAAAAGGCAATCTCAGATAATTTTGAGAATCTGGGTGGACGAATGTTGGACATGGCTACAAACACCTGCAACCCCAGCACTATATGTAAGGAGAAAGTCACTGGGGCTTGTTGACTGGCAGCCTAGCTCCACGTTGCCTGAGGGATCTTGCCTCAAAGGAGTGAGTCAGTACACTGAACACCAAACGCACCCTCAGCACACACATGTGCATGGACACCACCCACATGCACTGCACACTAAAGTTGTTTTTTTTTTTTTAAAATCTACTGCTAGCGAAGTAGTACCAAAAGAAACTCTTTAGAACTGAAATAAACACTAAATACAAATTCATTATCCTTCGTTGATACCAAGACAAACCAAAAAAGAACTGGGAAGTGAGGTTCATGTTCAATAGGTGAAGTACTTGCAGCAAAAGCGTATGGACCTGACGTCTGATACCCAGCACCCACATAAAAGCCAGGCACAATTGCACAAATCTGCGAGCACAGTTCAGAAGAGACAGCAGGTAGATCCTAGAGCTCACTTGCCAGCCAGTCAGCTGGTTAGATCTGGGTTCAATGAGAGACAATACTGCCCAACATCAGCCTCTGGGCTATAAATAACCCATAGAGCGTTTGTTAAGGCAATTGCACAAAAAAGCCAATGTAGACATCTTTTAAATATTCTTCTACCTACTGACTTACATTTACTTGTGTAAAAGCACATGTAATATTGGATACAGTAGATCACACCCCATAGTCCAAGCAAGAACTGCTTGAGCTATAGAATAAGATTTTATAAAAGAAACAAACTGCCGGGTGGTGGTGGTATACACCTTCAATCCCAGCACTCAGGAGGCAGAGGAAGGAGAATTTCTGTGAGTTCAAGGTCAGCCTGGTCTACTTAATAAGCTCCAGGACAGGCTCCAAAACTACCCAGAAAAACTATTTCAAAAAACCAAAAATAAAATTGGGCATGGTGACATGTCTCTGTAATGCCAGCAATGAATGCAAACTGCTGATAGGCCTACATGGAGTGCACAGGAAGAAAGCAACTGGGTACACCCTAAAAATCTAATCAGAGAGCTTACAATTTTCTTGAGTAGATGAGTCACTTCGCTCTTCCCAACTCAGGTTTATTATTATGAAGATTAACCCCATAACTAAACTTCATTAAATATTTCCTCTCTATGTGACATTTTACCAATAAGATTAGAGTTCAGGGTTTCATTATGCTCTAAGACTTTATAAGGGATGGATACATCAAAATTCTCCACACCTAGGGTATAAGAACTCTTGGGGCCTCAAATCCAGTGTTGTCCCAACAGAAATGATGAAAATTTTATATACCACATTGCTCAATATGGCAACCACTGGCCATACATGGCAGTGAGTATTTGAGACAGGGCTGGCATGATTTAGGAACTGTCATGTATACATTTCAGCTAATCTCATAGTTCTTTATTTATTTATTTATTTATTTATTTATTTATTTTTATTTAATGTGTATTGGTGCTCTGCCTGTGTATGTCTGTACCACATGCATAGTTACAGATGGTAACTGTATGCCTGCAGGCCAGAAGAGGGCACCAGATCTCATTATAGATAGCTGTGAGCCACCATGTGGTTGCTGGGAATTGAACTCAGGACCTCTGGAAGAGCAGTCAGTGCTCTTCACCTCTGAGCCATCTCTCCACCCCCCTGCTACATGCTTTAAATTCCAGCATTTGGGAGGCAGAGGCAAGAGGATCTCCAAGTTTGAGCCTAGCCTGGTCTACATGATGTTCCCCAGGACAGCCAGAGCTAACATAGTGAGACCCTATCTAAAGAGAAGTCATTACAATCTACCACAGCGCTAACAGTTCACAACGTATGTGTGCCCACCTCTTTCTTGCGGCACTGGGGAACGTGCAAAGGGAGAGAGAAGTTTCATTCATCTTTTTTTAAGAGTCCTGGTCTAGCAGATACAAACCTTTTACTACATGATAAAGGTACAAAATGAGGGCTGGAGAGATGGCTCAGCAGTTAAGAGCACTGACTGCCCTTCCAGAGAACCCAGGTTCAATTCCCAGCACCCACATGGAAGCTCACAACTGTCTGAAAATCCAGTTCCAGGGGATCTGACACCTTCAAACCAATGCACATAAAATAAATCATAAAAAAATTAAAAACATTAAAAAAAACTTCCTGAAATAAAACCTGGCTTTGCATTAAAAAAAAAAGGTACAAAATGAACATATGCTTGGTGGTAGTATACAACTATAATCTAATTGTGAATTCAAGGCCAGCCTGGAAAAAATGGCCAACAAAAAAAATTATATATATATGAACATTTAATACATATCAGATATTAACTTAAACACTTAAAGATATAATTTACAGAGGAAAAGGCACATGCTAGTGAAGCAACTTGCCGTGCACTGCCACCAGGAAAGAAGCCTGGCATTAAGTACCAATAATCTGATCTTGATGTATCATAAGTATATTCTGACCAGACTTTAAATGGGACTGTTTCCCTGATTCATCATGTTTGTCACTGGTATAGAGGATACAGATTTTTATTTATTTTTATTTTTTTAATATTTATTTATTATGTATACAATATTCTGTCTGTGTGTATGTCTGCAGGCCAAAAGAGAGCACCAGACCTCATTCCAGATGTTTGTGAGCCACCATGTGGTTGCCGGGAATTGAACTCAGGACCTTTGGAAGAGCAGGCAATGCTCTTAACCACTGAGCCGTTTCTCCAGTCCCGATACAGATTGTTATGTTAATTTTATATTCTGCCACTTTGCTGAAAATATTCATGAGTGACCAGAGTTTTTGCATAGAATCCTTTAGATCTTTTAGAAGGATATCTGTAAATGAGGGTACTTTGACTTTTTCCTTTACTATTTTTTTTTTTTACATTTTAAAGGAACTTTCTCAAAGAACTTTTTAAAAATACATTTGTTTATTTATGTGTATAGGTGTTTTGTCTGTATGTATGTCTGTGAACAATATATGTATATTGCCCAGAGGCTAGAAGAGGGTATCAGATCCTCTGGAACTGTGAGCTACCATGTGGTTACCAGAAACCAAACCTGGGTCCTCTGGAAAATCAGCCAGTGCTCTTAACTCTCCAGGACAAATATACTTTATTACATTTATTTATTGGGGGAAAATGTACATGCCACAGAATGTGAATGGTGTTCAGAAGTCAACTTGCAGGAACTGGTTCACTCCTACCACCATTTGGCTTATAGATTCAACTCAGATGACACAAAAGCAAATGCCCTACCTTAGCCAACTTGCTAGCCCCTTCTTAGGGTATTAAGGCAGTGCCCCACTATGTACCCTAAAATGTTCAAGTTAGGCAGTGGTGGCACACACCTTTAATCTCAGCACTGAGGAGGCAAAGGCAGGCAGATCTCTGTGAGTTCAAGGCCAGCCTGGTCTACAGAGCAAATTCCAGGACAGCCTGGGCTGTTACACAGGGAAACTCTGACTTGAAAAAACAAAAAACAAGAACAAAACAAAAGGGCAGCAAGACAAAGCACAAGCTCAACTGCCTTAAGTTATCATAGGTGAGATTTTTAACTACTTTCTGCTATCTACATTAGCATGGGAGCTCCAAGAAAAGATCTCATCTCAGCTGTCCACGACAGTGTCCTCAAGCGTGGCAAACAGAAATTACTGCAAAAGGGGGACTTCAATACATTATTCCCACAGTGAAACCACTTCCACAGTCAATAATTAACCAACTACAGAGAAGATAAACTAAATGGGGCCATTTGTGTTGTGTCCCTCCTCTATATCTAGAAGACAATGCAAGCTGATCCCAACCAGAGATGATACAAGAAAAGCTTAAAAATGGAGCTCAGGTGTAGATCACTGAGGTCCTGGGCTGGATGGATGGAGCTATTGCTCAAAATAAATAAACAGAAATTTAAAAAAAAAACAAACTTTTTTAAAGTGGATCTCCTTCTACTACCAGCTATGCAGTCAAAGATGAATGACTTGGCAAATATCATTGGCCTCAGTTTCTTCATCTGTAAATAGAAAATAAAACTGAATAACTGAATACTAAGAATCACCAGAACCAAGCTGGGCATGGTGATGCAATGCCTTTAATCCCAGCACTCAGAAAAGAGGCAGGTTGATCTCAAGGCCAGCCAGGTCTACAGAGAGAATTCCAGGGCAGTCAGGGTTATTACACACAGAAACACTGTCTTGAAAAGCCAAGAAACAAAAAACCCACCAGAACCTTCTAGCTTCAAAGCTGTATGGTTTTAAGTGGAGAGCCATGAGGGAACTGACAAGAATGGAAGGTAGAGAGAATTTAGTCTCACTTTTTTTTTATGATATGTGGTGCCAGGGTTGGAAGCAGGGCATTCACCACTACACCACAGAGCCACCAGAACCCTACTTGTAGTTCTTACTAAAGTGGGTCTTTACTACACAAGAAACTGAGCCCTCACTCAAACAGCAATCACCTTCTCTGGGCCAAGAGATATAATGAAACAAACAGAGCTCCCTAACTCAGACAGCCTGAGTTAGGAGGTGAAACAAGCCCCTAGGTTCAACTAATACAACCAGAAAACAACTCACACTCCGATGCTGTAAACCTGGTCAAACCCACTGGCTCAGGAGAACACAGCCATACAGAAGATATTGTGTTAGTCTGCTAAATGACATGTAGCCTAACTGCCTTCTAAATACTTTAGATAAGTTTATACCCAAAGAATAGGGCTGCTAATTCAGCAGATGTTTCTTTCTGCAGTGGGCAATAATTAATGCAGACATTCATACTGGTCAAAATGCTGCGAATAAGTGAGAGTTAAGTGCTTAGGCAGGGCACCTACATCAACACACCTTGCCCCAGACTCAAGCAATAACGTGAAATAAGGAGCAGAAAGATTTTAAGAATAAGGGGTAGAGAGGAGTGCTGTCTTCCTAGCATGTATGGTCGCTGCATGAACTCATGCAGTTATGATAACCTGCACAAGAACTATACAAGAGCAAGCCAGTACCAGTCCACATTTCAACAGAAGTAACTGGATTCAGTGGGTCGCAAAAAAAAAAAAAAAGAAAAGAAAGAAACAAAGAAAGAAAAGAAAAGAAAAGAGAAAAATGTATGGCCAGATACAATGGTGCATACCTTTAATTCTAGCACAAGGGAGACAGACAGAGGCAGACATCTTTGCCAGAAGCCAGCCTGGTCTACATAGCAAATCCCAATCTAACCAGAGCTAAAAAGTGAGGCATATTCTCCAGAGGAGGTAGGGAAACAACTTTTAACCAAAAGTGATTTCATAATCCAATGAGAGTCATGACCTGTAGTTTGAAAAATACTTGTTTGAAATATATTAAAAATAACTTAATCTTCTGAGTCACCACTGTGAGCATGTTAATTACAGTGTGCTATAAAGGCAGAGTAATGGCCCTGGGGCCTAAAACCCAGGGTCATCAACTTAGTTAAACACCCAGCAAGGTATTTTTTTGAGGTCTCATGATGGACTGTAACTCTCCAGTCTCTTAACCTCTTATCACACTGTTCTTTCTCATTGTTGTCAGTCACATTTGCCTCTGAAGGTTTTACTTTTTAACACACTCACAATTTAAAAGCATTAAGTAATTTTGCCCAAGCAGTGGCATACACCTTTAATCCCAGCACTCAGGAGGCAGAGGCAGGTGAATCTCAATTGAGTTCAATGCCAGACTAGTCTACAGAGTTAGTTCCAGGATAGCTAAGACTACACAGAGAAACCCTGCCTCACAAAACAAAAAACAAAACAAAACAAAAAAAGCAAATGTAATTTTGTTTTTCATTAAACTAAGTGGAAGGCCAGATAGGGAGTACAGTGCTTGCCTGGTATGCACAAGGCATTGGGTTCAATGCACAGTACTGAATAAAAACCTTTCCTTAGCTACGTACCAAGATTAAGCCCAACCTGGGCTATGGTCAAAAAAAAAAAAGTAAAAATAAAAATATTGTTTAAACAGATGTCACATCACACTTACACAGATTTATGTAAATTAAAAACAATTAGGGAACAAGACCTATTTAGTGAGCCAAACTCAAGGTTATAAAAGAAATCCTGGGGGTTGGAGAAACAGTTTAAGAGATAAGAACAGTGTCTATATCTCTAACTCAAATCCCCATCTGTAATTGCCTCCTGCATTGCCTACTTGTGGTGCACAAGCATGTGTGCAAGCAAAACACCCAAACACAAATAAAAAAATAAAATAAAGCATATGACAAACACACACAGATATGTACACATAAAAAAAAAAAACCACTGGGAAGTGGTGATGCACACCTTTAAACCCAGCACTCGAGAGGAAGAGGCAGTGGACTCTCTCTGAGTTTGAGGCCAGCCTGGACTACAGAGTGAGTTCCAGGACAGGCTCCAAAACTACACAGAGAAACCCTGTCTCAAAAAAAAAACCAAATAATAATAATATAAAATAAAAATAAAAATTCTGCCAGGCAACCTTTAATCCCAACACTTGGGAGGCAGAGGTAGAGGCAGGTGGATCCCTTGAGTTCAACACCAACCTGGTCTACATAGAGAGTTTCAGGACAGCCAAGGCTACATAAAGAAACGTTGCCTATGTGGGGTGAGGAGAGAAATCTATATACCATACCTCTGTTCATATCATATACAAAAATGTAATGGTGGGTATCTTTTAAAAAGGATCATTTTGGTATTTGAGACATTTCGCTTCCCAGTGAGATTTTATTTATTTATTGAGAGTCTCATTGTGTACCTCTGGTCTAGAACTCAGGCTGGCCTCAAACTAAGGGAAATGCTTGTCTGTCTCTCAAGTGCTAGAATTAAAAGTATGCACTAACATGCCTACCAGTATTTTATTATTCTGAAAACATAAAACTTTTTCCAATTATAAGACAAAAAAAAAATCCACCTATGAGTAAGTAAATACTCTGATCTCTGCTTCCTAATTTCACAAGTAAATTTGTTCTGCACTCCAGGTCAGCACTCATCTCTATCACTGACCACATCCTGATGTGGGAGGGTCTTCTGTCTATGTGTTACTTTCATTGGTTAATAAAGAAACTGCCTTGGCCCTTTGATAGGACAGCAGCTTAGATAGGTAGAGTAGACAGAACAGAATGCTGGGAGAAAGAAAGCATAGTTGGTCAGATGCCATGGAGCCAGCCACCAGGTCAGACATGCTGAATCTTTCCCCAGTAAGCCACCACTTTGTGGTGCTACACAGATTATTAGAAATGGGTTAAGCAAGATGTAAGAATTAGCCAATAAAAGGCTGAAACTAATGGGCCAAGGCAGTGTTTAAATGAATACAATTTGTGTGTTGTTATTTTGGGTGTAAAGCTAAACATGCAGGAGCTGGGCAGGACTAAAAGCAGGCCTGCTTGCCTCATCACTACAACATCTTGTATATATCCCTATTATATACCATATTTCACATGTCTGTTTTATCAAACATTGGACAAACATAGCATACATATAAATTACAAGATCCCAACTGTATTAAACAGGAAGGTAGCTTATGGCACAAGAACCTATAGAACTGAAATATGTGTTTCAAATGCCCTCATTGAAGTATATCACATTCTATAGAGATATTCATCTTCAAAGGTATAAGGCATTCTTTCTGGATGAAAAAAAAAACTACTTAAGAACATTTAGGTGTTGATGGCACCTGCCTATAATCCCAGCAGTTGAGAAGCTGAGATAGAAAAATCATAAATTCATGGCAAGCCTAGGAAAAGTAAGGTCCTATCCCTAAATAAACATTTTCCATCTTAAGTGACATTAGTTTTAAGGTACAAATTGAAAATTGTCTTAACAATTCTAGACTTAACCACCAATTCAAAGCTTCCTACCCAGCAACAGGCTGTTTCCTGAGAAGCATGCTTTGTGTCTGCCAACTAAGGAAGCAGACAGGTGAAGTTAGCACTGTGCTCGCATTTAAGTGGCACATTCCTAAACAGGCAAATGCACCCCTTCCAAGGACAGATGAGCCCCACATACTTCAAACACCCCCAAGACTTTTGCTTTATTCACTCACTCAGCCCCATCTTTGTGAGACACGGTCTAGCTATGTAGCCATAGCCGGATTGGAATTCACTATGTACACTAGGCTGTCTTCAAGCTCACTCATCCATGTATTTTTAATTTTTTTCAAAGCAACTTCAAATCAATGTTTTTCTTTGACAGAGCCTAAGATTCAATCTAGGGCCTCTTGAATACTAAGTAAACCCTCTACTACTGAACTGCATCCCTCCCCCAAACATTTTCAATTCAAAAACCCCAGCAGTAGGTTAGCCTAACAAATTCCATTTACATCTCCACCGAAGCTGTCACCATCACTTCAAATAAATGTAAAAATAGACTTTTGTACTCACTCTACACTATATAATACTAAAAGCAATTTCTACCTAGCCAAAATAGAACATTATAATTCAAGGAAAGTCTCTAAAGAGAATGTGTGTGTGTGCACGCACAGTGCTATAGTAGAATAAAGTTCTAGCAAGGCTGAAGCTATTTAAGACAAAAAGAATGTGATGGTTCTTTAAGGTGCACTGTGTGGCTATTAAACAGGATGGTGAGTTCCCATCCCCTATGTAAAACTGCAATGTCCAATTAGAGAAACAAAAACACTAAGCCTGAGCCCATAAAGATCTCCTCTGCCAGACTTCAGCACACACAACTCTAAGCAGCTACAGCATTGCTTTTTCTTTTAAACACAGAAAAGCAATCTCCACATATTTGGACCAAACAAATCAGGTAAAATATGTTAAGTACAAAAGAACAGCAAAAAGATGTCTTTCTTTTTTATTAACAGACTTTAGTAGTTTATCTCTAATGACCTAAATATCAATTAACCTTTCTGCTAGCTTAATAATCAAACAGCTATCAATACCCTTTCAAAAGATGACAAAATGAGCCAGCCTTAATTTATGAATTGCAACTAACTTAAATTCATAAATTAAGACCAGTTACTGTTAACTATTCAGGGAGGCTCCTCTAATCCACTTAAATTTGCAGCCATCCCTTTCCTCAAACTCTCTATGCCATTAATCTGCTTCCTCTAATCCCAGCCCTGTCTAATGCTATCCACAGGTATGTTGTTTAAGACTGCCTGCCTCTCACGATATATGGTGAGCTAGGTGCAATCCCAAAAAACCAGAGCTGACACAGGACAGTCTGGGACACACAGGGAGCTAGTTTCAAGGCTCAAAAAAGGAATGTGAGCTGTAGGAGAGCAATTACCTTTGTTTTAATCATAAGTACATCCCAAGAACGCAGCACTGCCTTACAGATGCTCAAGAATTTGTGCTGAATGCAGAGTTCTAGGCATCTCAAAAGATATAAACTTATGGAATGTCTCTGACATTTAAACAGAAGCATGATGAAGAATTTCTAAGATGTAATCAATGCCTTAAGGGAATGAAGCAATAGAAAACAAAAGGCTGGAAAATCAGAGAAAATCTTCAAAAAGTGAGAGGTCTGGTAACTGGCTCAATAAGTAAATAAATGCACTTGTCCCCAGGTCTGGCAGCCTGATTTCTACCTCCCTGGCCCACAGGGTAGGAAGAGACCCAACTCCTCCAAGTTATCCTGATTTCCACCCACACACTGTGAAATATGCCAAAACAGACAGACACATACACACAAACACACACACTCTGAAATTCCAAATGTACTTTTGAGACTGAAGCCTAGACTACATTCTTTTTTTTTTTTGGTTTTTTCGAGACAGGGTTTCTCTGTGGTTTTGGAGCCTGTCCTGGAACTAGCTCTTGTAGACCAGGCTGGTCTCGAACTCACAGAGATCCGCCTGCCTCTGCCTCCCAAGTGCTGGGATTAAAGGCGTGCG
Organism: Microtus pennsylvanicus; assembly: GCF_037038515.1. NCBI lineage: Eukaryota > Metazoa > Chordata > Mammalia > Rodentia > Cricetidae > Microtus > Microtus pennsylvanicus. Next base: position 115,689,681 of record NC_134579.1, read on the forward strand.
CCACCACTGCCCGGCCCTAGACTACATTCTTATAAAGGTGGGTGTAGGAGCCTATCATGGTGTCTATCAGTAATCCCAGAACTTCCAAAGCGAAAGAAGTAGGATGCACCCTGCAGATTCATGCTAAGTAGCAAGTTCCAGGCCAACATAATAATAGACCAGGCATTATAGTGCACATCTTTAATCCCAGCACTCAGGAGGCAGAGCTCTGAGAATAGAGGCCAGCCTGGTCTACAGAGCAAGTTCCAGGACAGTGCTACATAACAGAGAACCCATCTGAAAAAAAAAAAAATCAAAGCTAAAAATTGGGCTTGCGAGTTGGCTCCTTAATTAAGAGTGCTTACTGCTTTCCCAGAAGACCAAAGTTCAGTTCACAGTACCCACATAGCAGCTCATGACTGCTTCCATCTCCAACTCCAGGAGATCTACTGCCCTCTTCTGGCTTCCTCAGGCTCTTGCACACGTGTACACCAGACTCATATACATACACATAAATTTTTAAAAATAAATTTAAAAAAGAAAGATGTCTAGGTCATCAAACCAGTAGCCCAAGGCTACTTAGACCTAGTCTCAAACAAACAAACAAAAAAACAACAACAAATATGAAGGGCAGCCTGGTTTACAAAGATACTGCCCCACCCACCCCTAACCCCAATAAAGAGGAAAGGAAGGAATATGAATTAACAAATGCTGGTTCCCAGTAGAGTCACTAAATAAGAGCTGAGAATGTAGCTAAATTTGTACAATGCTTGCCTAAAACGCAAATAAACCCTGAATTACCATGCCCAGCACTGCATTACACACCTTCAATTCCAACACTCGGGAGAAGGCAGGAGGAGGGCCAAAAGTTCAACCTCATCCTCCCCAGTAATTCAAGATCAACCTACAAAAGATCTGACCTCAAAGACCCGGGTTCAGTTCCCAGCACCCACGTGGTAGCTCACAACCACCCATAACTACAAGTTCCAGGGAATCCAACCTCCTCTTCTGATCTCCACAGACACCAGGCAGACATGTGGCAAACATATACAAATATGCAACAAAATATTCATACACTGTTTTGTTTTTTCAAGACAGTGTTTCTCTGTGTAGCCTTGACTGTCCTGGAACTCACTCTGTAGAACAGGCAGGCCTTGTACACAGATATCCGCCTGCCTCTGCCACCCAAGTGCTGGGATTAAAGGAATGGGCAACCACTGCTGGGAAATGTGTAGCTCAGGCTAGCCTGGAGCTCATGATCCTCCTGCCTCTACCTCCTTCAGCAAATCCTATTGGCATTAATCACAATCAGATTTTTTTTTTCAAAAATGATCATAAACTGGGGGCTGGAGAGATGGCTCAGTGGTTAAGAGCATTGCCTGCTCTTCCAAAGGTCCCGAGTTCAATTCCCAGCAACCACATGGTGGCTCACAACCATCTGGAATGAGGTCTGGTACCCTCTTCTGGCCTGCAGGCATATACACAGACAGAATATTGTATACATAATAAATAAATAAACATTTTTTTAAAAAAGATCATAAACTAACAGCTAATAACATAAATAAGAAGATTAATTTAAGAAAAATTCCCGGGGGCTGGAGAGATGGCTCAGCGGTTAAGAGCATTGCCTGCTCTTCCAAAGGTCCTGAGTTCAATTCCCGGAAACCACATGGTGGCTCACAACCATCTGGAATGAGGTCTGGTGCCCTCTTCTGGCCTACAGACATACACACAGACAGAATATTGTATACATAACAAATAAATAAATATTTAAAAAAAAAAGAAAAATTCCCAAAGTTTTTAAACAGTTCCTTCAGAAATCATGGATCTGCATCTGTAGTACATATTACAGGCTCCAAAATATCATTACATATAGTCCAGTAAAAGCTCAAATAAAACTCAAACACAAGGGCTGAAGTAGTTAAGAGCACTTGCTGCTCTTGTAAGTCTATTTCCTATGTGGACCAGGCTAGCCTCAAACTCAAAAGATCCACTTGTCCTCGTCTCACTAGTGCTGGGATTAAAGGTACCAACCCTGGCATTTATTGCTATAGCTGAGGACCCGAGTTCAGTTCCCAGCACCTACATGGTGGCTAACAACGGTCCCCACCTCTAGCTCCAGTAGATCCAAAGCCCTCTTCTGGCCTCTGGGCATCAGACAAGCATGCAGGATACTTACAAACATCCATACAGAATACTTCTACATATAAAAATGTTTTAAAAACGCAAAAAGAAATAACCAAGAGGGCCAGGCGGTGGTGGCGCACGCCTGTAATCCCAGCACTTGGGAGGCAGAGATAGGCGGATCTCTGTGAGTTCGAGACCAGCCTGGTCTACCAAGGGAGTTCCAGGACAGGCTCCAAAGCCACAGAGAAACCCTGTCTCAAAAAACCAAAAAAAAAAAAAAAAAAAGAAATAACCAAGAGGGATTGGATGGATGGCTCAGGAATTAACAGCACTGTTTGCTCCTGTGGAGAACCCAGGTTGGTTCCCAGACCCACAAGATGGCTCACAGCTGTTGCTAACTCCAGTTCCAGAAAATACAGGGCCCTCGTCTGGTCTCTGTGGACACTGGGCATTCATGCAGTGTACTTAGCATACAAGCAAACAAAACAGTCATCCATATGAAATTTTTAAAAAGATCTTTAAAATACAGAAACTAGGAAGAATACACAGGAAACCACCTGCTTGTACATGACCCTGACACAGAAGGCTATGTCCCCTGACCCCAAAAGCAGCTGACAACTACAAAGAAACATTTCCACAGTAGACCTGACTCATTGGCTCTGGAGCCCACTAAGCCATCTGAGAAATAACTCAGCACAACCTGTGAGAGCAGTAAAATCTTAGAGTCCTTGACCTAGTGAAACCACTTCTTGGCACTTTCTCTAGGGAAAAATAAAACTGAAACAAAAAGATTCCAGTATGAAGATTTTACTGTACCACCTCTACCAAAAAAAAAAGATTATGAAGACTAAACTCCCAAAAGTTAGGTAGAAACTTAGCTTAGTAGGTAAGTTACTATTTAAGAATTTTTAAAAATCCACCAGGTTAAGGGGGAACAAGGTTGGTCACACATAAGCACAGCCTCACAAGGAAAAGGTCAAAGTCTAGAACAAGCAGTGGGTTCAGGTGCAACTGTGTGGTAAGATTTTTAAAAAGTGATCACACAGTTCTTTTCTAAGGAAAAAGTTCTCAATTCTTTTCACACAAAACCCAAGTCTGATTCAGGCTGGCTGAGTAGCTAAGTCCTAGTCCAACAAAAGCAAAGCCCTGGGTTAGAGTTCCAGGCTGTGGAAGGTCCAGAAATAAAATGGTGCTTCAAGAGCAGTGAACTTCTAGGCTGGGAAGAATATTTTGCTACCATAAACATAACATTATCAATGCCACTTTTTCTTGTTAATTCTTCTTTTAAGTTTATTTATTGTGGGGGAGGGCGAAAATGCCCCTGGCAGGTGTGTGGAGGTCAGAGGACAACTGGCAGTAGTCAGTTGCTTGCTGCAACCATGGTGGTGGGGTGGGACTCCTGGTTGACAGGCCTAGCAGCTAGCACCTCCCATTGACCCATCTCAGTGGCCCCCAATGCTATATCCCCCCCCTTCCTCAGCCACGTTGACAGTCTTATTTTTAGTGACACATACAAACCCAAGCAAAATTCTAGAGGTTGTAATGGATTTACAAAGAACCCAGAGAAGACTGAGAACTTAAAAGCTATTCTACCAGTGTTAACATTAACCAAGGCTCTGTGCAGAACAAAATTGCATATTCTGAGTCTGGTATTGGACTAAAAACTTCGTCAAAAGAGTGAGTACTAACATGTATACTTCAAGTGACAGAACTCAAAGCAAGGAAAACTCTAAATGCCTTTAACTTTTGAGGACCCTCAGGAGCAGAAAGATGACTGGTACTCTTGCCTTGCTCATCGGAGATGCTCACCTCCCTGTAGAATAATTCCACTACAACCTAATCTTTATGCCTAAGGAGATAGTGAAGTTTAGAAACTTTAGTTTTAGTTGGTATTTGAACAAGTTAAATACATCTGCCACTCTCTGATAACTAAAGGGAAAACATGGAAAAGCAAAGAAAATGGGATGCATTCATAAATTTAAATATTTTTCTTTTTTTCACTAAAAGTCAAGGACAAAACAAAAGAAACTCAAATTATAAAACCTTAACTTCACTGAGTTGGGGGGAAAATGGTTTAATTTGAACTAAACAGGCTAAGGAGGGTTTGAAATGTCTCATGCTAGGGAAAATTGGAAGTGTGGGGGAATAAAGTAAAAAACAGACTGTTCCCAGCAGGATCCCTTAAAAACCTGCTCTGATTCACCCCACGGCTTAACTTCTGCTGTAAAGGAAAACTCTCTAGAAATGGACGACTAGAAACTGCGGCTAAGAAGAAAACTCAGTACATGAAAAATCCCCATAGCCCACCTCCTAAGTTCTGGATGTCTATTTAAGGAGGAGGCTAGTCAAGGCTCTGCCAACCAGGCCTAGGCCAGAGGGAGGCACAGCAGTGCTTGTAACACGGATGGACTCGGGGCACAGGGGAAATGGACTTGCATGCCCTTGGTAAGCTCTGGCGGCGCTTCCCAAGTTAAGGACACCGGCCACAATGGAATGGAGTCTATTGGCATTTGCCTCCCCGTTTTAACACTAAGCGTTTTCTTAGTTCGTGAAATACGAACTGACAATCACCTCCACCCCTCCCCACCCCCGCGCGCGCACACCCTCCAGAGTCAAGCCCAGTCACACAGGACAGCACCCGGCTTCCAGCTTCTACCAACAAAACCGGGCCCAGGGGAGAGGAGAGAGAAGGGGGGCGCGGGCGCAAGCCAACACCCGCGATGTTGCCATCAGAACCCGCACCAAAAAACTCCTCTGCTGCGTTTCCTCATCTCTAGAAATTTCAGGAATTGGGACGGGGGCTGCGGGGAAAATGCGCTGCGTGTCCGATGCCCGCCGCCAACCCACCTCGCGAGTCCGGCCCTCGCCCACCTCTATTCAAAGACGCCTTCAGCTCGGCGGACGAGGAACAGCAATGCGGATCGGCCACCACCCGCGCGCAGGGGACCTTGCGGGGAAGGAGGGAGGCCGGCCCGAAGGGAGCCGGGCACTCCCACCCCTTCCCCAGCTGGGGGAGGGCAGCCCGCCGCGGGAACCCCGCCGCCCCAGATCTAAAAGGGGGGGTGGGTGCGGGAGGCCGCTAAACACCCACCTCGCCTCGGATGACCACCGTCCTAGGGGCTGCGGGGCGGGAGTTAGATATGCAGGACAACCGGCTGACCCTACTTGGGGCGGCAGGGCCTCAACTTCCCCTCCTCCCTCCATGCTCCCCAACCGGGCAAAGTGGCTCAGTTCAAGACAGGGACCCCTGCGACGTGCACCCAGGCCCAGCCGCCCTTCCATCACGGGTAGGGGACGCTGCAAGGGGGTGGGGCGGGGATGCCAATCGCCTCTCGCACACACACGAGGGGCAGAGGGCCGCCCCGGCCGTCCATCTTGACCGTCTGGGGGAGGGGACGGGATGGTGCAGGAGGCTGGACACGGCCTGTGAAGCCCGAAGAATCGTCCGGCGCCACCCGCCCCTCCGCGGGCCCCCAGCCCACCGCGATGCGGGCCGGTCACGGGGCGAGGCGGGGGAGGGGACGAGAGGCGCGGGATCTGCCCGGCGGGCGCGGAGGGGGCTGGGGAGCCGACACCCACCTGCCCAGACCGGGGCGCCCGACGCCCGCGGCCGCCGAGGAAGACGCCACCGGCGCAGCCGGGGCCGGCACCGCGGAAGACGAAGACGACGCGGCCGAGGCCGGCGCGGCGCCGGGCGAAGAGAGCAGGCCACCGCCGGGCTTGCGGCCACTGGCGGGCGCGGGCGGCTGCGGCTTCAGTGACATAGTGAGCGGCCCATACACCGGCTCGCACGCCGGGCGGGGACAGCCGGGAGCCGGGCGCGCTGAAGAGACGCCGGAGCGCGGCGGGGACGCGCGGACGCCAAGCGGGCAGGCGCGGGCTGGCGCGGTCGCGGGAGCCAGGGGCAGCAGGACAACGACGAAGGGGCGGGGAGGCCCGCAGACACCGAACAGCCGCCGGGAGCCGGGCCGGGACACGCCGTTGCCGTTGCTACCAAAACAGTCTGAGGCGCAGGGCGGCGAGCGCGGCCCGCGGGGAGGGGCGCCGGGGCCGCGCGGGGGAGGGCCGGCGGAGGGATACGTCTCTGCGCCGCCCCGCCCGCCGCGCCGCGCAGTCCGCGGGAGCGAGCGCCGCGCGGCCCAGCCCGGCAGGCGGCGCGGCTCCGGGCCTGGCGCGGGCCGCTGAGCGGCGGCGGTCGACGGGCGCATGGGAACCCAGCTCGCGGGCGCGCACGGGGCGACGCGGCCGGGAGGGCGCGGAGATGCGAAACGGAGCTGGGGGTGGGGGACTCTTTACCGGAAGTCGGAAGGGTCAGGCGGAAGTCGGACGTGAGACGGCTTGGGGGGCCGGCCGGGACACGTGAGGAGCCGTAGCAGCGCTGGGCCGCGTTCGCTCTCGGGGGTCGGGCGAGGGCCGCGGGGATCCGCCCTCGCTGAGGCGGGTCTGCCCTTCGGGGAGGGAGTGCTGATCTTCGCCTGCGGGGCGCCCGGAGCTGCTTCGCCGCTTACAGCCTAGGGGATGGCCCTCGGGCACCTTCGGGGCGGAGACCCGCGGTTTCTTCCGCGAACCCCGGGCCTGGCACACAGTAGACCCCCAGGTGCCACTGCGTGTTTGGTTTCCCTGCCAGCATGGGAAGCTTGCCACCAGTGAAGCCACCGCCAGCTGCTTCACTTTGCCCCATTTTATCCACCCCAGCTAACTGTTAGGTATCTGACCTTCATTTGAACCCGTTTTCCCTCACCCGAACTTTATATTCCTCCTTCGGGAGACTCGAAAGGAAATGGACGTGATTGGTAGAGCTGGATAATGGGGTTTTGCCATGGATAATGGGGTCTCCCTCAGTGGAGACAAAACAGACCTTACTAAAATGTGAACTTTAGACCTTGACCCTGTTTAGAAGTTTTACTTTAACTCGGAGAGGCCGCCAAACACTGTAGTCCGTTTTTAACATGTTGTAATTCAATTGGAAGCAAGTAAGTAACTTTTTTTTTTGCAATGAGTTTAAGTTTTTTTGTTTTTCTTTTTTAAGTGAAATTGCTTAAGAAAATGATGGGCCGCAGAACAGCAAAGTCCCCCTCATTCTACTAAGATCATCCACATAAAGTCAGGCGTGGTGTTCATACCTGTAACACGAGCACTTGGGAAGTAGAGGCAGGATTAGAACTTCAAGGTCATCTTCACTTTCTGAAGGAAATTCTAGGCGAGACTAAAATACAAGAGACCCAGTCTTTTTTTTTGTTTGTTTGTTTGTTTGTTTGGTTGGTTGGTTTTTCGAGACAGGGTTTCTCTGTGGTTTTGGACCCTGTCCTGGAACTAGCTCTTGTAGACCAGGCTGGTCTCAAACTCACAGAGATCCGCCTGCCTCTGCCTCCCAAGTACTGGGATTAAAGGCGTGCGCCACCACCGCCCGGCTTTTTTTGGTTTTTCGAGACAGGGTTACTCTGTAGCTTTAGAGCCTGCAATGGAACTAGCTCTTGTAGACTAGGCTGGCCCCGAACCCACAGAGATCCTCCTGCCTCTGCTTCCAGAGTGCTGGGATTAAAGGCGTGCACCACCACGGCCCTGCTTGTTGAAGAGACCCAGTCTTAAGTAGTGACCCCTGGTTATGGCACAATCCTTTAATCCTAGCACTCAAGGCAAGTGGATCTCTCAGTTCAAGACTAGCTTAGTCTACACAGATTAAAATTTGGAACATATTAAAGAGTCACTAGTAGTCCAATTGAAAATAATTTAATCTGGCTGATATGTAGTGGCCCAGGACCTTAATCCCAGTCCTTGGGAGGCAGAAGCAGGTGAATCTCTTGGATCTCTGAGTTCCAGGCCAGCCTGGCCTACAGAGTGAATTCCAGGACAGAAGGGGCTACAAAAAGATACCTTTTATAAAAACAAAACAAAACAAAAAACCTTAACCGGAAGACCGGAAGAAGCTTCGCTTGGATGCAAAGCCTTGAATCTTACTGCTTGGGAGGTAAAGGTCAACCCTAGCTACATAGCATATTCAGCGTAGTCTACGGTTAATGTGAGACATTGTTTCCAAAAAGAAACCAAAAATAACAAATCTAAGATTTAAAATAGTACCTGATTCCTAAATTGAAAATGAATTAGTAAAATATATACAAATATCAGTAATTTCATGTTAAAGATTTTTTAAACATTTTATTTTATGTGCATTGGTATTTGGCCTGCACATATGCCTGTGTAAGGGAGTCAGACCCACTGGGCCTGGAGTTATGGACAATTGTGAGCTATGGTGTGGGTGCTGGAAATTGAACCCCAGTCCTCCGAAGGAGCAACCAGTGCTCTTAAGTCATCTCTCCAGCCCTGTTTTTTTGTTTGTTTTTTTATACTCGGTTTAACTCTGTGTTGTCTGCATCTGTTTGTGTTAACATATGTATGTATGACATCTGGAGACCAGAAGAGGGCATCAGATCCCCAGAACTGGAATTGATGTTTGGGAGCCACCATGTGGGTGCTTGGAATTGAATCTGAGTCCTCTAGAAAAACAAGCAGTGCTCTAGCTTAGCTGAGTGAGCGCTCCAAACACAAGATAGGCTTTAAATTAACCTAAAGGATATCAAAACTGAAAAAAGCAAATGACTAAGAAAAAAGGCCCCATACTAAGAGCATCTTCATTCAGAACTGGAGCCAAGCTTTCTGAATTCAATGGGAAGGTCAAGTTCCAAGCACACTTTGAAGGAAAGAGAATTTGAACAAGAGTGCCTGAACTTGGTAGCTACATATGACTTCATTTACGCTAAGTAAATGGGTTTGGATTTTAAATAACATTTATGCATTTACTTATTTTGTGTATATGTATGTGTGTGGGATCAAACAGTTCAGACTCAGTGACAAGCACTTTTACCCTCTAATCTATCTGGCTGACCTGGTTTTAGGTGTTTGTATCTGAGACAGGGTCTCACTCTGTAGCCCTGGTTGTCCTGGAACTTGCAGAGATCCCCCTACTTCTGTTCCCCAGGTTCTGAGGTCAGTGTACCATTATGCCTGGTGTATAGTTGCTTTTGCTTTATAGGAAGACCTGACAAGAAATGGGCATTGCTGTGGAGCTGCTCTTGGAGCTGGAGACTTCTGAGCACATCTTTGGCATCTGAGAGACTTTATAGCCTGAAACCCTGAGGCTGAGCTCAGGGTGTGGCTTAGTGCTATAAAGTGTGCTTAGCATTTGAGGCCTGGGGTTCAATCCCTAGCACTGAAAAATAATGAAGAGTGTCAGGATAATGCCCTTTCAGAGCAGTGATCTGGGAAGCCGTTTCTACAGTGGCTCAGAATGACCTTTGTCCTAGTGTCTGACCTTATGAAAATCTGCCCACTGGAATATAAGCTATGCCTCATGACTCCTTCCTAAGTAAAAACTGGAGAAAGAAACTAAGGCATTTCACTTAAAAGATTAGGTCACAATAAGACCTTTATTTCAGCTGAACCGAGCTACTCGAAAGATCTTGCTCAAAAAACAAAAACAGTAGGGCATAATCATGTGTGCCTTTAATCCTGGCACTCTAGCAGCAGAGGCAGGTCTAGTATACATAGCAGGTTCAAACCACCAACCTTATTTCCAAAAGGAGAAAAGGTAAAATAAATAAATAAATGAATGAATGAATGAATGAATAAATAAATAAATAAATAGGGATGTAGTCGAGTTGGCAAAGTGCTTGCCTACTGTGCTTGAAGGCCTGAGTTCAGTCCTCAGCACTGCATAAACAAGGAATGGTAGGAATACCTGTAATCCCAGCACTTGGAAGAAGTTCAAGGGCATCTTCAGCTACATTGCAAGTATTTTTTGTTTGGTTGGTGTGGTGATATTTTGTGCTCTTACAAATAAAGCTTGCAGCCGGGCGTTGGTGGCGCACGCCTTTAATCCCAGCACTCGGGAGGCAGAGGCAGGTGGATCTTTGTGAGTTCGAGGCCAGCCTGGTCTACAAGAGCTAGTTCCAGGACAGGCTCCAAAGCTACAGAGAAACCCTATCTCGAAAAAACTAAAAAAATAAAATAAAATAAAGCTTGCCTGGAGATCAGAGGGGAGAGCTAACCACTAATTAACCATAGAGACCAGGCATTGGTGGCACACACCTTTAATTCCATCACTTGGGAGGAGGAATCAGGAAGGTCAGGAGTTCAAGGTCACCCTGGGCTACAGAGAAGCTCCATCTAAAAGAGAAACAGAGCCAGACGGAGTTGTTGAGGTAGGGGAGAGAGAATCTATTGCAGTCATGTCCACTGTGATTGCAGCTGTAGCTGCTTATGGTTTCGGTTCAGGGTTCAAATCAGACTCCGACAATGAGGGCAGCTGGTGTCTGCTGCTAGCTGCTGACTCTTTCACGCATTCAGCCAAGCCTTCTCTGATAGTGGCGGTGGACTTGGCTCCAGAGGTAGCATTTAAGGAAGATTTGGAAACTGGAATTTTCCTGCTTTCTGGATATGCAGAGCCAGCACATATCAGTGACTCCATGTTTGAACAGCAAACTGGTCAGAAGAAAACTATAAGAGAAAAAAGTTCAAAAAAATAATGCATCTAATATTAATGGTTTCTTGGGACTATGGACAGAATATATGTATGAAAAAGATGTCACCAAACCTTCAGAGGAAGAACAAAAGGAGTTGGATGGAATCACAGCAAAGAGGCAGAGAAAAAGGCAAATAGGAAGAGAAGAGACCGGGAGAGAAGACAATCTTACATGTTGAAGAAATATATGACTATCAAGGCAGGTCCTACCTTCATATACCTAAGGATGTTGGTGTTAATGTTAATCTACGGTCATCTGTGCCACCTGAAACAAATTCCCAAAAAACAAATTTATGTGTGGTCTGGACACACAGAGGGTGTCAGTGTGGTCAGGCTGTTTCTTCTTTCTGGACATTTGTTGCTCTCTTGGTCCGTGGACTGTAAAACTAAGCTATGGAAAGTTTATGGAGACTGGCGCTGTCTAACATTTATTGGTCACAGTAAAGCTGTAAGGGACATCTGCTTCAACACTGCAGAAATATTCTGCCTGCATGTATGCCTGCAGGCCAGAAGAGGGCACCAGATCTCATTACAGATGGTTGTGAGTCACCTTGTGCTGGGAATTGAACTCAAGACTTTGGAAGAGCAGCCAGTGCTCTTCACTGAGCCATCTCTCCAGCACCCATATAGGTGATCTTTTCATACACAGTCTTATGAAGTTGACTTATGGTTTTTGGCTGCTCTGCTTCGCTGATCTTTCAGTATTTACCCTGATATCTGACTCTGGGTTCTTATTATTAAGATCAATTAGATCAATTAGAATTCGAGCTATAGGTTGGTTGGGGTTTTTGTTGTTTTACGTTTTTTGTTTTTTCCAAGATAGGGTTTCTCTGTGTAGCTGTGACTATCCTGGAACTCACTCTGTAGACCAGGCTGGCCTTGAACTCAACAGAGATCTCCCCGTCTCTGCCTCCCAAATGCTGGGATTCAAAGGCAAGCACCACTACACCAGGATAAAAGTGTTGTTTGTTTATTCTAGTTTTTTTCTTGTTTGTTTGGGTTTAATAAAGTTATATTTTCTGGCCAGGTGGTGGTGCTGCACACCTTTAATCCCAGCACTCTGGAGACAGAGGTAAGCAGATCTGTTTACAGAGCAAGTTCCAGGACACCAGGATAACACAAAGAAACCCTGTCTCCAAAAACAACAACAACATTGTTGGTGTTTTGTCTATCTATCTATCTATCTATCTATCTATCTATCTATCTATCTATCTATATTTATTTATTTATTTATTTTATTTACTTGATTTCATGTTTGTTTGCTTACATGTACCTCTGTGCACCAGGCATGTGACCTGTTGCTCTCAGAGGTCAAAAGAGGACATTGAAATTGGAGTTATAGACAGTTGAAAACTCTTATTGGGTACAGGCACTAGAATCTGGGTCCTCTACAAGAACAGTAAGTGCTTTTGAGAGCTGAGCCATCTCTCCAGCCCTGTCTATATGTCTTTTATACAACTTGCTGCTTGGTTCCCACAGAGGCCAGAAGAGGGCATTGGATCTCCTGAGGCCAGAGTTACAGATGGTTGTGAGTTTCCATATGTGCTGGAAGTCAAACCCCAGATCTCTAAGCCATCTCTCTAACCCTAAATAATAGAGATACTTTAATGTAGGCTTAAGCACTAGGGTTAAGAGAAAGAGATATGCTCAGATGAAAGTAAGACTTACATAAGACCATGGGTCTGGGCTTCTCAAATAGCCAGGAAATGTAAGACATACCCAAGTGTGAAAACAGGCTTTTCAAAGGGAGTCACCTGCATAGCAAGTCTGAGGCTAGCCTGAACTACATCGGACCATCTCCTAAATAAGACATAAAAAAGGCTATGTTTTAGACTACCATATCTCACCAGCTTAAAAACAAACAAACTAGCTTATAGTTGGTAAGATGGCTCAGCAGGGAAAGAAGGCATTAGGCACCAAGCCTGAGGACCTGAATTATTAAATCTCCACGACCCATATGGTAGGAGAGAACCAACGCTCATTGGTTGTCCCCCCAGTCCCATATGGTTGCCATATATGTACACCCACACACATGCAACACACAAAATAAATACATATATGTAAAATTAAAAGTGTAGAATTTTTTGTTGTTGTTGTTTGTTTTTCGAGACAGGGTTTCTCTGTGGCTTTGGAGCCTGTCCTGGAACTAGCTCTTGTAGACCAGGCTGGCCTCTGCCTCCCAAGTGCTGGGATTAAAGGCGTGCACCACCACCACCCGGCTTATGTAGGATGTTTTTAAAAGAGAAGAGCAGTCAAGTTGTAAATTAAATTTTGCAGGTACTTGGCAAGAATCTGAGGCCTCAACCAACAGCGGGGACTGGATGGCTACCCCAGGCATGTGGGGTGAGCTTGGTATCGGGTCATACTTTAGTCAGGTCTCCACATGACTGCTAGATACCTGGAGCTCAGGTCACCCAGCTAAACTGTACCTGGACTCTTCATTTTTTCAATAAGTTTCTCTCTCTCTCTCTCTCTCTCTCTCTCTCTCTCTCTCTCTCTCTCTCTCTCTGTGTGTGTGTGTGTGTGTGTGTAGATGTGTGTATCTATGTGTAGATGGGGGGGGGAGTGGGCGTGTAGGGGTGGGGGGTTCTGTAGAGGCCAGAGGTGAACAGTAGGTGTCTTCCTGAACCCTTCTCCACCTTATAGTCCCAGCTGGCCTGGAGCTCACAGAGATCTGCTCACCTCTGCCTTCTGAGTGCTGGGATTAACAGTATATGCCATCACACCTGGCATATTCATCATTTTTTAGTTGGTCTGGAGATCAAACTAAAAGTCCTCACATTTCCTTACTTTACCAGCTAAGTCGTCTCTCTAGGACTGGACTGCCACTGGACTCTTAATCTTCTGTTGCTTATGTTGCTAAACCCAGGGTTATTTGCACATGTGAGATTTACTGGTGTTGCAAAGCATTCTCTGAGCTTTCAGGGTTACAGCATCATCAGGAGGTAATGTGACATCATTATTCACAATGTTATCTGGTCTTCATCAAGGGCCACATGACCCAAATGTGCTTCCTGCAAGTTTCTTGTGTCCTCAAATAAATTAAAATCTGAGCTAATATTGTCCTATATTATTAGCACCTTTTTGCTTTGAGATGTGTATGGGGAGGTGGAAGCACACTGAGATTCATGTGTGAAACCCAGAGGACAACCTGCCGGAATCAATTTTCTCCACTGTGTGGGATCTGGAAAGAGAGCTTAGGTCCTCAGGCTTAACAGCAAGCACCTTAAGTGCTGAGCCTTCTTGCTGGACTCTCAGTTAATGTAATCCCAGCACGTGAGAGGTGGGGCAGGAGGAACTGGGAGGGGTTCAGGGTCATCCTCTGTTAGTTGGTGATTCAGCCTGGGCTACTTGAAACCAGGCCTCAAAACACACACACAAAAAGGACATCATAAAAATGAAGAGGGGCTTGAGAAACCACGTTGGGCAGTTCACAATCTTGTAATTCAACCTGCAGGAGATCCAGGGCCTCTTCTGACCTCCAGGATACTGCTCTCATGTGCAAACACACACACGAGTTTTAAGCGATTTTTATTTCTGTTTTATTTTTTTAAATATTTATTTATTTATTATGTATACAATATTCTGTCTGTGTGTATGCCAGAAGAGGGCACCAGATCTCATTACAGATGGTTGTGAGCCACCATGTGGTTGCTGGGAATTGAACTCAGGACCTTTGGAAGAGCAGGCAATGCCCTTAACCACTGAGCCATCTCTCCAGCCATATTTCTGTTTTATTTTTTAAATAAAATCTCACTATGTAGACCAGAATGGCCTTGAACTCATAGATATCTGTCCTCCTCTGTCACCTGAGTACTAGAAGTAAAGGCATGTGCCACCATGACTATTCTTTAAAAAAAGGACAATGGCCCATCAAAATCCCAGCAAAATTCTTCAAAGACCTCGAAAGAACAGTACTCAACTTCATATGGAAAAGCAAAAAACCCAGGATAGCCCAAACAATCCTGTACAATAAAAGAACTTCTGGAGGCATCACAATCCCTGACTTCAAACTCTGCTCCAGAGCCTCAGTGTTGAAAATAGCCTGGTATTAGCATAAGAATAGACAGGAGGACCAATGGAAATTAGTAGAAGACCCGGATATCAATCCACACATCTTCGAACACCTGATCTTTGATAAAGAAGCAAAAAATATCAGATGGAAAAAAAGCTTATTTAACAAGTGGTACTGGGGGCTGGAGAGATGGCTCAGTGGTTAAGAGCATTGCCTGCTCTTCCAAAGGTCCTGAGTTCAATTCCCGGCAACCACATGGTGGCTCACAACCATCTGTAGGGAGGTCTGGTGCCCTCTTCCGGCCTGCAGGCATACACACAGACAGAATATTGTATATAATAAATAAATAAAAAAAAAAAAAAAACAAGTGGTACTGGCATAACTGGATATCAACATGTAGAAGAATGAAAATAGACCCATATCTATCACCATGCACAAAACTCAAGTCCAAATGGATCAAAGACCTCAACATAAAGCCAGCCACACTGAACCTCATAGAAGAGAAAGTGGGAAGCACACTTGAACACACTGGCACAGGGAACCACTAAATAGAACCCCAGCAGCACAGACACTGAGAGAAACAATTAATAAATGGGACCTCCTGAAACTGAAAAGCTTCTCTAAAGCAAAGGACATGATCAACAAGACAAAATGACAGCCTACAGAATGGGAAAAGAACTTCACTAACCCCACATCAGAAGAGGTCTGATCTCCAAAATATACAAAGAACTTAAGAAATTGGACACCAGGCCGGGTGATGGTGGCGCACACCTTTAATCCCAGCACTCGGGAGGCAGAGGCAGGCAGATCTCTGTGAGTTCGAGACCAGCATGGTCTACAGAGCTAATTCTAGGACAGGCTCCAAAGCCACAGAGAAACCCTGTCTCGAAAAATCAAAAAAAAGAAAAAGAAAAAGAAAAAAAAAGAAATTGGACACCAAAAGATCACATAATCCAATAAAAAATGGAGTACAGACCTAAACAGAACTCTCAACAGAGGAATCTAAAATGGCTGAAAGACACTTAAGGAAATGTTCAACATCCTTAGTCATTAGAGAAATGCAAATCAAAACAACTCTAAGATTCCATCTTACACCTGTAAGAATGGCCAAGATCAAAAACACTGATGACAACTTATGCTGGAGAGGTTGTGGGGAAAAGGGAACACTTCTGCATTGCTGGTGGGAATGCAAGCTGGTACAGCCCCTTTGGATGTCAGTGTGGCGATTTCTCAGAAAATTAGAAAACAACCTTCTTCAAGACCCAATAATACCACTTTTGGGTATATATCCAAAGGATGCTCAATCGTGCCACAAGGACATATGCTCAACTATGTTCATAGCAGCTTTGTCTGTCATAGCCAGAACCTGGAAACAACCTAACTGCCCCTCGATTAAAGAATGGATAAGAAAAATGTGATACATTTTCACAATGGAGTTACACAGCAGAAAAAAAATAACGGCAGCTTGAATTTTGCAGGAAAATGGATAGAGCTAGAAAGCATTATTTTGAGTGAGGTAACCCAGACACAGAAAGACAATTTTCACATGTACTCACTCATAGGTGTTTTTTAAACATAAAGCAAAGAAAGCCAGCCTACAAACCACAATCTCAGAGAACTTAGACAACAATGACGACACTAAGAGAGACTTACATAGATCTAATCTACATGGGAAGTAGAAAGTAGAAAAAGACAAGATCTCCTGAGTAAATTGGGAGCATGGGGACCTTGGGGGAGGATTGAAGAGGGGAGGGGAGAGGCAGGGAGGGGAGCAGAGAAAAATGTAGAACTCAATAAATATCAATAAAAAATGTATTAAAAAAGGACAGTGAAAAGGCCTGGAGTGGTGGTATAGACCTTTAATCTCAGCACTGGAAATGCAGAGGAAGGTGAATGGATTTCTGTGATTTCAAAGCTAGCCTGGTCTATATAGCAAATTCCAGGATAGCCAGACCCTAACTCTCAAAAACAAAACAAGACACTGAAGAATATCATTCTGTTACTGAAAACTGAAACATGTTGCTGGGGCTGCAGAGATGCTTGGCAGTAGAAAGAGTTCAGTTCCCAGCACCTATATGAGGCAGCTTACAACTGTTCCAGGGGATCCAGTGACCTCTGACCTCAGTGGATACCTGCATGCACATGTTACACATAAACTCATGCAGGCACACACACATACATAAGTATCTTTATTATTAAGTAATTTTGTTTGGTGGGAGGAGGGTAGTTTATTTTTTTCATTTTTTTGAAACAGGGTTTCTCTGTGTCGTGCTGGCTGAAGAAAATTCTTGCCCTCTTCTGGCCTATAAGCATACATTCCTTGCTGGGTGGTGGTGGCACACACCTTTAATCCCGGCACTAAGGAGGCAGAAGCAGGAAGATCTCTGAGTTTGAGGCCAACCTGGTCTACAAGAACTAGTTCCAGGACGGGAAACCTCGAAAAACAAACAAACAAATAAAATAAAAAACAAAAAAAAACATACATTCAGGAGGCAGGTAGAACATTGTAAACATAATAAGTAAAATCTTTTTAAAAAATAGATGTGATCAAGCCAGGCAAAGATCAGGCAAAGGTTCCGGCTCCCAAGCTTGAGGACCCCAGTTAGATCCTGGGGACAACCAACTGAAAGGAAACAGCCAACTCTCCTCTCGCTCTCTCTCTCACCATACAGGTAATCTTTAAAATTATATAAATAGAACTATTTTTTTAAACTGGCATTATAATACAGAACTGTAATTCCAGCACTTGGGAGGTGGAGGCAGGAGGATCAGGACTTCAAAGTTAGCCAAGCATGGTGGCCCATCCCTTTAATTTCAACACTTGGAAGGCAGATGCAAGTGGATATCTGTGAGGTCCCGGACAGCCAGGAGGTACATAGTGAGACCTTGTCTCAAAACAAACAGAAAAGCTAAAAGTAAAAAAAGTGTATTTCAACAATGAACGAACACCTTTTAGATTTGGTGACTGGGTGTTGAGAGATGGCTTAGTGGTTAAGATCACTGGGCTGCTCTTCCAGAGGTCCTGGGTTCAATTCCCATCATTCACATGGTGCCTCGCAGCTGTCTATAACTGTGGTCCTATGGGATCTGTTGACTTCTTCAGGTGTGTTGATGTATATGCAGACAAAACCCATGTAAAGTCAATAAATTAGCCAGACAGTGGTGGCACACCCCTTTAATTCCAGCACTCTGGAGACAGAGGCAGGCAAATCTCTGTGAGTGCAAGGCCAGCCTGGTCTACAAGAGCTAGTTCTAAACACAAAACAAAACAAACAAACAAAAAAGAGCTAGTTCTAGAACATGCTCCAAAACTACAGAGAAACCCTGTCTCAAAACAAACAATCAATAATAGTAGTTAAAATAAGTAAATAGTATTTAAAAAAAGATTTGATGACTGAGGGACTGGAGAGATTGCTCAGTAGTTAAAAGCACTTGATACCTCACAACTGTCTTTAGCTCCCGCTATAGGGGATTCAACACCCTCTTACATACATATATGCAGGCAAAACACGAATGCACATAAAATAAAAATAAATAATAAATCATTTTTAAAAAGAAGAAAAATTTGGTGACTGAGTCCTGTGGACTCTACACTTGCTGTGTGATTTCAGCGACCCCTCACACAGCCCTTATATTAATCTGTTGGTTTTGATCCCTTCATGATTAATCAGACCTCAGGCTCTGAGGTAGCAAACAGAGCCCTGCAAGGCAGGGATGCCGAGTTATTTGCTGTTGCCAACCACAACAATGCTTGTCACATGACCCATACGCCCAGCGATTCATTTTCTTGCAATCATTCCTCTTCAGCTCCCGTCGTCTGAGTGTGTTTAACGTGTGATGGCACATTCTTCCCTCAATGCTCTTGATTTCCCTTTCAGAAGCATGAGAATTCCAATCAGTGCCAATCTGCCCTCCCCCCATCCATCCTCTTCAAGGTTCTGCAGATGTAATTTCAAAAATAGGACCATGGCTAATTACAGCAAGAATTTTTTTCCCTAACCACCGTTATTCAGAATTCTTAGAGGCTAATGTATTTGTGGATGCTCCAGGAATCCCAAAAGACTAAACGTTAGGGGGGAAAAAAGACATTGAACAGGGCAGAGACTTGCAGGAAGGTGGTAGTCAAACACTGAGTCCAGAGTAACAACTTGCTTGTCACTCTGAGCATCTGAGGTCCTTGCACCAACATAGCCAAAAACATAGTGACCTTACAGCAATGCTTTTCAGAGTGCAGACCTCCAGAAAGCTCTCTTCTGGTATGAGGATGCTCTTTTTTTTTTAACCTTGTCGGATACAATAATGATGTTGTAACATTGTTCCCAGAGAAGAAGCTGGGTACCTGTTGACATAGACAGAGAAAAGAACTTTTTGGCTTTCAGTAGAAATGTTTAATGGAAATTTTGGTGCCCCTCACCACAGCCTAGAACTCTGGTTGTAGACCAGACTGACCTTAATTTACAGAGATCCATCTGCCTTCGCCTTTCTCCCCATTGCTGGGATAGAAGGTGTGTGCCACCATGTTGGGCCCTTTTTGTTTTTATTTGCCCCTCTTCTCTCTGGGGAATTTTGTGGGCAGCTGATGGAGGAAGGTCATTGGTTAATTAAATAAAGAAACTGCTTGCCCTGATAGGTTAGAACATAGGTGGGTGGAGTAAACAGAACAGAATGCTGGGAGGAAGAGGAAGTGAGCTCAGAGACGCCATGCTCCCCTCTCCCGGGTAGACGCGATAGCTCTGCTCTCTGAAGCAGATGGAGCAAGCCACCAGGTCAGACATGCTGAATCTTTCCCAGTAAGACTGGTGCTACACAGTTTATTAGAGATGGGTTGATCGGGATATCAGAATTAGCCAGTAAGGGCTAGAGCTAATGGGCCAAGCAGTGTTTAAAAGAATACAGTGTCTGTGTAATTATTTCAGGGCATAAGCTAGCAGGCGGCCGGGGTGCTGGGGACGCAGCCCCGCCACTCATATTACAACAGGCAGCCTGTGGTTTCAGAGCCATAAATTAATGGAAAGCCAGAGGTTTGGTATATTCTCCATTGGGCGAATGCAGGAGGAGATTTGAGATTGGATGTGTCAGCATCAGTGACAGCTGGCCTAGCCACTTGCAGTAGAACCACACAAGGGTCAGACTAAATACTGACATGGCTGACCTGTGGGGACTTGGAGTCTTGTCTAAGTAGACCTTTGTACTGCCCAGAAGGTAAGTAGGCCACAGCTAGAGAATAGCAACTTTTTTTGTATATGTGGTTCTGCAGGAGATTGACTCCAGAATTTTATATGTGCTGAGCTACATCCATGACATGAATTACAATAAATTCTTGACATATATAGTCTTCATTCCATGCCAGATATATCATCATCATTATTTATTATTTATTTTGGTTTTTTGTTTGCTTGTTTGTTTGTTTGTTTGTATGAGACAGGATCTCTCTACACAGTCCTAGTTCTCCTGGAACTCACAGAGATCCTCCTTGTGCCTTCTGAGTGCTGGGGATTAAAGGCGTGTGCCACCACACCCTGCCAACTCTATCTTTATTGTATTCTGCACAATAACTGGACACTAGCTGGGCTTGGTGGCCCACGCTTGTGGTCCCAGCACCCGGAGGCTTTGGCAGCCACGAAGCCTGCACAGTGAGTTCAAGGTCATTCAATGCTACTAGCTAAGAGACTAGGGAGGGGGAGTGTTTATACTACAATCTGGGGTTGGAGAGACAGCTCAGCAGTTCAGAACACTAATTCTAGGAAAGGTCACACCTGAGTTCAATTCCTAGCAACTCCAAGCTGGCTCACAACCTCTTTATCTCCAGTTCCATAGGACCCAATGCCCTCTCCTGCCTTCTGGAGTGGAAACTGCAGCTTCATTATCTTGGGATAGTCCTGGTCATCTACCAATGATGGAGAGATGCGTGGATGTTGTCAAAGGGTATCAAAACAGGCAAAGACCATGAGACCTGGGATGGGCATCCCATCCTGCCTGGAGAGATGAGGTGGAGAAGAGCCAACTGGGATGTCTCAAGAATAGAGCACGTATGTAGCATAAGCAACTCCCTGAATTTGATTCCCACCATCACACAAAATAAAAGGATGGGAGGAAGACAGAAACCAAGTGCTGCAGTGAGGACCCCAAACCATCCTGTGGATCTCAGCCTGCCTGATGGCCTGTGCTTTTCATCTTTTCTTCTCACATGCCTGTTCATGCCCTTTGACCTCATCTTATTGAGCAGCATTCCTGTGCATTTTCCAAACATACCGTGTATTCCAGGTCGGCCTTACAAGTCTTTCCTTTCTCCCACTTTCTTTTTTTTCTTGTTTTTGTTTTTTCAAGACAGGGTTTCTCTGTGGTTTTGGAGCCTGTCCTGGAACTAGCTCTGTAGACCAGGCTGGTCTCGAACTCACAGAGATCCGCCTGCCTCTGCCTCCCGAGTGCTGGGATTAAAGGCGTGTGCGACCACCGCCTGGCTTCTCCCACTTTCTTGAAGGGCATTAGCGCTGGGAAAGAGGTCACACAAGGGAAGTCCAGAAGAGTGAAGCAAGAGGGTGACTGTGTGAGTAACAAACCTGCCAACAAGGGGCAGCAGCTAAGCGTGTCTGCCTCAGCTTTTTGGTTTTTGGTTTTGGTTTTGGTAGTGCTGGGAACTGACCTCCAGGTGAATGCAGTTAAGCACACGCTCTACTGCTAAGCCACACATATATCGTTGATGTTCTTTTTTTATATAAGAATTTATTTATAATGCGTATAGGTGCCATATGCATACTTATGTAAAGGTGCCCACAGAGGCCAGAAGAGACTGTCAGAGCCCCTGGAGCTGAAGTTACAAGGGGTTATGAGCTACCCCATGTGGGGTGCTGGGAATAGAACTTAGATTCTCTGCAAGAGCACTAAGTGCTCTTTTTTTTTTCTTTTTTGAAACAGGGTTTCTCTGTGGTTTTGGAGCCTGTCCTGGAACACACTAAGTGCTCTTAACACTGAGCCATCTCTTCATCTCCGTTCTTTTCTTTTTTTGAATGGGTCTCATGTAGTCCAGGCTGGCTTCAAACCCACTGTGTAGCAGAGGCTGCCCTTGAACTCCTGATTCTCCTGCTTTTACTGCTTTTAGTTCCGAAGCACTGAGATTACAGACCTGTGCCACCAGGCCTGGCTTCATGTTGTTTTGCTTTGCTTTGTTTGTGATAGGGTCTATTATGTAGCCCGAGCTGACCATGGACTGGAGATCCTACTGCCTCAGCCGAACCAAGTGTTGGAATTACAAGCATGCACCACAATGCCTAGCTACCAATGCTTTTGTTTTAAACAACTGTGTTGAAATAATATTCACACTATGCAGAAAGACTCTGTTTCAAAAACAACAAACAGCAGCAGCAGAGAGGAAAGTAACATTCTAGACTTCATTTTATAACACACAGCTCATGGGCCAGGGGGAGGGTGCAGTTAGAAAAGGTGCTTATCTCCAAGTCTGATTTGAGTTCAATCCATGGGCCCCATGACCTCCACACGTGTAGATAAATAAATGCTACCTTCAGAGGATTTTTTATTTTGTTCAGAGATATGTATCTGTTGCCAGAGAATAATTTTCCTCATTCCAAGAAGAATCCTAAACGCCATCTACTCCCTGCTGTGTGGACATTTCCCAGAACACAGATTGACCAAGTGTACAGACATCTTGTGCAACACCCTTGTCTACACCAAAACTTACCCTCATCTTCCCGAGCCAAAGCTTTCATTCCCCAGCCCCTTCCCTGGGGCCAGGTAACCACCATTTACTTTCTGGTTTTTCTTTTCTTTCTTTCTTTCTTTCTTTCTTTCTTTCTTTCTTTCTTTCTTTCTTTTTTTTTTATGTAGTCCTGACTGTCCTGGCACTCGCTCTGTAGACCAGGCTGGCCTCGAACTCACAGAGAACCACCTTTCTCTGCCTTCCTAGTGCTGGGATTAAAGGTGTGCACCACCACTGCCCAATGATTTTTTCTTTCTTATTACATCTTAATTTTATGTTTAACAGTGTATGTGGGGCAGGGAGATGTGTGTGCCACAGAGAGTGAGTACCAGTCAAAGGGCAGCTTGTGAAAGTCCCTTTGACTCTCTGCCATGTGGGTCCTGGGGATCCAACTTGTCAGGTTTGGCAGCGAGCACCTTTACCTGCTGAGTCACCTGGCAGGCCCCTGTTTTCTTTCTTTCAAAACAGGGTCTTGCTAATTAGTCCTGACTAGCCCAATGGTTGCTATATAGTTGAGGATGGCTGCAAATTAATGGGATCGCAGCATGAATCCCTGTCTCTAGGAGCTGTTCAGTCTGTCTCTGACTTCAACTCAACATAGAGATTCACCAGAAAGCTGAATGTGGGCTAGAGCAATGGCACAACTCTTAACAACACTAGGCTTCTAGAGAGCATCCAAGTACGGTTCCCAGCACCCACATGGGTGGCTCACAACCGTCTGTGTCCCTAGTTTCAGGGACTTATGCATACATACATAAATACATACGCATAATTAAAAATAAATATAAAAAGCAACTGACTGTGTACCTATAATGCCAGCACTCGGGAGGCAGAGGCAGGTTGATCTCCATGAATTCAAGGCCAGCCTGGCCTACAGAGCAAGTTTCAGGACAGCCAAATAAATAAAAATACTTATTATTAAGTATAAATAAAAATTAAAAATACTGTACAAAATAATAAATAAACAAAAATAGGAGAAGCTCATGAATGTGAAGCTTATCGCTCTGAGTCCTATTCTACTGTCTTTTCCCCTGGATTTCTGAGGAGAACTTAAGGTTACAGAAACGGGGGGGGGGGGGCATGGTTTTCCCACCCGGGTCAGCCTACTGGATCTGGAGGTGTTCAGTTTCAGATCTGGAACCTTCTCAAACACATACATGTAGAGGCAGTTTCACCAAGACCATCCCTGCAATATCAGAAAAGGCAGAGTCGTGTCCCCACCCCAGTGTGGGGACAGTGTGCAGGAGGTGCCAAGAGGCAGCTGTGTAAGGTCAGCGGAGGTGGTGGCGCCAAGCAGTGATTAGGGTGCAACGAGAAGTTATTTGTCCCTATTTTTTATTTTGGTTGTTGTTTTTCTTTTAATTTGTTTTTGATTTTTGAGACAGGATTTCTCTGCGTAACAGTCCTGGCCATCCTGGAACTTGCTTTGTAGACCAGGCTGGCCTCAAGCTTAGAGGTCCACCTGCCTCTGTCTCCCGAGTGCTGGGATAAAGACTGCACCATCACACCCAGTGTTTAATTTGTTCTTTGTGATGGTAATTCTAAATTTAACTCCTAAATACTATCATCCCTGTCCCAAGTTGACAGTGGACATGCAGCGTAACCCACGCGTGTGCTTGTTCACAGGGCTCGCACATGACCGTTAGCAGGCGAGGCAGAAACCAACTACCCAACCAACCAAACAAAACACACATATACCTGTCCTGAGTGGGGTTCAGAATGGGGTGGACACCACAAGTCACGTGTTCTGGAAGTTCATTTAAATGCTAAGCCCCAAAGGAGAGGCTCACAGGGACACAGAGGCTGTGTTTGATCCTAGGTTCGGAGAGGATGGGAAGTGCTGGCTTCCACTTACAAGAGGACGTTCTGAAAGTAGAGGGCAGTGGTTACACGGTGAAGTATACTAAATGCCACAAAATAGTCACTCTAATGTGGTTAGGATGTGGCTGAGGGTGTGGCTCATTTGGTAAAGCCCTGGGGTCTACCTAAAGTACCACATCAATCAGGCTTGGTAGTGAGTGTTCAAAGGCATCCTGGGCTACATACAGAGTTTTGAGGCCAGCCTGAGCTACAAGAGGTTAAAATGCAACCAACAAGGTGGTGAATACCTGTGATCCCAACACTCAGAGACTGAGGCAGGAGGAATGCCTAGAATTCAAAGCCATTTGGCTACACAGCAAGACTCTATCTGTAAAATAAAATAAAATGATTATTTATATTCTCTGTGCATTTGACTTTAATTTTGAAAACAAGACCCTTCTGTTTAATGGCTTGACTTTCATCATGGAATAGTCAACCTTTCTGCTAAGACTGGGTGACAAAAAGAGGCACAATGTTACAAAATTTCCAGGGCAGAGAGAGCACAACAGGGCTCTGAGTCAGAAATGAATCCCCATTCATCTTCTCCCTCGACTTCTGGTAAACATACACTCGGAATGAAGCCGGGGTTTAACCGAGAGTTAAATTTAGCAGGCCTTCCTCTGAAGCTGTTTCCCTGCCTGTCGCAGCTCCTCGCCCCCAGCTCCTGGAGCCTCCATGCGTCGCCAATCTCCGCTTTTCCTGCCTCCTTCATTCAGGCATTCCCCTGCTCCCACGCGGAAGTCGCTTGCGCTCAGCCCCAGCCCTAGCAGTGACTAAGCCTGGAACGGAGCCTTTCTCTCTGCCAGAGCTCCATGTGGGTCCTGAACGTCAGGGAAGGTGGCTGGGAGGCTCATGAAAATGGCTGTAGTAGCCCCAGGTGTTCACACTAACCAGCAATCCATGAGGACTCCTGTGGCGAGCACACAGGCAACATGCCTGTGGTCTCAACATCCTTGGCAGGACAATCACATGGACCCAGGATTTGGAGACCAGTTCTGGGCAAGAGAAACAGAGCCTAGCGGTGGTGGTGCACACCTTTAATCTCAGGACTCCAGATCTTTGTGAGTTCTGAGTTTCAGGACAGCCAGAGCTACATAGTGAGGACCCGGCCTCAAATACAACAAAACAACCACAAGCAGCACTAGCAGGCAGAGGGTTTAGATAAAGGTAAAGATGCTTGTCAGCAAGTCTGATACTTGGCATTGATCCCCAGAACCGTAGTGGGAGAACTAAAAAGCCCTTTTCTGACTTCTGCAGCACACAGTGGGATTTGCACACACACCGAATAAATACAACTAAAAACAAACACTGGGTTGGGGTGGCAAAGGTCCCCAGCATTTGCAGGTGGAGACAGCAGGTTGAGGATGAGCAAGGTCATCCTCAACTATTTATTAGATCCTCTCTGGCTCCAACATAGGGACGGTGGAGGTGGCTCTGGGGTTACGAGCACACTTACTGCTTCTAGCAGCAAAGTGACCTGAGTTCCACCGTAGCATCCACAGCAGGCGGCTCCCACCCAGTCAGTCCAGCTCCAGGGATCTGCCGGCCCCTTCTGCACTCACAGATGAATGGACCCCAACGCGGACTCATGAATAAAGATAAAATACCTCTTGTAAAGAACCACACCAAAGCAAGTAAAGAGACCCCATTCTGGTGCTCCTGTTAACCCAAAGGATTCAGTCAGCAGGTCACACGTGCTCAGCAGATGCCGCTGGCACCGTGGTCACAACAGCTACCAGAGGAATGGGTCAGAGAGAAATGTGACACACACACACGCGCACAATGAAATTTGCCATAGAGAACAAAACTGTCCCAGAAAGACAAATACTGCCCTTTTCTAGAATCTTATATAGATATATAAAATAATGTGTGCTTCTATGACCTGGAAATCGAAGTGACAGTGTCTAGGGGACAAAGTGTGATAGTGATGGTGGACAATTTGGGAAGAGGGTTAGAGAACACACTCAAAGTGCATTATGTAGTAACTAGTGTGGAGATTTCTTTATGGAACCCGGTTCCAGATACACTAGTGGAAATGGAAGGTGTGTGTGTGTGTGTGTACTTGTGGACTGCTCCCCTTAAGCAATGACAAAAATAGCTCTAGGCTTCCATTCTGAGCAATGTGGCAGTCACTGGGCAGGACTTTGTCTTTAATGAAACTTTGTGTCCAGGGATTAGAACATGCTGATTACTCTCAACAGATATGGTTTACCAGCTGCATATAATCCCTTTATTATAGTGATATTTTATTGATGTTTTAATAAATAAAGCTTGCCTGAAGATCAGAGGACAAAACTAAGCCATTATAGGCTAGGCAGTGGTGGCACACACTTTAATCCCAAGATTTGAGAGACAGAGGCAGAAGGATCTCTGTGAGTTCAAAGCTACCCTGGCTACATAAGATCAACGCAGAAACAGATCCAAGTGGTGGTGGCTCACACCTTTAATTCTAGTCCTAGGGAGTCACATGCCTTTAATCCCAGCACTAGAGGTGAATATAAGATGGGAGGAGACAGAAGCTCAAGGCTCAGTCTGCAGGTGACCCACTGGGCAAGTGGCTTCACCTTTCTGTGCCTCAGTTTCCTTGTCTATAGATATGACAGTAGTACCTGCCCGGTAGAGTTGGCCAGGATGCTATCTGGCACTGGACATGATGTATTCATAGAGCTTAGGGCCAGGCAGAAAGGTGGAACCAAGTGACAATTGGAAAGTAGCCCCTGTACTGGGAAACTGGTATTGCCACATCAATAAAGTTTAAACAAACAAAAAAGGGGCATTAAATAAAAAGCACTTTGTCTTAGGGCTTCTATTGCCACAACGAAACACCATGACCAAAGAGCAAGTTGGGGAAGAAAGGGTTTACTAGGCTGACACTTCAGCATTGTTCATCCCTGAAGGAAGTCAGGACAGGAACTCAAACAGGGCAGGAACCTGGAGGCAGGAGCTGATGCAGAGGACATGGAGGGCTGCTGTTGTTTCTGTGGCCATGAGAACCAAACCACAGAGCTTCACAAACCCACGTAGGAGTTTATTAGGGAAAAGCAGGGATAAGGGGAAGGTCAGCCAGCAGTCGCTGAGGCTCCTCACTCCTGCCCCAGGGCCAGGAGTTGGCCAGGGCCACCTCCTGAGAGCTCAAGCAGTCCTCTTCAGTGGGCACAGATCTGTAGAGGTGGGACAGTTCACCGACTGATCTGCTCCGGGGACTGTGCGCTGAGTCTCCCTGGGGAGCAGCGACGGAGGAGGAACTGGGTGTGCATCTCACTTCTGTGCCACTGTAGGCCTTGGAAATATGACAGTGACTCTGAGTGACTCTGAGCACGGGGTGGCCCAAAGCACAGCTTCAACCGTGCGGGAGGTGGTTTGGGCGGAGGCAACAGGGGAGGAGAGGAGACAGGCGGCAGGAATACGCAAGCTGTGGCAGAGGCTGTGGCCCCAGCGCGGCAGGGCTATTAAAATGCGGGAATCCTAACAGGTACTCCTTACTGCTTGCTTCACGTGGCTTGCTCAGCCTAGTTTCTTACAGTTAGTACTCAGGATCACCAGCCTGGGGACGGCCCCACCCACAATGGGCTGGATCCTCCCCCGTTGATCACTAAATGAGAAAATACAACTGGATCTCAGGAGGCATTTCCTCAGCTGAGGCTCCTTCCTCTGATGACTCTAGATTGTGTCAAATTGGCACACACAAAACCACACAGTACACACCTACAATCCCAGCACTCAGAGGTAGGAGTTTTTGAGTTACAGGGCATACTGGGCTCCATGTATACTATACTATGTAGAGTGAGTTCATTGCTGACGTGGGCCAAGTATCAAGATCCTGCCTTGCCAACAATGGGATGGGGGTGGGCTGCACACACTGGCAGCTTTCAGGCATCTCCTCCTCCCTCAGAGCCCCAGCTCCAGCCCCTTGCAGGACCTACTAGCCTTGGCCTCAGGAACTTGGGAACAATGTAGCTATTTGTCTCTACCTCCTCCTCCAGACATGGAGCCACAATCTTTCCCTGGTTTTTTGGGGGGAGAATGAAAGGTGGGGTGTGTGTAGCCCATGTCAATAGAGATGTCCCGTAAGACAGCCCTGTGCCATGCAAGGCCTAGGCTAGAGGGAGGAGCCAGGAGCTGCCAGCGTCGAACTGGTGTTCAATCACCGTGGGAGCAGGCACGGTAGTGTACAACTATAATCCTAGCCCTTGGGAAGCCAACCGGAGTGGAGGACACGACCCAGTACAACCAGAGTGATGGCAGCAGGCCTGTCTTTCAGCAGTCTGCAAGAGGCTGGTGACAGCCCAGGAGACAGTGGACTGCAGGACTCATAAGGAGGTTGGCGCCTTTGTCCATGAATGATGGTGAAGGGGCAGCAAGATGGCTTAGTGGGTTAAAGGTGCTTGCTGCCAAGCCTGATGACATGAGTTCGATTCCCAGGACTCATGGTTGGAAAAAGAATCAATTCTGCAAGTTGTCTTCTCTACATGTCATCCATGGCATATATGTGCATGTGTGCACACACAAACAAATGAAATGACAGCAAAGGACCAGACCTTCAGTGTCTCTTTCTTTCTCTCTCTTTCTTTCCTTCTTTCCTCTCTTCTTCCCTTCTTTTTTTCCTTCTTTCCTTTCTCCTTCTTTTTTTCTGGAGACAGGGTTTCTGTGTAACAGCCCTGGCTGTTCTGAAACTCACACAGTAGACCAGGCTGGCCTTGAACTCACAGAGATCCACCTGCCTCTGCCTCCCGAATGCTGGGATTAAAGGTGTGCGCCACCACCGCCCAGCTAAAATTTTTTTTTTTGGTTTTTCGAGACAGGGTTTCTCTGTGGCTTTGGAGCCTGTCCTGGAACTCGCTCTGTAGACCAGGCTGGTCTCGAACTCACAGAGATCCGCCTGCCTCTGCCTCCCGAGTGCTGGGATTAAAGGCGTGCGCCACCATCGCCCGGCCCAGCTAAAATTTTTAAGATTAAAAAAATAGGTGTTTGTTGCCAGTGGTGCCATAGGAGCAGCAAGGTGCAATTGAAGTTCCAGGTGTCAGCCCCCCAGAAGGGAATCCTCTGATGGGCCAATCTTGTTTAGGCAAGGCAACGGGACTGCAGACCCCAGAACGTCTTTTGCTTCTGCTGTGCCTTTACATGTTTGCTGCAGCTCTCTTTCTCTGGTGTCTAGCATGGTGTGAGTGGACAGGGGAGATCTCCACTGCCTGTAATATAATGTGTTTATCTCTTGGAAACATCCCGTTCTACTGGGCATTTTTACCTGTGGATTGTCAAGAAGATGACCCCTCCCTAAGCTGTACTGTCTAATTTGATAATAATAATGAATGCCTATACAGAGTTTTGATGAATAAAAATAAACACAACGATATGTTTCACAGACAGGGCCTGTGAGTCTTGCCTAAATAAATGCATGGATTGTAGCTCAAGTTAATGACTAACAATTGAGCCCCAGGTCGGGCTGTGGTGGCGCATGCCTCTTATCCCAGCACTTGGGAAGCAGAGGCAGGCAGATCTCTGTGAGCTCGAGGCCAGCCTGGCCTACAGAGCTAGTTCTAGAGTAGTCAGGGCCCACAGAGAAACCCTGTCTTGAAAACAAACAAACAAACAAACAAACAAACAGGAGTTTGTGTGTGGGCATGTTCACACGCAGGCAGGTGCCCATAGAGGCCAGAAGGGAATGTTGGTTCCCCAGGAACTGGAGGTAAGGGCAGTTGTAAGCCACTGGAGATAAGTGCTGGGAACGAAACCCAGTTCTCTGCGCACACAGCAAACATTCCTAACCCCTGAGCCTTGTCTCCAGCCACACAGAAACATGATAAAAAGATGGAAATGGCTCCCTGACGTCCATCGCTGGGAGCAGGTGGGGAGGTGAAAAGGAAGGCAGTCTGTCTATAAGGGCTGCCAAGATCCCAAGAGCTTTTCCATTTCCTACCTGGACTCTCAAAGTCTAAAGAGCAAAGGACACCAGAGTCTGATTCCTGGGATCAAACACAGTAGGAGAGAACCCACTCTGGTGAGTTGCCTCTGACCGCTATACACAGGCCCTGGCATGAACATATATTGGCCCACACAATAAATACAAATATAGATATACATATAACACACACATAGATGTGCATATATTTACTCTTTTGAGACACGATTTCTCTGTGTAACAGCCCTGGCTGTCCTAGAACTCGCTCTGTAGACCAGGCTGGCCTCAAACTAAAGGAGATCTGCCTGCCTCTACCTCCTGAGTGCTGAAATTAAAGGCATGTGCCACCACAGCCCAGCATTGTTGTTGAGACAGCATCTCTCTAAGTAGCCTTGGCTGTCCTGGAATGTCGGGGGCTGCAGACCCCCGCCCCCTTGACTTTCTCTGCCTGCCTCAGACCCTTTGCCTGCTGAAGTGAACTGAGCAAAACAACTTGTTTACCTGTGCCTGCAGCTGCTCTGAGCAAGAAGCCCTCATGAGTTCCTGTTGGCAGGGGAGTGAATTCTGGTGGGTTTTACAGCTGGAAATCCCAAGAGCTGGGACATGGTTATCAGTTAAGGGTCCCTATATAAGCTTCCCTGGTGCACAATAAAGTTGGCATTCTTGTATCAAGGATGACCCATGTCCCCGTGTCTCTGTATGTGTGTGTGTTGAAATCTCCAGCCTGGTTCTCGGCTCCCGGACCGAACCGTACAGCACAGAGCGCATGTGGCATTTTACACTGGCGCTCACTGTGTAGACCATGCTGGCTTCACACTCACAAAGATCCACCTTCTTCTGCCTCTGCCATTCTGGGATTAAGGCCATGTGCCATCACGCCAGGCCCCTAAACTATTAAAAGTCCATAGAAGAGAAAGAAGGCATTCCTGAGGGGTGCTGTCAAACTGTAAGTGATTGACAGGCACATTTGGATGAACTCATGAGGGAGGTGTGGTGTATCTCTTTGTTCTTTACCAGCTGGTAATCTTGCAGACAGCTGGGGACAGCCTGCCTCCACCCAGGCCAGAGCTCTTCCTCAGCTGCTTTTCTGACCAGTACTCAGTCCCTGTTTTCCCTGGCTGCTGAGGAGCAGGAAGGCGCCCAGCCCCAATAGCCTAGAAGCCTTCGAGCATCTGCACAGGCACCCAATGGCTTGAGTCCAGATTTAGGATTCCTGGGAGGTTGATCATTGCCTGGTCATTTCCCAGCCTGGTGACAGGAGCCCAGGCTGGCCAAGAGCCTTCCTGTTTCCCCAGTGTTTGTAATGGGGTGGTGGTGCTGACCTGACGGGGCTGTCCAGGGGCAGTTCAGCACCCAAAGAGGTCAGGAGTAGCTTCCAATCGAGACTTCGGGCAAACACAAGGTCGGAAGGCAGGATTGATTTGGTCTGTCTGCTGGATTGTCTAATAAGGTGACCAGTGCTGGAAGACGGGCTGGCCTAGGGATGTTCTAGACTTTTCTGTGTCACACACACTAATGGGAGCCCATTGTAGGTCCCTTAGCATCAACCATGTCCCTTCCTTGAACATTATCAGAGAGGATATTGTTTTCTAGAAGTCACACAAAGGTGATGGGAAGGAGGAACTTGGTGTCTGTTCTTTCTTTTTTTAATTGATTTTTATTGAGCTATTCATTTTTCCCTGCTCCCCTTCCTGCTTCTCCCCTCCCCTTCAACCTTCTCCCATGGTCCCCAATTTATTCAGGAGATCTTATCTTTTTCTGCTTCCCATCTAGATCTATGTATGTCTCTTAGGGTCCTCATTGTTGTCTAGGTTCTTTGTCTGCTCTTTAATAGTAGTAATAAAACAATAGGGACCGTGAGATGGCTCACTGGGAAAGGGGCTTGTTACCAAGTCTGACCACCTGAGTTGGATGCCTGTGCCCCACATGATGAAAGGAAGGAACCAACTCAAGGTTGCTCTCTGACCTTCACAAAGGATCCATGGCACCACATGGACACATACATGCACACACACACACACACACACACACACACACACGTATGCACACACATTTATGGCAGACTTATGGAGGTTAGACATCTGCAGAAATCACTTCTCTCTTTTCATCATGAGGGTTCAAGAATTGAACTCAGATTGCTAGACTTGGCAGCAGGTACCCTATTCTGCTAAGCCATCTTACTTGCCCTAGGTTTCTTTTTTCATCTTTTGTTTTGTTTTTGTTTGTTTGTTTTTCTGTGTTTATCCTTTTCTCTGTGTTTATCCTGGAGCTCACTCTGTAGACCAGACTGACCATGAACTCAGAGAGATCCACCTGCCTCTGCCTCCCAAGTTCTGGGATTAAAGGCGTCACCAAGCAGATTTCTTTTTTGCTTTCTGTGCATTTGGTGTTCTGCCTGCATGTATGTCTGTGTGAGGGTGTTATATTCCTTGCAAATGGAGTTACAGACAGTTGTGAGCTGCCATGTAGGTGCTGGGAATTGAACCCGGTCCTCGGGAAGAGTAGCCAGTGTTCTTAACCAGTGAGCCATCTCTCCAGCCTCTCTCTTTTCATTTTTTTCTTTTTACTCTCTCCTCTCCTCTCTCTCTCTCTCTCTCTCTCTCTCTCTCTCTCTCTCTCTCTCTCTCTCTCTCCTCTCTCTCTTTCACCTTTTGAAATTGTTTTTGAAAGCCACAGAACTGGGACTTACATAAAAAGCCAGATGCGGTGGTTACATCTGTAGCCCCAGCCTCCTGTAGGAAGGGAGGCACAGACAGTAAACACATCTAGATATGTTCTGCAGGCTAGCTAGTCTTGAGCACACAGCTCAGCAGCAGAAAGACACACTACCTCGGAACTGACTCTTGCCAAGTTGTCCTCCTCACGTCACATAGCACTGTGGCCTGCGTCTACTTGTTTTCTCTCATATGCACACATCGATGTTTGGAACATTTTTTAAAATCCTAGACTATTCTACTTTATAACTCTAAGAGACAGATATCAATAGAGGGGTGGGTAGCTGGAGGGAAGCAGCCAGCTTCCAGAGGAAGAAAAAGAACAAACTTTAGCATTTCTGCAGCCACACAGGACCAGGACTCCTGCCAAAGAGAAAGTGCAGGGTTGGGAGCAGGCATGGTCTGGCGTGGACACTCTGGAGAGGTTCTAGGCTTGTGTGGAGCCTCCACTTCTGCCGCAGCTCCAGTCCTGGCAGCCCCCAGTCCAGGCAGGTTCCCACTTAATTGGAGAGCAATGTGTTGGAGGAGGGGAAGACCGAGGCCTTTGGGCCTCCCTGTAGAGTCCTGTGTCCTGCACTTGGCCCTGGGCTCCAAGCCAGTTAGTGTTGATTCTTAGCGGCCTGGGAAAGAAACTGTTTTCTGGAGGCCTGCGCTTAGAAGAGGATTTTAGATTTTTTTTTTCTTTTTTCTCCCCCACTA
Source organism: Microtus pennsylvanicus (assembly GCF_037038515.1). Lineage (NCBI taxonomy): Eukaryota > Metazoa > Chordata > Mammalia > Rodentia > Cricetidae > Microtus > Microtus pennsylvanicus. Next base: position 115,723,206 of record NC_134579.1, read on the forward strand.
AGAACAGGTGGGGTGGGGAGGTGGGGGAGTGTGGTGTGGTGTTGCAGGAGGCTGGGAGACTGTTTCAGGCAGGGTGCTTCTGCCTGAGTGGAAAGGTATCAGAAAATGAGTGGGCCGAGCTTGTGTGACTCGCCACAGCTGACTCTAAGGGACACTTCCGGTGGCTCCAGCTGAGAGGCTGACCCTCTGCCCAAAGGTCAGTCAGTTTGGCTGCTCTCCGTTGAAGCATTCTTTCTTTCTTTCTTCCTTCCTTTCTTTTTTTAAGATTTATTTATACAGTATCCTGCTTGTAGGCCAGAAGAGGGCACCAAATCTCATTATAGGTGGTTTTGAGCCACCATGTGGTTGTTGGGAATTGAACTCATGACCTCTGGAAGAGCAGCCAGTGCCTTAACTTCTGAGTCATCATTAACAGAGGTAACACAGGCCAGTTTTTCAGGTGATGAGGAAGCCTTGTTCTATAGATCTAACCAGTATTATCTGATGGGCCAGGGGTGGTGAACACCTTTAATCCCAGCACTCAGGAGGCAGGGGCAGGCAGATCTCTGAGTTTGAGGCTAGCCTGCTCTACAGAGTGAGTTCCAGGACAGCCAGGGCTACATACACCTGGGTGGTACAGGGAGCCTGATAGACCAAGGCACTGGTGCTTCAGTACCGGATCCCTGCTGCTGGAGGGTATCTCTGCCTCCTGAGGGCTGGGATTAAAGGTATGCACTACCACTGCCTGGCCCAACCTTTTATATTTTAAAAAAAGATTTCCTGCATGGTGGTGGCATATTCTGGGTTTCCAGGCTTTGTATGGAGGATATAGGTGAACTCACTCTTTTCCAGGCAGCATTGAGTCGGATCTGAAGGAGTCTCAGGTCGGGGCTCTAGAATAATACCTGGACAGAAGCAAAGCTGCTTAGTTCGTGCAATAGCTTGGTAGCTGGCCTGGAGTAACAAATGCTATCTGCAGAGAGCAGCTTGGTGCCAAGGACCAATGTCACATTTTCCTAGGTAATTCCAGTGAGGAATTTTTGACCTTGGCCGTTCAGCATTAGGCCCCAAAGACTGTAGTCATCTTGTGTGAAACGAGATTGTCCGGCTCTTCAATGCGGGAGGAATGCACAAGCCTGAAAAGCCACTGCAGAACTCTACTGATCCACCCCAGCCCAAGCTGGCGATTCTCAGAGTTGGGCCAGCAATGTAGCTCTCAGGAATAAAGCCTGAGGTCTGTTAGAGTCATGTTCTGAGACTCGAGGGAGTATCATTACAAAATGAAGGCCAGGTACATGCACTTAATACTAGCACAGAGGGGCATAGTGGAGGAGAGGCAGGTGGATCTCATAGTGAATTCCAGGAAAGCAAGAGCTATGTAGAGAGACCCTGTCTCAAAAAACTAAACTAACAAGACATATCTGTAACTGTGGCTCTCGGGAGGCTGAGGCAGGATTGCCATGAGCTCAAGGCCAGCCTTTTCTGTAGTGAAACTCAGTATCAAAAAGGGGTGGCAGCAGTTGGGGTGATGATTCAGTGGGTATCTGCTGTACAAGCATGATGACCCAAGTCTGAATTCCCAGCGCTTTTGGGGACAGAGACAGGAGGATCACTGGGGCTTGCTGCTTGCTAGCCTAACTCCAGGTTCAGTGAGAGATGCTATTTCAAGTGGACATGGCAGTGACAGAGCAGGACACCCGGCAGCCTTCTCTGGCTTCTGCAAACATAAACACACAGAGGGTCTAGCATGACTAAGACAGTGCTTGTCAGCATACAGGGACCACAACCTCTCTTCAGGAGTGCAAACTGTCCTTGTAAAAGCCTTAAGGGGAAAGGTAAAGTTCACAGCACAGAAGGGAAAGAAGACAGGGCTCTGACACTGGGGAAACTCAGGGTTCCTGAAGGGGAAGTTTTTTTTTCCTTATTATTGGTTTTTTGAGACAGGGTTTCTCTATGTAGCCATAGCTGTCCTGAAACTTGCTTTGTAGACCAGGCTGGCCTCGAACTCAGAGAGATCCTCCTGCATCTCTGCATCCCAAGTGCTGGGATTAAAGGCACGCATCACCATGTCTGGCTTTCATTATTTAAAAATGTTTTGATGGGGCTGGAGAGATGGCACAGAGATTAAGAACACTGGTTGCCCTTCCCCGGGGTCCAATTCCCAGTACTCACATGGCAATTCACAACTGTCTGTAACTTCAGTTCCAGGGTACCTGACACCCTCAAGCAGACATGCATGCACGCTAAACACCAATGCACATAAAAATAATTCTAAAAAAGTTTTCATTTATTGGGCACAGTGATGCATGCCTTTAATCCTAGCACTTGGAGGCAGCAGCAAGCTGGTGAATCATTGAGTTGGAGGCCAGCTTGTTTTTTTCTACAGAGTGAGTTCCAGGGTAGCCAGGGCTATACAGAGAAAAATGAACAAAAAAAGCAGGCCATTGACACTCTTAGATATGTGCTCCTAAGCAATATCAGAGATGCAAATTTCACACAGGGAAGAATAATCTCTGGTTATTTTAGTAAGAGTTCATCGGTCAATGGAGCATGGGAAAGCAAAGTGCTTTACCTGTTAAGAACATACCAACAGCTTCCATCCCGTACAATGTCAGACTGAAGCACAACTCTTTGACCTTTTAAAATAACATTTTATTTACACATCTTGATTTTTGTTTTCCTGGAACATTTTTAAAAGACCTTCAAGTAGTTTGGAAACCTCTGCCTATCTGCGGCTTCCTCTGGCCACAGCCTTCCTGGGCATTTTCCCAGACCTGTGCTGCGAAGTGCGGCAGGGCTGCTTGGTGGATTGTAATGGAATAGGGAGCCAGCTTTGGAACTACTTCAGTTCTCTTCATTAGCATGCTACCACCCACCTCAGTTTCTGCAAGGTCAGATGTGCAAGACAAGTGGGGCTGAGACCAGGGCTGTAACAGTGTAAAATGCGCTGTAGATCAAGTGGGAGTCCCATGAGAGGCTGATCTGCTCCTGCCCTGGCTCCAGGAGCCTGTGTGGCTCAGGCCTGAGAATCTGAGTGCTGGTCTGCCCTCAGGAAGAGCGTGGAGGTCTGAGTACACTCATTCTGCAGTTATAGGTGGGATTTGGGGAAATGCTGCAGCATGTTCCACAGAACTGGACACAAGCAACATGACAACACGCTGATTCAGGTCAAAGGACAAGGTCCAATCAGAAAAAAAAGAAAGCAGCCCTAAAGTGTGACATTTCAAACCTCTGGCTGATGATGAAGTAGAAGATCAAACTGCACTACACACTGCTGTCCTAACTGCTCAAGCTCTTCTACAAGTCAGGTCAGTCCCACAAGGTGTCCCTTCACTTCTGCTCAATTACTGTGCTACTAGTTATCTGATGTTCCGGCTCTAGAGAGAGGCACACAATCCCTCTGTTGGTCACAGTAAGTATCATACAGCTGTTTGAAAGGGACTGTGCTGCAGGCAGGTTCTGGAGCGAGAAGCAGCCTTTGCTTAAATCCTAAAAGCGAAACTGAAAATCTGCCCATGCTCTCTCTAGCTGCGACCTCAACATGAGCCCGGCCTGTAAACAGTCAGTGTACACTGACCCCAGCAATGCACACAGCTGGTCAGGACCTCTCTCCAGGCTTGCTCCTGGCTGACTCTTGCTAGATGGAGCCAGTAAGGCTTTTCATATTTGACAGGCGCATTTGTATGGAGCCATCAAAAAGAGAACTGTCACCATCTTCCCTACACTGGGTCTACTCCATCTGCCCCAGTTCCTTGTTTTTCCGGCCTTCAAGCCAGGCATGATGGCTGCTGAGGACAAGCCTGTGCCTGCTTTACATGCTAGCCCCTTCTCTGTGACACTCAAGCAGCTCTTGAACTCCAAAGGGGAAGAGAGGGATGGCAGGAGAGATGATTGCTCTGCAGTGGGCAGCAGGCTCCTCTTCTGAAGGCAGCTGGAACCTCTGGGAGGCGCTGTGCTTTAGTGCTAGGTAATGCGGCTCTAAGGTCACATCATGTAATAAATCTACCCCAGAATTCAACTGCAAGTGCTCCAACTGAATAAATACAAGGGAAGAACACGTAAGACTGGGGTCCCCCCAGCTGGAAGGCAGAGTGGCCATGAGGTGTCTAAGGTCTAGACTCACCACCTTGCAAAGCGCTGCCAATGCCACCCTCTTTCAGTCTCCTCAGATCACACGCCATAAATGAAGGAGCCACACTGCAGTTCATCCTCAGGCATACTTATTAGGGCCCACCCTCCCACTCAGCAAAGGTCCCAGCACACCCTGCGGTGCCCAGGAAGTCTTAGGAACAAGTCTCTGAAGGTCACTTGCCCCTCTTGCCGCGGCCCTTCCTGGACGGCAGCTTCCCACCAGCCCCAGAAGAGGGTGGGTTGGGGGCCGAGGGGATGTTGATCTGCCCTTCTTGGATCTCCTGCCGTGTCTCTGCGGGCAGGTGGCTGATCTGCTGCTGTGTCTCCAGGTAGAACATGACATCACGCAGCTGCTCCTGGATCTCGGTGATCTGCAGGTCCTTCTGGTCACAGGTCTCCTTCAGCCGCCTCTCCTCTTCCTTTAGCCTGTTCTGCAGCAGCAGCTGGTTGGCGCGCAGACACTTGTTTAGCTCCTGCTCCTCCTGCAGCTCTGTGCTGAGCTTGGCCACTCTGGTGTTCAGCTGAGTGCACCTCGAGCAAAACAGAGACAGAGCTAGCTTCACCTGCTCTAAGTCCCTTTGTGCTCTGGGAGCTTAGAACCATTAGGGCAGGCCCTTCCCTGCTAAGCTCAGTAGCAGCAACTCTGTCAGACATGACCACGATGAGGAACCCACAAAAGTGGCATCTTCTGAGATAAAGTGCTCTAACATCATAAATTGTTAAAGGAGGGAAAGGGTTCAAGAGTGGGGGTGCTCCTTTTTCAAGGCTCACTTCTAAGTGAAGAATTACAAATCAAGACACTAGGGCTGGAGAGATGGCTCAGGTTAAAAGCACTGGCTGCTCTTCCAGAGTTCCTGAATTCAATTCCCAGCAACCACATGGTGGCTCGCAGCCCTCTGTAATGAGATCTAGTGTCCTCTCCTGGCAAGTGTATGTATAACAAATAAATTAATTTAAAAAATATCCCATTCAAGACACTATAGCAGGTATATGTATCAAAATGACAAAGTAGTCAGGTAGGGTGGCTCCAGCCTGTAATCCTAGAACTCAGGAAGCTGAGGTAGGAGCAATGTTTGAATTCAGGGCTATACTGACTGAATGGTTTAAGAGCACTGGCTGCTCTTCCAGAGGACCTGGGTTCAATTCTCAGCATGCACATAGCAGCTTACAATTGTCTGTAACCCAACTCCAGGGGATCTGACACTCTTGCACAGAATCATGCAGATAAAACACCAATAAATATAAAATAAAAATAAATTAAAAAAATAATTCAGGGCTACAGCACAAGAGTCTATACCAAAAGACCAAACCAAAGTTTGGGGTTGTGGCACCCATCTTTAAAACAGCACACAGGAGGCAGTGGCAGGTAGATCTCTGTGATTCCAGGCCAGCCTGGTCTACATAGTAAGTTCAGAGCAGTCTACATAGTGAGACCCTGTCTCAAAACAAAACAAAACAACCGAGATAAGAAATGATAAAGGAAGATGTCCAATGCTGACCTCTGGCCTCCACAGGCTCGCCCTGGAACACATGCACACACGGACATACATAGACACAGACACAGACACACACCCCTGCTCACAAATGTCAAGTTTAGTACTATACAATTCAAAAATAAACATTAGGTCAGTACTCGGGGGATCTTTGTGAGTTAGAGGTCAGCCTGGTCTACAGAGTGAGAGACCCTATCTTGAAAACAAACATACACATACTGGAAACTCACGTGATGTGGGAAAACTGGATGGAGAAAATGGAAGAAGATCTTTAGAACTATCTTTGAAACTTTCCTATAAATCTTAATCTATTTCAAAGAAAAGGTTATTTTAAGAGAAGCAACACTAAGGAGCAAACATCCCTCTTAAAAGTACCTTGATGTACTATACTGTATGGTCACAGCAACAGTTCAGCCACTTCTACAGTGTAATTAAAATCTACCCTGTTCAGTGCTTGGGATCAAACACAGGTCCTTGTGAATGCTGGGAATATACTCGCCCACTGACTTACGGGCTAGGCTAACCACTGTCACCAGTAACAACCATCCCCTGTCCTCCACTGTAGTTCTTGTCATGCTGGTCATGGTTTTTTGCTCAAGGATTGGCATCATTTGCTCTCAGTCCTGTCCAAGGGATAATCTGTGACATAAATTTGGATAAAACTTCTTTCCTGACTCCAGCTCCCAGTCATGATGGCTCTTAGAAACTGCAGGCAGAAATGGAAGCCATCTGCACACACGGCAAGCACTCGGATGCAGGAGAATTCAGTGCTCCACCTGGCACCCACCTCAGGGGGAACACAAATTGTACTTTTCTGTTTTTACGTTTATTTCCTGAATGTGTGTGTACACATGTGACAAGGTGCACGTGTGGCCGTCTGAGGACCATGCGTATGGGAATCAGTTCTTTCCTTTACCCACATGAGTCCTGGCATCAAATATAGTTTGTCGGGGTTGGCAGTTGAGCCATCTTACTAGCCCCTAATTGCACAACGAGAAGTCACTGTAACTCTGCTCCAACTCATAGAGAACCAGAAAACCTATATGACGTACGTGTTGAATATGGGGTGTTGCCAAGGAGGCAAAGGTCCTTCTTGTGATGCATGGGGCCAACAGCTGAGGGATACCTACTTTCTTTCCACAGACTGCTTCTCCTTCAGAAGGTCACTGAGCCTGAGCTCCAGGCTGTCACACTTCTCAATGGTCTCTTTAAATTTGGTCTTCATGTTGTTAATCTAAAAGTGCAAATGGAGGTCAGGCAGAATCATATGGATCTTGCCCCCCCCCCCCCCCCCCCCGCCTGCCACTATAACCAGGACAACCCAAACTTGGAAAGTCGAAGTGAGCCACTTGGAAGGAATTGTGACAAAAAAAAATTGTGGAAAACTTTCTTCTAGGATAAACAAGGACCAGGAGCTACCGGATGCGCAGGAAAGCTACTCAAAGAATCAAACAGGGTAATCCAGGCTTTGGAAGAAAGGAAGGTTTGCCCAAGGTCAGAGCAGAGCTCTCATTATTAACTATCAGCCCCTGTTCCTCCCAGAGCACATTCCTGAAGTTATCTCCAGCAACTAGTGAAGAACTGGGGACCTACCTCCCACCTGCAATTGAAGCACTTAGGCTAAGACAGGAGGATTGCCAAGAGTACGCTGGGGTACACAGTGAGTCTCAGGTCATCCTCAGCTATAGAGATTCTGTCTCAATAAACCAAAAAACTCAAAAACAAAAGAAAACTATGAGACTGGATTCTACTAGCTTGGTTTTGTTTTGTCCTCCAACTCACTGCTTTTCTGATGTGCCATGAAGCCATACGAATTGAATGTTTGTCTTGGGTCAGTCTATAAGGCAATATACCTGCAGAACCAATTCATACTTCGGAGAATTAGAAAGAACAAGTTATGTAGGTCAGGAGAAAGCAGTGCTACTAAGCGTTCTTCGGAGTCTAGCTACAGGAACACGTGAAGAGCTGCAGAGCTGGGAGCTGCCTCAACTCCATCTAAGTCTTAGAAACTGAGAGAAGATGAAGGGAGCACAGTAAAATTGAGGAGGCTGGGCTGCTAAGCAACAGCATCCAGGAGCCTTTATTCCCACACCTCTCAATAAGCGATACCACAGGTCAACAAGCTTCTAAGGAAATAGGCTCAGCAAAAGACAAGGCAATGGTCCAAGGTCACCCAGCTGCAGGGTCGGGGATCCTGCCTAAGACAAAGCCTGGCCAAAGTCAAGCCCTCTAAAACTGAAGGCCAAAGTTTTATGTCCTCTTCTTGGGGCACAGGTGATAGGGTCACACTTTAGCCTTTCTTTTTTGCCTTGTCTGATTTATCTATCTACCTATTTACTTCTTTTGGTTTTTCAAGACAGAGTTTCTCTGTATTGTGTTGGCTGTCTTGGAACTAGCTCTGGAGACCCGGCTGGCTTCCAACTCAGAGATCTGCCTGCTTCTGCCTCCCGAGTGCTGGGATTCAAGGCACGTGCTACAAGTGGCCCTTGTTTTATTTTTTTGAGACAAAGTCTTACTCTGCAGCCTAGGGTGGGTTTTAACTTAGCAAGCTTCCTGCCAAAGCCTGCCAAATGCTGGATTTCAGGTGTGAGCCACCAGGCCCAACTACTTCAACACTGTTTAGGGTAAGAGATCACTAAACTCTCCTGCTGCTTCTGTTCTCCCCTGCCTTCCTCTGCAGAGCAGTAGGTAAGACAGAAATTAATATCAAAAGGATTCAAATACATTTTCGTTCATGAAAATATTAAGCCAACCATCTTAAAATCAAGATGAAAACTTTTTTTGAGAGGTCTTATGTAGCCCAGACTATCTTCAAACTCATGATGAAGCCCAGGATGGCCCTGATCTTCTGATTCTCCTGCTTCTTCTCCCCAGGTGCTGAGATTATAGGTGTGCACTATGGCCATCTCTGGAAAAGGTCTTGGTGCTGCCACAGACAGATGCTATACTAAGGTTAATGTTTAAGAAACACACCAAAGACGAGCAGTGGTGGTGCACACTTTCAATCACAGCGTTCAGGAGGCAGAGGCAGATGGGTCTCTGTGAGTTCGAGGCCAGCCTGGTCTACAGAGAGAGTTCCGGGACAGCTAGGATGGTTACACAAAGAAACCCTGTCTTGAAAAACAAAACAACAACAACAAAAACACCCCAAAGGACTAATGAGATGGCTCCGCAGGTATAGGTGACTGCTGCACAATGCTGATAGTCTGTGTCAACATTCAGAATCCACTTAAAGGTGGAAGGAGAAAACTGAGTCCACAAGTTGTCATCTGACTTCTGCACTAGCATACTTGTGTGCACACACATGAGATACACATGCACACACAACAGAAACAAGCTTCACAAAACAGTAGATGTAGTGTAATTTACTCCTACATCTACCATATTCTATGTAATAAAAACACCAGTTGTGATCTATCAAACTGATTTTTACAGTTTACAACTGAGAGAAGTATGGATTTCAATGGAGCTAGAGGTCTGAAAAGATATATCTTCAGAGGTCCCACTTATGTCCACTGCCTAACTGTGTGTTAGGAATAGGTCTTTATAATCAGCCCCATGAAAACCAAGAGCTGGAGAGATGGCTCAGTGGTTAAGAGCACTAGCTGCTCTTCCAGAGGACCTGGGTTCAATTCCCAGCACCCACATAGCAGCTCACAACTGCCTCTAACTGGGCTGGAGAGATGGCTCAGTGGTTAAGAGCATTAGCTGCTCTTCCAGAGGACCTGGGTTCAATTCCCAGCACCCACATAGCAGCTCACAACTGCCTCTAACTGGGCTGGAGAGATGGCTCAGTGGTTAAGAGCATTGCCTGCTCTTCCAAAGGTCCTGAGTTCAATTCCCAGCAACCACATGGTGGCTCACAACCATCTGTAATGAGGTCTGGTGCCCTCTTCTGGCCTCCAGACATACACACAGACAGAATAATATTGTATACATAATAAATAAATAAATTTTTGGGCTGGAGAGATGACTCAGAGGTTAAGAACACTGTCTGTTCTTCTAGAGGTCCTGAGTTCAATTCCCAGTAACCACATAGTGGCTCACAACCCTCTGTCATGAGATCTGGAGCACTCTTCTGTCATGCAGGCAGAACATTGTATACATAATAAATAAATAAAATCTTTAAAAAAAAAAGAAAAAGAAAGGAGATTTGATGCCCTTTTCTGACTTCTCTGGACTAGTTAGTACACAGTGCACATATATACATGCAGTTAAAACATTCATACACATAAAAAAATGAATAAATATTTTTTTTCCTTTTCTTTTTGTTTTTTTGAGACAGAGTTTCTCTGTGTAGCACTGGCTGCCCCTGAACTCACTCTGTGGACCAGGCTGGCCTTGAATTCAAAGATTCACCTGCCTCTGTCTCCTGAGTCCTGGGATTAAAGGTGTGGGCCACTAGTGCATGGGTAAAGTAAATTTTAAAAAAGAGAAAGAAAACCAAGAGCTTTCACTGGTTCTGAGTGGCTGCTCCTATATCCTTGACAGGCTGGAATAAATTACATTCCCCCAAGTCTAAAAGTGTCCTGCAAGTTTCAGGCTTGGCTTATTGCCCCCTCCCCAAGTCCCACCACCTCCAAGAATGTTATGAGGCCCGTGACTAAGAATCTGTCACTATCCCCCTTCATGCTCTATTGCTTGTGTGCAAATGGACAGAATACCAGTCACAAAAGGACACGGCAGGACAAAAGGCTTGCATCAGCCCTGAACTTATGGACAAATGGCATCTGTCATTAGAAAACAAAGGCATCATTTTCAAATGCTGTAAGCTTTCATCGGATGCTGCCCTGGCTCCAGCTCACTCCAACATTGAAAGCGAATTCCTTGCGGCTTCTCTTCCCGGTCCTAACTTGCTTTTGCTGGCACGTCTTAGAGAATGTGGCTAATCCTGAGGAATCATACAAAGCAGAGAGGGTTCTGCACTTGGCTCGCTAGGGTCTGTGTGAAACAATTTGGGTGATTATGCTGGGAGAGCCACAAAAAAGCCATAAGTGAAGATGCAACAGCACACCCACCCAGGGAGTCCGGCAATTCCTGTATGGCAATCACACCCTACTCAGGACGGAAAGGCTAGTGTCCTCTAGGGCCTCTGCACTGGCACTTCTACTGTCTGGAAGCTACTGCAAGAATCTCATTGATAGCCGGGCGGTGGTGGCGCACGCCTTTAATCCCAGCACTCGGGAGGCAGAGGCAGGCAGATCTCTGTGAGTTCGAGGCCAGCCTGGTCTACAAGAGCTAGTTCCAGGACAGGCTCCAAAGCCACAGAGAAATCCTGTCTCAAAAAACAAAAACAAAAAAATCTCATTGATTGCTTTTAACTAAAGATCATTTCAAAGCACGAGTCAAACACTGGCTGTTTGAAAAGCCAGTTTCTACTGTTGTTAGGGCTCAGGGAGTTGGGAACTAAGTCACCAGGTGGGCCATTTAGAAAATTAAAAAACAGGCTTTAATTCCAGCACTTGGGAGGCAGAGGCAGGCGGATCTCTGTGAGTTTGAGGTCATCCTGGTCTACAAAGTAAACACTACAAAGTGTTCCAGGACAGCCAGAGCTGCTACAGAGAAACTTTTTAGTTAAAAGCAATCAGTCACCAGGTTAGACACTTACCTCCTCTGCCGTGTCCTTCTCTATGCGAACAATCTTGTTTTCCCAGTATATCCGCTGCGATTCCAGCTGGCTTGTTAGTAAGTACGAATACTAGAAATGAAACAAACAGCCAGATGTGAGCCATCACCAGTACTGAAACCCAGTGAACACTGACTCCATGATAACCAGTACAACTGCATCCAGAATCAAGGTCTCCACAGGCATAGTGGTACTCCTATACTCACAGCAAAACCAAATGAAATTAGACAATTAATAAAACAACAAAACAAAACAAAAACCAGCTGCTGGACCATGGTGGTTCACACCTTTAAAACCAACACTCCAGGCTAGCCAGGGCTACATAGACAGTCATTATTCCAAGAACCAGAGAGAGAGAGGGAGAGACACAGAGAGAGAAAGAGAGAATGAAAGGAAGAGGGACAGAGCGGGAGAGAGAGAGAATGGAGACATGGTTTTGCTTATTGCCTCACCCTTGAGGCACTGGCCACTTTCCAACCTTATCAACTGGGGACCTGAGGCTTATACTCCCTTATCGGGCTCATCAGAGTCTATGTTACACTTGGGTTCAACCCAGGTTAACAGGCACTGGGCCAGAGGTACAGAATGGAGCTTGCAATCTAGCTGGGAAAAATCCAAGAATCCAAATTTACACAAATACACAGTTATTTTTTGTTTTACTTTGGTTTTTGAGACATGATTTCTCTGCATAACAGCCCTGGCTGTCCTGGAACTCGTGTTGTAGACCAGGCTGGCTTTGAACTCAGAGATTCGCTTACCTCTGCCTCCCAAGCACTGGGATTAAAGGCGTGCGCCACCATGCCCAGCTTCATGTTTTTATTACACTGGATATGTGTTCTATTCATGTGTATGTATGGGGAGGGCAGAATTAGCATCGGCTATCATTCCTCAGGCACTGTCTAGTTTTGAGACAGGGTTTCTCATGGGCCTAAATTCATCTAGTAGGCTAAGCTGGCTGGTCAGTGTCCCAGGGATCTATCTTTATCCATCCTCAGTACTGGGGTCACAAACTTGTACCACCAATTCTATTTTTTTTTAAACTTCAGGTTCTGGGGACTCAACTCAGGTCCTCATGTTTGCGGACTGACTGAGCTATCTTTCTAGCCTTTTGTGTTTTGTTCTAATTTTTATTTTATGTGTATTGGTGTTTTGCCTGTATTCCTTCCTGTGTGAGGGTATTGATCTCCTAGAACTGTAGTTACAGATGGTTGTGAGCTGCCATGTAGGTGCTGGAAATTGAATCTGGGTCCTCTGGGAGAACAGCCAGTGCCCTAACGGCTGCGCCATCTCTCCAGCCCACCTGTCCTAGTTAGGGTTTCTATTGCTGTGAAGAAACACTATGAGCACAGCAATTCTTTTTTTAAAAATTTATTTATTATGTATATAGTGTTCTGGGCACCAGATTTCATTATAGATGGGTGTGTGTCATCATGTGGTTGCTGGGAATTGAACTCAGGACCTCCAGAACAGCAGTCAGGTTAACATCTGAGCCATCTCTCCAGCCCCACAGCAACTCTTTTTTTTTTTTTTTTTGATTTTTCGAGACAGGGTTTCTCTGTAGCTTTTGGTTCCTGTCCTGGAACTAGCTCTTGTAGACCAGGCTGGCCTCGAACTCACAGAGATCCGCCTGCCTCTGCCTCCCGAGTGCTGGGATTAAAGGCGTGCGCCACCACCGCCCAGCCCACAGCAACTCTTATAAGGAAAACATTTAATTGAGGTGGTGGCTTATAGTTCAGAGGTTTAGTCCATTATCATCACAGCAGAGAACATGGCAGTGTACAGGCAGACATGGTACTGGCTACATGTTAATCAGAAGGCAAGAGGAAGTATACTGTCACTGAGCATGGTTTGAGCATATAGGAGACCTCAAAGCCTGCCTCCACAGTGATGCACTTCCTCCAACAAGGCCATACCTCCTAATGTGCCACTCCCTTTGGGGGTCATTTTCTTTTAAACCGCCACACTGCCTTTTTGTCCTTTTGATATATAGGGTCTCATAATACCCCAGACTGGCCTCAAATGTCTAGGATGGCCTTGAGTTCTTGATCTTCCTACCTCTACCTCTTCAGTGTGTAAGAAGGTACACCATTTCAGCTGACCAAGTTGGAATCATTTTGAGCAGCTGGTAACCAAAACCAATATTAAAGTAGTGCTATCAGCATCACGACATCATAGCAGCCACGTGGAATCGTTGTTATGGGGCCCCATTTTCTTCCTGGAAACTTCAAAGATTACTGAAGGAAAATTTACTGTTTACTTGTGGAAAGCTTAAACATTATTCATATAGACATATATCCAATGAAAGGTATGTGTTTCCAGCTTCTGTGGAGCCACTGACAGGAACATCCTATCTTCTGGCTTTATTGCTGCTATGGAAGATGACCTAAATTGCCTTAATTAATGAACTGGAACTCAAGACAACCAGAAACATCACACTGAAAACAGTAAGGCACGGGGAAGCTTAAGAGTTTCAAAAAGAAACATTTTACAAATTCTCACAGCGGGACTAGAGAGATGGTTCAAAGATTAAGAGCACTGATTACTCTTCCCAGGGTCCTGAATTCAATTCCCAGTACCCACATGGTGTCTCACAACCATCTGTAATGAGATCTGGTGCCCTCTTCTGGCATGGAGGCAGACATGCGGGCAGGACACTGTATACATAATAAATGAATACATCTTTTAAAAAAGGAAAAGAAATTCTTCACAGCAGTGACAGAACTTAAAGAAAAGTTTCCACACAGGGCAGATGACTACATTAAAAGGTCAAAGCACCTTTCTCTGGAGAACGGAAAAAGGCAGCAATAGCAGTTGCTAAGCAACAGCTCACAGTATCTCACCTCTAACTGTAAGGCATCTATCTTCTCTTCCTGGCAGGTGTCACCCTCACACTCGTACTGAACGATCTTTCCGTCTGTCTTGCTTGCAACCAGTCGATGGACATAATTATCTAAGGAAAGAGAGTTGGCCAGAAGTAGCTTCTTAGGAATGAAAAGTTCTCCCCTCTTAACTCTGAAACATTTTTGTTTTTAGAAATATAAACTAAGCCAGGCGGTAGTGGTGCACGCCTTTAATCCCAGCATTCAGGAGGCAGAGGCAGGCGGATCTCTGTGAGTTCGAGACCAGCCTGGTCTACAAGAGCTAGTTCCAGGACAGGCTCCAAAACCACAGAGAAACCCTGTCTCGAAAAAACAAAAAAATATAAACTAAATGATGTATGATTTTTATTTAAAAATCGGTCAAATTATTTCAACTTTAGAGAGTGAGAGAGGGTGAGAACAGACATTTAAATTCTCTGTAACTCTTCATCCCTAAGCGTGGCACCCTCAGAGGTGACCGTGCAATCTGTTTGCCTAGCTGCCAGGAGGATGACACACTGAGGGAGTTCCCACAGCAAAGAATCCGAATCAGATTCCCTTACCTCCAGCATAATCCCAGACCCGATGGTTGGTAAGCTGCATGGCGTACGTGTGCTGAGTTTCCTCAAAGTGCTTGTAAGCATGCCGACTTACATACCGTCCACATCCTATGTGGCCACATATTAAGCAAATCCAGAGGTTCTGCCAAGAGAGGAGATCTGAATTAATGATGGGAAGCAGAGGCATGTGACCTGGCTCACATGGCTTGGAAAGAAGATGACTTGTGAACTGTTTCCACAGACTTCTGAATAAACCCAACCTTCCAGGGTCCTTATTGGTCTACTACTTCCCCTCTGTAGCACCTGCAGAATCCTAAGTACAGATTCACAAGTGATTGATGGGTATCTCAGTCTTTTAAAAGAATAATAGCAGGGCTGGAGAGATGGTTTGGAGGTTAAGAGCACTGGTTGCTCTTCTAGACATCCTGAGTTCAATTCCCCAGCAACCATGTGGTGGCTCACAACCATCTACAATAAGATCTTGTGCCCTCTTCTGGTGTGAAGGACACTGTACACATAGTAAGCAAGTAAATCTTTATTTTATTTTAAAGAATAATATTAAATCAAAGCATGAAGAATTTGTGTACTGGACTGGAGAGATGGATCAGCACTGGCTGTTCTTCTAGAGGACCTGGCTTCAATTCCCAGCACCCATAAGGCAGCTCACAACTGTGTAACTCCAGTTCCAGGGGCTACAACACCCTCACACAACATACAGGCAAAACAGCAATGCACATAAAATAAAAATGAGTAAATTATTTTAAAAAAAAGAGTCTATGTATTCACACATTTGACTATAGACAAAAAGGAATTACCCTCAAGAAGAATTTAAGCTGCACTGGGCAGAAGAAAACCCCAAACCAATAAGGCTGCTCATTATCACTCCTCACCAGCAATACTTACCTCCTGGACACCACACTCAAAACACTTGTTTTCTTCCACTGGCTCTGGTGTTTGACAGTATCGGCAAACAGGACACCTGACCAGGACATGGAAGATAAGGGTGAGATTATATACAGATGTTGAAATCTGGACTATACACCCTGCCCTCTATGCCTTTTCTTTTATTTTCTTTCTTAAAATTTATTTACTTAACTGAGACAGGATCGTTGTGTGATATTTTTGCTTTGAAGAAGAGGGCAGAGCTAGCCACTAGCTGACCAAATTAACCACAGAGGTTTTGGAGGGCTGAAGACAGAGACAGAAAGTAGTAAGGCAGAGCTAGGAGAGGCTCTCAGTTTTTCTGGATGGGTGAATAGAAGAAATAGGTCACTGGTTGGTTCTCTGCCAATTCTCTGACCGCTCAGATTCTTAGCCCAGTATCAGACTCCTGAGTTTTTATTCATAAATAATTAGATAAATGTATCATAGGGTCTCACTACATAGTCTTGGCTGGCCTAGAGCTTGCTATATAGACCAGGTTAATGTTGAACTCATAGAAAGAACAGTTTGCCTCTGATCCCAGGTGCTGAGACTCAATATGTGAGCTACCACACCCAGCCAATTATTATTATTATTTTTTTGAGACAGGGTCTCACTAGCCCTGGCTGACCTTGAACTTGTTATGCAGACCAAGTGGTCTGGAACTTAGAGATCTCTGACTCTGCTTCTTGACTGCTGGGGTTAAATGCATTTGCAACCATACCCTGATCCCAGCCAATTTTTAAAAAGGTTTATTTTTATTTGTATGTGTATGCCCATCGAGGCCAAGAGAGGGCATCAGACCCCTGGAGCTGGGGTTATAAGTGGCTATGAATAGCCCAGTGTGGGCACTGTGAACCTAACCTGAGTCTCCTGCAGGAGCAACCAGTGTACTTAACTGCTGAGCCACTCTTCAGACAAACATGGCACTCCTTACCCCAGGTAGTCCAGTCTAAAGATGACCTTTAACTCCTGATCCTCCTGCCTCCACTTCCCAAATGTTAGTATTACAAGTTTGTGCCACCTTGTTCAACTGGGGTAAACCTTTTCTATTATACTCAAAATGAAGTAATATTCAATACTGGTCATCAATATGTTTTGTTCAATAGGTCAATGTGACAGCTGTAGCTGATTGAATTGCCAGCAAGCTCAAGGCGTAGCAAGCATCCATTCATTCTTTGGCCAGGTCATGAAGAGCAAGGAAAA
Organism: Microtus pennsylvanicus; assembly: GCF_037038515.1. Taxonomy (NCBI): domain Eukaryota; kingdom Metazoa; phylum Chordata; class Mammalia; order Rodentia; family Cricetidae; genus Microtus; species Microtus pennsylvanicus. The sequence goes on from NC_134579.1 coordinate 115,739,980, forward strand.
GGCACAAGCAGGCAGAAGGCCAAGTTCCTACACTAGCATGGAGGACACTTCCTTTAGTATTGAAGACGGGCAGGTGCAGTGCTGCACGCCTGTAGGGCCAGGACTCTGGAGAGAGGCAGAACTGCGTAAGTTCAAGGCTAGCCTCAGCTAGCTTTTAAAGACTTAATTTATGTGCATGTGTGTGCATTCACGCCTGAGCATATTATATGCATCATGAGTATATTATATGCACCATGTGAAACAGTGATGGAGGAGAGCAGAAGATATTGAATTCCCCGGAACTGAATTTACAGCCAGTTGTGAGCTTTTCAACATGGATGCTGGGAACCAAACCTGGGTCCTTGCAAGAGCAGCAAGTGCTCTTAACTGTTCAGCATCTCTCTAGTTTCCTTGTTTGCTTTTCAAATAGGTCTCATATAGCCTAGGCTAGCCTCAAACTTTCTATGTAGCCACGGATGACTTGAACTTGGGTCCTCCAGCCTTCAGTTCTCTAGTATTGGGATGCACCATACATATGGCTTAGGCAGTGCTAGGAATGGAGCCCAGGGTTTCCTGGTTAGGGTTTGCCCAGCTTCTATGCTAGTCAAGGATTGACCAACTGAACTTTATCTCTAGACCTGAGACCTTGTTTTAGTTAAAACAGGTAGACAGGGACTGAGAGTTTAGTGGCAGAACTGTACTTAGCAAGGAGGGAGGGAGAAGGAGAGAAGGGAGAAAGTAAAAGAGACAGAGGGAAGTCAAGAAAAGAGGGAGAAAAAGAGAAAGGGAAAAGGGGAGAGAGAGACACACAAAGAAACTGGGAAGTAGGTCTAGAAATGGCTCCTGGAGGGCTGGAGAGATGGCTTGGCAGTTAAGAACACTGGGTACTCTTCTAGAGGTCTTGAATTCAATTCCCAGCAACCACACAACCATCTATAGTGGGATCTGATGCCCTCTTCTGAGTGGTAGAGCACTCATATCCGTAAGATAAATAAATAATCTTTAAAAAAGAAAAAGAAAAAGAGAGAAATGACTCCTGGGTTAGATGGAGCAGCCGCCACAGGTAGACAGTAGCTTCCTGTGATCCTTCTGCCTGTGTAGTGGTTGTAGCAGACACTGGACAGGAAAACAAACTAATACCAGGCTCTAATTCTGACTAGGCCATGTAGAAGAATCCAGGGGAAATATTCAAAACCAAACTCCTGTAGCACACAATGCATACATTTTGGCATTCTACACCATCTATGAAAACATCAAGTGTATTGAATGACTGAAGCTTCTGTCCAAATCCAGCTGCCCCTGCCTCCCTGGAATTAAAGGTGTGGCCACCATGCTTGGCTTTCACTTTATTGTGTGGGTGGAATCACTCTGTAGCCCAGCTGCCCTGAAAGTCTTATCTTCGAATCTACAACCCAAATTATGGAATTACATGTGTGGCCACTTGACCTGGCTTTTGAATCAACCTACTTATTTGTGTGTGGAGGTCAAAGGACAGTTCTATGGAACTGGTGTTCTCTCTCTCTCCAACATGAAACTCCTGCAGATCAGGCATCAGGTCTTTACCTAGTGATTCATTTGTCCAATTTCTTAGTTTTACCCTTTTCTTTCTTTTCTTTTTCAAGACACCGTGTAACACTGGCTGTCCTAGAACTCAGAGATCCACCCTGCCTCCCGAGTGCTGATGTGCTACCAGTACCTGGCTCATTTTTATTTGTGTGTGTAACATGTATACACACATGCATACAGGTGCTTACAGAGGCCAGAAAAGGGTTTCGTTCCCCTAAAGCTGGAGTTGCAAGTGCTTGTATACTACCCAGTGCACTCCTTGCTAAGCCATCCTCTCTAGCCCTCAAACCTTTAACTGTATCCTCCTGTCTCTACTACCCAACTTGCTGTGATTACAGGCATGTAGGACTACATGTAATTCAGTATCCTTCATCTCAATTATGCAATTGTGTTTGTCTATATACATAACTATATGCATGTGGAGGTCAGAGGACAACTTATATAAGACTGTTTTCTCCTTTCACAATGTGGCTCTCCATGACCAAGTCAGGCTGTCAAGTGTAGAAGCAAGTGCTTTTTCCTGCTGGACCATCTTATTCAGCCCAGGACATCACTTCTTAAATGGCCCTGCTGGGCCAGGACCTACGATGTCCAGTCACAAGATTGCACACTGTTCCTTCATACCTGTTGAGGCTGTGATCTCAGGTATAATCACATGTCCTGGGTGAATTATCACCTGATATACTGTCTTCCAGCAGATACACTGAATTCCAAAGTGCAGTTTTTGAGTGCATGCACGTGTGTGTGCATGTGCACATGCATACGAAGACTTTGAATGTCTTCTATCATTCTCCCCCAGACTTCTTTGAGGTAGGGTCTCTTGATGAACCTGGAAGTTTAGCTAAAATGTTTTTAGCTAGTCTGACAGCCAGTAAGCCCCAGCAATCCCGTCTTCTGCCTCCACTCAGTGCTGGGGTTACATGTGTGTGCAAAACCATGTTCAACTTACCCTGTGGGTACTGGGATCTGAACTCTAGTTTTCATGCCTGCACAGCAAGTCTTTTTAACTGCCCAGTCATCTCTGTTCCCCCTCATTTACTTTTTAAAAATGATTTGTCTGTCTACTCATTAATTTATTGTAGTTCTGGAAATCAAGTCATGGGTCTTGGGCATCCCAAGCAAATGTTCTAACTTACTTTTCCTGAGACAAAGTTTCTCTGTGTAGCTCTGGATGCCCTGGAACTTACTTTGTAGACCAGGTTGGCCTTGAACTTACAGAGATACACCTGTCTCTCTGCTTCTGCCTCCTGAGTGTTGGTTGGGATTAGAGTGTGCTACCACTGCCCAGCAACAAATGTTCTAACTTCAAGCTACACTTCACGACCACAGTGTAGTTTAAAGGAAAGAAAATATTTAGGAAGAAAAAGAAAGGTCCAGGCACCAATTCGCTAACTTTGTTCTCTGTCTGAAGCAAGTACAACTATAACAAAGCTGTTGTGAACTTTAAGGAGGACACATATGTGTGTACTGCACACCTGGTAACTGCTGTGACTACTGGCTGCTTGGCCATCAGCAGCCCAGTGAAGTGACATGTTGGGGTGGGAATGCAGCTCATTTGGTAAAGTGCTTGCAGACATAAAGCGCAGGTCTGACTCTTAACTTCACATAATCCAGGGTGACAGCACACAACTGTATCCTGGTACGTGGATGGTAATGGCACACACCTGTATCCCAGCACCCGGGTGGTAGTGGCACACACCTGTATCCCAGCACCCGGGTGGTAGTGGCACACACCTGTATCCCAGCACCCGGGTGGTACTGGCACACACCTGTATTCCAGCACCCAGGTGGTAGTGGCACACACCTGTATCCCAGCACCCGGGTGGTAGTGGCACACACCTGTATCCCAGCACCCGGGTGGTAGTGGCACACACCTGTATCCCAGCACCTGGGTGGTAGTAGCACACACCTGTATCCCAGCACCTGGGTGGTAGTTGCACATAACCTGTATCGAGGCATGTGGGTGGCAGTTGCGGAAGGATCAGAAGTTCTAAACCATCTTTGGTAACGTGGTGAGTCTAGGCCTAGCTACTCCTTCTGACCCTCCTGCTACCACCATACTGTAACAGGATTGGGTATGAGTTTTCATTTATGGCTCTTGGGAGGAAAGGACCCATGCTGCTTTGGGAAAATGCACAGTGATTTTGGACCAGCACTAAGAAGGACACAGTGATGGGTGTAGTGGTGAAACCTTTAGTACCAGAACTTAAAGACAGAAAAAGGTGGATCTCTGTCAGTTGGAAAAGATGGCTCAAAGGTTAAGAATACTGGCTGCTCTTCCAGAGGACCTGGAATTGATGCCAAGCACTCACAACTATCTGTAACTCAGTTCCACTTCTCTGCTCAATAGGATCCTGCATGCAATGTGAAGCACACACACAGGTGTGTGCACACACAAATAAGGAAAAATAAAAATTTTTAAAAAGGTCTTGGTATTTAAAGAACAACTTTGAACTGGAGAGATGGCCTGATGGATAAGAGTCCTTTCTTGTAGAGGACCTTGGTTCCATTTCCAGCATCCACATGGCAGCTCACAACCACCCACTAACTCCAGTCCCAGGGGATCTGATGCCCTTGGCATCCTTGGGTACCTGCATGTATATACACACAAATAATAAAAAATAAATAAATAAACAAATGACAGTTTCCACAAGAACTGCGAGAGGGCAAGGAGAAACATCAAGGTCTTGTCCCTGATGCAATCCTGGCTTTGCAGAGATGAGGAGTGTCTGCTGATGGCTATTTTGGACTCTGGGAAGAGATCATAAGGCCCCACAAGTGGGGACAGGCCCTGCACTCACGTGGTATCATCCCACCGCTGCAGACACTGGCTGTGGAAGCTGTGGTTGCATAGGGTGGTGAGGATGCCATTCACAGACTCATCCATTCGCTCCAGACAAACAGTGCACTTGGGGAGTTCCGTCAGGTCCATCACAGGGAGGCTGGCGCCCTACAGGAAACATCTGATTAAGGCCCACCCCTCATCCCATCCCTCATCCTATGTCATCTTCTTTAAAGAAGAGACTTCCTATTGGTTTTACTGTTCATTTTGAAGACAGAGTCCCACTCTAGACCAGGCTTACCCAGAACTCTTTTTTTTTAAATATTTATTTATTATGTATACAATATTCTGTCTGTGTGTATGCCTGAAGAGGGCACCAAGCCTCATTACAGAAGGTTGCGAGCCACCATGTGGTTGCTGGGAATTGAACTCAGGACCTCTGGAAGAGCAGGCAATGCTCTTAACCACTGAGCCATCTCTCCAGCCCTAGAACTCTTTTTTTAGAAAAAGACACATGGCTGGGCATGATGGCACACACCTTAAATCCCAGTACTTAGGAGGCAGAGGCAGGTGAATTTCTTTGAGTTCAAGGCTAGCACGGTCTACACAGTGAGTTTCAGGACAGGCAGGAATATATATACTCCTGCCTGTATATATTTTTGTTTATATATATGTATAATATATATAATATATACACACACAAACAAAAAAAGCCCAAAAAATTCCAAACCCAAAATATTAGGAAGGAGATCAGAGTTAATATTTTGAACGAAAATGCTTCTTTCTGCTATAACAGTGTCCCACTATTCTGGGATAATCTCAACAATGCAGATTCTTCTACTAAACTTTGAGTTGGGGACAAGGTTTTGTTACATGTCCTTGGCTGGCTTCCAATTCACCAGTCCCTTGCCTCTGTTTCCTAAGTGCTGAGACAACATGCATGTGCCATCACACCTATTTCCTACATTTTAAAAATGAGCTATAACTCTCCATTTTGTTTTTTGGAGCAGGGCCTTGCAATATAGCACGTTAGCTTTGAACTTGCCATACTACCTGTGAACTCATGCGCCCCTGCCCCCACCTCAGTCCGAGTGCTAGGATTCTCCATTTTAAATCCTGCAGCTTTAGAAATGCCACACCAAATGTGTTAGCGTGTACCAAGCACTACCATCTAATTTGTCAACATTCCCTCAGCCCAAAAGACCCACCACAGCTGTCATCTGGTCCCTCCATATTCTGTTTTTCTCCCCAACCCGTCTCTCCTCTCAATCTCCACAGAAAGGCCTTTCTGGATGTTTCTTCAAACATCTTAATATTCAATCTTATACTAACTGGCAACATTTCTCCTCAGACCCAAGAAGTCTTCATACTTACATCCTCAGATTTCAGCACTTCAGCCCTTTCCACATAGACCAGCTGACAAACGTCATCTTCAATGGAGTTGAACTGGCGGCCATTGCATGCCATGTAGAAGCTATCTGCGTCAGCCTGTGCACACCGACGGGGAGAGGCAAAAATAAAAGCTGGTTACAGCCGGGTGGTAGTGATGCACACCTTTAATCCTACACTTGGGGTAGGCAGAGGCAGGTGGATCTCTGTGAGATCAAGGCCAGCCTGGTCTACAAGAGTGAGTTCCTGGATAGGCTCCAAGCTACAGAAAAACCCTGTCTTGAAAAACAATAAGCAAATAATAAATAAACAGTTAGGGCCAGTTACAGAAGATACTCTCTCCACTCATACATGCTCCTACGTTTACAGTCAGAAAAGAAGGCAAAGCTACAAGAGGCATGTGCTGGAGCCATCGAGTCTACAGAGCTCTGCATCTCTGCCTCTGCATTGCTAATATTAAACCGGCCAAAGACAACACATTTCTGGGCACTTTCCCTATGAGTCAACATTTTTGTGGCAGCTGAGAAAAGAGACTTCTTAAAATTGGAATTAAATCATAACTGATGACAGTCACAGAAAAATTCTTAAAAAAAAAAAAAAGACAAAACAGCACCACCTGCTCTTCCAAAGGTCCTGAGTTCAATTCTCAGCAACCACATGGTGGTTCATAACCATTTGAATTGAGATCTGGTGCCCTCTTCTGGCCTGCAGGCAAAGCACTGAGAATACTGTATACATAATAAATAAACAAATCTTAAAAAAAAACAAACAACCAAACAGCCAGGTGGTGGTGGTGCACACCTTTGATCCCAGCACATGAGGCAGGGGCAGGTGGATCTCTGTGAGTTCGAGGCCAGCCTGGTCTACAGAGTGAGTTACTGGACGGCTAGGGCTATATAGAGAAACCCTGTCTCGAAAAACTAAAAAGTCCAAGACTAACCAGCCTTTAACATACTGAGCTGTGTTCTCTTGTGATGGAGTAAGGTAAAGGCAAACCAAACCCAACTCAGGTGTGATAGTAAGCAACAAGACAACTTCACTGATTTTTGGTTTTCTTTTGTTTGTTTTTTCAAGACCGGCTTTTTGTCTTTCCTCCAGCCCCACATTTTGGATTTTTGGTTATTTATCCTTTCTTCATATAAGTCAGTGAGCTGAGCCCTGAAAAAGGATGGTCAATTATGATGTTGTTTTTATGCATTTCAAGTTCAGTTGTGTAATGCGGGCTATGGGACAACTCTCTTTCACACTAAGAGACCTCACCTGGAGACTTTTCCTGAAAACACTTGGATGAGGAAGTGGATCTCATTGACTGAGGTACTTCCTAAAGGGGCAGCCAGGCTAGGAGGAGGCTTAGCTCAACTTCTTTTTTTTTTTTTAATATTTATTTATTTATTATGTATACAATATTCTGTCTGTGTATGTATCTGCAGGCCAGAAGAGGGCACCAGACATCATTACAGATGGTTGTGAGCCACCATGTGGTTGCTGGGAATTGAACTCAGGACCTTTGGAAGAGCAGGCAATGCTCTTAACCGCTGAGCCATCTCTCTAGCCCTTAGCTCAACTTCTATAGTACAAGGCACTAACTAGCTGTGGATCATGAGCTCTGTAAGTCTCACCAAATGACAGGACTTCTCACAGAGGGTCGAGCATAAGACTAAAGCCAATGCACACGATACACATTATTTTTGAGGACATTATTCATCTATATCAAAGAAATATACTTCGAGGCCAGCAAGATAACTCAGCAGGTGAGAGTGGCCAACATCAAGCCTGACAATGAGTTCAATCCCTGCAACCCATATGGTAGAGCAACTCCTGCAAGCTATAATCTTACCCGCACATGCATACTGTAGCATGATTTCAAGCATGTGTACATGCTTACACACACACCAAGGCAACTAAAACTATAAGGAGATATACAGAAGCTAAAGAGATGGCTCTGCAGTTAAGAGCATATATTGCTCTGCTGGAGGACCTGGGTTCATTCTCCAGCACTATTTCCAGATGGCCCACAACCAGCTGTAACTCTGCCTCCAGGAAATTCAATACTCTCTTCTGGTCTTTGTAGGTACTGCATACACATGGCAAACAAAAAAATTAAACCTAGTCTACAAAGTAAACTCCAGGACACCCAGAGATATTACACAGAGAAAACCTGTCTTGAAAAACCAAAACAATAATAATAAAAAATGTACTTTTGGTTTGTTGCTATATGAAAGACATCACTACTGTACCCCTGGTCTAGTCTTAAACTCAAGACCATGTAACCTTACCCTCTTGAGTTTGGAGATGGCAAGTGTGCACTACCACACCAAGAAAAACAGGCTTTGCTGTTATTTTATGGGTATTCAGCCTACGCTGGCATCAAATTCCTGGTCATTTTGCCTCTGCTATGATGAGGTTACGAGCACGTACTACCATGTACCATCATGCCCAGCCAAAATGTACCTCTTTCTGAAATGATACTGTCAACACCTGAAATCTCCAATGTGAACACATTGGCATCCTCTTTACAATGTAGGTACTAAAAATGCAGGCTGGAGACCCTTTATTAAACTAAACAGAATAAAAAACTCTACACTGTTAAAATGCCGCATGGGACTAGGTAAAATGCTAGCGCAGGGAAAGCTGAGGAAGTTGGACAGACTCTGAAGGCAGCTGGACAGTGGCAGTACACCCCTTTAATCCAGCACTCAGGAGGCAAAGGCAGGCAGATCTCTGAGTTTGAAGCCAATCTAGTCTAACAGAGTGAGTTCCAAGACAGCCAAGACTATACAAAGAAAACCTGTCTTGAAAAACTAAAAAAAAAAATCTGAGAAGCCCAGCGGTGGTGGCGCACGCCTTTAATCCTGGCACTCTGGGACTAGGAGGCAGGCGGATCTCTGTGAGTTTGAGGTCAGTCTGGTCTACAGAGTGAGTTCCAGGACAGTCAGAGACACACAGAGAAATGCTGTCTCAAAACAAACAAACAAACAAACAAAGGTTCTGAGGGCAGCTTTGAGTGGTGGCACACACAACTGGTAGATTTCTGCTAGTTCAAAGGCAGACTGGAGTCCCAGGAGAGTTAAGACAGAGTTTTGAAACCCTGTCTCAAAAAGACAAACAATAGAAAAAAAAGATTCTGAGGGCAGGAACTAGAGACATGGATTAGGGGCAAAGAGCACTTGCTCTTTGAGACGAGATCAGGCAGGTTCAGGGTGGTATGGCTGTACACCACTTGCTCTTTCAAATTTCCAAATTTGATTCCCTAGCACCAAGTGGTGGTTCAACCATCCTTACTCCAGTTCCTGGGAGCTGATGCCCTCTTCTGAGCTCCAAGGACACACATGATGCATGTCATACATGCAGGCAAAACATTCATACAAAGAAAATTAAATAAATCTGAATTTTTTTTCCAAGTTTGAGGAAGTTTTCCAAGTTTCATGATACTGGGAGACCTTATCTCAGAACAAGACAAAAGGTTAGAATTATATACAACCAAACATAAGAATTCCAACTTCTACTTTTTAGCTTTTTTTTTTTTAACTATGAAATGAACTCAGGAAAAGGTTAATCCATTATGATCAGGGCTTCCTTGCTAAACAGTCATCAGCTGCAGGGCAGAGAGTGTTGTTTTTATTTATTTATTTATTTTTTAAAGTTTATTTATTTATTAAAGATTTCTGCCTCCTCCCCACCACCGCCTCCCATTTCCTCCCCTCCCCCGATCAAGTCCCCCTCCCTCGTCAGCCCAAAGAGTGTTTTTTGACTTTTTAAAAGGACCAGAGTGCTAGGCAGTTCTGACTGAGCACACGAGAGAGAAAGCATTGCCACACCGCGCAACAGTCACCTGTCCCACCCATTTCTGCTTCCATGCCCTGATGATTTACAAATTCCTTCATGAAAGACTGAACTTCCTAAAGGTCACACTACTGATTTCTAAATTTTCACGAACCTCCAATGAGAGCTAAGACAACAAGGGCCAGCGAGATGATGTAGAGGGTAAAAGCACTTGCTACCAAGTCTCAAGTTTGATTTTGATCCCTGAGACCCACATAGTAGGAGAAAACTGACTGCCAACACACACACACACACACACACACACACACACACACACACACACACACACACAGAGTAAATAGTTAGGGAAAACAGAAATTACAAACTATTCAGAAGATTTTTCGTTCTCATGAAAAAAGAGGGGAGCAAGAACACAGACAGGTGCCTGCGTATGTACTCCAGCTGTGTCTTCACTCGACACTTCTGATCTAACTCTGGGAAGTGACTAGCTGGATCTTATTTGCACCTGTTCTGTGGGCCCCTTCAGTACAGAGTTCTAAGTATAAGAGCACACAGTTGTTAATTTGACTTTACAAATACCCCACCACCAGGGTTATTAAAAATGTGTTTGGAAGGCTAGAGAGATGGCTCAGTCAGTGGTTAACAGCACTGGCTGCTCTTCAGAGGAAGCAGGTTTGGTTCAACAACACATTACATTGTTCACAACCATTTTTAACTCATTTCAGGGGAATGTGATGCCCTCTTCTGGCCTCCACAGACACTGCACATAAGTGGGGCACAGACGTATTTATAGGCAAAATACCCATATTTGAGGCACTCTGGAGATAGTGGGTCAGTGGCTCCCTAAGCTGTTACACTTGGTAGCATGTGTAGTACTAAGAACAGTGATAACATCACGGGTCCCTGTACTGACAGCTTTGTTCTCACGGTTCTGCATTCTAGGCAGGCAGTGTCTTCGTTGGTATCCCCTAGAGGCATGAAAATCCTATATTTTGTTTAAAAGGTGAGGAAATTGGTTGCAGAGAGGCTGGTAATTAGAGTGATATCACTAGCTATCAATAACCAAGATGGATGAGGCCACTTTCAATCCCTGGGAGTAGGACACGTGTGTGGGTAAGGGGACAGTTACTGCTTGCAAGTCAGGAATAGCAGCAATACTTTACAGTGTCTACAACTATGATTACCAGATACTACAAAGGAAAAGGCACAGAACTAAATTAGGAAATGTCCTAAGCCTAAATTTGACATTTAAGTTCATGCTTATAAAACCCAGGTCAGGAGGCTGAGGCCAGGTGTGTGTCTGAAAGTTCAAGGCTAGCCTAGGCTAAACAGTGATTTTCAGGAGACCTTGTCTCAAAATAAAGGAGTATTTTTTTTTAAAAAAAATCATATATGGGGCCCAGTGTGGTAGTATACATCTTTAAGCCCAACACTTTGGGGGCAGAGGCAGGTAGATCTCTGTGAGTTTGAGGTCATTCTGGTATACATAGTTAATTCCAATCCAGTCTGGACAACTCTGCCTTTAAAATTACAAAAAACAAGCCGGGTGGTGGTGGCACCTTTAATCCCAGTACTTGGGAGACAGAGGCAGGCAGATCTCTGTGAGTTCAAGGACAGCCTGGTCTACAAGAACTAGTTCCAGGACAGGCACCAAAGCTACAGAGAAACTCTGTCTCAAAAAACAAACAAAATAAAACAAAACAAAACAAATTAGCCCAGTAATGGTGGCAAACACCTTTAATCCCAGGACTCAGGAGACAGAGGTAGGCAGATCTATCTCTGTGAGTTTAAGGACAGTATGGTCTACAGAGTGGGTTCCGGATAGCCAAAGCTACACAGTGAAACTCTTGTCTCGAAAAACCAAAAACAAACAAACAAACAAAAAACAACCTCCCTGTAAAAAAAAAAAAACAGAACCATATACATACACACACATATGTATATATATATGGTTATATACATATACACACACACATATATATACACGTATATACGTACATATTATATGTAGGCCAGGGAGATGGCTCAGCAGGTAAAGGCATCAGATGCCAAGCCTCACAATCCCGGGAACCCACATGGTAGAGGAAAACCAACTCATGCAAGTTGTCCTCTGATCTCCACATGTGTCCAAACATGCAAAGACATACTCATAAAAAATAAATAAAATGTAATTTGTGAAGATTGTATATAGGGGCCAGTGAGATGGCACAGTGGGTAAAGGCGCTTGCCTCCAAGCCTAACAACCTGAATTCTATTCCTGTAATCTCACTCTGGATTCTCGAACAAGGAAGCCTGTGTCATGAACTCCCTTTTACTCACAAACCTCAATGACCCATCAGAGTGGCACGCACACATTTGTAAACTCGCAGGATGGGATAGTTTATCTGGAGGAAACCTTTGACCATGGAGCGAAGAGAAGTTAATTTTCCACAGACAGACTTGGTCAAACTTCAGTGGACAAATATTACAGGATATAAAAACACAACAAAGCTGGGACAGCTCCTTAGGAACTCATCCACAGACACACATACTCTTACAAACCAGCATGCTTATGGCAGTCCATGAAGGGAAGATGTGATAAACCTTCCTAGTTCAAACTGCACAGGTGCTTTCAGATCTGGGGACATCACTGTTCTTTCACTGGTTTGCCTCTCTGTACTGTCGACCACTCAACACTACAACTGGGAAGTGGAGAGATGGCTCAGTAGTAAAGAGATACTGCTTTGGCAGAGGACCAGGGTTTAGTTTCCAGCACCCATGTCAGGAGGTCTGTAACTCCAGCTCCAGGGGATATGACACACTCTTCTGGCTTCCACGGTCACTGCACTCACACACATAGGCACATAATAAAAAATTAAAAAGAAGCTGGGTGGTCGCGGCGTATGCCTTTAATCCTAGCACTCGGGAGGCAGAGGCAGGTGGATCTCTGTGAGTTCGAGGCCAGCCTGGTCTACAAGAGCTAGTTTCAGGATAGGCTCCAAAGCTACAGAGAAATCCTGTCTTGAAAAAAAAAAAAGCTAATTAAAAATTTTTTTTTTAAAAATCTTAAATGATTTTATTTTCTAAAACGTATAAAGATCATCTTGCGAACCGAATGAAAATGGGACAATGACAAATAGAACAATGACACCGACTACAGACATGTGTGGGCTTCCATGTCATCAAGGACTAATAACCACAGGATAAGCAAACACAATGCTGATGTGTAGAAACCATGAGTCAGGTGTGGGGCAAGTCTGTCATCAAGTGACACAGAAGACTGAGGCACGAGATCTCAAGCCTATCTGAGCTACAGAGTGAGTACAAGGGCAGCCTGGGCAACTTAGTAAGATCCTGTCTCAAAACATAGAAAAGGAAAAAAGAGCTGGAGATATATTCAGGGGCAGAGCATCTACCTAGCATGTGTGAGGTGATGGGACAAATCAAAGGGCCACAAAAGTTAACAATAAATAATTTTTTTATTTTTAAAAATAATGGCACTGCAGAATAGAGGAACAATGGATAATGCCTCTAACTACTATCAGAAGATCCTAGCTTCAACGCATGGCTGGTTGGTCATCTTAGGTTTTGTTGTTGGGTATGGCTCACCTTTAGCCCCAACACTGGGAAGCAAAGGCAAACAGATCTCTGTGAGTTCCAAGCCAGCCTGGTCTTCAAAGCAAGTACCAGCCAGTCAGGGCTGGACATTAAGACCCTATGAAACTAAAGCACCACTGTAACTGCGTTTCTAGTAGTTATGGGGCCACAACCAGTTGCCCACTCCCTAAAGGAAACATAACCATATTCGAGGCCTGAAACACACACAGCTGGCATCACAGTAACAACAGCATGTCTGCAACAGAGCGACATCTAGCATCTTAACTTTTACCTGTGCACTGAACTTGATCAGCACCATATACTGATTCGGAGTAGAATCTCTGATGATTTTCATCTGTTCAATCACATCATTGAAGGGGGCGACAAACTTCATAAGGTCGTGACTGGTCATGGTGGCAGGGACAGTGAGAACACACAGCATGGCGCTACGCCGCACATCTTCCTTTAAGGAGGTCATCTTACTAAGAGGATGATAACGAGATTGTTTTGAAGAATTTGGAGAACACTAACCAAACAACTCTGTCCAAGAAAATATGAAAAAATAAAACAGCTAATATTTCACCATCAACCTAAACAACCTGTGAGTTTGCTGAATCTTTCCGTATGTCTGCAGTGTACTTTAAGGCAAGCTCTACGTTCCATATTACCTTCCATCAGAGTTTTTCGATCTTTTTAAAAAATATTTTATTAAATCCTTGAGAATTCCACACAATGTATTTTGAGTATATTCATCCCACCAAGCTCTTCTCCAGAATTTTCCTCTTTTCCTTCTGGTTTTTAAAGACAGGGTTTCTCTGTGTACAGCTCTGGCTGTTCTAGAACTCATTTGTAGACCAGGTGAGCTTTGAACTCACAGAGATCTGCCTGCCTCTGCCACCACACCCAGCCCTCTTCAGAATTTTCAATCATGACTTAAAGGGTCTTTATTCTATACTAGCCAGACTCAGTGTTTTATTTTCTTTTCAAAAAAGGTTTACTTTTACGCATATGAGTGTTTGCCTATAGATATGTCTGTGCACCACCTGTAGGCCTGGTGCCCAGAAAAGGCATGGGATTCCCTTTAACTAGTGTTAAAGATGGCTGTGAGTTACCTTATGGGTGCTGGGAACTGAACCCAGGTCTCTGCAAAAGCAGCAAGTGTTCTAAACCTCTGAGCCATCTCTCCAGCACAGTGTTTTATTCTTTTAACATATTAATTTTTGAATAGTAATATACTGTCAAATAACTGTGAAGCACAGTGCTACTGTGAATTTCTCTTAAGAGAGCTCTAGGGGAAGAAAGACCTGTAAAGCTACATGAGAATTCTAAATGCAAGGATGTGACTGAAGATTACAAAAAGTGCTGCCAAGCTAAACTTTTGGGAGGGAGGAAAGGGAACCTTCAACAATGCAATTGAAAACTGCTGGGTTCCAAACTGGCTATCTGGTGACTGGCTGTTTTCCCAGGAGGGATCTGGGAAACAAGTTCAGGCAAGGACAGTCACTGAGACATAACCAAACCAATTATCCTAGCCAGGCAGCCTAAGGCCCAAGTATTTATCTATTCAAGTGCTTCCTTTCCTTGGGCTTCCAGAAGCAAGCTTAAAAAAACAAAAACAAAAGCAAAACAAAAAGAAACAAAAAAAAAAAAAGGAGAGGAAAAGGTGTAAAAAGTCAAGTCTAGTAACACACACATTTACAGGCTGATCTCTATGAAGTTCTAAGCCAGTCACGGCTACACAGTGAGACCTTGTCTCACAAACAAAATAAAGATAAAAACAACAACAACAAAAACTCTCAAAAACAAAATAAAAACCAAAGTCATAGAAGAGGTATTTCAATGAAAATCAGTTAGCTGGCTTCTTAGCTAAGGTACAGTTGCGTAAGGACAAGGACGTGTGGTGCTTTACCTCATTTGATTTTCAACTCCCCAATCAATACCCATGCCTAACAGCTAACAGAATATTTCCAAACATTTCTTGTTGTTTTTGTTTTTTCCGAGACAGGATCTCTCTGTATAACAGCCCTGACTTTCCTGGAACTCAATTTTAGACCAGGTTGACCTCAAACTCACAGAGATCCCCCTGCCTCTGCCTGAGTGCTGGGATTAAAGGTGTGTGCCACGAGGCGCAGCTCCACAGCATTCTTTAAGTGCACCTACATTATTTACTTTTAAGTATGGAAAGTTTTGGCCCAATCTACACTGTCGAACAAGCATTTCAGAACTCTAATACACAGTCCTAAAGGTAGGCGGTTGCACAGACTTCTTTCCCTACTCAAAGCATAATCAGAGCTTGTCTTACTTCGTCTTATACAGGTGCATGATGCCATGGACTATCTCAACGGAAGGGTTGCCGCTGAAGAAGGAAATCTGGTCTGGGAGCTGCTTGGACGGGGAGTCTGGGGCTGTGTTCACCGACTCGTTTTGCTTTCTGCTTCTCTGTGCAGACAGGGAGGCTGTTGAAGACTTCTTTTCTTCCATTGTGTCTCTCAACTCATCTTACAAAAGCAAAGTTAGCAGATAACAAACAGCTGAAAATAAGCTTCAGGAGCCTAATAAAGTCAGAATTTCAAGCTGGAAAATGAACTGTGATGGAGACACTATACTGTATTGCATTAAGCACACTGGAGGCTGAAGCAAGAGGACTGTAGATCTGGGCTGTCATAGAAATCTTGTCATAACACACAAACCATACTGACAGAAATGCTGAGCTCGGGAACATCTCAACTTTAAAGCTTTCCCTGCCTAAAAACATTTCCTCACATCCTTGTAAAAATGTTAGCACCCTAAAAAAACCCCAGGAAGGGCCCATCCCATATCCAGCAGTAACCCAACACAGTACTAGGGCACCTCACAATTCAGCAAACCCGAACAAAACAGGCAACATTTACCACCTGCTCCTCATTGAGACCAAAATCAGAGCACTCTGAAAACCAAACCTTCCGGTTCTGACCACACCTACGCTGGAGATGCAGAACTGCAGCTGAGAGCTGCAGGGAAGTGAGGGCTTGGCAAGCTGACCCAGATGCACTGCTCCCAGGGAGCACTCCCCACCACAGTTAAGAATCCACTTCATTACACTCCACAATTTGTTTTCTTTACTATTCCTCTGAAACAGGCTCTTCTTATGTTAGCTGTTTGTAAGCTCCAGGGTTTAAATAACCATTTTGCCTCTGCCCTGAGTGGCTGACTAAAGGCATGTAACTCGGCACCCAATCTTAGTACTATTTGGGGGGGGGGGATTTAAAAACAAAATGAAACATGGCTTCACAAAATCACACAGAGCACAGAAGTGATAAAAAATAAAAGCATGCTGGAGGAAGTTGGTAGAGCATTTGCCTACATGCGCAAGGCCTTGGGTCTGAGCCACAGCACCAGATAAACTAGATATAGTGGTATGTACACACAATCCCCCAACATTCAAAGGATGAAGAATTAGAAGTTCAAGGTCATTCTCAGCTTCACACACCGTAGAAGGTCAGTGTGGGCTAAATAAGATCTTCTGTTGAAAATAAAATATGACACCAGCGGTGAGCCTCATGGGCTCACAATACAAAAGCAAGGCCAGGTTCCTGAGGGCATACCTGGGCTGGCCTTCATGGTCTCGATAATCACATCAGTCATTTCCCGCCGGCCAAGGTGCTGGTGGATGATTGCTGCTTTCTCCCCTGGTGACTTCCCTTCTAGACAGGCGGCAGCTGAAGCCAGTGTCTTCTTTTTGATCTCCTCATCGGACATCTCCCCAGCTGAAGAACACATGAATGATTAATACCTGATGACAGAACAAATTCCCCTCCCTTCTCGGCACTCCAATCAATAGGGTTCCTCCTTGTTTGCTGCGCTTCCCCAAATGGGTGAGACTGAGTTTGCAGTATGTGCCTCTGTCCCTTCAGGACCCCTACAGCACACCCCCACCTCACCCCTGGTAACCATCAGTGGTGTCTATCACTGTTCTACTGAAATCATGTCCTTAAACCCACAGGAATAAGGGCCTTCCAGAACGATCCTCGATTATACCCAGATGAACTACCATGAGTAGCACCCAGTAAAGTGAGAGCCTATGTTGTGGCCAAAATGCAAGTCTCATGAATAAACGGCATTTCAGAGACCCTGAGGCAGGACTGAAATACCCTTACCATCAGCTCTGAGGCGAGGTGGACCCCAGGCTTGTCCAGACCAGATCATCCCACACAACCCAGCATGCCATAGAAATGCTCACTGTCTTTGTTGCATAAATGACTCCATGATTGGCCCATGAGGATACCTGTAAGTGACTAGTTGACTTCCAGAACTAGGGGTCACTTTGAGCCCTTGAAAAATGTTTGTAATCTCGAAATAAATCATACTGGTTTGAGTAACAAAATGCACAACACGGTAAGACCACATTCTTCCACTGTAGTTCCAAATGCTGGACTCACGGAGTGTCCAGCGATGCCACTTCCCTTGAAAAAGCGGCATCCCCCCTCTTCAAGCTAAAGACGTGTTGTTTCCCCTTTCCATCAGTTTATCACATTTATTCCGTGCGCCACAGATTAGAGACCACATCTGATTCTCCGCACCATGAAGCTCTGACACATACCAAGCAATCACCCTCCCACACACACCTTTTTTTCTGTTTGTTGGGACAGGCTTTCCTGGAACTCAGACTGGCTTGTGTTTCACCTGTCCTCCTGCCTCCACCTCGGGAGCCTCTAATCTCCTGAACCAATGTCACCAGGTAATGTTTTGACGACAAAGCTAAATGGCCCACTAAGGAAGTCTGCGGCGGCTGGGGAAGACGTCAGATTCTCGGGCCCAGCTGGGTTCGAATCCCTGTTTCCACCCACTCATACCTAACTTTAGGCAGATCATTTCCCCACCGGCCTGTTTGCCAGTTTGGAAAAGGCGCAGAGCATCCCCCAGGCCGCGCGTCCCGCAGCGAAAGCGTCGAGGGGGACGCCGAACAGAGGCATCTGGCAGCCCCTAGGCGGCCGACCTGCCAGCCCTGCGCGAGGCCGCGGACTCACCGGCGGCGCTGAAGCCGAAGTCGGCGGGGACCGGCGAGTGACCCGCGAGCTCCAGTCGGATGACCACCAGTGACACACTCATAGGGCAGGCGCTGGTCGGCGTGGGCCCCGGCGGGATGAGGGGAGGCTGCGGGCCGAGCCCAGAGGCCGAGAGGCCCGCGGTCGGCAGCGCCGCCACCGCCTCAGAGCCGCGGCCGCCGCCTCGGCAGCGGTAGCCTTCTCGCGCAGCCGGCCGAGCCACAACAACCTCCACTTCCGCCTCCCGGCCGCCGTCTCTGACCCGCGGGGTCGCGCACGCGCCTGCGCCAGCAGGAAGGAGGCGCGGTCCTCCGGCGCGCGTGCGCTCTCCGTCGCACACGCTCAACCTTGGCTGAGCTACTCCGAGGTTGTCTCGGGAGAGTGCTTGGACTGTGCAGAGCGTTGCGGCCTCTTTTGCGTTCGACCCCTCGCTCCTATCGTTCCGCCCACTCTCCGGCCAGGTTCTTCCAGGCTTTTTGGTTTCCTGGGTCTTCGACCTCAGGTCTTAACTTTATGCAGGTATGGCGACGGGCTGGTTAGGAGCGCAGGGGCTTCACAGATGACCCCTGAGAGTCTGACACTGCGGGCTCTGTGGGATAGTTTTGCAGATGTGGAAAACAGTCCCTACCGGGACTACCTTCAACACTTGTGCCATCTGAGCTAGTCGATGCATAGCACCACACGGTCGTGTAAAATGAAACGCCATGTGGAGACGGAGAAGCCTGTAGGTTCTGGTTAAATTTGGGTTTGTTGTTTGATTGTTTTGAGATGGGGTCTGTTGTAGTGCAGGCTGATCGAACTCTTTAAGTTGCAGAGGATGTCCTTGAACTTCTGCTCCTCCTGCCTCTTCCACCTCCCAGTGATTAGGGGCCTCTGCTGAAGGCTTTGTGCTTGACATGGTGGCAGGATAAAACTAACGCAAGAATTGTCAGCCATGCATTTGCCATAGTGAGCACACACACTGGAATGTACTTCAGTGGTAGAATGCTTGGGGTACCGGCTCTGAGTTCAATGTCCAGTAAAAACACACACACTCACACTGGGTTCAATGTCCAGCACACACACAAGGAAAAGGAAAAGAAAAGCCAGTTAAAATCAATGCATATGTGGAAAAAACATGACAGGTTACTTTTCTGTGTATATGCTATAATGTATGAAATGTGGGAGAAAGGACTTGTCCCCAAACTGTATTCGTTACAGGAACACACGATACATAGAAGAGCTTATGCTATATCCTATGTACTACGTCTCACACCCTGTTAATGCCAGGGTTTCCCAACTTCTGTCTTGCTCACGTTTTGGGTCCTGATAACCCTTTTGGGGTGCATGTCTGTCTGTGGACCACAGATGTCAGTAGTACTCTCTCCTCCTGGTGATCAACAAAAACGTGCCAGATACCGCTAAATGTCCCCTCTATGGAAAGCTCCTGGCTTATATGAAAGTGCACTAGCCACCCACTCAGAGCGCATCATGTGACCATGTGTCAGTAGCAGGCATGCCTTTCTGTGTTTTGTTTTGAGACAGGGTTTCTCTGTGTATCTCTGACTGCCTTGGAACTCGCTCTGGCCTCGAAGCTCACAGAGATCCTCCTGCCCGTGCCTCCTGAGTGCTGGGATTAAAGGTGTGCGCCACCACTGCCCAGTCAGTAGTAGACATACCTTTGGCACGCTAAACACATGCCATGGTGCTGAGGCACACCCCTAGCTCAAGTGGTAGGTAAGTAGTGTGCCAGGTACTTACTCGATAGTTTTCCATTCTTTACCTTAGGTAATGGTGACCCTGAAGATGAAGACTTTCCTCCATCTAGCCGGGCCCCACTGGACCGGTTTCTCTTGGCCCAATGGGTCCCCTCAGCTGCTTATTAAATAACCACTCTGAGGCTTAATATCAGTTACAGTTGTTTGGCCAATGGCTTAAGCTTCTTACTAACTAGCCCTAACTATAAATTAACCCATTTCTACCAGTTTATATTTTCCCATGAGGCCTTCTTCCCCAGCGGCTACATGGCGTCTCCTTGACTCTGCCTACTCTTTCTCTATATATCCGTTCAGATTTCCTGCCTGTCTTTACTCTGCTAAGTCAATGGTCCAAACAGTTCTATTCATCAGCCAATAAAAGCAACGCATATTTGTAGCATACAGAGGACAGCCCCAGCTCAAGTGGCAGATAAAGGTGTGTCAGGTACTAACTTGATAGCTTTACATTCTTTACTGCAGGTAATGGTGACACCTTTTGGCAATAGGTACTATAACTGCCCCATTTTACGTAGGAGCAACCTAAGGCACAGATATTGTCCCCAAGATTTTACTTCCAGTAGGTAGCAGAGCTGGAATTTGAAATTAGAACATCACCCCGTATCAGTTATGTCTTTGCTAAGCCATCTCTGTAATATATAACAATGCACTATGTGGCTATTTATGAAATTATAATTCAGGCAGTAAGTCTACATTATTCTAACCTCATCCTTCAGATTGATAGGGAGACAATAAATCTTCTTTTTGGTATAAAGGATTACAGTTCCAGAGAACTAGTATCATTAACCGGGAATGGACAAGCTGTCAGAGCTCTTTGTGGCTGTCAGTCCTGTGGTGTGTCCCTGTTCTTCCCTCCCTGTGTCCTCCAGCGCTCTCCCTCTTCTTGCTGTGTAGCCTTGACTAAGGTGGCCTTCAAGGCTGTCCTGCCTCTGCCTTCCTTGTGCTAGGAGCACAGCCGTGCATCCCCACTCCCTGCTGTTTTCTGGTCCATCCAGTTGATTCATCCTTCAACTTACTTCACCCGAGGAACTGCTGTGACTCTAGAAACAGCACCAGGTCCCCGGGGATGGATGTCTAAAAGATAATTAAGACAGTCCTTGCCTCATGGAGCTTGCTATAGGAGCAGATAGAACAGTTACCATGTGATGGGGTAAATACTGCACTAAGGTACGGAACAATGAAGGTGAAGGTGGGGGAAACCCCACCCCAAAGCTGCTATAGCCAGCATGGGAAAAGAAATAAAATCTCCAGGGAAGAAGGCAAGGCTGAGGTGTAAAAAGAGTGGAAATTCCCCAGGCAGATGAAACAGGGGAAAGGGCTCTGGTCTACAGCAGGTGCCAAGGTCTGGAGGCATGAGAGAGCTTGCCTAGTGTGTACAAAGGCCAGAGTCGATCCAGCAACACACAACCAGAGGTGGTAACAGAAGCCTGTAGTCTCAGCCTGCACAGCAGCCTGGGTCCTTCCTAGGCTTTGGCCCTGGCATGGAGAGAAGTGACACTGAGAGGAAGCTCATCAGCCTTCAAGTTTGGGTGCGTTTGTTGCTTGGTTGGTTTTCACAACAGAGATTCTCTGTGTAATAGCCTTGACTGTCTTGGAACTATGCAGACCAGGTTGACCTGGTCAAATATCCACCTGCCTTTGCCTCCCAAGTGCTGGGATCAAAGGTGTGTACCACCATGCCAAGCAAGCTTTTTTTTCTTTTCTACCGAATGCAGCTATTTGTTTGTTCATTTCTTTAGTTTTTGTTTTGTTTTTTGAAACAGGGTTCCAATGTGTAGCCTTGGCTGTCCTGGAACTCACATTATAGACTAGGCTCTCCTCGAACTTGCTGAGATCTGTCTGCCTCTGCCTCCCAAATGCTGGGATTAAAGGTTTGTGTCACCACGCCCAGCTGAGTAAATTAATTTTAAAAAAGATTATTTTTGATTATGTGTCTGTGTGTGTGTGTGTTGTATGTTTTCACCACAGTGCAGATGTCTGGCAGATCCAATTTTTTTAAAAGATTTATTTATTTATTATATATACAGTGTTCTGTCTGTATGTGTGCCTACAGACAGAAGAGGGCACCAGATCTCATTATAGATGGTTTTGAGCCACCATGTGGTTGCTGGGAATTGAACTCAGGACCTCTGGAAGAATAGTCAGTGCTCTTAATCTCTGAGCCATTTCTCCAGCCCTAGATCCAATTTTTGATGAAAAAGTACATCATGTCATTTTCAATATTTGCCACTTTAGAATCTTATGTTAGTTGGGTAGAGAGGTCCATATGTGCCAGCCATACCAGATTCTTGGGGAGGCTGAGGCATGAGGATTGCTTGATTCCAGGAATTGGAAACCATCTTGCATAGCAGATAATAAAAGAGAATAAATAAATAAACAAATAAATAAATAAATAAAGCAAAAATAAAAGAGAAAAAAGGAAGAAAAGTTGCTTTTTATGTTTTTTTTTTGAGTTCTTTTATTTTTACCTGGGGTGTGTGTGTTTGTTTGTTTAGATAGGATCACATTAGGTAGCCCTGGCTGGCCTGGAACTCACAGAGATCCTTTGCCTCTGCCTCCTCAGTGCTAGGATAAAAGGTGTGCACTAGCAAACCCCAATAAGTGCCTAATGTCTTATGCTTGATTAAGAAGGCCTCCAAAGTTAGGGAAGCAGGCCTTTTGGCATTCTGGTGAAGGAAGGGGTCTAGAGACAGTTTGCTTCTGAGAGCTCAGACCCAATCAGTGGGTCCATCCCATGATGGATTGATAACGTGATGTCTTTGTTGGAAGTGGCATCTTGCCCTGGCCATTTCCCATATTCCCTCTCTTTGCTTCTTGCTTGGCTGTGAAGTACATATCTCTTTACTGTCTTGCTTCCTGCCACCATGATGTTCTTTCTGGCCAAGTTCATGGAGCCGCACAGCCACGAACTGAGCTCTCTGAAACCATGTGCCAGAACAAATTGTTCCCTTGTGCTGCTTCTGTCAGGGAGTGGGTCACCACACGGAAAAGGTTATTAATGCACAGGTTGCCTAGGCTAGCGTGAATTCACCAGTCCTGCCTCAGCAGCTCCAATGAAGGTTTTAAAATGGGTTAAACCGGGCATGGTGATGCCAGCTTTTATTTTTTATTTATTTTTTTAAATATTTATTTATTATGTATACAATATTTTGTCTGTATGTCTGCAGGCCAGAAGAGGGCACCAGACCTCATTACAGATGGTTGTGAGCCACCATGTGGTTGCTGGGAATTGAACTCAGGACCTTTGGAAGAGCAGTCAATGCTCTTAACCACTGAGCCATCTCTCCAGCCCTTTTTTATAAAGTTTTTTTTTTTTCGAGACAGGGTTTCTCTGTGGCTTTGGTGCCTGTCCCGGAACTAGCTCTTGTAGACCAGGCTGGCCTCGAACTCACAGAGATCCGCCTGCCTCTGCCTCCCGAGTGCTGGGATTAAAGGCATGCGCCACTGCCTTTTAATCCCAGCACTCCAGAGCAGAGGCAGGCAGAGGTCAGCCTGGTCTACAGAGCTAGTTCCAGGACAGCCGGGGCTACACAGAGAAACCCTGTCTCTAAAAAACAAGAAAAAAATGAGGTTACAAGGTGATCACATCTGCAATTCTGATGGGTTACTCTGGCTGATGAAGGAGGAAGGTTGGAAGGAGGATTGAGAAGAGATAGAGGGGCTTTTGAGGTCCCTGAAGAGAAGGTGGGAGGCGGAGGTGCTCTGGAGGAAAAGGGATTGAGGAGATTCACGGCTCAATTTCCCTTTCTATGGATGTAGATGTTGAGGAGTGAAGGTCCCCTTGGTGGAGTCATCGAGTCCAGCTGTGTGGGGTTCGAGTGCTTGTTGGGCATCAGCTGAGGCTTGTGGTGACGCCTCTAGCTCGGGGAACTGGATCAAGCTGCTCTATACCTTCCTTCCACACAGCCTGTGCCCCCCCGCCATGAGCATAAGGTGGCTTTTCCAGCCGTCTGCTCTCCACTGGGCATGGAGGACCGCTGCCTTGAGAAGTACCCTGGGCAGGCAGCGGGGAGTCCTGCGCTGGACACATTCTGGAGGCCACAGCTACAGAGCAGTCATTTTTGACATGGGCGGAGTTCTCATTCCTTCTCCTGGAACCGTGGCTGCTGGTGAGCTCAATACTTTCAGTTTGGGGGTTGGTGTGGGGAAAGGAGGGTAGGGGGACAGACAGGCCCTGGATTCCAATTCTAAGCTCCAGTTAATAGCAGTGTTTGATGCAACGGCTTTGAGTCGAAGTTGTCTTGTCATTAAATGTGGGCATTTTATTTCAAACTACCACACCCACAGAACCATTTGATGGAGGCGTTTTCGTAATGGAGGTTCATGTTTCCCTGATGACCCTGGCTTGTGTTAATGTGACAATAAACTAACCCAGCACAAAGTCCGTAGTTTATAATTTCTAATCCTTAGAGATTAACTAACTTAAGATGAACTGAATGAAGAAAGAAGCAAATCCAGCCATGCGGTGGTGGTTCACTCCTTTAATCCCAGCATTTGGGAGGCAGAGGCAGGTGGATCTCTGAGTTCAAGTCCAGCCTGGTCTACAGAGCGAGTTCTAGGAAAGTCAGGACTCTCACCCAGGTCATATACCTAGTACCGCCAAGGGAGTGGCATGTGCCACCATGTTTGTCACTCTGTCTTTCTAATATCCCATATTCTCCAATTGCCTGTTTTTAATATGTTAATAGGTCACAGAGTTCTTTTCCTGTAAGTTCCTAGTGTTTATATGTATATACATGCGTGTATACATATATATGTATATATATACGATTTATTTTATGTTCATTGGTGTTTTTTGCCCACATGTATGCCTTTATGAAGGTGTCAAATCCCATGGAACAGGAGTTACAGACAGTTGTAAGCTTCCATGTGGGTGCTGGGAATTGAACCCAGGTCCAGTGGAAGAGCAGTCAGTGCTCTTAACAGCTGAGCCCTTGCTCCAGCCCAAGTTCCTGATATTTCTTTCTGAACCTTAGTAAGAGCCTTTTGTTATATTGAGGAACAGCTTTTAATGTTTTTGAAGAATTATTCATCAATTTTATTTTATATGCATTTGTGTGTGCCTGCCTAAGTTTATATATATATACAGGTGTCTATGGAAGCTGAGTTCTCTTCAAGAGCAGTAAACACTCTTAACTAGTGAATCATCTCTCTGCCCTCTCATCTTTTGATTTATTTATAATATTTTTGAGATTTTTTTCTTTCTTTTCTTTTGAGAAAGGATCCATACTAAAATTTCATTAAAAATACCATTAAAACCATCTGTATTTTGTTTCCTTTATAGTTGTAGGCTTTCAAGTCTTAGTTAGGAAATTCTTTTCTACTCAGGAGGCAGAGGCAAGTAGATCTCTGTGAGTCTGAGGCCAGCCTGGTCTGCAGAACAAGTTGCAGGTCAGCCAGGGCTACAAAGAGAAACCCTGTCTCAAATAACAAAAACAACACCAGCAAAAGGAAATTCTTTTTTATCCAGGTAGGGTGGTTCACACCTGTAATTCTAACACTTGGTAGAGTGAGACAGGAGGATCACTGAGTGTTCAAAGCTAGCCTGGGCTACACAGTGAGTTGGATGCCACCCCGGGCTATAGACCCATCTGTACCAACATCATTTATGGACTACTCAGGCTAAAAGAATATGAAAGGGTGGCTGGGGAGAGAGATCAGTAGGCGCTCCTTTCAGAAGCATGAGGCTCTGGGCTGTGTCCTTGGAATCCGTGTGAAAATGCTGAGTGTGGTGGCCTGTGCTGGTGATACCAGTGCTGGGTAGCTGGAGGCCACAGATCCCAGATGGCCAGCCAGGTTAGCCTGATTACTGAGCTCCAGTCACAAGCTCTGTCTTGAAGGAGATGGATGTCACTCCTGAGGATAACATCGGAGGCTGTCATCCTGTCTTCACACGTGTGTACATACATGCACACACATCTAAATAAGGAAAGCAAAGGACACTTGCTGCTGTGCCCTCCATTTCCAATAGGTTTCAGAATTCTGTGAGTAGACACCATTGACAAAAGTTTCTTGTTTTCCCAGCAAACGCGTGTATCTGTGAACATAGCCGTGGGTGCCTGAGAGTGCAGTAAAAATATGTACATGCACACATGCAGTAGAGAATATGTACATGCACACATGCAGTAGAAAATATATACATGCACACATGCAGTAGAAAATATGTACACGCACACATGCAGTAGAAAATATGTACATGCACACATGCAGTAGAAAATATGTACACGCACACATGCAGTAGAAAATATGTACACGCACACATGCAGTAGAAAATATATACACGCACACATGCAGTAGAAAATATGTACACGCACACATGCAGTAGAAAATATATACACGCACACATGCAGTAGAAAATATGTACATGCACACATGCAGTAGAAAATATGTACACGCACACATGCAGCAGAAAATACACGCACACATGCAGTAGAGAATATGTACATGCACACATGCAGCAGAAAATATGTACATGCACACATGCAGTAGAGAATATGTACATGCACACATGCAGTAGAAAATATGTACACGCACACATGCAGTAGAGAATATGTACACGCACACATGCAGTAGAGAATATGTACATGCACACATGCAGCAGAAAATATGTACATGCACACATGCAGTAGAGAATATGTACACGCACACATGCAGTAGAGAATATGTACATGCACACATGCAGCAGAAAATATGTACATGCACACATGCAGTAGAAAATATGTACATGCACACATGCAGTAGAGCACTCTGTAGAGACAGACTGCTCTCTACTTTTTTTCTTACTTGGTAGACTATTTTGCCAACTTTTCTTTTTCATGGTGGTAGGATCTAGGCAGGTCTTGTACATACTAAGCACACACTCTATATGGTAACCTCCCTCCAACCCCCTGCCCTTCCGTATGCTTTCATGTCAGTAGCCCTATGTTTACTCCAGGGGTTAGCAAGCTTTTCCTTTGAGGACTCTGTCAGTTAATTTTATGAGTTAAATTTATACCATCTCTGCCACAGGTAAGTTTCCAAGCTAGTCACTTGTGCATTGTCGTGAGCACAGGTATGACTGCATTCCAGGAAGACTCAGCAGGTAGGAGGCTAGGGTGCACCCCTTGTAGGATGCTCGCCTTGTGTTCAAGCCAAGTAAAGAAACAAAACCTGAGAATTCAGAGACAGATGTGGTCCCTGAGCCATGATCATAACTGACTTGATAAGCCTTTATCCATATACATTTACCTTGCAAACTCTTTTCTCTACCTGCGATTCCATATGTTTGTGCATAACCGTCATTTGCTTTGTAAATATATCTGGAAGAAATTCCTGAAGTGAAATTATAGCATCAAACATACATTGAGGAATTTTGACAGAAACTGCCAAATTGCTTTCCACAGAGGCTGTACTTGTTTACATCCAAGAACTGTACATGAGGGTGCCAGATTCCTGACATGCTTGCCAACTCTGGGACTAACAGAAAGGCTGTGCCCTTCAGAGTGGTTGGAGGCTAAGGGAGCCTTGCCGTAAAGCTTTGCGGTTCCCTGCATGTGTGTGCTGCCGTGACAGCAGTCATTCGGAAGAATGTCGTTCCTTCTCTCCTTATACCTTTCCGTACTGCCACTCTTGAGGCCCAGGCTCCACTTTTTCAGAAATGGAGCTTCCAAACAGAAGCTATGGGCTGGAGAGATGCTGGATGCTAGAGCATGCCTATTGCTCCTGCAGAGGACTTGAGTTCGGTTCCCAACCCCATGGCTCACAACTACCTGTCACTCCAGCTACAGAGGACCTGATGTCCTTTGCTGGCCTCTGCAGGAAACTCAAGTGAGAGTGAGAATGGGCCCTGAGAAGCACTGTGCCCCATCCGTGAGTCTCTCCTCTTGGTGTCAGAGCGACAGTGCAGTCTTCCCAGGAGCCCCTGCAGCTGCCAGTGATGCCACAGGATCTGGGCAGTCACTCCCAGGATCCTCAGCCATTTGTTGTTGTTCCTTATTTGGTGTGTGTTGTTGTGTCCTACAGAGTGGGAGGTGCAGAACCATATTCCTTCCGGAACTATACTGAAGGCCTTGATCAGAGACGGTGACAGTGGACCCTGGATGAGGTTTATGAGAGGAGAGATGACGACAGAGGGCTTCTTGGAAGAATTCGGAAGATTATGCTCTGAAATCGTGAGTGACACACATTTCTTTCCATTCTCGTGTTTCAGGGGAGGGTTGCTGAGACAAGGTATGTAGCCCACAGCAGTCTTGACCTCAATCTGCAGCCCAAGATGACTTTGAACTCTTGATCCTCCTGCATCCACTTTCTAGGTACTTGGGTCACAGGCATGAGTTTCCATGTCTAACTTTTTATATTGTTCTTTTTGCCTTGAAGGTACTAGCATTCAGCCATAAATTGATTTAAACGAACTAAAATGAAAACCTAGTAGCCAGTCTTTTTATTTTTAAGCTATTGCTTCCATGGTGAGGCATTTCAGCTTTGAGTTTATGTATGAAAAAATAGCTGTGCTCTTTACTGTAAGATACAGCAGATACTGAAACACCAGCCCTCAGCATGACTTTGAGCTAAAAGCTTATTAAATCAATAAACATTGACCATTTCCTCTGCATTGTACACTCTTTTAAGCTTTTCATTTACAGTAACGTCTATAACCTTCATAGCTCCACTGAAATACAATTTAAAATATAGTGGTAGGTTCCATGGAAGGACAGCGTGCCGGTGAGCACCTGTGAAAGTGTGTCTAATGCTGCTGATTTATATGCTTAAAATATTTACAGTGGGCCAGAAAGAAGGCTCAGCCTGTGAAAGTGCTTGCCACCAAGCCTGATGACCTGAGATCACTTGCCAGAATCAAAATGATGGAGGGAGGGACCTGACTCTTGAAAGTTGTGCTCTGACATCCACAAGTGTGAGATGTCACTTGCGCACCCACATATAAATAAATGTACTTTTTAAAAAAGATTTCTTTATTTAGCCGGGCGGTGGTGGCGCACGCCTTTAATCCCAGCACTCGGGAGGCAGAGGCAGGCGGATCTCTGTGAGTTCGAGACCAGCCTGGTCTACAGAGCTAGTTCCAGGACAGGCTCCAAAAGCCACAGAGAAACCCTGTCTCGAAAAACCAAAAAAAAAAAGATTTCTTTATTTAGTATGTGTATGTATATGTGTGTATATATATGCCAGTGTTCTGGCATGTAGGGCACCAAATCTTGTTATAGGTGGTTGTGAGCCACCATGTGGTTGCTGGGAATTGAACTCAGGAACTCTGGAAGAGGAGCCAGTGTGAACTTCTGAGTCATCTCTCCAGCCTTCATAAATGTACCTTTAAAAATACTAAAAATAACAGTAAACCTCAGAATTATGCTAGCAGGTCAAAGGTCAAAGGGTGACAACTGAGTTCCTGCTGGCGAGATGCCATGTTGCTTCAGCTGCAGGTACAAGAAGCACAATTAGGTTTCTAGGAAGAGAAAATGGAGAAACTGCTCATGACTGATTTCTCTTTAGGGTGCTAAGTTCTCATTCACTGGTGATGGTTGCATGACTCTGTGAGGACTAAAACCATCATCTGGGTGTGGTGGCCCATCCCATCCCTCTATTCCTAACATGCAGGAGGCTGAGGCAGGAGGACTGAGCAAAACGAAAGAGCTGAGCATGGGTGCACACCTTTAGCCTCAGCTCCAGGGAGGCAAGGGCAGAGGGATCCCTGTGAGCGCCAGGTCAGCCATGGCCTCATAGTGAGACCCTGTCTCAAAAACACAAAAATAAAATGAAGGAGCCCTTGACCTGTGCACCTTAACTTGGCACACTGGCTGTGTTAATTACATTTCAGTATAGCTATTATAAAATCTACCTGAGCCCACAAGCCTTGGCATTTTCAGATTTTGAAACCTGTTGTTTACAAAACCCACACATACTGGAATTTAAAAACAAAGAAAAATAGAGATTCCTCTGCAGGTAAGAGCACCTGCTGCTCTTGCAGAGGACCAGGGTTCAATCCTCAGCACCCACAAAGTCACAACCAATTACAACTCCACTTCTGAGGTTCCAATACCCTCTTCTGGGCCCTGAGGGCTCCAGGCAAGCATATGGTGCAGGTGAAACACCCATACACATATAATAATATACTTAAATAAAATATGTAAAGACCCTAAAATTACTCAGAAACTAAATTGTCTAAAGCTGACACAAGGTACAGCACAAAATCATCCAGTGCTGTAGGTTACTAACAATAAATGACAACTGAATATACTTTAAAGCTTAATGTTTCTTCTTCTTCCTCCTTCTTCCTCCCCCTTCTTCCTTCTCCTCCTCCTCCTTCCTTTTTTTTTTTTTTTGGTTTTTTTTTTTTTTTTTTTTTTTTTTGGTTTTTTGAGACAGGGTTTCTCTGTAGCTTTGGAGCCTGTCTTGGAGCTAGCTAGACCAGGCTGGCCTCGAACTCACAGAGATCCACCTGCCTCTGCCTCCCAAGTGCTGGGATTAAAGGCGTGCGCCACCACTGCCCGGCTTCTTCCTTTTTTTTTTTTTTTTTTTGAGACAGGTTTTCTCTGTACAGCCCAGGCTGTCGTGGTCTCTGCCTCCCAAGTGCTGTGATTAAAGCTTAAAGCTTGCACCACCTCTGCCAGGCTAATGTATCCTCTTTTGTTGGTCTGACATTTGACTGTTAATCCAAGAGTGGAATTGAAGAACTCTTGAGACCAGAGTAGGAACACATCCCTGGCTACTTTAGTTATTCTAACTCTAGCTCCAAGTACAGGGACTT
The DNA here is from genome assembly GCF_037038515.1 of Microtus pennsylvanicus. Classification (NCBI taxonomy): domain Eukaryota; kingdom Metazoa; phylum Chordata; class Mammalia; order Rodentia; family Cricetidae; genus Microtus; species Microtus pennsylvanicus. The sequence goes on from NC_134579.1 coordinate 115,770,571, forward strand.
GCTTTTCTGTTATTGTTTTTTTGGCAGGGATTGAGAAGGGGTCTCCCTGCCACTCTGTCTAACATCAAAGCTGAGATCCCCCTCCTTAACTCCCCAGGGTTGAATTAAACCCCAGTTTTTTTTATATTTATTTATTGTGTATACAATATTTTGTCTGCGTGTATGCCTGCAGACCCGAAGAAGGCACCAGACCTCATTACAGATGGTTGTGAGCCACCATGTGGTTGCTGGGAATTGAACTCAGGACCTTTGGAAGAGCAGGCAATGCTCTTAACCACTGAGCCATCTCGCTAGCCCCCTAAACCCCAGTTTCTAGATGAGCTTTTAAAGACTGACATATAGCACCGCCAGTGATATCTACATGTTGCCTGGTTACTAGGGAGGCTGAGGAAGGAAGATACTTGAATCCAGGGAGTTGAGGCTTGTCTGGCCAATATTCTGAGAACTCTGAAAATACAAATGAACCCCCTAAAGTCATAGGCAGCAAGCCTATGCAGTAAGATGCCAGGAATGAATTCTTGCCGGTGAATGCCTGCCAATTCTTCTGTCTTCTCTCCTGTTCACAGGCAAAGACTTCTGTGCCCGTGAACTCATTTTTCTCTCTGCTGACCAGTGAGCAAGTGGCAAAGCAGTTCCCAGTGATGACACAGGCCATCTCTCAGATCAGAGCAGGAGGCCTTCAGACTGCAGTCTTGACCAATAATTTTTATCTCTCCAATGGGAAAAGCTTTTTGCCCCTGGACCGGAAACAGTTTGATGTGGTAAGTACAAGGTGATGGATGTGATGTAGACAGTCTGGGTACAGTCTTAAATATTGCCTGCTAGCAGTCTCCTGTAAGTGGGTTTCTACTCACACAGCTGCCCAAGTTAGGTTTACACATAATACGTTTGAAATGATCTTTATTTTTTGCCTCTTTTTTTGTTTGATTGCTTTTTGGGTTTTTGTTTGTTTGTTTATTTTTGTTTTTTGAGACAGGATTTCTCTGTATAGCATTGGCTGTCCTGGAACTCAACTCACTCACAGAGATTGACCTGCTTTGTGTGTGCTGCTTTGTGTGTGTGTGTTAACGAGAAAGGAGAGAGAGAGAGAGAGAGAGAGAGAGAGAGAGAGAGAGAGAGAGAGAGAGAGAGAGAGGAAGAAACAAAAAAGAAACAGGGTCCTGACATAGAGACCAGGCAGCAACTCACACAGATCTTCCTGCCTCTGCCTTCCAAGTGCTGAGACTAAAGGCATTCATGACCTTATCTAGCAAAACAGGGCTCTTGCAATGCTCACAGCCAAGTGCTTGAGGTGGAGACATCCCACATCGAAACCCTTACCTGCGCTTACATGCCATCATCCCTCACATGTCATGTGGATTCTGACTCTCTCTCCACCTCCTGTCTGATGCTAACTTCCAGCCTGGAGCCATCCCATAATCCCTCACTGCTGTCTGTGAGATGGCTCTGTGGGTAAAGGTGCTTGCCATAGAGCCTGAGGACCTGAGTCCTTCCTGCCTTTCTTACAGCATGATGGGCGTTTATGAGGTTCATGGCTCCTTTCCTTGGGGCTGGCTCTGAGTGTGACCCCTAGGTTGTGTCCCCAGGTTTTCCAGTCCCTCACTTTAAGAAGGCAACATCATTACATAACAACCCTTCCTGCTATAGTAAACAACCCTGCGCCATCTTTCCTTCAAACCTGTGCCAGTGAGCTTGCGGAAGCTGCACCTCTAGGCCACTCCTCTCTCCCTCAGGTGGTGGAGTCCTGCCTGGAAGGCGTCTGTAAGCCAGACCCCAGGATATACCAGCTGTGCCTGCAGCGGCTGGGCCTGCAGCCCTCAGAGGCCATCTTCCTTGATGACCTGGGACAAAATCTAAAAGCAGCTGCCAGCCTGGGCATTCACACCATTAAGGTAACCTGATGTGTCTGGATTAGTCAGCACAAGCATGGCCCTGTGATCTTTTCCTGTTTGTGCCCGCAGCCTTCCTTGGTGACTCCCTTCAAATAGTCTTCAAGCTCTAACTATGAAGTCTGTAACTAGCTGCTCATGACCGCAATGTGGGAGGTAGGCAGTGTGAGGAAAGTGTCCTTTGACTGGCAGACTGGCTGAGCAGTGCTCCTCTAGATGGAGCCACAACCACAAGGGTCACTTTAGGTCACAGCTGTGAGGTATGGAAGCCATGTGCGTGGGGGCTCCCAGCCAGTTTAGTTCATCTGAGTTATCACTGTTGAACTCACAGGCCACAGAGACAGCCTCTGCTCCAGCCCAGCCTTTGGCCCTCTCTACAAGTATGATACGGGCTTTTGTGTTTGTCCTTTTGATTTAGATAGTCTTTTTGTATCCCAGGCCAGCCTTGAACTCCAGATCCTGCTAGTGTAGCTTTCCAGATTGTAGGGTGTGTCACCATCCTGACCTCTTGAGAACCTGTGGATGGTACTCTCCTGTGAAGGCAAGGCTCAGCATTAGATGCAAGAGAAAACTCATTGTGCTTCCTCTGAGCTGAGCAAAGGCTCCAGAGGCCATTGTCTGAGAACTGACTTCTGGGCATTTCCCTCTAAGACAGTGATTCTCAACCTGTGAGTCATAACCCCCTTGAGGGGCTCGAATGACCATTCCTGAAGGGTTGCGTATTAGATATTTACATTATGATTCATAACAGTAGCAGAATTACAGTTATGAAGCAGCAATGAAAATTTTATGGTTGGGGTCACCACAACATGAGGTAATGAGGGCCACAGCATTAGGGAGGTTGAGAACCACTGCTCTCTAAGGGGTGGTCCTCTTGGAGACAGGCAGACTGAGGGCCAGGCTGATTGATGTGCACAAGTTATGATTTTTCCTGAAACCAGGTTGGCCAACCCGAGGCAGCAGTGAAGGAGTTGGAAGCTCTTGTGGGTCTCCCGTTGTCTGGGGGTATTCCCAACACTCGTCCTGTGAGGAAGACCATGGAGATTCCAGTGGATGCCTTGGAGAAGTACCTTAAGGGCTTGCTGGGGACCCATGGCACTGGTAGGGTGGCTATCCTGTTAGGGGACTCTCTCCACACAGTGTGGTTGTCACTGCCCCACCCTGATGGACTATGCAGTGCTCTTCTGAGTGTCCCCTCACCACAGGCCTCCATCTCAGAGGCTGGTGGGGCTGGCTTTGCCTCAGACTAGCCACTGAGGAGGACAGAGCTTGGAGATGCGTTGTGTTCAGTGAGCGAGTCTGACTTTTTAGACAATAGTCTGTTTTGAGATGGTGACTGTATGTTATATGATTTTAGAGACTGGGAATCTAGCCAGGCAGTGGTGGTGCATGCCTTTAATCCTAGTGAAGCAGAGGCGGTGGCTCTCTGTGAGTTCGAGGCCAGCCTGGTCTACAAGAGACTGGGAATCTAGCTCAGTGGTAGAACACTTGCCTAGCGTGGGTGAGGTCCTGGTTTTGTTCTCAGCACCACCAAAAAAAGGAAAAGCCTGCATTATTTAAAACGCGGCAAGGTGACTCCTCTTCCCAGCTCCTCTCGCTCTCTGTTTTACCCTCTGAAGGAAGGCATCCCAGAGCTTTTGAAACTTTCCTGGTGAGTCCTTCCCCCAACTTGGTCCTCTCAAAAGCTCTTATTTATAGCTTCACAGCATGCTGTTTTCTAGCCTGGGTTTCCTGGCAGCACACTCCCAGAACCGAAGGCCTCTCGAGACCATACCAGCCAATGGCCAACTCCCGTGTCTGCTCACTCTCCTGCCAAGCAGAGCAAATCTTACTATGAAGTGGAGAGTTTTTGAGGTCTGCCTCTTCCAGGAGCCTGTAAAAGAGCTGCAGAACATAGCCTCCAGACTGGGAAAGTGTGTGTCCTTAGCTCCAGACTGGGAAAGTGTGTGTCCTTAGCCTCAGACTGGGAAAGTGTGTGTCCTTAGCTCCAGACTGGGAAAGTGTGTGTCCTTAGCCTCAGACTGGGAAAGTGTGTGTCCTTAGCTCCAGACTGGGAAAGTGTGTGTCCTTAGCTCCAGACTGGGAAAGTGTGTGTCCTTAGCTCCAGACTGGGAAAGTGTGTGTCCTTAGCTCCAGACTGGGAAAGCGTGTGTCCTTAGCCTCAGACTGGGAAAGTGTGTGTCCTTAGCCTCCAGACTGGGAAAGTGTGTGTCCTTAGCCTCAGACTGGGAAAGCGTGTGTCCTGTAGGCAGCTTTGGTGCCACATGACTCCTGTCAGCTGTCATGTCAGTGTCAGACATGGTTTGGAAGAGCATGCATGAGGGACATACAAGAGCACTTTTGATCTCAGGCATAGGACATTCTGTGGGGCCAGATGTGTGGCCATGACAGCTAGGATTGATAAACAGAACCCAAGGACATGTTTTCACCAGCCAGGAGTTAGCAACAAGCTATACACCCATATGGAGAGAAGAGGTGACCATTGTGTTAAGGAAGTGGCCTTTGCTGCACTGTAAAAGCTTGTGGTTCTGAGTTTTTAAGCCTGGGCTCAGTTGTTGTTTCTGGGAGGGGGAGAATGGTGTCTCTTGCTGGGAACCATACCGGAGGAAATCATACCTCCCAGAGGCACGCTGCATTGGGAGAAGGGATTCCCATCGGTTAGGATCTGGGTTCTGGCTCCCTTCTGAGTGTTCTGTATTGTCAAACCTGTAGGCCCCATGGAGCTCCTGCAGTTTGATCATGGACAGTCAAATCCAACATATTACATCAGGCTGGCTGATCGTCAGCTGGTTCTGAGGAAGAAACCCCCAGGGACCCTCCTTCCTTCTGCCCATGCCATAGAGAGGGAGTTCAAGTAAGTTTCTGGGTGAGGGGAGCAGAAGGTGACTGGCCGGCTGATGTCCCCAGCACACAAGCTCATCCTAAACTGTCAAGTCAGTTTCTGTGGGACTGCTCTGAAGTCTCTCCCTCCTTTAAACATTCCATATTTGTGTGTGTGTGTGTGTGTGTGTGTGTGTGTGTGTGTGTGTGTGTGTGTGTGTGTACATGAGTATGGGTACCCATAGAGACAAGAGGAGGGTGTTGGGTCTCTTGGAGCTGGAGTTACAGGTGGTTGTAAGCTGTTGTGTGGGTGTTGGGAGCTGACTTGATCCTCTGGAAGAACATAGCAGTACATGCTCTTTATTTTATGTGTATGAATGTTTTGCCTGCATGTATGCATGTCCATTCACCACATGCCCATGGAAGTCAGAAGGTGGTGGCTCCCCTGGAACTGGAGTTACCAGTGCTTGTGAACTGTTATGTAGGTGCTGTAAATTGAATTTAGGTCCTCTGGGAAAGTAACTAGTGCTCTTAAATACCACACCATCTCTCTAGCCTCACTGTGTATCCCTGACTCACTGGCTTTATAGACCAGGCTGGCCTTAAACTCATAGAGATCCACCTGCCTTTGCCTCTTACGTACCCAACTGCCCTGAAGCTTTTAAAACTATAATTACCAATTTCCACCAGAGGAGAACATGTTGCCTCCTTTCGTTCTGCCTCTGGTTTAATAAGGAGGTCTCACTGTTGCCCAGACTCGGCTCTAACTCCTGCATTCAAATGATCCTCATGCTTAAGCCTCCCGAGTGCCCGATTTTTCTTTTTCTTTCTCTCTCTCTTCCCTTTTTGAGAGTCTCATATAGCCTGTGCTGGCATCAGATTTACCCAAAGATGACCCTGAACTCCTGATTCTCTTGCCTGTTCCTCGCCAGTGGGATTGAAGGGGTGCTCTATCACTCCCCTCTTTTTACTTTAAATTATTCATAATTTTTTTGGCTTTGGTTTTTTGAGACAGGGTTTTTCTGTAGCTTTGGATTCTGTCCTGGAACTCGCTCTGTAGACCAGACTGGGCTTGAACTCACAGAGATCCTCACCTGTCTCTGCCTCCTGAGTGCTGGGATTAAAGGAGTGTGCCACCACCGCCCAGCTAATTTTAACTTATTTCAATTAATTATTTGTATGTGGGGTGTGCATAAGTGTGTACATGTTTGTGTGTGTACACGTGGAAGCTAGAAGCCAGCCTTGGGTGTGGATCCTCACTGTCCATTTGATTTTTGACATGATCACTGGGATCTGGGCCTAGTGACTAGGATTGGCTAACTGGCTGATAAGCCCCCTGGACCACCCATCTCCCCCTCCCCACTCTGGAATTACCAGCATGCACCTTTATGCTGGACTTTATGTGTGGGTGCCAGGATTTGAACTCAGGTGCTTATGATTATGCAGCAGCCATATATCTGACTGAGCTAACTTCCCAGCCCTTTTAAACAGAAGTTTGTTTTTTCCTGAGCAGGATTTTTCTGCTGCACAAGTCTAGTGAACTGAGTTTACTCCCTGGGACCCACATAAAGGTGGAAGAAGAGAGCCATCCCCACAGAGCTGCCCTCTGACTTCCGCGTTCATACTGTGGCACATGTGCCCCACATCGTGTATACATACATACACAATGATGGAGAAATGGTTTTAGATGTTCTTACCATGCACTCTTGCAGCATGGTCTCTAGGTTGCTCAGGTCAGCTTCCCTAGTAGCCAAGATTACAGATCTGTGCCACCAGGACAGTTTAAACACGTAATACAGAATTCTAGCTCCAGATCTCTGAAGCCTACACTGGAGTCTCTCAAGAAAGACTTCCTCCTCTTTCCCCTGCAGTGCAGAGTGCTTGAGAAAGGGGCTCAAGGAGAATGTGATGTCTTGGCCTCTCTTTCTTTTCCTGACTCCTAACTTTTGATGCTGGGTCACAGGCGCACACCTGTGTTGATGTGGTCTTCCTCCCTTTCTCCTTCCCTCCCTCCTTCCCTTCTTCTTTCCTTCCCTCTCTTCCTTCCGCCACAGTGGGGATGGATCTCTGGGCCTGTGTATGCCTGGTGAGCCTCCTACCACTGAGATACAGCACCACCTCCACCATACTATTTTAAATTTATTTTTATTGCATGTGTTATGTGTTCTGCATGCGTATGATATGTGCACACATGCGTTTGGTGTGCCTGTACATGTTCTTGTAGTTCTTGTATATGGAGGCCCAAGGTCAAAGTCAGGTGTCTTTTCTCAGTCACTCCCCACCTTTAAGTGTATGGGTGTTCTGCCAGCACACATGTCTATGCACTCCATGCATGTAGTTGCAAAGAAGGTGTTGGATCGGGCTGGAGAGATGGCTCAGTGGTTAAGAGCACTGACTGCTCTTCCAGAGGACCTGGGTTCAGTTCCCAGCACCCACATGGCAGCTCACAACTGTCTGAAGATCCAGTTGCAGGGGATCTGACACCTTCACTCCAATGCATATAAAATAAAGTTAAATAGACCATAAAAATATTTAAAAAAAAAAAAGAAGGTGCTGGATCCTCTGGAACTGGAGTTTCAGAAGGTTGTGAGCTGTCACGTGGGTGCTGGGAACCACACCTGAGCTGTCTGTAAGAACAGACAGTGCTCTTAACCACAGAGCCATTTGTTGTTGTTTGAGACAAGGGTCTTACTATGTAGTCCGGACTGGCTTGGAACTCACTGTGTAGACCAGGTTGGCCTCAAACTCAGAGATCTGCCTGTCTCTGCCTCCCAAGTGCTGGGACTACAGGTGTGCACTGCCCTGTGGCTTATCCACCTTTGACATAAAGGTCTCCCAGTAAACCTGAAGTCATGCCTGTCCGTGAGTTCAGCACACTGCCTGTCTTCACCCCAGGCACACTGCCAGACTGGGGTTATAGGCATGTGCTGCCATGTTCAGGTTTTCACATGGGTGCTGGGATGTTTGTGTGGCAGGCACTTTACCAACTGAACCCACCCCAACAATGAACTATTTTTTAAATAGGAAAAGCACTTGCCCACAGTGATGTGTTTTCCTTTGTCCTGGCAGGATAATGAAAGCCCTCGGGAATGCTGGTGTCCCTGTCCCCACTGTCCTTGACCTCTGTGAAGACTCAAGGTAAAGACCTGTGTATTCTGCTGTGTGTCCTCAGACTACAAGAGAGAAAATCCTATTTACTAACTCAAGAGCCCGTTCCTTAGAGCTGAGAAAATCAACTGCAGCCACCTCCCCCAGAATTTCTAAGATCCTGTCACACAGCCACATTCCAAAATAGCTTTCTTAAGATTCCAAAAAACATACCCACTTAGCTGGCTGTGGTACAGTGTAATCCCGGCACTAGGGGCCCAGAGGCAGGATTCTACATCGAGAGATCCCTTTCTTAGTATATACACCATACACACACACACACACACACACAGAGTCCACTGAGTTTCATGTTAGAGTTCTCTCTCTCTCTCTCTCTCTCTCTCTCTCTCTCTCTCTCTCTCTCTCTCTCTCTGTGTGTGTGTGTGTGTGTGTGTGTGTGTGTGTGTGTGTCTGTCTGTCTTTGAGACAATTGTATCCAAGGATGATGTTGAATGGTTGATCTCTGTTTGGACCTCCTGAGTGCTAGGGTTACAGCATGCAGCAGACAGCCTGTTTATGTGGTACTGGGACAGGACCTCTGTGTATTTGTTCTCTTCGTTTTAAAACTGGATGAAAAAGAGAATAGGTACCACGTGTAATTCCAGTCCCAGGGAGTCCAACCACCTCTTCTGACAGGAGGATCTGGAGTTCAAAGACAACCAGTGCTATGCAGTGAGACCCTGTCTCAAAAGATCCAAATGAAAGATGAAAACATTTGTATAGGCTTCTCAGTAAGTCTCCTCGGGATACACAGCTTAGTCAAGGACAGAAGTGGTACTTAAAGCTGGTACTCCTCCTCTTTCAAACAATTTGGTCTTATATTTATCACATTAAAACTTCTTCAGTGAGCCGGGCGGTGGTGGCGCACGCCTTTAATCCCAGCACTCGGGAGGCAGAGGCAGGCGGATCTCTGTGAGTTCGAGACCAGCCTGGTCTACAGAGCTAGTTCCAGGACAGGCTCCAAAGCCACAGAGAAACCCTGTCTCGAAAAACCAAAAAAAAAAAAAAAAAAAACCTTCTTCAGTGGCGCTGGAGAGATATCTCAGAGGTTAGGAGTACTGACTGTTCTTCCAGAGGACCCGGCCTGGTTCAATTCCAGGCACTCACATGGCAGCTTACAAATGTCTGTAACCCTCACACAGACATAGATGCAAGCAAAACACCAAAGCACATAAAATATAAATAAATTAAAAATAAATTTGAAAAACTGAATTAAAAAAAACTCTTCGGTGGTTTCTACACATGGGCCAAAGAGAAGCAAGAGGATGCTGGCTATCTACACACCTGGGTGGGCGTGGTGGGCGTGGTGGGGAGAGGTGATGGGCACTCTCAGTTCTCTGCACCCAGAGGCAAAGGAGCTCTGCCCCCTCCCAGATTCTCCTCACAGAAACTGAGGGGCTCCACGGCTGAGTCACTGAAATGTCCACCTCCGTCTGTGTCCCTGCCAGCATCATCGGCACCCCCTTCTACTTGATGGAGTACTGCCCGGGCGTCATCTACAAAGATCCCTCCCTGCCAGGCTTGGAGCCCAGCCAGCGGCAAGCCGTATATGCTGCCATGAATCAAGTTCTGTGCAGAATTCACAGTGTGGACCTGCAGGCCACGGGCCTGGACAGCTTTGGGAAGCAAGGTGCGCAGGGGCAGCCCTTCCTCCACCAACAGTTCCTCTCACAAAGCGAAGCTTGCTGTTGGGGGCTCAGTGGTTGGGGTGCTGACACACAGCTCTGCCCACCTTCTAAACCCAGGCTAATCATAACTGGTTCTGCTTACCACTCATTTCATCCTTGGATAAGCCACGTCATGGGCTTATTTCAGGGCTTAATTAAGGATTCTGTTCTCCTTGCCACTTTTTGTTACTGAACTGTTTAATCCTTTCTTTCTTTCCAATGCTGATCATAGTATTTAAGATATACTTCCTCCTTTCAGCTCTTCCTTTTATTACTTTTTTGTTTTGTTTTGTTTTTTGAGACAGGGTTTGTCTGTAGTTTTAGAGCCTATCCTGGAACTAGTTCTTATAGACCAGGCTGGCCTCGAACTCTCAGAGATCCACCTGCCTTTGCCTCCTGAGTCCTGGGATTAAAGGGGTGCACCACCATCGCCTGGCCTTTTCTTACTTTTTAAAAAAAATATTTTTCATTTGAGCCGGGTTGTGGTGTTACAATTCTTTAATTCCAGCACTTGGGAGGCAGAGGCAGGCTGATCTCTGAATAGCCTAGTCTACAGAGCAAGTTCCAGGACAACCAGGGCTATAGATAAACTCTATCTTGAAAACCAAACAAATAAACAAATAAAATTTTATTTGAGAAGAGTCTAATTGTACCCCCTGGTTGGCCTTGAACTAGAAATGTAGTTAAGGGTGGCTTTGAACTCCTGATTTTCCTGCTTATACTTCCCAAGTGCTGGTATCACAGGGTATACCACCATACTTGGCCTCTTTTGAGGTGTGTAAGGTAGTTGTTTTTTTTTTTTCTGGCTTTTCAAGATAGTGTTTCTCTGTGTAGCCCTGGCTGTCCTTTAACTCACTCTGTAGACCAGGGTGGCCTCAAACTCACAGCGATCCTCCTGCCTCAGCCTTCTGAGTGCTGGGATTAAAAGCATTGCCACCACTGCCCAGCATTGACCTCTTTAAAAAAGGAAGAGAGAGAGACAGAGAGAGACAGACTTTTCTTGCTGTGTCAGGAGCCTCACTAAGTTGCCAAGTTGGCCTTGAACTTATCTGAAATATCTTCCCACCTCAATTTTATGTGCTTTAATATTATTTTATTTATTTATTTATTTGACTTTTTGAAACAGGTTTCTCTGCGTAACCCTGGATATTCACTCTGGGGACCAGGTTAGCCTCAAACTCAGAGATCCACCTGCCTCTGCATCCTGAGTGCTGGGATTAAAGGTGTGCGCCACCGTGCCTGGTGACCTGACTCCAGACTCATGCTCTTAACCTACCATTGTTAAACTTAACCAAGAAGGGATATTCCTTGCCTGTTTGAAAGCTCACAAGCCTTCAAAGAGGGTTAGGGGTTAGGCTTGAAGATTTGTTGTGGAGGGATAGTGCCTAGACCATGGTGAACCGGCCGAAGCAAAGTGACTTCCACGATGACAGGAGTTTCACATAGGACTTTCCGCGACACAGGAACAAGTTCAGACACAGGGCATTGGCACAGAGCTGCTGACGTTCTCACGGCTCTGCTGAACTTATGTATCGAGCACTGAAGGCTGCTGGAACAGCATGCCATATCCTAACCCTCTTTCCCTCAGGGGACTATATTCTTCGCCAGGTGCAAACCTGGACCAAGCAGTACCGAGCAGCAGAAACCAGCAGCATCCCAGCGATGGAGAGGCTTATCCAGTGGCTCCCACTGCACATTCCCAAGCAACAGAGAACCACAGTGGTGCATGGCGACTTCAGGTAGACACAACTCCAGGGGGCTGGGTAACCCATGCGGAAACGCAAGGGCAAGGCCCATGCAGAGGAAGATTAAGCCTGTGGTCTTGGTCCGTATTACAGATGGGAATCATCCCTTTAGGGTGTGTGAGAGCTGGCGGGAAAGGGAAACAGCAGCTGTCTAAAGGCCTCTCAGTGGGGGCCAAGCCTGAAGAAATCACTGGAAAAGCTCCCCTGGTCTCAGTGTGTGCTCCCCTTAGAGTGAACACTTACCATCAAAGAGTTCCATCTGCCGCTGTATGGAAGAGGGCACCTTGCAGGAGGCGGGAACAGAAACTGCTGGATTTGAGAGCTTAAAGCCAGTAAAGCAGACAAGCGAGACTACCACAGCCGTCAGTCCACCTTAGCACAGCCTGCCAGCCTGCTGTCGCTTGTAGCACACGATAAATCCTGTGGTTCCGTGGTGTGCTGGGGTTGACTCTACATGAGTCAACCTAAATAAGTCTGAAGGGAATCATACTGAGGAGAAAAGATACTTATGCAAATTTACCAAGGATTGAGAGAATGGCACCTGTAGATTTTAAGTGTGCATAGCTAAGAGAGACAGAAAAGTGTGAGACAAATGTGAACCACGTTCAAGGAAGGTGGGGAGTGAGGGTGGAGGCGTTTGTGTGTTAGACATTCAAGAAAAAGCAGCCAAGGGCTGGAGAGATGGCTCAGAGGTTAAGAGAACTGACTGCTATCCTGGAAGTCCTGAGTTCAATTCTCAGCAACCACATGATGGCTCACACCCATCTGTAATGAGATCTGGTGCCCAGACCACTATATATATAATAAATAAATTTTTTTCTTAAAAAAAAGCAGCCCGGGACTGGAGAGATGGCTCAGAGGTTAAGAGCACTGACTGCTCTTCCAGAGGTCCTGAGTTCAATTCCCAGCAACCACATGGTGGCTTACAGCCATCTATAATGAGACCTGGCGCCCCCTTCTGGCTTGCAGGCTCATGTGGAAGGAATGCTATACACATAATATAATAAATAAATAAATATTTTTTTTTAAAAAAGCAGCCAAACGGCAGGTGTGGCTTCTGTGAGGAAGCTGGCATGTGGGGTCATGTGCCATTCCCTGTATTGTTGAATGCTTGGTTTTTTTTTTGTTTTTTTTTTTAAGATTTAGTTACTTTTGATGAAGTGTCTATGTGCACACAGGTGAAGAACAGGTGCCCATGGAGGCCAGAAGGGATTAGATCCTGGAACTGGTGCTGGGACCCAACTCGGGTCCTTCTGCAAGAGCAGTATGTGCTCATAAGCACTGAGCCCCTCTCCAGCCCCTTCCATTTATTTTAAGTCAAGCCTGCATTAGTGTCCATCAAACGGACTCAGAGGCCCCTGGAGAGTTTAAAAGGAGTGCAGTGTGGCTCGGAGGCCACTGGACAGACTGGAGCCACAGTGCCATTCCTAACCAGCTGCCTTACCTGGGCCACCATGCGCTACTGTAACGACTGCATGGCAGACTTCACCAAGGCCTCTTCTCTGACAGCCGGGACAGGACAGCACACTTCCAGCAGGGTGGCTCTCTGGCTGTGGCTGGGCTCCTCAGGCCCTTCTCTGTGGCTTTGTGGTTTCTTAGTATGGTGGCCCTTGGGTAACGGGACGTCCCTGGTAGCTCGAGTGTGCTAAAGAAGCTATGACCTTCACTGACCTCCACCACCTGGAAACCCTCAGCATCACTTCCTCCGCTTGACATTTATTAGAGGCCAGGTGTTTCCTAGAGTGAAGAATTGGTGGCAAGTGTGTCAAAGAATCTGCAGGCTTGCTTTAGTGCCATCATGGGGAGGGAGTGAATCTAGAAGGGGACCCCGGAGCCCTAGAGGCTGGCCAAGGCTCAGCATACAGGCTGGTGGAGGGTGGGCCTGGGGGCTCGGATGGAGTCTTCTCAGCTATCTCCATTCCTTCTGTGGCTCCTCAGGCTGGATAACCTGATATTCCATCCTGAAAAGGCAGAGGTGCTCGCTGTCCTGGATTGGGAACTTTCTACGTTAGGGGATCCCTTTGCGGATGTGGCCTACAGCTGCCTGCTTCACCACCTGCCGTCCAGCTTTCCCATTCTAAAAGGTAGGAGCCAGTTAAGTGGCAAGCACTGTGGCACGCACTGGCTGGAGTGGCGGTGACTGGGCTGGGCTTAAAAGTGAGATGCAAGTAGTTCGAATAACTGTATCACTGGAGTGTGGGGTGGGAATGGGATGTATCTCCCTTCACCCATAGTGCATTTTTTCTTTCTCTCCTTTCCATATCTTCTTCTTTTTTAAGAAATGTTATTCTTTTTTTATATTTATTTGTTTATTATGTATACAATATTCTGTCTGTGTGTCTGCCTGCAGGCCAGAAGAGGGCATCAAATCTCATTTCAGATGGTTGTGAGCCACCATGTGGTTGCTGGGAATTGAACTCAGGACCTTTGGAAGAGCAGGCAATACTCTTAACCTCTGAGCCATCTCTCCAGCCCCCTCATTTCTTCTTTTGTCCTGGGGGTTGAGTCTTGGTCCTTGTGAATGCTAGCTGACACTCTAGCACTGAGCTGTATCTCCAGCTTGCATTTGATTGTGTGTCTGGACAGGTTCTTGCTGATATGCTCAGGCTCAACATACACCTTCCATTCTGTGTGTGTATCTATCTTTGTCTTTATTTCTGGGTTATCTGCTCTGAGACAGTCCTTAAACTCTGTGTCACTGAGGCTGGCTTCAAACCCCTGCCAGTCCCACCTCCACTTCCCCGGTGCTGGGATTACAGGCACGTGTCATTGCACCCGGTCTGTTATTGAAACAATGCTTTGATTCAGTGACTAAGTGACCAAAACCAATGACCATATAATTTTATGATCTCATTTTTCCACTTAGTTGTATATTCCCCCTCCTCTAGGACTGTTTGTCATCAAATGTCTGGTTTAGGATGGCATCTCTCTGAGAGTTGTGGGCCGGGAGTAATCAGAAGCTGCATTCCTTTGTTTACTGTTAATCTGGTCTGAAACCTTGAGAGAGAAATCTGTAAAATGGGAGCTTCATGCTCGCCTCAGGTCATCGGCTAGCACAAGGAGCCACACAGCTGTAAAAGCGGTTCAGGAGCATAGTGGCTTTCAGAATACGTGTTTGCTAGTGGTAGGGGAGTGTAGGTGCCAACCACTTAAGGACAGTGTCTCTTATCTCAGGGTTCAGGGACATGGATGTGACACAGCTGGGCATTCCAACGATGGAGGAGTACTTCCGGATGTACTGTCTTCAAATGGGCATCCCACCCATCGATAACTCTAACTTCTACATGGCTTTCTCATTTTTCCGTGTGGCTGCAATACTACAGGGAGTCTATAAGCGGTCACTCACAGGTAAGTGTTGGCCAGCCTGAGGGTCACAGAGGCTGTGAGGAGTCAGGTTTAGCCAGAATGATGTAAGGTTTAATTTTCTATTTTTTTTTTTTTTTTTTTTTTTTTTTTTTTTTTTTGGTTTTTCGAGACAGGGTTTCTCTGTGGCTTTGGAACCTGTCCTGGAACTAGCTCTGTAGACCAGGCTGGTCTCGAACTCACAGAGATCCGCCTGCCTCTGCCTCCCGAGTGCTGGGATTAAAGGCGTGCGCCACCACCGCCCGGCAAGGTTTAATTTTCTAAACCATCATAAAAATGTGTATGTATATAGGCAGAAGTGGGGACACACACTTGTAAGGTGGTATAGGAGGACAGAGACCTCAAGATCATCCTTAGCTACATGTTGGGGGCTCCAAGAAGCCCTGTCTGAAAGTTTAGAAAATAAAAAAGCAGAGGAAAATGCCAGTGTGCTCTGTGATCACTCTGAGGGAACGGTGCCTAGACTGGCCATGGCCTTTTCTCAGAAGGGCTACTCTAGGATCTTGTGGGACTTCTTACTGGTCTCAGGTGCTGCACAAGTGACCTGAGGGTGTTACTAAATTTGCTTCTTGTTCTTTTTGTTTGTTTTTGGGACAGGGTTTCTCTGTGTAGCCCTGACTGTCCTGGCTCTTGTTGTGGTTGTGTTGCAGCCTGACCTTGAACTCAGAGATTCACCTGCCTCTAACTCCTAAGTGCTGGGATAAAGGTCTGTGCCATCAAAGCTTAGTTTCTTTGGGAAAAGGAATGGCAAACAGCAGGGGACATCTGATCTCTGATTTCTAGAACTCAGGGAGCTTACCCTCCTCTCCAAACTCAGTTTCCTTGTTCTCTAAGTTCAGATTCAGACAGTGCTGCTCGGGAGTGCAGGGCCCAGGCCCCATTATGGACGGAGCAGGTGCTCAGCCAGTGACAGTGGCTGCCCTCAGAATATTGGCTGTGTCACTGGCTCACATCACCGGGAAGGCTGGTTAGGGGTCACCAGTTCTCCTTCCATTTTGCATAGGACAGGCAAGCTCGGCAATAGCCAAACAAAGCGGGAAGTTCCCTGAGTTCATGGCTGAGCTGGCATGGGACTTCGCCATCAAAGAAGGCTTCCGGGTTTTCAAGGAGATGCCAGCCTCCAAACCACTAGTGAGATCCTACCACGCATGGGCTGGGTCACGGCCCCAGAGAACTCCAGCGGGTGTGAGGAGTTCCAGCACTGTAGCAGCTGCTGCCCCTTCTCAGGAGACAAAGGGAGGCCTGATCATCTCTCCAGAGGGCCTCTCTCCTCGGGTCAGAAAGTTGTATGACCGGCTGTTGCAGTTTATGAAAGAGAATGTGTACCCCCTGGAGCCAGAGCTGCAGAGACACCAGGCCTCAGCCGACAGGTGGAGCCCTTCCCCGCTGATAGAAGACCTCAAGGTAAGCAAGCTTGTCAACATGGCTGACCCTCTCCAGTGAGGAAAGAAGCAGGGGGACTGAGCGGCATGGCCTTGCTTTCCCGTCCCTAAAAGAGATAGCTGCTGATTAGTCAGGTCTTATTCTGTCAAGGCCAAGTATCTGTGGGGAGAAGGGAGAATGCAAGCCAAGCTAAGTGCTTCTCCTGTGATCCCAGCACTAGGGAATTGGAGTCAGGGGGATGCAAAGTTCAGGCCACCTTCAACTAGTTGAGACCCTGTCACAAAATCGAGTAATATAGTCTGTGGTGTAGAGAGACTTAGGTCAGGTGGCATCTGTCACACAGATATGAGAAGCAAGGCACAAGGTCACAAAGTCTCCTGCTAGAGACCGTATCAGAATCCGGGAGCTGAGCGACTGTGTGGTGCCAGTGCTAACCCCGCTTTAGCTGCTGCAGTGTCTCTGACTTGTCATTGCGTCATTGCTTTGGGCGTATGCTGTATCTCTGACTGCGCCTTCTTCTCCCCTTTCTGTTCCACTGGAGAAGGTAAGATGTGGTCACGGCTGGAGAGATGGCTCAGACCTTAAGAGAGCATACTGCTACTGCAGAGGACCCACATCAGGTGGCTCACTCCACCTGTAACTCCAGCTCCAGTGGTTCCAACACCACACCTCTAGCCTCCACGGGCCTCTGCATTCACATGCATGCACACATACATCCTTACATTGTTTTGTTTTGCTTTGCTGTGTTTTGTTGAGATAGGGTCTCTATGCATCTGTGACTGGCCTGGAATTCAACACATGCACCAGTTTGAGACCATCTCGAACTCAAGAGATCCTCATGCCTCTGCCTCCCAAGTGCTGGGGTTAAGGATGCTACCACTCCCTGCTCAGCTTTTTTTTAAAAAAAAATAAATACTGTTTTATTTTAAAGATAAGATTCAATGATTATGGCTCTCCTTTCTCCCCTGCCAGGAGAAAGCCAAGGCTGAGGGGCTCTGGAACCTTTTCCTACCCTTGGAGACAGATCCTGAGAAAAAATATGGAGCAGGGCTGACTAACGTGGAGTATGCACATCTGTGTGAAGTCATGGGCATGTCCCTGTACGCTCCCGAGGTACAGTCTCCGGTTCCCTCAGTGTGTGAGAACATGTCCCCACCTGGCCTGTGTGGAAAGTCAGATCTAGGGGTACCATATGACTTGAACAGCACATGGGAAAGGAAGGCAAGAACAATCGGCCCAGCAGGGGAACCCACCCAGGAATGTGGACTGGGGGGGTCTTCCAGCCCCTGGCCCAGTTTTCTCTACTTCAAACAACTGATCCAAAGGGGTTTCAGGGCATTTGAGATTGACTTCAGGTGTGTGTGAGCCTTCTCTGGGGGAGAGAAAGGGCCTTCATGAGCTGTGAGTGGGTCAATGGAAGGAGTCCAGCCCGGCCTCTCCCAGGGGTTGAAGATGTTGGGGGCACTGACTGACGTGTTTCTTCTCTTCAGATATTTAATTGCTCTGCCCCGGATACGGGGAACATGGAGCTCCTGGTGCGGTATGGCACTGAGGAACAGAAGGCCCGGTGGCTGGTGCCCCTACTGGAGGGCAGGATCCGCTCCTGCTTTGCCATGACGGAGCCCAAGGTACTGTCTTCATATGTCCCCTTTGGCGGGGCCCCTGGTCTCTGCTCCTGAGGAATGCAGGTCCATAGGGACTCTAACCAGAATGTGCTCCTGTGCAGGTGGCCTCCTCAGATGCCTCCAATATTGAGGCTTCCATCAGAGAGGAAGATGGCTCCTATGTCATAAATGGTCACAAGTGGTGGATCACAGGTACTTGGCTTGAAAATAGTTTTCAGTTTTTCAGTCTGTGCAGATGAGCAGGGTAAGATGTGTTGTGAGTCCTCTAGGTGGCACCAGATGAGCACACCTGTGGCTATATGCCCCTGCAGGCAGCTCTGCCACGCCCTGCCAGCCTTTTACCTGGGAGTCTTCCTGGTGTCTTGTAGGAGCTGTGGGCTGCATTCCTGCTACCCAGCTCGGCCGCCTGGCTAGCTTATGCCCCGAAATAACAACACACAAACTGTATTCTTTTAAACACTGCTTGGCCCATTATATCTAGCCTCTTCTCGGCTAACTCTCGCACCTGGACTAGCCCATTTCCAATAATGTGTGTAGCACCCCAAGGTGCACTTACCGGGAAGATTCTAGCCTACGTCCATCCTGGGTCGGAGTTTCATCGTGTCTGCTCCAGGGAGCAGCAGCAGCGGCATCCAAGCTCACTTCCTTTTCCTCCCAGCATTCTGTTCTGTTTACTCCTCTCACCTATGTTTTAACCTATGAGGCCAAGCAGTTTCTTTATTACTTAACCAATGACCTTCCTCCATCACTGGTGGCTTCCCTTTGCTATGAGGTCATAGGTGTTGTTTCTCAGAGGCTTCCAAGTGCCTCTCTGTCCCTCAGCTCACAGAGCTGATGACCCCATCCATCCCATTTCACAGGAGGAAACTAGAGCTCGGGGAGACCAGTCATTTACCCAAGGCTGCAGCAGCTGGCGGGTAGCAAGCAGGCTTCAGAATTTGCTGGATTCCAAGACCTGTGTCCAGAGCTGTCCTTCCTAGTATTAATGGGGACAGCAGGGCAGGCTGTGGGAGGAAGCAACAGTTTGTAGATTTTTTTTGTCTGTCAATGAGAAATTTACATGTGAGAGAGACAGACAGACAGAACAGGGATGTGGGGTATCAGGGAAAGAAGGTATCATCATGTAGTCTGTGCTGACCTCAGACTTGCTATGTAGCTGAATCTGGCCATGAACTCCCCATCCTCAGGCTCCTATCTTCCAAGTGTTTGGTTACAGGTTTGAGCCACCACACCTGATTCAAATGTATGTATTTTTCAAAAATCCATATACCTGTCAGATGTGGGGTTGCATAAACTGTTATCCCTGAGTTTTTGATGTAGAGGCAGAGGATGATACAAATGTGGGGATGTCATGCTTGATTATGTATGAGTTCAAGGTCAGCCTGGGCTACATGAGATACCGTCTTAAAAAAACAAAATTAAACTACAACAAATCCAAATGCTGCACTGTCCAGAACATTTCAACAGGTTTCTGTGTAATTCTTTTGCTCATTTACTTGAGATAGGGACTCTATGTAGATCTGGCTGTCCTGGAATTCCTGACATAGATGAAGCTGACCTTGAACTCGCCTCCCAAGTGCTGGAGTTAAAGGCGTGGACCCCTACACCAACTTCATTGTGATTCATTGGAAGTGACCCACAGAGATGGGGGTTAAGAGCACTTGTTATTGCAGAGAACGTGGGTCAGTTCCCAGCACCCACACTGTGGCTCACAGTGGTTTGTAACTCCAGTTCCAAGTGCTCTGACTTCCTCTGGGATAGACGTGCCTGTGGTGCACATTCATACAGTTAGGCAAAACGCACATGTAAAATAACTGTTTTGAATTTTATTATAATTGTTACGAAGTGAACTCTTGACACTTGTTCCCTGCGACATTCAACTTTCTCTATATCCGCACATTTGTAACTCATGGAAGCTCTGTCAGCACTCATCCTGTCCTCTGCTTGCTCAACCTCTCGTAGGTACCATGTGCTAAGATCTAATGTTCAGAGCACCTATGACAAGAAGGGATGGGAGGAGAGGGGACAGAGAAGAAGGGGAGCAGTGAGAATGAATGAAGTGTTTCCTGCACAGTAGATTTTGTTTTATTCCGTGCTCTGGTCAAGTGTTCCATCTGAGCCTCCTCTCTCGTCCCTCCCTCCATCGTGTGGACTCTGAAGCAGTCACTGAGTTTATGCAGTGTGCTAGCGGGGTGTCTTTGGCGTGTTTGTTACACTTTGCCGTGGAGCGCACACAGCAGGTATTCTCAGCAAGGACAGCCAGTCTCCCATGCCTCCCAGAAAGCACAACAGCAGCCCGCTGGAAGCACAGATCTGTCTTGGAGTCTTAAGACTCCGAGTCCTGCAGCAGGCACCAGCGTGGAAGCTTGACAACCGGCAGTTCAGTTGTCTTCTGGGTGTTTCCAGGAGTGCCACTGTCCTGGGCCTAACAACCACCAGGGTTCACTAGAGGGTGGGAGCGTAGACCCTAGGCCCCCAGGCCTGAGCGTTGTATTGGGGTCAGGACCACTCCCACAGAGTAGTATTTAAATGAACTCCCAAAAGAGGAACACATGGTCTCTTTTCCTTCCTCTCAGTTCCCCCTCGGGGCCACCCAAGAGCGCAGGAATCCCATTAAACCTGGATTTTCTTAATTTGGCTTGTTTTGATTTGGCTTGATTGGGAATTTTGCATCGGCAGAGAGCTCACGTTAGGTAATATTCCTAACAGTGTGCTCTTTTCAAAGTCTTTTGCAGCCAGTTCTCTTTGTTGCTTCACTGTGGTTAAACTTGTGAGCTGTTTTGTACCATCCATAATAGACATCTCATCACATAACCCATTTCCTCAGCTGGACCTCAGCAGGCTAGAGAAGATGCTTATAGCAGCCACCTTGAGTTTTGTTTCTATTTCTTCAAGTCTAACATGATGGTTTTTAATTATTTTTATGGGACTGAAGAGAGGACTGAAGTAGTTATGGTCACTAGCTACTCTTGCAAGAGAACCAGGACTTGATTACCAGCACCCACATAGTGACTCACAACTGTCTATGACTCTAGTTCTAAGAGATCTGACTCCCTCTTCTGGCGTCTTTGGGCACTGCAGTCACAACATGCAGACAAAACGTACATACAGTTAAAACATTGTTCCTATGGTGCTGGGTCCCAGTCTCAGTGCAGTAAGCTCTGTCTGGCCTGGAGCCTGCATGGGCGGGCGCTTCTCCAATCCTGTGTATCTATCAGTGTCCTAGGTTTGCTTTAGGGCTTCCTGTGGTTAGATGCTCACTGGCCTTGGCATGCACTGACAGAATGCTCTCTCTTCTCTCCTGGCAGGCATCCTGGATCCACGCTGCAAACTCTGTGTGTTTATGGGAAAAACAGACCCACAGGCCCCGAGGCACCAGCAGCAGTCCATAATCTTGGTTCCCATGGACACTCCAGGAATCAATATCATCCGGCCTTTGTCAGTGTATGGGTTGGAGGATCCCCCAGGTTAGACCTCCCAGGGTCAGTCACCCTGAGTGTGGCTCTAGTACATGGGCAGCAGTTTGGGGGAGTGCTTGTTCTGTTCAGAATTTTCCACATGCCAAGGATCTGATAGCATCGGTAAGACGCAGCCCAGCCCTTTATTTCCTAAGGAGCTGGAACTGCTGGGCAGACTGCCTGTGGGTGTTTATGCTTGCCTTTCCTCTTCTAATCTCAGAAGATGATGAGGTCCAGCAGAGGCGCCAGGGCAGCAGTTCAGGTCACAGCCCCAGTTGAGCCCCTGTGTGAGGAGAGAGCCTTCCCTGCTGACAGCATTCACACCCTCACTTCTGCATCACATAGAGGTTCTGGCCTGCATTGTATTTTAACCACAGGGCCTGAAAGATGGCTCAGTGGGTACTTCCACCAAGCCTGATGACCTGAGTTCAGCCCTTGTCACCCACGTGGTAAAAGGAGACATCTGACTCTGTATTTGTCCTAAAGGTTCAATCCCCAGGACCTGCATGGTGGAAGAGACCTGACTCCTGAACATTGTTTTCTGACCTCCAAATTCACTGTGCCTATGTGCAGACATATACACACACTCAGCAGTGAATTTGATATACAAAACTTTTAAAGAAAATGGCAAAAGCTGGGCAGTGGTTTAATTCCAGCTCTCTGGAGTCAGAGGCAGGCAAATATCTGTGTTTAAGGCCAGCCTGGTATACATAATGAATTCTAGGACAGCTATGGCTATGCAGAGAAACTCTGTCTTGAAAAACATAAGGAGCTGGGCAGTGGTGGTGCACACCTTTAATACCAGTATTCGGGAGGCAGAGCAGAGGCAAGCAGATCTCTGAGTTTGAGGCCAGTCCGGTCTACAGAGCGAGTTCCAGGACAGGCTCCAAAGTTACACAGAGAAACCTTGTCTCAAAAGAGCCTCTCCACTAAAAAAAAAAAAGAAAGAAAGAAAAAAAAGAAAACCCATAAGGAATGTCAGAATAACTTGTTTGTTTTGTTTTGTTTTTTGCTGAAAACAATTCTCTTCCCTTATTTCTGGGTCCCCTGACCTCTTCTTAGCTGTGGCACAGTTAGAAGGCTAAGGTCTGGGAACACGTAGCTCCAACTGAAGAGAGGAATAAACACACCCAAGAAAAATGTATTTTCATCTTTCAGGGGGCCATGGCGAAGTACGGTTCAAGGACGTGCGTGTGCCAAAAGAGAACATAGTCCTGGGCCCTGGTCGAGGCTTTGAGATAGCACAGGGCAGGCTGGGGCCTGGCCGGATTCATCACTGCATGAGGCTGATCGGGTATTCAGAGAGGGCCCTGTCACTCATGAAGACACGCGTGAGTTCCCTAG
Organism: Microtus pennsylvanicus; assembly: GCF_037038515.1. Classification (NCBI taxonomy): domain Eukaryota; kingdom Metazoa; phylum Chordata; class Mammalia; order Rodentia; family Cricetidae; genus Microtus; species Microtus pennsylvanicus. The sequence continues at coordinate 115,793,012 of NC_134579.1, forward strand.
TGCCCACACTGAACAACAGCCACTATTGCTGTCTGAGAACTTCAAACACTGGTGCCCTTCTGAAAACAGACCTCACAGAGTGATATTCACATCCAGAATCTGTGGTCTCTACTTTGGCCACAGCTGACTTCCAGAGTGGAGTGGCCACCTCTTTGTCCAAGTGGCCAGAAGGAAAGGCCAGGCAGGTTTTACGGTAGCTGAGGGTGAGGTTCCAATGCCCACAGGATATGAGTAGCCAAGAGCTATCCATGCTTCCAGCACATTGTTAAAACTCAGACCCCAGGGAGATCCTGAGTTGTCTGTCTCTGTGCCCTGGGGTCACAGCACCTGGCCCGGTGTATATCGCCCTCCTTGTCCAGTGTGGTCAGAATATAAAATCTGAAGCCAGCATGGTATCTTATTCCAGCACTCAGAAAACTAAGGCAGAAGGATTGTTGCAACTTCCAGAGTCACCTAGATTCCATAACAGGACACTGTCTCAAACAATGAAAGTCATTTGCCGTGGGCCCCTTAATAGCTGGAGGCCTGCATAGTATAGGGGTCTCTGTGACTATCAGGGCAGCAGAGTCAAGAAAGCAGTTCAGTTCAGCCCGACTTCAGGAGTCTGACCCCCAAATGGTTTACTTTAGGTATCTTGAAGCACAGCATAATTTGGTGCAAACTTATTCTGGTGATGATAAATGCAATCCTGTGTACACAGAAAAGCATACATAAATCTCTGAGGAACAAAGTAAGCTAAATAGAGATGGGGAGAGACTACACTGAAACTCTGTAAAGTCCCCATGACAAGCTTATAATCAGGGTCTGGGGAAGATTCTGTCAGGATGAGGTTGCCACATCCCCTCTCCTAGCCCAAGTTCACATACAGCCCGTGCTGGCCTGGCTATCTCCATGTACGCAAGGATGACCACACCATGCCTGGGTGGAAAGTAGCTTCTTAGGATAGAAGCTACTTTTTAAACATATAATCTAGAGCTGGGCGGTGGTGGTGCACCTTTTAGTCCCAGCACTCGGGAGGCAGAGGCAGGCGGATCTTTCTGAGTTCGAGGCCATCCTGGTCTACAAGAGCTAGTTCCAGGACAGGCTCCAAAAGGTACAGAGAAACCCAGTCTCAAAAAGACAAAGACAAAAACAAAACAAAACATATAATTTAGGGACACTCACAATGCCCCTAAGTTGTATGTTTTAAAAGCAGACTGGAAGGGAAAAGTGTCATGGCATATACCTTGAATCCCAGCTCTCTGTAGAGAGAGACAGGCAGATCTCTGTGAGTTCAAGGCCAGTATAGTCTACATAGCAAGTTCCAGGACACCAGGGACTACCTGGATAGACCTGTCTCAAATGAACCAATAGAAAGAGGCTACACAACACTGTGTGGACTATGACTTTTTTTTTTTAATGGGGGGAGGACAGTGAGTTGGCCCAGCAGGTAAAGGTATCTGCTGTCAATAATGTTGCTAACCTAAGTTTGGTCCTTGGGGTCTCTGGTACCATCTGATGACACTCTTAGCTTTTGGGTTGGTGGAAGGGAGAGTGCTTCACATTCCAACAGGATTAGTCACAGGTGTTAATTAACACTGCAGTGGGCAATAAGATCCTGGCTCTGGACCGGCAGCACTGCAAGCTCTCCGAGGTCACTGTAGCTGCAGTCGGTTCATCAGCCTTTGAGGGTGTTCCGTATAGGTGTGGCATCTGTGATGAGCTTTATCGCCTGTATACAGACGCTGCCGCCAGCCAGCTCCCGCTACTGCTCTCCCCTCCTGTGTGCCCGGCTCCTCAGCCTCATCTCTCTCGTATCTGTAGGTGATGTCCCGCACCGCCTTCGGGAAGCCCCTTGTGGAGCATGGCACCATCCTGGCAGACATTGCCCGGTCACGTGTGGACATCGAGCAGGCACGGCTGCTGGTGCTGAAAGCTGCGCACCTCATGGATGTGGCAGGAAACAAGGTGGGAGGCCTCCCAGGTCAGAGGTCACCCTGGGGTGACACTGCAGTGGGCCTTCTCTTCTTGCTTAGCTCTTGGATGCTGATGACTGCTACTGTTCTCTTGAACTCTGGCTGTCTATCCACTCCAGAAAAGGCCAGGAACAGGGAACTTCCATTTACTAACTGGGAACCTTCCTGATTTGAGAAAGGGAAGTCTGGTGGCCCCTGTACTCCTACAGCATGTTGGTGGGGGAGGTGGATGACGGAGGAGAGAGCTGGGGGACAAGGGACCTCACAGGCCTAGTCCAAATACAGCATTAGCCAACACAGGGCCTTGTTCCCCATTGCCGGTAGCGTCTGGCATGGTACATGCTGACTGCTGTGTTATCTGGCCTTCTAAGCAGGGACCTTACACCCAGCCAGGAGCTCCAGTGATGGGGTTGTGTCAGGAGCACAGTTCCTGACTCTCTGATGCTCTAGTGGCCAGCCCCAAGGTTGCCTGCAGCTGGACCTGGACACAGCTGTTTGTGTAGGTGGCGTTTGGAGTCAAACCCAGTGCCTTGCAACTGCCAAGAGAAGTGCAGGGAAGTGCTGTCCATAGCCAGTAGCTCAGGCCGCTGGATCTGGCTGTGGTCCAGAATGTAGCAGCAGCCATTCCCCTTTCCCCTAGTCACACTCGCTTGCAGAACCCAACTCTGTCCACCCTGACAGCTTGACTTTGTGTTGCCCTCCCAGCACCTGGCCCTCTGTTCTTCTAACTCTATCTTCTCCTGCAGGCTGCAGCTTTAGAGATTGCCATGATCAAAATGGTAGCCCCATCCATGGCCTATCAAGTCATTGACCGCGCTATTCAGGTGAGCCACCCTGGATTCCTTCCCTCTATACCTGCGCTTTACCCTTCAAACGAAGAGTGCAAGGGCCTCCCTCCTTCCCTAGTCCAAGACAGTGGGTGTTAGCTTGTAAGTAGCTGGCTGGCCTTGGGCTCCTCTGCTGCTGCTCACACCCAATGTCCCGACTCTGCAGGGTTCCTCCTTCCACATCCTGACACCTGGTCCCACACAGAACTTTCTAGGTAGCAGAAGCAACCTTCTTGGTGACTCAGGCATCCAGAGGGTGGCAGTGTCCCCATGAGAGGTCTGAACTCACAGGTGTCACAGGGCATCCCCAGGTGTTCTGAGCAGGATGTCACTTTTAGAGCTCACCCAGGCCTTCTCCTCCTCCCTGCCATGTGTCCGGCAGGCCTTTGGAGCAGCAGGCCTGAGCAGCGACTACCCTCTGGCTCCTTTCTTGGCTTGGGCCCGAGCCCTGCGCTTTGCTGATGGCCCAGATGAGGTCCACCGGCTGACCGTTGCGAAGATGGAACTGAGGAATCACAGCAGGCTGCAGGAGCCAGCAACGCCCAGAGTGTAGGTTCTGTCCTTGGGAAGGCCAGGTATGCGTGCTTCTTCTATCGTGTCCAGCACCTCAGTGTGGGGCAGTTGTGCTGGCTACCATTTCTGGATAGCCTTGAGTTTGTGTTTTAAGCATGGAGGAAGAACATTGGGGTCCAGGCCTGGGGAGCTGGTCTTGTGTTCCTCAGAGTTGACCTCATGGTCCCCTTTTCCAGGCTGTAGGAATCTGGACACCTGTGTGCTCTGTTCTCTCCAGAGGCGATGGGGTTCCTTCTCAGGGTGTCTAGGAAGGCAGACGGCATAAACTGCAGCAGACGCTCCCTGCAACTGGAATGAAACCATTCTGTGACAGCTAGAGTGCCCGCATCAGGTGCCTTATTACAAAAGGGCTTTGGGGACACAAAGAGTCTGTGTACTTCCTGTGTCACATGACAGACATGGGAATAAAAGCTCCCACAGCCCTGGGACTCAGGTATCGGTGGCTTCCTCACAACTATGCTGCTTCCCCTGCACTGGCCCCATATGCTGGGGCACTGTGGGACATGGATGCCATCGCTCCTGATTCTCCCCATGTCTTCTTCACCTCCCCTCACTGTAGGCCCATATTTTTGTATGGTGTAGCAGCCAGGCATAAAAGCCATAGGCCTGGTCTGAGGTGCTCACATAGCTCTGTAGACAAGCTGTCTCTGTGTAACAATAGCAAGGATGTACAGCTCCTTTCTTCTTTTGTTAGAAATGTAGATCTCCTGAGGAGAGATGTTGGCTGAAGCTGGTCAGAATGTTTGGTGCTTATTTCTTGGTAATTTGGAGGAAGTCTTATAGAGATGCTAATTCATGGCCTACGTGACAGCTAGCATACAGATAGATGCGGACGAGACAGAAGGCCATTCACCTGGTTACCTAGGAGACGAATCTAATGTGTTTTCCTGCTCAATTTATGTGATGATATATAAGCTGTTTGGAGAATAAACGAGATCTTGCCCTTCCATGATGACCATGTAAGTTGTGTCTGATTATTCCTCGCGACTCCGTACCAGTCCAGTTAGGGAAGATAATTATCTGTGTTGGACCCACGCGGGCTCCAACACCTCACCACTAGTTACCCTACTCCAGAAAACTTCACCAGAGGAACCATGCCACCTGAGTGAGATCCCCATAACTGCCACACTCTGCTGCCTGTCAGCAGTCCTGTTGCGGCATGGGGGAAGACAGACAGGAACAGAAGCCCCATGAGACCAGAAAAGAAGCGCTATTTTAGGAAGACTTGGCATTAAGATGCAGCACAGCCCATCTGCAGGCAACAAGTTTGGCCGGCACCATCACATGCTGTACTGTAAACCTGATCTCAGGGTACCTGCTTCCCCCATGGACCTGATGCACAGCCTGGCCATGCACTGCCAAGTGCACAGTCACAACAGGCTCCTGAATGGCTTTCTCAGGTGTGCTGGTCCGCACATGAGCTGGGGTCACAGGTGCCACCACATCTGAGGAACAGTTACTGAAGGAAGATGGATGACGTGCCCACTGTTCAATGTTAGCATAGTGCCAGCACACTGGTAGATTCCGCAGCCTGAGCCCCACTTCTGTTGCATGCCAGAAATAGAGGGGTTTGTAAGGAAGTGTCATGACATGGCATATCATGGGCCCTAAGAATGTCTCTCGTGACTTCTGAGATTAACCTTGCTCTACTGCCATGCTAAGGCATGACCCCACATCTCTCTCAGATTCACTGCTTCAAGGCCTGGATACACCCACATGTGCAAGCATATAGTCTTTAAATATTTTTTTTAAATATTTATATGTATACAGTGTTTAGCCTGAATGTATTCTTGAAGGACAGAAGAGGGCACCAGATCTCATTATAGGTGGTTGTGAGCCACCATATGGTTGTCGGAAACTGAACTCAGGGCATATGGTCTTAACCACTGAGCTATCTGCACAAATCCCAATGTGGGTTTGTAAAAGACCCTGCGAGGGCTGGGAAGAAAGCAGGGCCGGGAAAGAGCTGGCTGCACAAGAATAAGCTCCCGAGTTTGTGCTCCAAAGCCCACATGGAAAGCTGAGTGTGGTGTATACTTGTGATCTCTGGGAAGGCAGTGGCAGGAGGATCCCTGTGACTCACCGACCAACCGGTTCTGCCGCCTTGGTTAGTTCTAGGCCCTGTCTCAAAAATCTAGGTGGTCAGGTTCTGAAGAATTACACTAGACGTTGTCCTTGGCCTCCACACACGTGTGGACACATGCACCTGCACATATGAAACACACACTCAGAGTAAATGACTCTTTTAAGATTTATTTATATGTACACAGAGTTCTGCCTGCAGGCCATAAGAGGGCACTGGATCTCATTACAGCTGGTTGTGAGCCACCATGTGGTTGCTGGGAATTGAACTCAGGACCTCTGGAAGAGCAACCAGTGCTCTTAACTGCGGAGCCACCTCTCCAGCCCCTGTAAACGACACCTTCACTTTTCAAAGTTGTTGAGGTTTGAATTAAGGTTATGTTAGTACATAATGGATCTGTCACTTGGGCATGGCAACATGTGATGTTGATATTTCTCAAGAAAGACATCGGAATGCCAACAAGTGGAAAAGGAGAAAAGAACACAGGAATGTGTGCCACCTACCTCAGTTTCTAGGGAATAGAGTACATGATGCTCCCACTCCCAAGAGTGTTTTCTGAAGACAAACACTGCTGTGCTTTATATAACCCTGAGGTGGTACCTATGAAGAGCTCTTCTCTGCTGAACTGTAAACACCAACTACTAACAATGGAGCTGCAACAATCAAAGTGGCCTGGCCTCAACTTGCACCCACAAGCTGAGGCTACCCAGAGTCCCCTGCTTTCCCACCTTCAGTTCTTGCTGCATTTGTCAGGAGAGGCGACTTGGAGAAACTCTCACAAAAGTTCACCTCCGTTCGAGCCGAAGTTCCCTAAAATCCATGGAATCCAGTGGAGTCTCCCGCAAGCGTAATAGATACAAAATAAAAAGGAGTAGGCGTCATGGTTTTAGGCGGCACGGGGAAGATTCCAGGATCACCTGGCGTGGCCTTCCCAGCCTTCCTCACCTGTCTTCCAGCTGGCTGCTCAGGCCCCAGTGGGCTTGGTTTGGTGGTGATCCAGTCTTCCCAATTCTGTGGCTCCATCCCACTGTGGTCTGACCTATCCTGGAAGAGGATCAAGGCATAGCAATCCTGCATTCCCTTCTCTCACCACAGCACACAACGCTCTGGGCCCCTCTGGGCACATAGTGGGAGGATTTCCATAGGGACAGAGGGACTGGCTGATTCCAGGGTCCCGGCCACCTTTGCTCCTACGCATCCATTTCTTCCTCTTTGTATTCCCAGCCAAGCCCTGATTTCAGATACAGTCTGATGATTCTAGAACCATCCTGAGAGGCTGGTCTCCAGGAAATTTTAATCTGCCTTCCCAGGGCCTTCAAGGCCACGAGGAGAGTGGCTCTGAGAGCAGGCTCCAGGATACATCATGTCATAGGATAGTTTTCTGTCTCCTCAGGACTTCACTCAGCCAGGACTGTGTCAGCAAGAGCCCCTAGGTAGTGTGGGCTGGTTGACACATAAAGCTATGTGACCTGGGGAACAACTCTCAGTGATAAAGGATTGGACAAGTAACCGGGCCAGTTTTTCTTCTGATTACAGCAACACCGCGGGTAGAAGCACCTTAGATAACTCAGTAGTTAAGGGCAGTCAGAGATAGCCCTTGCCAATCCTAGCTGAAGTGGTATGGGCTGGTTTCATCCAGTCACGTTACTGGGGAAGGGGTCAATGTGAGGTGAAAATGCTAACTTCTGGAGAAATGGGGATTAAGCAAATGTAGGACGTGGAGTTGGCCATCTGGGCTTCCAGGTTGTCCTTATGGACATTAAGACACAGGAGAAGGGGCACTCTGCCTGTCTTCAGTGTTGTTGGCAACAAGCAGGAGCTTTCCTGGCAGCAGAACATGTCCAGGCAGAAAGCACTTTAAGGGACCTGGATTCATCCTGATGATGAGGCCTTGAGCTGCTAGGAGCTGTCAGTGTTGACTGCAGTCTCTTTGTGTGCCATGTGCAATACAGTGTGTTTCTAGGCCAAGCTGGAGAAGCGGGCCCAGAGAGCCTGCCTGGCCAGAGTTGGGTCAGGGAAAGCATCTTAGTTCTGAGTTCCAGTGTCCCAAATTCAACTGGGTTTGGGAAGGGATTTTCCTTCTCGTGGCCCTGAGTTTTCTTCATTTGAAAAGTGGAGAGGTGGATTAAAGACCTCAATATCAGTCCGAACACACTGAACCTGATAGAAGAGAAAGTGGGAAGTACTCTACAACACATGGGCACAGGAGACCACTTCCTACATATAACCCTAGCAGCACAGACACTAAGGGACTCATTGAATAAATGGGACCTCCTGAGACTGAGAAGCTTCTGTAAAGCAAAGGACACTGTCGCTAAGACAAAAAGGCAACCCACTGACTGGGAGATCTTCACCAACCCCGCAACTGACAAAGGTCTGATCTCCAAAATATATAAAGAACTCAAGAAACTAGACCGTAAAAGGCTAATCAACCCAATTATAAAATGGGGCACTGAGCTGAACAGAGAATTCTCAACAGAAGAACTTCAAATGGCCAAAAGACACTTAAGGTCATGCTCAACTTCCTTAGCGATCAGGGAAATGCAAATCAAGACAACTTTAAGATACCATCTTACACCTGTCAGAATGGCTAAAATCAAAAACACCAATGATAGCCTTTGCTGGAGAGGATGTGGAGAAAGGGGTACACTCATCGATTGCTGGTGGGAATGCAAACTTGTGCAACCACTTTGGAAAGCAGTGTGGCGGTTTCTCAGGAAATTCGGGATCAACTTACCCCTGGACCCAGCAATACCACTCTTGGGAATATACCCAAGAGAGGCCTTATCATACAACAAAAGTATATGCTCTACTATGTTCATAGCTGCATTGTTTGTAATAGCCAGAAGCTGGAAACAACCTAGATGCCCTTCAATGGAAGAATGGATGAAGAAAGTATGGAATATATACATATTAGAGTACTACTCAGCAGTAAAAAACAAGGACTTCTTGAATTTTGCATGCAAATGGATGGAAATAGAAAACACTATCCTGAGTGAGGTAAGCCAGACCCAAAAAGAGGAACATGGGATGTACTCACTCATATTTGGTTTCTAGCCATAAACAAAGGACATTGAGCCTATAATTCGTGATCCTAGAGAAGCTAAATAAGAAGGAGAACCCAAAGAAAAACATATAGGCATCCTCCTGAATATTAACCTTCATCAGGCGATGAAAGGAGACAGAGACAGAGACCCACATTGGAGCACCGGACTGAAATCTCAAGGTCCAAATCAGGAGCAGAAGGAGAGAGAGCACGAGCAAAGAACTCAGGACTGTGAGGGGTGCACCCACACACTGAGACAATGGGGATGTTATATTGGGAACTCACCAAGGCCAGCTGGCCTGGGTCTGAAAAAGCCTGGGATAAAACCGGACTTGCTGAACATAGCGGACAATGAGGACTACTGAGAACTCAAGAACAATGGCAATGGGTTTTTGATCCTACTGCACGTACTGGCTTTGTGGAAGCCTAGGCAATTTGGATGCTCACCTTACTAGACCTGGATGGAGGTGGGTGGTCCTTGGACTTCCCACAGGGCAGGGAACCCTGATTGCTCTTTGGGCTGATGAGGGAGGGGGACTTGATTGGGGGAGGGGGACGGAAATGGGAGGCGGTGGCGGGGAAGAGACAGAAATCTTTAATAAATAAATTAATTTAAAAAATTTTTTTTTAAAAAAGTGGAGAGGACAGAGCTCCTGGGGTTGAGGATCAAGCGGAGCTTGCACTGTGCGGGGTCAACTCCTACGTGGCTATCGTCAGAAAGAGCCAGAGAGGAAGGGGCTTGGCTGCAGGGTGGATTTCAGTGGCACGGTGTCTGTCTAGTGTGTCCATGAGTTCAAGCCCAAGCAGTCGCTGTGCTTTAGTGGGAGACCAGACCTGAGGGATTTTATCAGACTGAGGACCAGCCCCCAGCTGCCTGGACCACAAAACTTCGCAAGCTCAAGCCACAAAGCATCATTCTGGGGTCTAGCTAAATTCGGAAGCGTGAGTTGGTATGAGGGCCTTTCAGTCACGCTTGCTCCCTACCTCACGCCCTTTGGAGAAGCCTGAGCGAGGCAGACGCCGGATCTCCCAGGTCAGGGGCCCCAGCTGGTGACCTGTGAGTGCTGCTGGTTCCTGGAGCACAGGAGGTGGCTGGTACAAGCTCTTCTCAGCTCTGAGGACAACCGGATACTCCCCCTGCCCACGCCACCACCACCAATAAAAGGAGACTGACTTAGACTTGGGAGGTCAGATAGCTTCCCAAGGCCATACAGCCAGCAGCTCAGTTGAGAAGTTTCTGGACTGCTTCCTCCGTTTAAGGGCTTCCTGTGAGCATCTGGCCCCTCACACGAAGGAAAAGGAAGCTGCCGTATAGCCAAGGAGTTTGCTCTCCTGATGCTCTGTCCCAGGAGATCAATAGCCTCAGGTTGGGGCTCTGTCTACCTGAGGGGTTCAGAGCTCTAAGCACAGGCAGTGGCCGTGTGGGCTGGTTGCACACAAGAGTCAGCAGCGCATCATGAATTTGTGTACAGACCAAGAGAGCGACAGGGCTGCAGAGCAAGTTTTTCCTTCTAGTGACTTTGTGTTTTGGTTTGAATGTAGCTGACTCCCCAACCTAACTTGACTAGATGAGGGGAAAATCTGTCCTTACTCTCCAGGGGGAGACTGAAAAACCAATATTTTGTCTCCCTGTTCAGTGACTCTGAGGAAACCCTCAGTGACTGCCAGTTTTTTTGTGTATGTTTGGTGTCTCCCCCCTCTCCCCTGAGATAGGGTTTTTCTGTGTAGACCAGGCTGGTCTTGAATTCACAGAGATCCCCCTGCCTCTGCCTCCTGGATTAAAGACATGAGCCACCACCACCTAGCTGTTTGGTTTTGAGACAGCAGACCAGGTGTGCATTGTCTTAAAGGAAGTGTCCCCGGTGCCTGTACCAAAGTCTCAGCATGGTGGGTGAGCTTGTGCCAGGGCCTTTACTAATAATTGGTCCAGAGCCTACACAGAAGAAAGGATCAGAGGGGAGCAGGTTTGTTTTGTTTTTAAAATCAGATTAAAGATTGAAGAATGAGAAAGCAAAGGGAAAGACTCAAGGAAGATCCGGTGTGGAGCACACTTTTGCTGTTCCAGCGCCTGGGAGGAGGAGCCTAGCAAGTTCAAGGCCAGTTTGGGCTATATAGTGAGACAATTCTCCCAATGCCAGGGGCTGGGGATGGCACTAACATAAGGTCCTGGGTTTGATATACAGCATCAGGCAATGAAAAGGGGAAAAGAGAACACCAGTACAGTCAGATAGAAATATAGTATGAGGGGCTGTAGAGATGGCTCAGCGGTTAAGAGCATCAGCTGCTCTTCCAGGGGTCCTGAGTTCAGTTTCCAGCAACCACATGATGGCTCACAACCATTTATAGTTGGATCCTGATCTGGCATGCAGGTGTACATGCAGATAGAGCATTCATATATGTAAAATAAATAAAAAGAAATACAGTGTGGGTGTTACATTGTAATACATCAGACATTATCTAATGTTACATCAGAATTGTCAACATTAGATGACTGAGCCACACAAAACCTTGTTTCATTTTTGTTGCTGTGATAAACACCCTCTCTCCTCCCCATAAAAAAACCTTAGGGAAGAAAGGGGTTAATTCGGGTTACAATTCCAGGTTAGCATCCTTCATCACAGAAATGTCACAGCGGCAGGAGCTTGAGGCAGCTAAACCACATCATGTCCACAGTCAAGAGCAGAGAGAGGAAAATGAATGTAGCCTGCTGGCTAAATTTTGACGATTTGTAGGGTATCCAGCGCGCTAGGTAGGTGCTCTGCTTCTGAGTTACACCCTTATCCCAGAATGAGAGCCTTTCTGTTTTGTTTGGTTCCAAAGTTTGCCTTTTTAAAATAGAATCTCTCTCTATAGCCCAGGCTAGCCTTAAAGCCACAGACCTGCCTCTCCGTGCTGGGTTAAACAGTGGGAGTTAAAGGAGGAACTTCTGCACAGTGGTGGTGTCAGGAGCCATTTCCCGCCCCAAAATTATTGCAGGAACCATTGTCCTAAGGAGTTTGCAGAGAACCCCACTCCCCAACAGTATTGAGAATTGTTTTATTGGCAGAGCCTATCCCACACCCAATTATCTGTTAATAGAGAGCTATCTGTTAGCGGAACCCGCCCCACACTCCAATTATCTAGAGAACTAGGTGTGTCAACTTGTGAACTCCTGGCCCAGGAATCGTGACCTGACTGATCCTAACCTCCTGGCCAAGGATCTCATGACCGGCTGGAACCACCGCTGCAAGATTCCCTCCTGCCCATGCCCCTGCCCCCCAAATTCCTCATCCTATATAAGCTGTAACCATGACTCTAATAAATAGAGGCTCTGACAAACCTAGCATGGCCTTCTTCTTCTCTCCCGCCTGTGTCTTTCAGATAGCGCCTCTCCGGGACCCTGGAATTACTGACCTGCCAGGTGGGTTACAACCCTAGACTGAGTGACCTGTCAAGGCGGTCTACATGGTGGCACCCGTGTCCCACCAGTCACCAGCCTGTGCTGTTTGTCCATGCCTAGGAGCTACATGCCTTCAAGGTGCCTGGCCAGGAGCCCTTTACCCAGATCAAAGTCCATGTGGTCTCACTGGAGGACATTGCCCCAGAACATCGCTTTTCTTCTGCCTGGCATGCCACCCTAGGCCAGTGTTGGGGAGAGGCCCTGACCATGCTGGCAGTAACTGATCACATTCTAAAAGTAAGTCCATGGTTCCCTGGCTCGAGCTCGAAGAGGCAGAAGTGACTCAACAGGCAAAGAGGCTCCACGCCAATTGGGTGCAGTGTAACCAAGCTAAGGCAATGATGTGTCCTCCTTCCGCCAGGAGAAGGGCTAAATGCTCGCTCCAAAATCCTATGTAATCCCAGATTTCTCTAATAAAGACACTTTGTCCATGTAAAAAATATAAAATAGGGTTGGGGGTGTGGCTCAGAGGATAGAGTGTTTCCCTAGCATCCATGAAAGTCCAGAGTTTTACCCTCAGTACATAAACCAGTGTGGTAATCATAATTATATAAATAAATCTCAAAATAAATAAACAAGGAAACAAACAAAAAGGTTAAACTACTGGCAATCAACAAAAATGGTGTTACATTGGTATGTAAACAGATAAACAGGAGTCTACTTAAGGACATTCGCCAGTAAGAAATGATAAGTGATAGAAAAGTCACCACACTGATGGGCACTGTTTACTGCCTTTACAGGTGTGTGTGAACTCACACACACACACACACACACACACACACACACACACACACACACACACACACTACAAATGCATAGCTGCAAACAAAGACATTCAATCTCACTCCTTAGAAATGCATATTAAACCAGGTGTCCTGGAGCAGGCCTTTAATCCCTCCATTTAGAAGGCAGAAAAACAAAAAACCATGCATATTAAAGCGATAGAGGCTGGCTATCAGAATATATACTCACAGTATCTGATAATAAACAGTAGTGGAAGAGTGTAAGGGTGTGGTGGCACCTGGGCCACCAGAGATCCGCCTGCCTTGACTCTGCTCTTGAGTGTTGGGGTCAAAGGTGTGTGCTTACCACTGCTGCCCAGGCAATAGACTTTTTGAACATGAATCTTTTCCCTGGCTAACTATAGGATCCTCCCTCAAGATGCTTAGCAAACTGGACTCCCAATCAACCCAAAGTCATGAGGGCTGGACATAGACACTACATAGCACAGTCTAATAGCTAAGTTGTGATGTGTTGCAGGCGAGGTGTTTTGAACTCATTTATGTTTGTTTGTTTGAGATAGCATCTCTATAGCCCAGGATAGTCTGGAACTCTTTTATGTAGCCCAGGCTGACCTTGAACTTCTGATCCTCCTGAGATTATGGGGTGTCCACCACAAGAAAGTAAACTTTCAATATATTCTTGATTTGTGATACTTCCAACTTAAGAGACGGTTATTGGCCACACCCCATAAGACAAGGAGCCTATATTATATATAGAAATATCTGTATTTAATTAAAAAATATCCTGTGTTTAGTGGCTCTACCTCTGTGAATTTCCCAGTAAGTCAAAGATACAAAGTATGGCATTGTTTGTAATCTCACAAGATTGGAAGCCACCTAAATGTCACTCACAGAAAATTCTTTAAATGGAAGTGTACATGTGGTCAATGGAACACAGAGTACACCCCCCCCCCCCCAACACACACACACGTTTTCTCTGTGCACCCCTGGCTGTCCTGAAGCTCGATCTCTGGCCTGAAACTCACAGAGATCCACCTGCCTCTGTCTCCGGAGTAAAGGCCAGTGCCACCATCACGAGGCTAGAGTCATTTTGAAAACAGTTTCCTTCCTGTAGGAAACCGGTCTGAAGACTCAAGATCTCCCACACAATCCAAAACATTTTTTGCAAGGCAAAATTGTTTACTTCTGCAGAAACAGGTTGCCTCGCCCATGCTGAACAAGCGACCACATCCTGAGAGGCCCTGCTGGTTTTTTGAGGGTCTCACTCTGTAATGGCTGGCTGGAACTGTGAGCTAGACCACCGGGCTGATTCTCTCAGAGTTCTGCTTGCTTTGGCCTCCAAGGGCTGGGATTAAAGGCCAGGACCCAGTTTCCTGATTTATTCCGAAAAACAAAGGGGTTCTGTGTCTCCCTCTGATTGGTCAGAACCGGCCTCACATTCTGACCTGACTGGGTAATACAGAACTGCGCAGTTTGCAGGGAGACATGAAATTTGAGCACATCTTTGCTTTCTGTTAGTGCGCACCACCGCACGCCCGAGGAATCTCAATTTCTCCTAACCGCGCTCTCAGTTTCCCAGATTCCTTTGCACAGAAGGTTGGTCATGTGACCGACCCAGCCTGTAGGGTCCTTAAATACTTTCCCCTCCTGTTTTGCGCTAACCATTAGCTGTCATAAACATTAGTAATGCTAAAATCAGAGGCACACAAGGAAACGCGCCCAGACCCCTTGTCTAGCTACTGGGATTTTTCTCTTACAGCGCCAAGAGACAATATACTGCGAGTCAGCAGAGTAGAGCGAAGCTCACGTGCTGCAGTCTCCTGCCTGGTGCTTCAGAAATGGTCGGGGCCTCAGCTTCCTAGGGCTCCGCCCATTTATTGGGCTCCCGTTTCAAAACACTTCTCATGGCACAGCCCTCCTCCTCTCCTTAGCCTTCATCTGGTTGAAGGCCACTCGAGGGCCAAGCGTCCGCGTCCCTTTCTGGCCAGTGCCATCCTGCTACCCCAGTGCCCAGTCCCAAGTTGTCCACAGAATATCCGCATTAGTGAAATCTGGGGACGACTTTAGGAGCTGGCAGAGCTTTCTCAGGCCGCTCCCGGGTTCTGCACGACTCCATCTCGACTTGGCTTGCAGAGCCTGGGTCGCACCCCGCAGGTCATTGGGGGTGCTGAGGCTCTCCCGCCCCGCCCTCGTGTTGCCACAGCCTATTGGCGGGTGCCGGGGGCGAGGCGAGGAAGTCGGTTTACAGCGCTGCACTCTCCCAGGCTGGTCTAGGCTCCTATCTGCTCGGCTCGGCACAGCTCGGCTCAGTTCAACTCCACTCATTTCAGCTCTGCTTAGTACAGCATGCTGCGCGCCGCACTCACCACTGCCAGCCGCGGGCCGCGCCTGAGCCGCCTGTTGTCCGCCGCCGCCACCAGCGCCGTGCCGGCCCCCAACCAGCAGCCTGAGGTCTTCTGCAACCAGGTGAGACTCGCCTCTTGCAAGCCCCTGGACGGGACTGAGCAGGCGACTCGGCCTCAGTTTCCCCTCCCAACGATCTTTGCGCATGCTCTTTCCCCTGCCTATGTGGCCGCACCGTGTATCCTCCTGACCCGGGACAGTCGTGGGCCTCTATTCCCCATCGGTGCTGCCGCGGGTGGGTGTTGTGGAGTCGGTTCCCGGCCCGCCTGGTCATGTGTTCACTCAGAAGGCCCAGGCGTCCCAGCTCCTCTCTAAGATACCTCCTATTCTCCCCTACCCGTCTCCCACAGACCTGGGCCAGGGTTTTAGAAGGAAAAGCTGTGTCAGAACCGCACTGTGGCCGTTCTTACCCAATCAGGACTTTGGAGTGTTGTCTTAGAAACTGGTTGTGAAGTATTCCTTTTGTTTGTGCAACAAGTGGGACTTGGCTGCCCTCTTCTGTAGAATGGGAAGGCATTCAGGGCAGTTCTGATGGGTTATTTTGAGGCAGGATCTCATTTGGTAGCCCAGGCTTCTTGCTTCAGCCACTCCCACCCACTTTGTATTCGCACAAGCCCTGCAAACCCTACCACCTAGCTACACCCTCCGCTCTTCAGTCCCCTCTACTTTGAGATAAGGTCTTAACAAAGGGCCCAGGCTGGCCTTAAACTTGAAGGATCGCAACATCAAAAAGAATCGAAATGACCACAAGAGGAGGATCAATAGCTTCGTTCCTCATGTTCACCCGAAGCCACGGCAGAATCTCAGGTCTTCATGAGTGCTCAGACTTGATTCAGTTTGGAGTGTGGATTGCAGGAGTGGAGTGAATTCTTCCCGGTGGCTGCACTTTTCTTTACCACCATTTTGAAATCACAGGGATCACAGGTTCGCTATAGGAATGCGTGCCATTGACCGGTTTACAACTGAGCAACTTACTGCGCACCCATCAAGAGCAACTGCGCACCCATCAAGAGCACTGTTAAGGCTTGTGGCCTTGCTTGGTTCTTTGCTTTTATGAGCTTGTGTGGGAGACAGTGTGCTGGCTACCTGCCACTTTTGTCCCTACACTCTGTCTCCTTGAACACTGTGCTTGGTTTATCTTGGGCCAGTACACTCAGCTGCTTTTCAGTGTTTTTTAGAACACAAACTCTCTGCCCTGGGGCAGTAGCTGGAGGGAACTCTAGAAACTGCTGAGCTTGATGTGACATTATTGCAAACTCTGGGACACCAGGGCTTGGAAGAGGTAGCTCTGGGTTCTGTCTGTATTGTGCTCCTGGATATCTCTATGGCAGTTACTAGGGCCACTTGCCCCAAGGAGCAGCCATTGTGGCCTCGAGGTTGCTTCTGCAGACACTGGGCTTGCTTCCAAGGGCACCTGCAGGGCCCAGGCATCCCAGGGGGATGCTCCTCTTCAAGCTTCTTGGGTCCCATCTGGGTGGGGTCATGGCCTCACCATCTTGCCTAAGCAACACTAGTTGAGTGATTGTGTCTGGGCCCATCTTCCTGGAGCTCTCTTGCCTCTTGTCCTGGGAAGGACCATAGGGTAAACTTGTTGGGTAAGTGATGAAGACGTTAGGTGGCTTCAGCTTCCCCAGAACAGATCCATGGGCGTGGCTTCCAAACAAGGCACCTTTTACCCACATGTTCATTTCAGATTTCAGGGGCTGAAATTGACACCTTTGTCAGTGAAACTCGTTTTCACATTTAATTGTTTCCTTGTGGACTTGGAGAACAGTTAAGGTCTAGAAACGCAACTCCGGCACCAAGGGTGTGTGTATGGCTTCGTGCCTCATCCTTACCCGTTCTAAGTGCCAGTAACAGTAATGAATGTGAAAACCAGGTAGGATGCTGGCACCTTTAATCCCAACACTTGAGGTGTAGAGGCAGGGGGACCAGGAGTTCAAGGGGGGACAGAAAAGTCTGCCTACACCCTGCCTCGGAAACAGGGAAAGAGTCTAAGACTTGGGTGGGCTCAGTTGTTAGAGGCTGAGACTGGGGGTGAGCTCAGTTGGAAGAGTGTGAGACTCGGGTGGGATCAGTTGGTAGAGTTTTTGCGAACCATGCAGGAAGCCCTGGATCTGAGCCCTAGCAATATATAACCCAGATGTAATGGTGTGAGCTTTTGCAATCCCAGCATTCAGGAGGTGGAGGAGGAGGCTCAGAAAGTCAAGGTGATTATCAGCTGCATAGTGAAGTCAGCCTGGGTTATAGAACCCATCACAAAAGAAAAAACAATAACGAAGGGGTGTGCGAATCCACCTCATATTTAACTGCTAGCCTTGCCTCTGCTAGTGGATTCTTCATTCATCCAACAGATGCTTCCTGAACTCTCCAGGCCCAGCTAACAACAGTCCACATCCCCTGCCTTAGGATGCGCACGAGTAGAAAGTGGAGACAGAGACCTAAATGAAAGTGCAGCATGAGACAAAGCCGGGATGTTTGTTTAGGGTCAAGTCACACCACATCGTAGGGTTGTAGTGAGGACAAAGTGGGGTGCTCCTCAGCCTTCTCCGTAGCCTTGAGCTTTATTGCAGCTGTTTATGAGCTCGGACCACAGCTCTGTGTTGAGCCTACAATGCTGATAAAGTCCCTTACAGTCTAGGGCCGTGGCTCAGTGGTAGAACACTGGCATCAGCCTTCTGTTGTGTAAGTGCTGAAGACTTGGGGTTTGTGTTTAATGGAGTGAACTAACCCTGGCCGTGGCGCACAACTTTAATCCCAGCACTTGGGAGGCAGAGACAGGCAGATCTCTGTGAATTCAAGGCCAGCCTGGTCTACAGAGTGAGTTTCAGGAGGGCCAAGATTACACTGAGAAACCCTGTTTTTAAAAAAATTCACCAAAAAGAGAGAGGGAAGGAGGGAGAGAGTGTATTAGTGGGGAGAGTGGGACCTTTCTGTGCATTAAATTGGGGTCTTTGTTTTTTAGCCTCTTAATCCAAGACCTAGGGATGAAGGAGAACTGACAGCCAGGAAGGGAACTAGAGAAGGCTTCTCTACATAATTTTCTTTAGAGTCATTGTTTATTTTACGTGTACGAGTGCTCTGCCAGCATGTGTATCTGTGTACATGTGTACACCTACTGCGTGAGGTGAGAAGAAGGCATCAGAGCCACTAGAACTGGAGTGATAGACAGGTGTGAGCCACCAAGGGGGTGCTGTGATTTGAACCTGGATCCTCTGGGAGAGCAGCCAGTGCTCTTAACTGCTGAGCCATCTCTCCAGTCCCAGTGCTACACAGATGCACCCTCAGTATAGAATTGTAGCTGGCGGAAATTCCCTGAAAACATTCACAGGCCCTTTGCGGAAGTTGCGTGTAAGAGTTCACATAGGCAGCCAGGCCGTGGTGGCGCACTCCTTTAATCCCAGCACTCGGGAGGCAGAGGCAGGTGGATCTTTGTGAGTTCCAGGTCAACCTGGTCTACAAGAGCTAGTTCCAGGACAGGCACACCAAAGCTACAGAGAAACTCTGTCTCAAAAAAAAAAAAATTCACATAGGCAATACTTAAAAATGGACACCTTTATCCCAGGTGTAGGAAGGACCAGCCCACATGTGGAAGCTGGCGGAGTGGGCTGGTTCTCTCAATCCTGGACCATAAAGACTGCTTCAAGGGGGAAAGCGGCCTGCATTCTTCATAATACAAGATATTCAAACCTATTAAAACTGCACTAATTAAGCCTTGCCTCTGAACAATAGCTCATCGTGTACAGTATGCACCAGTAGACAGGAGGGAACACCATCTAGGGCAGTGGTGCTCAACTTGTGGGTTGGGAACCCCTTGTCAAGCCTCTAGCTCTGAAAAATATTTGCATTATGACTCATAACAGTAGCAAAAATTATAGTTATGAAGTAGCAATGAAATGATTTTATGGTGTCACCACAACATGAACCATTAAAAAGGGTCAGTCAGCGTTAGGAAGGATGAGACCTGCTGTAGGGTGAGGTGAGCCTGGTGCTTTCCTGAGCGGCTAGGGAAGGGCAGGGAACACCTGTGTGTGTAAGGGTGCAAGGAGACTTTGGCTGTATTTTATTTGTTTAAAAGTGCATTTGCTCTAAGCAGGTAGTAAAAGACGAAGAAGTGGGAGCAGTCTCGATACACGGGCTGTAAAGCAGGAGATTCAAGACTTCAAGACCAGCCTGCTCTGCTGGACTCAGCCAGCCTGGGCTGGTGAGAGTAGTTCAGAAGGGGGTGGGGGCACTGGGGAGAAGATGATGGTGCCAGTGATGATGATGGACCTCTGATAGGATAGACACTCTGCCCAAAAAGATCATCACTGTCCACAGAGTTAGACCCTGCCAAAACAAAACAAAGCACCGTAGACTATATGAACTGTCTTCCCACTGAGTCTCCAGAACCTCAGAAAGGCCAGGGTGACCCACAGAGCCTGGAGATGTCTTTGGCAACCAGTGTTTTTAAAAACTATGGACCAGAAATGGTTGCATGTAACCTGCCTGCTTGAGTCTATTGAACACGCTTGAGCTGCAAGGTGGCTGGGCTGTGGTCATGTTTGTGGTGGGCGAGCTGAGTCTAGACTGTGTGGGTATGCGTCTGCCGCAGTGCCTGCTCTAGTAACAACCCCAATTGCCAACCCCTACTACCTCTCTGGTCCTGGACGCAGTGCCTGCTCTTGTAACAACCCTGATTGCCGACCGTTACTACCTCTCTGGTCCTGGACTGAGAGCTGTTTCCCGAACCTTCCCATCTGCTGGTTTGCTTTTTTCTGAGACAGGTTTTCTCTGTGTAGCGCTGGCCGTCCTGGAACTCGCTCTGTAGACCAGGCTGGCCTCCAACTCACAGAGATCCGCCTGCCCCTGCCTCCTGGGTGCTAGAATTAAAGGCCCTGTGCCACCACTGCCCAGTGCAGCTACTGTTCTTTAAGGCCGTCAGTTACTGTTGCTATCCCTACACCAAAGGTGAGAACTGGGGCTCAGGAGGGCCTTAGGCTGTAGGTTTGAAACCAGGCTTTGGTCTCTGCTCTACCTATCTTGAACACTTGTGTGTTACCTCATGATTGGACCCTCTGGGAAAGAAAAAAAGTAAATATTCAAGGAAACATTTGATCAAACCTTTGAAATCAGCAGGGAGGAGCCGTACTTGTACTGGCATTGGCGCCGTGCTTGGCAAGGAACTACCCTTGAGTAAATATTGAACTTACAAATGGTTGTTGTTTATGAAAGTAGCCATGGTTTTGTACCAAAGAAGCCGGAGACAGGATTACTTCCCGGGGACCTGATGTATCTGGGACTTGACATGAGCAGAATGTGAGAACAGTCAGATGGTGATGGCGCACGCCTCTAATCCCAGCACTCAGGAGGCAGAGGCAGGTGGATCTGTGTGAGTTCGAGGCCAGGCTGGTCTACAAGAGTGATTTCCAGGGCAGACTCCAAAGCTACACAGAAAAACCCTGTCTCAAAACTAAACAAAACAAGACAAAAAGAATGTGAGAACAGACGGGGAGGTGGTGGTGGAATGGGCCAGGGTTAGGAGTCATGGTGAGAGAATTGCCAGCTGTTGAGCACAGGGACAAATTAAAGCGTTGATATCATAATGAAAGCTCTAAAACAGAACTAACTCCCTCTCCCCCGGGAGGTGACAATAAATACGGCAGTATCGACAGCACTGGTCCTGGGGCAGGCAGAATAGGGGAGGACCGGGGTCAAGTGCCAGAAGAGCTCAGGGAAGTCTGTGGCGTGGGGGTGGGGTTGGCCCCCCCTTAGCCTTGACCACAAGCTAACCCTAGGAAGTTCTGGATGTTAAGAGTGTGGATATGTGTGGTATTCTGTGTTTATCTGGAACTTGACTCCTTGGGATCTTGCAATATCAAAAGGTAACATGAGATGCCCACTGGACTGGTTCCGTAACTGCTGTTTAAGAAGCAGATGAATGCTTGCCCAAGGCTCTGGGCCTTGGGTTTGACTATAGCTCAGGGGGTGAGGGAGGGGGCAGAGTAAGGAAATGTGGGTGAGATTGGGCATGGCTGATATGTGCCGGGCATAGTGATACTCAAGAGGCTGAGACAAGAGGATTGTGAGTTTTGGGTCAGCCTAGGCTACATGTAGACTATCTCAAAAAATAAAGATAAAAAAGGAAGAAAGAAGAGAGAGAAAGAGCCAGAAGAATTCTCCAAACCAAACACTTTGGAATCACCCACACAGGAAGTGAGGTGCTTCAGAATCATGGGCTTTCTAGGAGGCCTTCTTTGAACATCAGAACCTGAAAGGGATTCCCAGGATGGTAGCTGTGTGCCGCGGGAAACCAGGCCGCCATCCACCTGCAGAACTACGTACCCAGGTCTAACAGCCCTTCAACCCTTCTGTCTGTCCTACAGGGACCATGATCCACCTTCTGGGTCCCCCTTGCTGGGACACTCGTGCTTCCATTGGGAAGTCAGTCATGGGCCCTCTCCCTCTTGGGATGGTACTGATAGTGCCTGCTTCTGGAATGAAACCACCCTTGGGTGACCCATATGCCGATGAGGCCTCCTGCTTGTCCCAGCGTGGTGTTGACTGGCAGCTAAGGGCGTGGGGCTCTTGATATCCTGTTGTGTTAGCTGTTCCATCACCAAACACCATGGTGAGGAGGAAGATCCACTGTCCTTCCTATTAAAGACAGTTCTAGAAGGCAGTGGGACCAGAAAGCACCAGTGTCGTTTATATTGTGGAATGTGAAAATGAAATTGTTGGCTTTTTTAGTTTAAAAACAAAGCAAATTTGGAGCCAGCGAGATGGCTCAGTGGGTAAATTGTGGCTGAGCCTGATGCCCTGAATTCAGTCCTCAGAACTGACTCCCAAGAGTTGGTCCTCTGACTGTGACTCACACACAGTTAATAAAAACAACTGACAAAACCAAAGCAAATAAACAAAACAACCCAAAAAGCTGGGTAAGACCCTGTACTCAGGAGGTAGAGGCAGGCAGATCTCTGAGTTCAAAGCCAGCCTGGTCTACAGGGTGAGTTCCAGGACAGCCAGGACTACACAGAGAAATCCTGTCTCACAAAACAAAGCAAAAACCACCAACTTGGAATTCTTTCTAAAAGTTCCCTGCTTCCACAGGTCACAGCTACTGAGAAATATAATTAATTAGTCTTTTATTGGCCCCAGGGCATATATGTGTCTGGAATAAGCTGTCCTCTGTCTGGCCTGCGATTCCAGAGTCCACTCATCTTGCTCACAGTCCTGGCAAACCTAGCCATAGCTCCTGTGTCTTCCACCCCAGGCCACTACCATGGCTCCCTGGCCTCCATGTGCCAGGTGGAGAAGGCCCATGCTGTCTCTGTCAGCTGGCTTCTCAGGAACCACCCTGCCTTGGAGAAGATGGGTAATGGCTATGGCGACATTGCAGTCGGGACCATGGCCCAGCCCTCTTATGTAAACAACCCATTTGTTCCAGGAAAATTTTAAGGTGCCTCAGCTCCCTGCCTGTGGAATGAGGCCTAGGACAGAGCAGTTACCAAATAGAAAGGCTGCTGTCCCCAGGCTTGTGGTGTGTGGTTATGGCCCTGGCTTACTCCAGGCCCCTTGCTCCCCAGTAAGTAACTCCCAGCGATTGACGTTTTGAACCCGCTGCCCCCACCCCGCGTCCTTTGCCCCTTTAGCAGTTCTGCTGCCATACCTCAGGTCTCCCCTTCCCTCCCCGCCTTTTCCAGACAACCTCAACTCTCTCTCTCTCTCTTTGAGATAGGGTATCACTACGTAGAACAGGCTGGCCTTGAACTCACAGAGATCCTCCTGCCTCTGCCTCCCAAATGCTGGGATTAAAGGCGTACACCACCACATCTAGCCTAGTTTTCTTTAAGATTTACTCTTTGTGTTTTCGCCGGGATTAAAGGCATGTGCTACCAACACCTAACCCGTTGGGTCCCCTTTAATGATGCCCCTTATTCCCCCTTAGTTTCACCACGGCCTGTGCTTGCTCACTGGGCCCCTCCTCCTCAGGACTTCAGCTCTGAGAGGCCAAGGCTTTGCTGTTTTGCCCCATGTCTGGCACGGGTGGTGGTTCTGGCTATCACTAGAGCTTACAGGATGCCAGGGGAGTGTCTGTGAAACCCCAATGACATGGGTAGACACTGTTTTGATTTTGCTTCAGATTCAGACTGTCAGCTCCCAATCTGTGTGTTCTAGAAGAGAAAGTGGGAGCTAGAAGAACCTCCTCTCTGTCATGATACTGGATTCAGCATGTTATGTAAGGCAGGCCTTGGTTTGGGGCCAGGAGGGCTAGGAGCCTGGACTCTGCCCTTTTGTGCTTCTGAAGGCATTTTTCTGGAAGCAGGGCTGAGTGAGAACGCTCTCCCTTCTTGGCTCCCAGTGTTTGCGGTGGGATGGTGGGAGGGGGTGAGCTCAGGAACCTCTGATTTCATCAGCCAAGAAGAAAGGACACGTTGGTGACAGTCATTCTAACAGACCAGAAGAATGACACAGCATATTCCAGACTTAGCCTCAGCACAGGGACAATGTAGGGAGTGGCCTTGTGGGGCATGTATTTGGGTGTCCACTTAGTCTGACCAGCCCACCGCCCTCTCCCTGTCTCTCCCCTTCTCCGCCCCCACTCCTCGATTTCCTGATGTTTATAAACTACTCATGAGGATCTTTTCAGGGTAAATTCATGGAGTATCTGTCATGCGGGGAGAGCTGAGAAGCTGGGTGATTCTTGGTCTGTGATCTTTAGTTGTAGATGGCTGCCCCATCTAGGGTGGCAGCAAGAGACAGCCTGTGTCCAGCTGATGGCAAGGAACTGCACACCTGTTGTCTCCGTGACCTCTCATACAGCCCTCAGAGGTATTGGGTCAGACTTCTGAGACTCATTTCCCCATTTCCCAGTGCGAGGCGGGTAGACTCCAGTCCATATCTCTCTGAGACTCATTTCCCCATTTCCCAGTGCGAGGCGGGTAGACTGCAGTCCACATCTGCCTGAGACTCACTTGCCCGTTTCCCAGTGCGAGGCGGGTAGACTGCAGTCCACATCTGCCTGAGACTCACTTGCCCGTTTCCCAGTGCGAGGCGGGTAGACTGCAGCCCACATCTGCCTGAGACTCACTTGCCCGTTTTCTAGTGCGAGGCGGGTAGACTGCAGTCCACATCTGCCTGAGACTCACTTGCCCGTTTCCCAGTGCGAGGCGGGTAGACTGCAGTCCACAGGTGCTGGGGTTATGCACATGAGCCTCCAAGCTTAGTTCTTAAGGCGATCCTTTGGGAACAAGTGCTCCCACCTTGCAGGCAGACCTGGACTAGGACTGGACACTGTAGTTGGAAGTGGGTTGGTAATGAGGCCTTGGCGTCCTAAAGCTTGGGTTTAAGTCCCTGGCTCTGTGTGAATGTGAGCCCAGAGCCAAGCTTCCCCGTGCCCTGGTGGCCTCCTGTGTGTGGTGGAACAGATGGAATTCTGGTGCTGATACTGACAACTGTTTTGGGAATGCAGGCTGTGGAGTGTAGACAAGGAGCAGGGGACAGTGGGAAATCAAGCGAGTTCTCCTTGCCCTCTAGCCCAGCCCTCTGGTGCCCTCCCTAACTCCTCCCTGTACCACCGAGCCATGTAGGGATCCCTGAGTCTGTGCCACCCACACCCATCCCTGAGTCCTCTTCTGCATTACCTCTGACCCTCACTTCCCCTCACTTCATACTGAACCAAGAGGAAGAGGAGAGGTCACACCATGCCCAGGGGCCCAACCTGGCATGGCACAGGTGACCCGGAGCCCAGCTCTGAGGTATTAAAGTTTTAAGTCTCACACCCAAGTCCCTTACCGGGAACTATACAGGTCTAGGATTAAAGTAACAAATTACTTAAGATGAGTATCAGTAGATACAAAACGACACATGCATAGCTTGACAGTCAGGTCATGTTTACACATACCTGGCCAGATTCCAGCAGTGATCAGCTCTGCCTTGCAGTGAGAACAAGTGAATGGCACAGAAAGCTTGGCCTCCTGGGATTCCTAATCACCCACTGCAGTCAGCATGGATGCCTGCCCCATGCCAGGGTGCTGCCAGGGCTTGCCACCTTAGGGAGGGGAATTACAATGGGCTCCGCTCTGTAGGTGAGGAAGAAGGCTGGAATTACAGAAGTCCCTGGCCCTGGGGACAAAGCCAGGAACAAATGTTTGGTCTTCAGTCCAAATTCTGCCTCCAGCCTACGTCTTTGATCACTGATGTGGGCCACTATCCCTCTCCCGGACAGTGCCTGGCTTGGAAATTACTCATAGTGTGTACTGCAGAGATGAGTGGATAAGCAGAGTCCCTCGCTTGTGCAGTCTAGAGTGCGGATGGCTAGCTGGGCCTGGTGGTGCACACGCCTTTAATCCCAGCTTTCAGGAGCAGAGGCAGGAGGATCTCTGTGAGTTCGAGGCCAGCCTGGTCTGCAGAGAGTTTTGGGACACCCAGGGATATATACAGAGAGACTCTGTCTCAGAACAACAACAGAAATAATAAAGAAGACGGCCACAAGTGTTTTCCTGTTCTTCTAAGGGAAAGTGGGTTTCCCCCACCCTGGACTGGGTCTGTGACACATTCTCACCTATAGACTTCAGTAACGACTGCGATTTCTAGAGCTAGGCTCGGGGAACTCTCCCAGCCTTCTTCTGGGTTTGTGGTTTGGACCTGGAACCCGCAGCCCTTTGCTGCTGATCTTTGCCTCTTCGTCTCCGCCATGTTTGCGTGAGTTTTTCCCTTTTCCCCTGAGGTGGTCCGTGGAGTGGAGAGCCGGCCTGAGGACT
Source organism: Microtus pennsylvanicus (assembly GCF_037038515.1). Lineage (NCBI taxonomy): Eukaryota > Metazoa > Chordata > Mammalia > Rodentia > Cricetidae > Microtus > Microtus pennsylvanicus. The sequence goes on from NC_134579.1 coordinate 115,818,823, forward strand.
TTTCTCACTCTCGTTGCAGATCTTCATTAACAACGAGTGGCATGACGCCGTCAGCAAGAAAACGTTCCCCACCGTCAACCCTTCCACGGGAGAGGTGATCTGCCAAGTCGCAGAAGGGGGCAAGGTGAGGCCCGGTGACTTCTAGCCGCGCTTCCTGGGTAGGATCTCATCTTGTAGCCCAGGCTGGCCTGGAACTGTGCCCGTCCTTCCGGCTGTGCCTCAAGTGTGGAGATTACAGGTTATGTGCCACCACACAGCACACAGTTGTTATTCTGTGTGTTTGTATGGCTGAAATATGACCACATACGTGTTTCACATCCCTAACTTAAAACCACCAAACAGACATTTGAAATAGGAATCTGTGGCCGTCTCCATTACATTAGCGTGCTGGATGGCGGCTGGGCTGTCTTTTTTTTTTTTTCCTTCTCCCCTTCAGATAGAGTTTCTCTGTGTAGCTTTGGAGCCTGTCCTGTAAATAGCTCTGTAGACCAGGCTGGCCTTGAGCTCACAGAGATCCTCCTGCCTCTGCCTCCCAAGCGCTGTGATTAAAGTTGTGCGCCACCACCGCCCCCCACTGAAGGTAGTGCTCTTAACTGCTGAGCCATTTCTCCAGCCCCCAGGGTCCCGTCTAAGGATTGACTCATGAGGTCTCTCACTCCCAATGGCCAGGAATCTCCTTCCCAGCATACCCCCTGATGAGGCCTATGTTTGCTGCTGAGATTTGGGGCCCTGGAGAACTGTTTGGGGATGGCTTCCTGCAGTGGCCCATAGTGACCAGCCTGTGGCATGTTTGGGAAGCATTTACTGCCGAGGTCTGAGCTCCCAGGGTGGCTGTTTCACAGGAGGATGTGGATAAGGCGGTGAAGGCTGCAAGGGCAGCCTTCAAGCTGGGCTCACCATGGCGCCGCATGGACGCATCCGACAGGGGACGGCTGTTGAACCGACTGGCCGATCTCATCGAGCGGGACCGAACCTACCTGGCGGTGAGTCCTGGGCCCTCTTTCCCTCACTTCCCACAGCTGAAGAAGCCCATAGCATCCCCTGATCGTTCAGAAGCCTTGCTGCCCCTAGGTCATAATGGCGTCTGATGGATGGACACTTTTGGAGTCTTTCTATTACCAACCAGAGGAATCTCAGTGTCTGTCCTGATTCGTTGGGTGTGGCCCAGATCTCAGATTTCCGAAGAGGGAGGGAAAGAAGAATGCTTTTCTCACACAGGCCTTCCCTAGTGGTCTGCAGGGCCAGTCACCTCCCCTGAGCCCCTCTGCATGGTGGGCTCTCACCCTGGCCACCCTGTTGGGAGAACCCAAAGGCAGCCCCTTTCTCTGTGGTGGTAGCCAGAGTGAACTCTCCAGGTACACCGTGGCATCAGCTCTTAGAACCTCGGGATAAAGTCCTCAACATGGCTGGGCTCCACTGCCCAAGCCAAGCCAGGCTGTGCCCCTTCACTTTTTGACAACCAAACTCCTTGGAGCCCTGGGACCTTTGCACACACTGTCCCCCTGCTGCTGAGGCTTATCACTTCCTCCCCATGTGTCTCCTGCCCCCTCCCCAGCCTTCAGACTTAGCCTTGGTTGGCATTTCCGAGATGGAGCAAGAGAGATGGGTTTTCTTCCTAGCGTGAGTAGCGGATGTGACTGACAGATCCTTGTTACCACGCTCTTCCTCTGAAGGCTCTCTCTGCTCCGTTTCCGCATTCCCTCCAGCTGGATCTGGCAGAGGCCAGAGTTTAGTGATGCCTGGGAAGTGAGTGAAGCTGGCTTTTCTCCTCTCCCTGCCTCTCGAGAAGCTGGGGCAGTGGTCTGGAAATGTCCATGACATTCAGTGGTCCAGTGGAGACTCCCACCCTGAGCTTCCATCCGTCACTGGCCACCTTGTTTCTCTTCATTCCTGAGCTCACAAGTCTCTGCTGACCTTGCTTTCTTGCCAGGCCCTGGAGACCCTGGACAATGGCAAGCCTTACGTCATCTCCTACCTGGTGGATTTGGACATGGTCCTGAAATGCCTCCGGTATGGGCTCCTGTTTCCAGGTCTGGCCATTGAGAGAAGGGAGGGGTTGATGTTGGGAGGTAGACATAGAACTAGAAGGACACAGAAGGCTCTCGGGGACCGGAACCTGTCAACTGTGTCAACCGACCACCAGAACTGGTCCTCTTTGTGTTCTCGTCTGTCTTGAGTTGTGTTTGATAATTTCTGAGTCCTTGGAACTGGCTGTTTATCTGAGGGATCTGATGTGTTGGTCTTTGGTTGTCCCTGGCTTCCAGGAGGCTTTTCTGTGCTCCACTCTGCTTTCTGCTTTTAGTCTCTTGACCTGGCCAAAAGGCTCGCCAGTCCTTCTCCTTTGTTCTGGTCTGATCATAGACATCTTACTGATCAAAAAGTCAGGATAATTTGTCTTGGGGTTTGCCCATTGCAGTCAGTAGCGAGAGACAGGTCCCTTTTTTCCTCCTATCTTGCTACACATGGCTTCTTCAGGGCCAGCCTTCATGTTGCCATACCTTAGATGGAATGGCAATGTCCTGGGGGAGGTTCTGCAACCTGCAGAACCTGCACAGGCAGTGTGGACAGACTGTGGTGCCAACAGTGGCTGGCAGGTGGACACAGTGCCCGAATGGCAGTTGCCTTCCACAGGGGGAGTGGGTCTGGTCATGACTCTCAGGGAAGGGGCTGCTAGCATCTGCTGCAGAGTGAGACCCGACCTGCAGAACAGGCCCCCACAACAAAGCGTCAGACGTGCTGAGGCTGAGAAACCTGAGCTCCACCCTGGTCAGCTTTGGCAGACCCTATGAACTTCCGGAATCTTCCTTCTACAAACCGCCTCACCTCATCCTGAATCCTCCCCCTTCCTTCTTTCCCCAAGGCATGGCCATTACATGCCTTGAACGCACACTGGCTGTTCCCCAGCCGGGATGCTTTTCTGTCACACGTGTTCTTGTGATTGCGATAATTAACTTTATGAGGTGAGGCTAGTCGGGGAAGTGCTGGCCTTTGATGGGTCTGCTGTCCTCCAGGTCATACCCATGATCCTCCAGTGCTGGACTGGCATAGCAGACACATGTAAATAAATCTACATGCTTAGTTAAAAGACCGCGTCCCCAGAGAGGTGGTTGAATGAGTGGGAAGTAGGCTCTGGCCATGGACCTGGTGTTTGTCAGTAGCATTGCAAGTGATTCTGAGGCTCCAAAGTTTAATTATGGGGAGAGGGGTTGCCAGTCCTGGTGGTCATCCACTTCTCTCTGGGAATAAGCCAAATGCCAGGGAGGTTATCAGTGCCATCCAGGGCATCTCTCTTTCTGCCAGGTATTGCAAGCTATACACCAGCTAACGCTTGGATTTTTTTCTTTTTTTAGCTATTACGCTGGCTGGGCTGATAAGTACCACGGGAAAACCATTCCTATCGATGGCGACTTCTTCAGCTATACCCGCCACGAGCCTGTGGGCGTGTGTGGGCAGATCATTCCGGTGTGTACCAGCCCCTCTGGAAGTCAAAGTTGGAGGGGGGTGAGGCTGGGGGCCAGCCATGCTCATTGCGAAGTAGGGTTCTGCAGGTGGCATTGGAAGGTGACGGGTGTTGGCTGAGAAAACAGGCTTTGGCAAGTCACCTGGGATGGGTTAAGTCTGATCCAGCAAAATCATTAACCCCTTTTAAGGTTCCATTCTCCATCTGAACAGTGGCAGGCTATTGAGTGTGAGGAGATAATGATTAGGAACTCACAAGGCACCAATCAGTGCGAGCCACCGTCACGCACCATCAGCTACCTACCTCAAGCATCATCCAAACCCATGATTAAATAGTAAGGGCCTCAAGAGTGGCCCTTCCTGCCACCTGCTGTGTCTCTCTGAGGAGGACTTGCAGTTGGTGACTGTTGTTTTGCACAGTGGAACTTCCCACTCCTGATGCAAGCGTGGAAACTGGGCCCAGCCTTGGCAACTGGAAACGTGGTCGTGATGAAGGTCGCTGAGCAGACTCCCCTCACCGCGCTCTATGTGGCCAACTTGATCAAGGAGGTGTGTGGCTTGTTTCTGCTGTGACCTCTATATATCCTAGCATGGCTTGCTCCTTAACCAGAGGGGAGCTCTGCCCTCAGTACCTTAACCAGAGGAGAACTCAGTCCTCAGTACCTTAACCAGAGGAGAACTCAGTCCTCAGTACCTTAACCAGAGGAGAACTCAGTCCTCAGTACCTTAACCAGAGGAGAACTCAGTCCTCAGTACCTTAACCAGAGGAGAACTCAGTCCTCAGTACCTTAACCAGAGGAGAACTCAGTCCTCAGTACCTTAACCAGAGAACTCAGTCCTCAGTACCTTAACCAGAGGAGAACTCAGTCCTCAGTACCTTAATCAGAGGAGAACTCAGTCCTCAGTACCTTAACCAGAGGAGAACTCAGTCCTCAGTACCTTAACCAGAGGAGAACTCAGTCCTCAGTACCTTAACCAGAGGAGAACTCAGTCCTCAGTACCTTAACCAGAGGAGAACTCAGTCCTCAGTACCTTAACCAGAGGAGAACTCAGTCCTCAGTACCTTAACCAGAGGAGAACTCAGTCCTCAGTACCTTAATCAGAGGAGAACTCGGTTCTTAGTACCTTAATCAGAGGACTCGGCCCTCAGTACCTTAACCAGAGGAGAACTCAGTCCTCAGTACCTTAATCAGAGGAGAACTCAGTCCTCAGTACCTTAACCAGAGGACTCAGTCCTCAGTACCTTAACCAGAGGAGAACTCAGTCCTCAGTACCTTAACCAGAGGAGAACTCAGTCCTTAGTACCTTAACCAGAGGAGAACTCAGTCCTCAGTACCTTAACCAGAGGAGAACTCAGTCCTCAGTACCTTAACCAGAGGAGAACTCAGTCCTCAGTACCTTAATCAGAGGAGAACTCGGTTCTTAGTACCTTAATCAGAGGACTCGGCCCTCAGTACCTTAATCAGAGGAGAACTTGGTCCTTAGTACCTTAATCAGAGGACTCGGCCCTCAGTACCTTAACCACACTGGGCCTGCGTATAACACCCTCTGAAGGATGAAAGCCACTCCTGAGCTGTCACCTCACAGGGAACTCCACAGGCAACTTCCTTGTCCCGACTCCAGGGTGGCTCACGCCGTACAGGGTGGCTTTCATTTGCTTGTGTTCCCGGTCACTGTTGGGGAAAAAGGTGTTTCCTAGGAGAAGCAGGCTGACTTCAGGTCTCCTGACTTCCTCTACAGGCAGGCTTCCCTCCTGGAGTGGTCAATATTGTTCCTGGATTCGGCCCTACTGCCGGGGCTGCCATCGCTTCCCACGAGGACGTGGACAAAGTGGCGTTCACAGGATCCACTGAGGTGAGGTGCTCAGGTTTGCAGCGTGGCGGCTCACTGAGGTGAGGTGTCTCAGGTTGCAGTGTGGCGGCTCAGGCTCCCCCCACTCAGCGGCTGCTCCCTCCAGAAGAGTCGGGTTCTGTCCCAGAACAGGACTGTGACCTCTGTGGTCTGCTGGCCTCCCTGGGTGCTGTTAGGAAGGATCAGCATCCTGTGGAATAAGGAGGCCAGGACTAGCTGGCTTCAGAAAGCCCAGGTGCTGGTCCAGGCCTTGCCAGTGTATCCCTGAGACCCACAAGGTGTCCAGAGGCCCTGCTCATTTCCTTTGATACTAGGATGGTGGCTTTAACTTCAGCACTCAGGAGGCGGGAGCAGGAAGATCCATAGCTGAAGAAAACTTTAGATACATAGCAAGTTTGAGGCTAGCCTCAGCTACGTGAGACCTTGCCTCAAAAAAATCAAAATAGGGCACACGCCTTTAGTCCCAACACTCAGGAAGCAGAAGCAGATGGAGCTCTGTGAGTTCAAGGACTCAGGACTGTCAGAGCTACACAGTGAGATCCTATAAGAGAAAGGAAAGAAAGAAGGAAGGAAGGAAGGAAGGAAGGAAGGAAGGAAGGAAGGAAGGAAGGAAGGAAGGAAGGAAGGAAGGAAATCAAAACCAGGATGACAGCGTCTGTGCGTACAGTGGAGACGGCACGGCACGGGCAGTGTTGTGCTTTCCTGTCGCTTTAAGGGACAAGCCACGCCCACTCCCATTACCTCTGACCTGCCCACCGCCATCTTGGGCCCTTCCTTTTCTGCTTCCTTGACGTGCGTGCTTTTTATTATAAGGAAGACCTGGGAATGTTATGGTTTTGATCCCTTTAAGAGACAAGCCACACCCATTCCCCTCCCCATCCGCTGAGGCAGACTGATCTTCAGCTTCCGGCCTGAGCTGGCTCTCATTTCCATCTTCTCTGAGAGGCAGCTTCGGTTCTGCCTCCCTCCCCACTTCTCTGCTTCCCCCCTTCTCTGTCTCTTTCTCCTCTTCTCTCTCTCTCTCTCTCTCTCTCTCTCTCTCTCTCTCTCTCCCCCTCTCTCTCTGTCCCCCCCTTCACCCTTCCTCCTCCATAACCCCCTGAATAAACATTCAACCTCACCCTGCATGTCGTGTCTATCCATGTTTCTGTCTTCTGCCCACCCGCCATGTGTCTCCCTGCCTGAAACCAGCCATTGCTCAGGGACCAGCAGCCGTCTCTGCCTGGGGCCCACTGCCTGCTGCCACATGGCCCGCCACCACTGCTCTGGGACCAGCAGCCGTCTCTGCCTGGGACTGGCTGCTCCCAGGGCCCACTGTCTGCTGCCACATGACCCGCCGCCACCATTTGGGACCTACAGCATTTCTGCTGCCTACTGCCATGGGGATCTTGCAGCATTTTTTAAAAAAGAACAACAGGCAGGGCCTGGGTTCTGGAGTAGTACCTCAAAGCAGCTCAGACTTGCTGTGCAGCTGTGGCATATTAGGGTTCCCCCCTCATTTGTTTATTTATTTGTTTGCTTGCTTGCTTTGAGATAGGATCTCTACATAGCTGTGGCTATGTAGACCATGCTAGCTTCAAACTCACAGAGATCCATCTGCCTCTGCCTCCCCAATGTGGGGACTAAAGGCGCCACCACGGCTTGTGTTGGTTTTCTTTTTGTTGTGACCAAGAACTGACAAGAAGCAAGTTAAAGGAAGGACAGATTACGGCTCAGTTGGCTCAGTTATGGGGAGGGGCATGGCAGCAGCCTGAGGGTGCTCACATCTGTGTAGAGTAGGGAAAGCAGACAGGAAATGCCACTCAGCTATAACCGCCCCCCAATGACCCACACTTCCTCTATCTGGACCCAGGTTTCTAAAGGTCCCATAGCTTCCCAAAGCACTGCCACCACCAGCTGAGGACATTTGACTGACACTTGGTGAGCCCACCTCCTTGAGCCTCTACATCCTGTGTGTGAGGTGGTGAGAACCAAGCTGCTCACAGGCTTCCAAGCAGGGCGTCCAACATGGCTGCTTAGGGAGGAGGAGCGAGTGAATGAATGAGGACCAGGGCTGTTACTGAGCTACTCCATGTTGGAGGGACGGAGACAAGGACCCAGAGAGCCCTTGCACACACTATCTTAGAAGCTGGAACACATTTCTTTCCAAAAGTGAGCAGGTCCAACCCGGAAATCACAGACGTCCAAGAGGGGACACTAGTAGTGTGACAAGGGCGAATTTCAAGCCGCTGTAGCTACCAGGTCCTTCCACACACTGCCCGCCCTCAGTCTCCAGGGCCTCCGGGCAGAGATGAGTGTGGGCCAGCTTTGGGCCAGGCTCTGGGTATGTGGAGGTGAGAAGCTCCCTGTCCTGGCCCTCAAAGAGTACACAGCACACTGGGGGCAACACTCAGCTGGGAGGGAGGTCACATCATAGTTTGACTGGGTCCTGCCTCCCCGTTGACTACCCAGGTGACTGGTTGTGCGGCTTGGCCACTCCGAGTCTCTGCCCCCTCATCTCTAAACCATTCCAGCCTCTGAGAGCATCGGGAGGGCTGACTTCAAGCGCCAGTACCTGGCACAGGCCCATGTGTGAGCCAGTTAGTTACTGTCACCGTTGTCTAGAGCCCAGTGGCAGCACTGGGAGGTGAACTCTTTGGGTCTCTTGGGATTTGGTGACTCCCTGTGTGGAGGAGCAGTTAGCTTTCTTTTCCGCTAATGGCAGACCGTGTGTCTATGTCCCCACAGGTTGGTCACCTAATCCAGGTTGCCGCAGGAAACAGCAATCTCAAAAGAGTGACCCTGGAGCTTGGGGGGAAGAGCCCCAACATCATCATGTCAGATGCTGACAGTAGGTTATGGGGCTGCAGGGAAGGGCCCAGACTCCAGCATGACTGCTGTGGGGGTCCCTGTGGTCTGACTTTGACCTCTCCCTACTCATTCCCTCAGCAGAGCCAGCCTAAGCCCTGTACTGATCACCCACAGGCCACTAGGCCACCATACCTCAGCACATCCTCTCCCCCTCTCTGGAACACTTCCTTCCTTCTGTATCTTTCCCGGTTGCCAGTCCCCACAAAGGGAAGAAGATTCCATTTTATTCTGACCAGGCCCTGGCCCCCAGCAGGCACTAACCCTGACAGCATGCTCGGGTTGTGTGGGTGAGCAGTGCTGGGGTTAGCGGACTCTTCTCATGTCACCTCTCTGTCTGCTGCCCCCTCTTCACAGTGGACTGGGCTGTAGAGCAGGCCCACTTCGCCCTTTTCTTTAACCAAGGCCAGTGCTGCTGCGCTGGCTCCCGGACCTTCGTGCAGGAGGATGTGTATGAGGAATTCGTGGAGCGCAGCGTTGCGCGGGCCAAGTCTCGGGTGGTCGGAAACCCCTTTGACAGCCGGACTGAGCAGGGGCCGCAGGTAAGCCTGCCAGCCACGGCTGGGCCTGCAGCCCAAAGCCAGCAAGGTGAAGCCAAAGGGGCATGGCCCAGAGTTGATGGGGCTGGGTACATGTCTCCTCTGCTGGGTACCAGCTGTGTGTCCTGTTGGGGTAAGCATGAGCCTTCAACTGCTTCCTGAGCCCCACATTTATGCAGGGTTCATATACCTTGGAAGGAGTGCAGATGCCAAATCTGCACAGGACACCTGCTACTGAGCCAGTTCCTAAGCCGTTATTCCCTAAGCCCCTGTGCTTTTGTGTTTCCATTTTGTTGATGTCAGAGTTTAAAGAGAGAAACATTGATGTGCCTTTCTCTGGCAGTAAAAGATGCAGGGTCTCTCTTGGGTATTATATTTGCTTCTTCAAGACCTTGGTCCCCTTCCTGGCTACGTCTGGCTTCATGTTCTCTGCCAGAGATAGGCCTGGCTCTAGCTTCTCCATCACTTTGGTCTCTCTCACAGGTGGACGAGACTCAGTTTAAGAAGATCCTCGGCTATATCAAGTCAGGACAGCAAGAAGGGGCGAAGCTGCTGTGTGGTGGAGGTGCTGCCGCTGACCGTGGCTACTTCATCCAGCCCACCGTGTTCGGAGATGTGAAAGATGGCATGACCATTGCCAAGGAGGAGGTCAGTACCTCAGCCGTGTCCTGGAGGCTGCCCTTAGCAAGAAGAAGTGGGTGATTTGGTCTGGTGTCTTGACTGTGCCCCAAACTTTGATTTTGAGTCACCTCCTTGCCTAGAGTAAGTTATTTGCAGTGTGATTCTGATACATCACTCTCCCCTTCAGCTTGGGGCTTTCCACCACAGGAAGACCATATATCCCATAGCCTTTATAGCCTAGCCCACAGGAAGACCATATATCCCATAGCCTTTATAGCCTAGTCCACAGGAAGACCATATATCCCATAGCCTTCATAGCCTAGTCCACAGGAAGACCATATATCCCATAGCCTTTATAGCCTAGTCCATAGGAAGACCATATATCCCATAGCCTTTATAGCCTAGTCCACAGGAAGACCATATATCCCATAGCCTTCATAGCCTAGTCCACAGGAAGACCATATATCCCATAGCCTTCATAGCCTAGCCCACAGGAAGACCATATATCCCATAGCCTTTATAGCCTAGTCCACAGGAAGACCATATATCCCATAGCCTTCATAGCCTAGCCCACAGGAAGACCATATATCCCATAGCCTTCATAGCCTAGTCCACAGGAAGACCATATATCCCATAGCCTTTATAGCCTAGTCCACAGGAAGACCATATATCCCATAGCCTTCATAGCCTAGCCCACAGGAAGACCATATATCCCATAGCCTTCATAGCCTAGCCCACAGGAAGACCATATATCCCATAGCCTTCATAGCCTAGTCCACAGGAAGACCATATATCCCATAGCCTTTATAGCCTAGCCCACAGGAAGACCATATATCCCATAGCCTTTATAGCCTAGCCCACAGGAAGACCATATATCCCATAGCCTTTATAGCCTAGTCCATAGGAAGACCATATATCCCATAGCCTTTATAGCCTAGCCCACAGGAAGACCATATATCCCATAGCCTTTATAGCCTAGCCCACAGGAAGACCATATATCCCATAGCCTTTATAGCCTAGTCCATAGGAAGACCATATATCCCATAGCCTTCATAGCCTAGCCCACAGGAAGACCATATATCCCATAGCCTTCATAGCCTAGCCCACAGGAAGACCATATATCCCATAGCCTTCATAGCCTAGCCCACAGGAAGACCATATATCCCATAGCCTTCATAGCCTAGTCCACAGGAAGACCATATATCCCATAGCCTTCATAGCCTAGCCCACAGGAAGACCATATATCCCATAGCCTTCATAGCCTAGTCCACAGGAAGACCATATATCCCATAGCCTTCATAGCCTAGTCCATAGGAAGACCATATATCCCATAGCCTTCATAGCCTAGTCCATAGGAAGACCATATATCCCATAGCCTTCATAGCCTAGCCCACAGGAAGACCATATATCCCATAGCCTTCATAGCCTAGTCCACAGGAAGACCATATATCCCATAGCCTTTATAGCCTAGTCCATAGGAAGACCATATATCCCATAGCCTTCATAGCCTAGCCCACAGGAAGACCATATATCCCATAGCCTTCATAGCCTAGTCCACAGGAAGACCATATATCCCATAGCCTTTATAGCCTAGTCCATAGGAAGACCATATATCCCATAGCCTTCATAGCCTAGCCCACAGGAAGACCATATATCCCATAGCCTTCATAGCCTAGCCCACAGGAAGACCATATATCCCATAGCCTTTATAGCCTAGTCCACAGGAAGACCATATATCCCATAGCCTTTATAGCCTAGTCCACAGGAAGACCATATATCCCATAGCCTTCATAGCCTAGCCCACAGGAAGACCATATATCCCATAGCCTTTATAGCCTAGCCCACAGGAAGACCATATATCCCATAGCCTTCATAGCCTAGCCCACAGGAAGACCATATATCCCATAGCCTTCATAGCCTAGTCCACCGGCCTTTGTATTCTGGCCCCTGGGAATCATGAATCTAGGAATGGACTCATATGGCCCTTTCCATCATCTTGACCCACGAAAGACGTTGGATGAGGTCCATGGGTGACTTCCCACTATAACTCTGATACCCTTCCCCCCACTTGTCCCAGCTGGGTTAAACCCCCAAGCCACATGCAGGACAGCATAGTACCACCCTTTTACGTGCTAGTGAGAATGTTCTGGAAGGTCGAGAATGCCTGTACTTGTTCTCCAGCGGCCTGTGACATGGTTTAGTCTCCATGACAACTGAGGCTCATGGACATCCTCGTCACCCTCCTGTCCCCTGTCCCCTCAGAATCAGCCTTTTTTTTTTTTTTTTTTTGTGGAAATCTAGTTCTTCTCAGTGGGGATTAGGACTCCATTTCCCTCCTCCCCACTTGCTGTGAACTGTCCTCTCCTCCCTGGCTCTCAGGCCCCTCTGTTCCCGCTCCATGTATGTGCTGGTTACATGATAGTCAGATGGTCACAATGGCCAGTTCCAGCCGGTTCTCAGTGGTCTCTGTGGCAGCAAGGTTTTCACAGAGGTCGTGGTTTCTGACCTGCTGGAGCTATTGCAGAAGTGGCCTGTTCTGGAAACCACAGGCCATTTCACAGTCGCTGCTCAGAGGCCAGTCTCTGCGTATGCCTGGGTTAAATTCTCTGTGCTAAGTTCATATGCTAACATAGCCCCTGCGCTGTGGGACTATTTAGAAGTCAGATAACTGCGCACAAAGCACGGGCTGCCTAAAAAGTGGCTGGTCCTTCATCACTTCCCTCTCTTTGTGTTTCGTTGTTTGTTTCTTAAAGATTTATTATGTATACAGTGTTCTGTCTACATGTGTGCCTGCAGGCCCGAAGAGGGCACCAGATCTCATTACAGATGGTTGTAAGCCACCATGCGGTTGCTGGGAATTGAACTCAGGACCTCTGGAAGAGCAGCCAGTACTCTTAACCTCTGAGCCATCAATCCAGCCCCCTTTGTCTTTCTTGAGTGTGGATGCAGTGTAGTTCTGGACTGGTCAGGTCTCAGGTTCAACAGTATCCACTGTTCACCATCCGCGAACACCTGTCAGCTTCTCTTCCTCCCCCTCCGCCCCCCAGATCTTTGGACCAGTGATGCAGATTCTCAAATTCAAGACCATAGAGGAGGTCGTGGGGAGAGCCAATGATTCCAAGTATGGGCTGGCAGCAGCTGTCTTCACGAGGGACCTGGATAAGGCCAATTACCTGTCGCAAGCCCTCCAGGCTGGCACTGTGTGGTAAGAACCTCCCGGTAGCTACTCCTCAGCCTAATACAATATCCCCCAAAGCAGCGTCTTCTGGATTCCCTAGAACCGGGGCATTAGACCAGGAGCTGTCCAGCCATATCCTCTTCCAGAGCAGGTACCCCCGAAGCCAGAGACGGGCCACCTTTCCTAGCTGTGGGCTGAGCGCATACACAGTTGCTCAGCAGCTGCTTCGCCATCGGTAGGACTAGAGAAAGAACAGATGTGGACTGGGCTCTGTAGAGATCAGCACCCTCAACTTACCTGATGGAGTGTGGGTAACCTTGGCAACGTGATGTTAAGTGAAAGAAGCCAGGTGCTGCAGGTCATAGACAAGGGTGCTCCATTGGTGGATGCTGGGCCTGGGGAGAGGAGGTGGGAAGAGATCATTAACGGGGTGCAGTTATTCTTTTCAGGGTATTACAAATAATCGGGTGTTAGTGGGAAAGGTTCTCCAGGATTCTGAATGTCACACAAACCACCAAGCTGGGCCCTTCTTCAAAAAACACTTTTTAAGCATGTGTATGTGCATGTGTGCACATGCCTGTGTGTGCATATGTGCATGTGTGTTTGTGTACACAGATACACATGACACAGTGTGGAGGGGAGGGCTTTCTGTCATGCGGGTCTCAGGAACTGAACTTGATTGCCAGGCTTGGTAGCAGGCCTGCGCCTACATGACAAGCCGTGTCACCACCCTGAGCCACATGGTTTTAAATGCTGAATTTTCATTTAAATTTTAATAATTTTTTTTTAATATTTTTGGTTGTGAGCCTAGCCTTTAATGGCTGAGCCATCTCTCTAGCCCTAAATTTTAATAATTTTTGACTTAGAAGAGGGGGAAAGGCCTAGCTCCTATTAGCCAAGATGACCCATTCAGATTGGAAGCTGGTACGTGTGTGTTGGTGCCCCTCTGTGACCACCCGTGCACAGACGAGGCTGACACGAGTGTCTCACGTGGCCTGCCCTAGCCTCCTCCGTGTCCCATTCTCCATATGAGACTGTGGAGCCTCGAAGGGCCTGGAATGGCACGCAGGCCCTCACAGCGACCTGTGTTCTCATCTCCCATAACAGGATCAACTGCTACGACGTGTTTGGAGCCCAGTCCCCGTTTGGTGGCTATAAGATGTCGGGGAGCGGCAGGGAGCTGGGCGAGTACGGCCTGCAGGCCTACACTGAAGTGAAGACGGTAAGCGTGTGTGGGCGCCTGCGGCCTGGCCTCTCCTGTCGTGCTCACGTCTCTCACTGAAGCCAGAGCCGCCACAGAAGAGGTTAGACACAGTCTCTAGGGTCTTACCCCACCAGGCCCACACGGTAATTTGCCAAGGAGTTGATTAGCCTGAGAGAAGGCAGGACCCCAGTTGGTGGAGTCAACAAGATGGCTTCCAGAAAGAGGCATGAAGAGGCACAGCTGCTGAGCCACCCTTGTCCAAGTTCTCCTCAGGGACGTAGCTCAAAGGGTGACAGTGCTGTGGACTCAGTGCCCCGTGTGTCAGTGTCTCCAGCCACAGAGTGCAGATTCTTTTTAAAGTGGCCTGTCACACACATGGGAAATGGAGGTAGAGCCAAATTTGAGAACAATTTGTACCTACAACTGAGATACAGTTGTGCACTATTCAGGCCTTTCTCTGCTGTGGCTGCGGCCTTGGCCTCTTCCTCAGCGTTACCCTGTGGGAGGCCCCTTGTGTGTGTGTGTGGGGGGGAGCTGTACAGTGCTGAATGTTACAGATTCCTGTCCTCAGCACACCAGAGTCCACTAAACTGTGGTTGTTCCCAAAGCCCAAGAAAGGGCCTCCAGACACTGTCAGATGGTGGGAACCTAGGAAGGAGACAGGGTGTGATCTCCCACAGAGGACAGCCTGCTGCCAAGGAGATGTGAGAAAGAAGATGGGCTGTTATTGCCAAGGGACCTGCTGGCACTTGCCAAATGTGAAGAATAACTGCTTCTCTGAACCCTTCACAGGTCACAGTCAAAGTGCCGCAGAAGAACTCATAAGGAGCACGCCAGCTTCCTCACCCAGCACCAAGCATAGTCGCCTCCAAAGAGAAACCCTTTCCCCAAAATGTCGGCCAAGAAAGTCAGAGCTTGATAAACAGGGCGGGCTGGTGGGGCAGTTTGTGTGGAAAACAAACTGGATCAGAGGATGGGGCTCACACAGCACATGCAAGACCCTAGGTTCCAACCCCATGCTGCAAATGAGCAATAAAAACCCACTGATCAAGGCTGCAGGGTCGTTCCTCTAAGAAATAGATTCTGTGTCGTGACTCCATTGCCGTCTAACTTGCCCCTTTCAGCGGAGAAAAGGCCACTGTAAGAGCTGCAATAGCTCTTATGTGATATTAGCACCTCGTCTCATGTCCTGGACAAAAAGTCAAAGCAGGACCACTCTCAATTCCTGGATGCCTCTTCCTCACGTCACTAACCCAGGGGCATGCCCAGCACCAGGCCGGAGTGTCTCCACTGTTTGCTGGGGCATCCTTACTCCCCTCAACATTCAGGAAGTTTACACTGGCCTGTTTCACGGGAGTGGGTAGCCGACTCCTGTTTACGCTTTCCAGGGTGGCCCAGGTCAGCCTCTGCCAAG
This sequence comes from Microtus pennsylvanicus, assembly GCF_037038515.1. Lineage (NCBI taxonomy): Eukaryota > Metazoa > Chordata > Mammalia > Rodentia > Cricetidae > Microtus > Microtus pennsylvanicus. Next base: position 115,833,936 of record NC_134579.1, read on the forward strand.
CACCTCATGACTCAGCATTGCTCCTAGCAACTACTTACCTGGGGTAGAGTCAGCAAAAGGCAGCTTCCAGAAGTTGCTTTGGTTTCCCAGGCTGCTCTGCAGCCTCCTCAGGGCAAAGTGAAGGACCGTGTGTGTAAGTGCAAGGGCTGCCCCTCACGCAAAAGTGGAAGGATGTGGAGGTGTCAGTGTCTGTGACCAGATGAAGACGGCCACTGGTGGTCAGGGGTGGCAGTTTTTCAGGCAGTGAGAAGAGGAATGGTGGTGAACATGGGCTGGGGGCCACAATGCAGACACGGTAGCTTCTAAAAGCTCCAAGTCTGTTTCTGGGAGGGGAGGATACAGTTACTGCTGATGCCAGGGGATGTGGTAGATACAATGACATCGCTGAAGGGTAGAGGGACCCACTTAGAGTAGAACGCCAAGAAAGCTCACCCCTCCCCAAAGGCTCCATCCTCTTAGATGCCTGTGACCCCTGCCCTCTGTATAAATGGGGGTGCTATGACCATAGCTCAACCTCACCCCATCTTAAGGTATGAGTTGTAAGCCTTCAAGGGGCAATATCCCCAGCCAGTAGATTATTTCCTATATATAAATACTCATGATGATTAGCATAAAAAGTTAGTAAGCAATTAGCAATGACAATTGTGAGAAATGACACAACTCTTAACATGGCTACGCTTGTGTTTCAGGGTGTTGAGGAAGTTGCATATAAGTGCCGCAATACTACAGCAAGTCTGGTGGCCAAGATGGTTGCTAGCGGTATATATGCCAGCAGGCACACTGGCTGCAGGCATGATGCTCGTCCGTGTGGAATGCGGCGGGCCGGCATGGGATTTATTCATGCAGTTCACACCAGTGTGTGTATTTCAGGCTGTGCGTGACTATTAGGTGCTTGCCACCTGTCTGAGTAGTGAAAAGCAGGTCAAAGTCCAGGATCCACCTGGGAGCCTGATCGGAAGCTTTGGGGCGAAGATCGAAGATCTTGCTCAACTTCTGAATGGAACAGGTGTCAGGACATGGAAAACACGTGCAAGAGTCAAGTGAAGAGCTGTCATTAAGGGTGTTAGAAAGGGATGGTGAGATTTGGTTCAGAACTAGACAGTGAACTGCCGAGAGAGGCAGAGAGAGAGAGAGACAGAGAGAGAGGAGAGACAGAGAGAGAGGCTTCCTATGTGAGCCTGATGACCGCCTGGAGTTGTCCTTTGACCTCCATATGCGTGCATATGCATGCTCACATACACACAGAAATAAATAAATAAATAAATAAATAAATATAATTTTAAAAAATTAGGTGCCTGGTGTGGATGTGCATGCCTTTAATCCCAGCACTTGGGAGGCAGAGGCAGGTGGATCTCTGTGAGTTCAAGGCCAGCCTGGTCTACAGAGTTAGTTTCAGAACAGCCAGGGCTACACAGAAGCCCTATCTCAAAAAACCAAAAAAAAAAAAAAAAATTGTAATTTAGGAAAAGTGGCCCGAGAGAAAAAGATGACAGAGCTCAGGTAAAGGGTATTTTTTTTTTTAATTGAGGGAACGTAAACGGGAAAAGGGAAAGGGAGAGGGGAGATGAGGCTCTGGGGACTGGAGTGGCAGAAGAGAACCTAGTGAATGTGCACAGGAAGTGCTCTTAGTGGCTACAGCTGAGGATGTACCCTGTCAGAACCCCAAGGTCAGGCCAGTACAGATGCCTGAATACTAACAGAGGTGGGAGAGAGGCCACCAGGCAGCCTCAGCCCTGTGTGAGCCTGCTTGGGGCTTACATCCTGACCCTGAGGTAAACACAAAAACCTTCCCCTGGGGCTGAAGATGTGGCTCCTTGGCGAAGCCCTTGCCTACCACGTGGAAGGCTCTGGGCTTAGTGCCAGGAAGGAAGATGGTAGCAGACCCCCAGCACAGGCTGGAGGGATGATTTAGTTGGCAGTGTGCTTGGCTTGCAGCTATGTGGATCCGAGTTCAGTCCCCAGAACCCACATGAAAATCCTGGCTGGTGCACATTTGTAACCCCAGCACTGGGTGACCCCTGGAGCCAAGGAGAGACCCTGGGTGTGGTAGTACACACCTTTAATCCCAACACTTGGGAGGCAGAGGGAGATTGACCTCTGTGACTTCAAGGTGTGGTGGCACACGCCTTTAATCCCAGTGCCTAGAAGGCAGAGACAAACAGATCTCTGTGAGTTCAAGGTGTAGTAGTGTACACCTTTAATCCCAATGCCCAGGAGAGTGGAGCTTGGCCTCTCTGAGCTCACTTCCTCTTCCTCCCAGCATTCTGTTCTGTTTACTCCTCCCACCTATGTTTTAACTTATCAGGGCCAAGCAGTTTCTTTATTGCTTAACCAACGAAATCAACAGATTGATATATGACACTCCCACATCACTTCCCCTTTTTCTGTTTAAACAAAAAAGGAAGGCTTTAACTTTAACATAGCAAAATTACATATAACAAAACAGTTATCAAGCAAGAATTACAGTTACAATATTTATATCTATTTTATCTTTTATCATAACAATGGAAAACTATAACTATAACTATCTATCTACTCTGCAACTCCATCAAAGACTCCAGAAGAATACAATATTACCTAAGCCAAAAAGTAAGCAACTTTTAAAACTCTAGAAATGACAGAGACATCTTGCTGCCTGTACAGTCACCCAAAGTTCCTCTGTACCATTGGGGCATCAATCTTCAGCCTTCAGGCCCATAGTATCCAGCAGACATTTCCATGAAGCAGGAAATTTCAAAGGCAGTCACTATCTGCTTGTCCTAAAGAATGTCTTGCAGACTCTTTCATGAATCAGGAACCCCGAAAGATCATCTCACCTTTAGGCAAGTTCAGTAGTCCTCTCTCTGTGGGTTCTCTGTGTCCAGTTTATGCAATAGTCCAGACAAGAACAGTTTCTTGCCCAAATGGCTATCAAACTCCCTAAGGATCCTCTTTGATGCCCATCTTCCTCTTTAAGTAGATTGGTGCTGCCAGGAGCAGAGTGTCTCATTGTCATGAAAAGTCCTAAGTTATTAAAACATTAAATGCCATATTCTGCAGTCTTTGAAAGATATGAAGAATGTCTATCTAACTGAAATGTATCTCTATATATCTAGAAAATCTAACTAACATGACTACAAGCTTGACTATTACTGATGATTATCCATTAACAACTATATACATTACATTTTTAAATGAACTACACAATCACAATACCTTAATAAAGATCAAAAATACATATACATATAACAAAATTGACCTTAAATCTCTATCAATAAAGCAAAATCTATACTAATGCAAATTATTCATATCTATATTATATCCCCCTTTAAATGTAAAAGAACGTTTATAAACCATATTTGGGAATATGGGCACAGTTTTTTCTCTCCAAACTGCTTCCTGCTGAATGGGGGCGTCATTAATTAGGTCTTTCATGGTATAACCTGTGTGCTAGTTTCATCTCAGTTGGCAGTTGAGCGAAGCAATTTTCTGAAGATGTTCACAGCAACCCTTCAGGAGGGCATGGTCCATCATACCATATCGGGCAGGGTCTCATTCTCTGTGAAAACAAAATAAGAAACTCCTTTCCAAAGTATCATGTCCTTAGATCCAAATTTCAAAGTCAAGGCAATTTCAAAATATCTATGTTGGATTAGTTCAGCAGCATTTATAAATAAATATTTTTTAGCAGCTGTTGCTCTTTCCTCAGCATTCAAATAATTCAGAGAGCATAATAGCATACAAGTATCAAAATTCTCTGTTTATTTTCCATCTTTGTACGGCTTTATTTTAACTCTATTTTGTTTATTTTTACTTTTATTTTGGTTTTTGGGACAGATTTTTTGTATATCTTTGATCTGGAATAACTCTGTGGACCAGGCTGTCCTTGAACTCTCAGAGATCCGCCCAAAGGGGGCAGGCAGTGGTGGCTCACACTTGCCAAATTTATAGGCAAATATTAGCCCGAGGCGAACACGCCCCCTTAGGGGCGGGACTTATCCCTACACCTGCCTCAAAGGAAGTGGGCAGTGCTCCCATGCCCACACATGCTCCATCCTGCTCTTTGGCCTCCTCCCTAAGTGCTAGCTGCCTGACTACACTTTTGAGTTTCTCTCACGAGGTTTCTAGGTTCTCACTTGTTTATTCTTTGCGTTTATTCTTAGTCTACAAGTATGATCCAAATAGGAATTAAGATAAGGTAAAAGATTTCTCTGGGGTAAAAGAACTGGAAATGTAGGTAGTTGTTGATAAAATCCTTCAGGATTCAGACTTCTACCATGACAGCATTCCATAGTTCCAGGGGTCAAGACAGGTCCTCCAGCCATCCATCAGAGCAACTTCACAGGAAACTGCAGAGATGGGGACAGAGAGCCGGGCAGCTGCTATACCAGAAGCAAACTTTATTCCAGGAAAAAATAAATAAAAAAAATAAATCTCCATGGGCACAACAAACTTATCAGCTAGCTGAGACCAAAGCCAGAGATGAACTTGTAAGACTGTAGCCAAGGTCGGTTTCCGAACTCCTCCTTTTTATAGCAAAAAGCATGAGGCATAGCCGGGCGGTGGTGGCGCACGCCTTTAATCCCAGCACTCGGGAGGCAGAGGCAGGCGGATCTCTGTGAGTTCGAGACCAGCCTGGTCTACAAGAGCTAGTTCCAGGACAGGCTCCAAAACCACAAGGAAACCCTGTCTCGAAAAACCAAAAAAAAAAAAAAAAAAAAAAAAAAGCATGAGGCATGAACAAAGGAATTTTTACAATCTCAAGGTAAAACTCAAATACAAATTGCTTTTTCTTTTTCCTCTTTCTTTCTTTCTTTCTTTTTTTTTTTTTTTTTTACAATTTCCATTAACAGGGTTTTTCAGTTAAACTAGTGTTTATATTTAGTCCATTGTTTCTCTCTGGCATTCCTGATGGTGTTTACCAAAGTTCTACTCCCCTGACACTGCTAGTTTCACATAGCAGGGAAGGGTATGGGAAAATGCACAACCAAAAGGTCAGGTACATCCTTCATTTAAAAGTTAACTCACATCAACTGCTGGTCATGAGTGACTGGCGGGGGGAGGAAGGGGAGAGGATATCTAAACGCTGACCCTCAGTTTGCAGAGGGCTGATTCAGTCTTGCATTCAGAGCTATGGGTTGTAAAGCAAAGAAATAGTTAAGTTAATAGTAATAGTGAAGCCTTAAGCTGCTGACAGCCTGCTCTCGTCCTCCTAGGCTTACGACTTTATTTTTTTTTTAAATTTCTACATTCTTATTTCTGGAATCTACATTTCTATATTCTTATTCTTGGACTCTTCAGAAACCAAATGGTATAAAGTATAAAACGATGGGAACTTGCTGGACAGTGGTGGTGCACGCCTTTAATCCCAGCACTCGGGAGGCAGAGGCAGGCGGATCTTTGTGAGTTCGAGGCTAGCCTGGTCTACAGAGCGAGTTCAGGACAGGCTCCAAAGCTACAGAGAAAGCCTGTCTAAAAAAAAAAAAGAAAAGAATAGAAAAAAAAAGACGGAAACTCTTAGAGCTGTTAGCATCCAGGCACACCTGCCCCTTCCCCTTGGGGACCTAGCTCACCCCTGCTTCACCCTGTGTGCATGGCAGGCAGCACCCTGTCCCTTTAAAGGCAAAACTCCACCTACCTCTTCCTCTTCTTCCTCTCTCTCTCTCTCTCTCTCTCTCTCTCTCTCTCTCTCTCTCTCTGTCGCTCTCTTGCTCTCTCCCTCTTTCTTTTTCTCTTCCCACGAGGCTACTCTGTACTCCCTTTCTCTCTCCCCTCTCCCATTCCTTTTCCCACTTTCTTCCCTTTCCCCAGCAAACCTCCCCACTGTAAGCTCTGTCTGCATGGGGTGTCTGTCCCTCGCCCCCCATGGGACTCCTGGGACCCACCAAAGTCCCTCTCCCGCATCATCACACAGAAGCTGCAGTACTTTAATTTACATAGCTACTTCAGCCTCACTGTGACCAAATACCAGACTAAAACAGTGGCTGTGGTAACTTGCACCCTCTGAGGTGGCAGTTTGTCTATCTGCAGTAGACAGGAAGTAGAGGAAGCAGCTGGACCCAGACATGGTTCTTACCTCCAAAGGATCCACAGCTACCAAAATGGTGCCACAGGGTGGGGACCAAGCCCTGAAAGTGTGAGACTGTGGAGGACTTTCAGTCTCTGGCTACAGTGCCTTTCTTTAGACACAGGGGAAAGACGTCAGGAAGTGTTGCTGCTGGAAGGAAAGGGATCCTGGCAGGTGGGAGCCAAAGAGTACCACAAAGTCACCCTGAGTGTTCCTGCTCTGCTCAGGGGAACACTGCCAGGTGTTCCCAGTGCAAGTGTAACACCTGGGGAGAGTTTCCCAGCAGAGTGTGGCAGCAGGACTCTGTTCCCTCGTGTCACAGCTGGGCTCTCCTCTCTGCACAACAAACCTCACTCAAGAGATCTTTTGAGGAGGAAGAAGCCAGGGGGGTGGCTGCCTCTAGGGTGAGAACAGAATACAGAACTTATACAGGGTTTGGGGGTGGGAGGTGGCTTTCCAGGGTGATGGGATTGATGGGGTTTTGTGACTTGATACTGGGGCAAGCTCAGGGATTGGGGGGATTTCAAGTGTTTGGCCCCGGCTTTGGGTCAAGTCAGGGTCAAGGTGTTTTTCCCTAGCCCTGTTCGTTATTAATATACAAAAATGTCAGTTACCACCGGGAATAGCTGGGATTAAACTCCCCCCCCACCAAAAAAAAAACCAGCTACAAAACAAACAAACAAACAAACAAACAAAACACACCAATGCCAGGTAATAGTCACCAAAAGTGTCAACTATAATAAAATAGGTTATAAAACATATATGCTTATAAAATATTTCATATTGTTAATATTTAGATTTTAGCCTCATTGTTTTTGCTAAAATCATTAAAGGTTCAATCTCACAAAAATATGATATATAGTTCTGGATTGTTAAAAATACAAACTAATAATCAGTCATCCTCAAAGTACTGATATAAATACAGAGATAAGCTGTCAGGAGCCATTTTCCCAAAGATGATAGCAGGGACCATCATCCTAAGGATGTTTGCAGAAAGCCCCACTACCTTGAGAGCTGTTTGCTAATGGAGCCTGCCTCACGTCCCAACTATCTTGATAGCAGGGACCATTGTCCTAAGAATGTTTGTAGAGAACCCCCACATTCCACCTACCTTGAGAGCTGTTTGTTAAGCGGAGCCACAAAAAGTATGTTTCCGCTTACCAGGTGTGCTGACTAGTGACCTTTGCTGCCCCGGCAAAGCCCCCCACCCCAACCCAGGTCCCTCATCCAGGGCTATATAAGCTCTGCTAATAAACGGAGGCTTTGACAAGAGAATTTTGCTTGGCCTCGTTCCTCTCTCTCGCCCATGTTTTTTCAGGTAGCGCCCCTTCAGACCCTGGAATAACTGGGCCTGCTGGACGGGTATAATAAGCCTTATTTAGTCCCCTATATATGTTTTAAAGCTTAAAACAAGTAATTTTTAATAATAAAGTCTGTCTAATCAGAGATACCTGGACAGCCCTAAATACTTCAAAAATCTATAAAAAAACAACATTTAAAATAATGTTTTAAAAGCTTATATCAGACAAAAACTCTGAGATCCTAACAGCGACCCAAGGTCTCCAAAAAAGGCTATGGGACACCACAATGTCTCCATCTGGATAACGACGATGCTGACCACTGGGAAAAATGCCCCGATGCTACGACCTGCTACCAGGACCCAGCCCAGACTGTGGACAAACAGTAGGATCTTAGAGAATTGACTGCACCACTTTTGCCTAGACAAAATAAGGTCAGTCTTTTCCATGTCCCTCTTCCACAGGAACCAATCACCTTATGGGTCTGGTAAAGCCCATAAGGTGATTCTGATACTTCTGCCTCCAATGCTATGGAGGCCTGGGTATGACTGTATATGGGCTGGTCTCTGTCATTTTTCTGTTTTGTCTGTACTTAAATATAATTTATTTATCCTTCTAAGATCTCTAATTGTATTAATGGCTAGGCCAGCAATAATATCAATTTAAGAGCAAAAAGAATATCCAAATCCTTACACAAAGCTATAGCCAGCTTGTTAACTCATTATATATAAAGGTCTGAGGACATAAAAGTTCATAAACATTAAGGGTTTAAAAAAATAATTTAAGCCGGGCGATGGTGGCACACACCTTTAATCCCAGCACACGGGAGGCAGAGGCAGGCGGATCTCTGTGAGTTCGAGACCAGCCTGGTCTACAGAGCGAGTTCCAGGACAGGCTCCAAAGCCACAGAGAAACCCTGTCTCGAAAAACCAATAATAATAATAATAATAATAATAATAATAATAATAATAATAATAATAATTTAAGATAATACTAATATACATTAAAACAATGACTACATACTCTTTGGGTTACAAGTTCAGGATTTTCTGTTTTTGCTGGAACTCAAAGGTATAAGTCTATTTTTCCTGTTTTATAAATATGTTATTTGCTATTTCTATAATATGGATTTTAATATGGGCCTAAAAGTTTCAAATGTATTAAATTCTGTTCCTAGTTTAAATTTGTCTCAACAGGTTTCCCCTTGGTTGGCGGAAATAAACAAACATTAATTGCTGACTACAACCTGCTCCAAATGACTGTGGAACGTGGACTTGCTAAAAAAAAAAAAAATGGGGCTGGAGAGATGGCTCAGAGGTTAAGAGCATTGCCTGCTCTTCCAAAGGTCCTGAGTTCAATTCCCAGCAACCACATGGTGACTCACAACCATCTGTAATGAGATCTGGTGCCCTCTTCTGGCCTGCAGGCATACACACAGAACGTTGTATACATAATAAATAAATAAATATTAAAAAAAAAAAAGAAAATCTGATTTCATTTAAAAAAAAATGATGTGGACCAGTCTAGTCGATATAAATGCTCCCTGGCTTTTCAACAAAGTCCACAAACCAAATGTTCCTAAAATTTTCTCTTTTTGACTAGCATTTCACCTTTGTTAACCCTTGACAACGACGCCCCAACGTCAGCTAAAAACAGTTAAAAAAAAAAATACATCGTCCAATAATCCCTGGTTAAAATGCTAAATCAAAAAAAAAAAAAAAAACATAAAAAGACTCTAATTTTAAGAGACAATTTGGCCAAAGTTAGCAAAACCAGCTCATGATTGAGCTGATTCTTAGGACCAAGAGGAGTGGGGAATGTGGGACCTAACAGAATGTTTTCCCTTCCCCTCTCCCACCCAGGAGATTCCCAGCACAAGGTCACTTAGCTCAGCCCAGCCAGCCACCTGGTACAGGCTGATAAAGATGGCCTAACTCAAGAACAGTGGCCTTGCTCTAAAAACAAGAAAAAAAGCTAACTTAACAGAATGGGAGGGAGCAAAAGTCCTTGTACCCATGCCAAAGCAGCTTCAAAGATTCTCTTTGTAGTTATGCCTTTAAAAGCTTAGCCCACAGAGGAGATACAACTCCTCTCTACCTTGTAACGGGGATGGAGATGAGTTCCAAACATGTTTGTATTATGCTGATTAAACCTTGCTTATTACAGTTTGGGCCTCTCTGGTAGTCTTTCTCTGGGGGCCGTAATCTGGGCACAACACCCCCACCATCCACCACCCTTTCACTCCCCCACCCCCACCCACCCACCCACCTGCAGAGAGAAAGCTCTGCAGCGCTGGCATCTATCCTATCAGTACAGAAGCTGTGAAATCCCTTCTGGGGCGAAGCTTAGTCAGGGTCATGTGGCCCACCCAATGGCCAGGAGAGTCCCAAGAGTAAGAAAGAGTGGTGGATCTCCAAAGACTAGAACTTTCTCCGTGGGAACAGGCCCCTGGCTGGAGGAGACTGATATCCATGCATTTGTCTACAACTAGCGTTGTAGACAGTGGAAGGGACAATCGGGGAAGAAATGTAATTCTGGGCTCTGGGCGTGTGAATCCAGCTCAGCGTCAGATAAGCAGTTAATCCAAAGATTAACAAGGGCAGGCAGTTCTGAAGAGCTGCCTGAAGCACAGGCCTCCACGCGAGGTTCTCGGATTTCGAGGATCCTGATCCCTCTGGGTACCTGGATGTGGGGTGGTCACAGGAGTATTGGGTGCAAAGCTGTTGTTTGTGGGTTTAGCCTTGTCTGATCCTCAAGAGGAAATGCAGGGGAAAGTGCGCAACAAAAGCACGTAGGTGCTAGAGTGGCTACCTAGAGGTCAGCGCCACCTTGCGGCCACTGTAGGAACCACAGCGATGTCCCCGGCCGTGTGGAAGGCAATCACAAAGAGAGGAACTGAAAACAGGGCCTTTTCGTGGCTCTGCTGTAAAGGCAGTTTGCCACCAAACAAACGGGATGACCTGAGTTCGATTCCCAGAATCCACTTGCTGGAAGAAAGAGATAATTGCAAGAAAAGAGGGACCCCCAACAAAAACCTGTACATGGTTCCTCACAGCAGCCAAAAGTGGAAACGCTGAATTTCAATATCCATCAACCACCAGGACAGGCTCCAAAACCACAGAGAAACCCTGTCTCGAAAAACCAAAAAAAAAAAAAAAAACAATATCCATCAACCAACAGATGAACCAAAATGTGGCTGCATGATGGAACTGTCCATCCCCAAGAGGGAAGGAGGCTGTGGTCGGGGAAGACTGAGCAGAGCTCTGGAGCCTCCTCACTAGTGTGCAGATTTGCTTTGAGTTTTAAAAAAATACGTTATATATTTAGTGTGAGTGTGTGGGTGTGTGTGTGTTCGCGCGTGTGTGCACACGTACATGCCATAGTACATGTGTACAGGTCACACCAGGGATTCTCTCATCACATAGAACCAAGGGATTGAACTCAGGTCATCAGGCTTGGCAGCAACCGGCTTTACCCACTAAGTTATCTGCTGGCCTTATTATTATTCTTATTCTTTTGGTTTTTGAGACAGGATTGATCTACATAGCCTGCTGTCCTAGAACTCACTGTGTAGACCAGGCTGGGCTTGAACTCACAGAGATCCGCCTGCCTGTGCTGGGATTAAAGGCGTGCTCTGAAAGACCCCCGGTGCTGGGAGACTCTGACTCAAGTCTCGGGATAACACGACCCCCCCAGTAACTCACGAGAGACCATCCTTGCTGCAATCACACAAGGCTTTAATTGATGAGATGAGACAGGAACCATTGTACCGGGGCTGAGACTCATAACCCACGCAGGGGAAGAATTCGACCCCGAGTGACCGGGAGAAGGGGTTTTTATAGGAGGAAGAAACCACAGCCCAAAAATAGGGGCAGGGAGGGTGTCACAGAAAGTCACAAGAGGACAACTCCCTGCCTCTCAAGGTCACTCAAGGTCATAATCAGCTAGTTCCTAAAATCACAAGGGGGAAACTCCCCGTTTCTCAAGATTACATCCTAACTTTATCTTCAGCTAGTTCCTGAAACACAGTCACTGAACCGGCTAATCCTAGATTTTTGATTCTTCTCTTCCTGCTTGGATTTTTGGCTATTTTCTTCCTGTTGGGGAGGTCTGGATTTATCCTGGTCTTTCAGCAGCACCAGCTGCCTGGCTTCATTTTTAACATTTTGCCCCACCTGGGCTGCCACTCCCTGCCATCCCTGTTTTTTTTTTTTTTTTTTTTGCTGCCTTTTTCTACTTTTCCTCTTCCCTTTTAGTTTATCCCGGTGTGTTGCAAGCATCATACCCGTTCTCCCCAGTATTGTGTTTTGAGTTTTGACCTAGTTTGGTCTCTTCTGTGACCACAGTGCACACGTCAAATGTGTCTGATTCCCAGGGACAGGATACTAGTGGGTGTGGCAGCAACACTGGAGACGTGTGTTGGAGCAGTCTTATCCTGCTCCCCCCTGTCTCCTCACAGCCTGTGAGTTTGAGGGGCCCACCTAGCCACTCCCCACTCTTGGGGCTCAGCTCCCTGCTCTGGCTTAGCCTACTGCACTAGGGCAGCATGGACACTTGATCAGGCTGGACCCACAGAAGCTCCTGACACTGCGGACACTGACCAGGGTGAGGCAGAGGGTGTGGCCTGGCAAACAGAAATCACAGACTAGCCTAGAGCCATCATGCAGATGAGCTGGCAAAGAAGAACGCTATGGGGTTGTGTCCGGGGGACAACCCAGCAGTCTTTGGGGGCCACACTTCCCCTAGCACACCACCTCTCCATTCCTTTCCTCAGCTCTTGTCAGAGCAGTGGTGACACCAGAGCAGGTGGGTTTGGAAAGGAGGGGCCTGCTATGTGCAGCATTAGTGCTGGAGCGGGAGGTGGGCTGCGGGCTAGGGCAGGCCAGCTGTGCTTGCCAAGGGGATGTTAGAGAGTTAGGACAGCCCCACTCCCCAGACAGCAGGAGACAGTCCTGTCATAGCTATGAGCTACGCTAGAATCTGGTCTCAGGGTCTCTGTCTCTCCCTCTGTCTGTCTCTGTCTGCCTCACCCCTACCTCTCAGAATATAAAATAATGTATTCACTATCCTTTCATGCAAACACCATTGCACAGTCCCTCACTGCCTTGTCAAGTCTCTCTGTGAATCCTTAAGTGCCTCCTCCAAGGTTCAGATCGGTGGCCTCTGACCTCCTTTGGGCTTCCTTGAGCGGCTCCTCTGGCTGTTCACCCTGTAAGGGGAGACACACAGTGTTTGGCTCTCTAACTGGTTGATTTCACCGAGCGTTATTTCATCTCTTTCCTCCACCCACAACTGCAGTGAGCTCTTGCTTCCTATTTTATCTTTGTACCCTCTGGGAGTTTTGGGAACCCGTTGGTGCGCAGGGAGCATCAGCACGTGGGCCGGCGAGATGGCTCAGAAGGGAAAGGCGCTTGCGGGCAAGCCTGATGACTTCGGTCTTTGGGACCCACATGGATGAAAGCAAAAACAGACTTGTGCAAGTGTTGTTCAGGTTCATCACCCTCCGGTCTGTTCTAGAAGGGAGTTTCTGTGAGGAGGCGTATGCTAGCTTCATGTCAGCTTGAGACAAGCCAGAGTCATCTGAGAGTGGGGGTTTCTTCACTGAGAAAACGCCTAAAATAAGACCAGGTTATAAGGCATTTTCTTAATCAATGATTGACATGGAAGGGCCCAGACCATTGTGGGAGGTGCCATCCCTGGGCTGGTGGTTCTGGCTTCTGTAAGAAAGCAGGCGGAGCAAGCCATGGAGAGCAAGCCAGTAAGCAGCGTCCCTCCATGGCCCCTGCATCAGTTCCTGCCTCCAGGTTCCTGTCCTGATTGAGTTCTTTTATGTATATAGGTACCTTGCTTGCATGTATGTGCATATGTACACCACGAATGTGCCTCATGCCTGAGGAGGTCAGAAGGTGTTGGATCCCCTGGAACTGAAGCTACAGACATGAGCTGCCATGTGAGTGCCGGGAACTGAACCTAGGTCCACTGCAAGAGCAGCAAGTGCTCCTGACCACTGAGCCATCTCTCCAGCCCTTCTAGCTGCTTTTGACGATGAACATTATATGATATATATATTATATATATTTCCTCTACAACTTGTTTTTTGTCATGGTGTTTCATCACAGTAATAGTGGCCCTCACCGAGACAGTGTTGTGGGGTATCACTCTGATAGACCTGACCATGTTATTTTGGAGAGCATTGTAGAAGGACTTTCAAACTTTGGGCTAGAAAAGCTATTGAATGTTCAGAGCTTGGTGACCTGTGGGAGCTTGAAAGATGTGAATGTTCAGATCAATGCCGAAGATGGAGGTCTGCCTTATGAAGTTCCAGAGGGAAGTCTGAGTCACTTATTTTATCGAGGGCCATTGCATATTTTGAAATTAAAAAAGATCTGTGGTTCTGGTTCTGGTCAGCTGGGGCTGAGGAATCAGCTGTGATTGACAAGAGAGCAGAGCCACTAAAGTGAAGCCTTTGCTTTGCTGGAACAATCACGGCTGGTCAGCTGGGGCTGGGAAATTAGCAGCAATTAAGAAGAGACCAGCACTGGGGCAGTGGTGGCGCACGCCTTTAAAGCCAGCACTCAGGAGGCAGAGGCAGGCAGATCTCTGTGAGTTCGAGGCTTGTAACCCGCCTGGTGGGTCAGTTAGTTATTCCAGGATCCCAAAGAGACGCTATCTGAAGAAGACATGGGTGGGAAAGAGGAATGAGGTCAAGCAAAATTCTCTTGTCAAAGCCTCATTTTATTAGTGAAATGGTTGTGGCTTATATAGCCCTTGAATGAGGAATTTGGCTTGCGTTAGGGGGCAGGGTCATGGCAAGGGCAGGAAGGGATCTTGCCGGGGCAGCAATGGTCACGAGTCACACCTAGTGTTCTCTATGCAAGCAGAATCGTTCCTTTTGTGATTCCAACCACAAACAATTCTCTAGATAGTTGGGATGTGGGGCGGGTTCCACTAACAGATAGCTCTCAAGATAGTTGGGTGTGGGGTGGGCTCCACCAACAAACAGTTCTCAATACAGTTGGGGTATGGGGCTCTCCGCAAACATCCCCAGGACAATGGTCCCTGATATAATCTTTGGGAAAATGGCTCCTGACAGAGGCTAGCCTGATCTACAAGAGTTAGTTCTAGGGGCTGGAGAGATGGCTCAGCAGTTAAGGCATTGCCTGCTCTTCCAAAGGTCCTGAGTTCAATTCCCAGCAACCACATGGTGGCTCACAACCATCTGTAATGAAGTCTGGTGCCTTCTTCTTCTGTCCTGCAGGCATACAAGCAGACAGAGTATTGTATACATAATAAATAAAAAATATATTTAAAAAAAGAGTTAGTTCCAGGACAGGCAAAAAAAAAAATGAAGAAGAGAAAGGAGGAGGAGGCGGAGGGAGAAGGGGAAGGAGGAGGAGAGACCAGCATCATTGGAGTGAAGTCTTCTGGGAAATGTTCTCTGAGAGCACACAGAAGCTGTGTTCTGGAGGTGGCCAAGGCTGTACCTGTGCTGGCAGCTGAGCTTAGTTATGTGGAAGGTTCATTCAGGTGGTACCAGTTTTTAAGACATGATGGGTCTTGGAGAGCAGTTGAGGCTTGACACTGTGAGAAGCCAGGGGAGGCCACTGGTGAAGGTGCAGCCTTAGTGGCTGTTGTGAACCAGCTGCCCTCACTCCCCGTGACCAACAGCAGAACCTCCTTGTGGTCTGTAATTGACAAGAAGGCTTGTGCTCTTTCTGGCTGGTGGTTTTCCACAGAAGCTTCCCAGTATAAAACGCTTTAGTCAGGGCAAAATAAAGGTTGCTGTTCTTCACCTGAAAAGAAGCCTCCGTGTCTCAATCCCAGCACCCCCTGCCAGTCTTGGCATTCAGGCTGCACTGGCTCAGCAAGTGGAGGTCCCACCAAGATCTGGAAAGTGGGGATACGTGAATGGGGTCACTCTGTCTGCTGGCTAAATTGAGGAGCATACTGGGGAAGGTAATGTGTTTTCTTTTTTTTTTTTATCCCCAGAGATACTCTAAGGGACATCCTCCAAAAGATTAGCAAGTATAAAGAAAAGGCAGCAGGGTGAATTGAAGGCCTCAAAAAGTAACCGAAACTCTTAAAGCAACAAGGCACGGAAGTAACAAGGAAGACAGCCAAAGATTTTGTACAAACAATAGCTCAAGTTAGCCCCTGGTTTATTATGGGAGAGGGTTTAAATGTTCCAGACTGGGAACAAGACACGTCAGATTGAAAGGAGTATGTGTTTCTTCATCCCCAGAGACACTCTGAGGTATGCCCTCTGGAAGACTGGTCAGTAGGGAAGTAATAAAGAGGAGGCAGGAGGGTGAATCAAAAAGATAGAATATGTACAGATGTATGTTATTATGTTGTGTTGTCTCTTGTGTTCTGGACTAGAGAAAGACCTTTGATTCTGGGAACTGCTAAGAAAAGTATTTTGACTTTAAAATATGAGCCTAAGGATTTGATTCTTTGGAAAAGAGGTTCTGCTTTTGTCTCCATAGAGGATGAGAACCTGTAGATTCATTGCAAATTTATGTGGTTTGATACACCGAGACCCCCTGAAATGTTGATGTAAAATACCCCCAAGAATGCAGCACCCCCACTCAGCAGGAAGTAGCGAGACAGGTTGACGACACCCAAATTCCCTAAAAGATTGTTGAACCAACAAGTGGCTCTGGTTCAGGAGCAAGTGGACTATCTTTGGACTTTTCAACAGTTAATCATGTTATGTGCATTAGTCCTGGCACTGTATTGCAGGCTTCTGCTACTGTTGTGGGACTCAACCGTCATATGAGAGGGGTTTGGAATACTGCTTTTGTTAATTTTACCACACAGTTAGTACATGAATGGGCCTGGATGGCTAAAGTAGAGGGATGGTTGCGGTGCTGGTCTGGCTCGTTGGTGATGTCAGTCCTGGGGACACTTGGTTTAGGGCTATGTGTCTGGGTAGCCATGGACGGGCAATACTTTGGGGGCAGGATGCCACCTAAGACAGGGAATATTAGAGGGCTATTCCCCATGACGGGCAAGGTATTCCACCCAAAGTAACAAGACAAGCATAAAATAAAATGGGGGGGGAGGGTTGTGATCCAGCTGCACTCACTCCCCCTGACTGACAGTGGAACTTCCTTGTGGTCTGTAATTGACAAGAATGTTTGTGTTCTTTCTGGCCCGTGGTTTCCCACAGAAGTTTCCCAGTATAAGGCTTTAGCTGGGGCAAAAAAAAGGTTGCTTCTGTTCTTCCACCTGAAAAGAAGCCTCCATGTCTAAATCCCAGCACCTCCACCAGTCTTGGCATCCAGACTGCGCTGGTGCAGAAAGTGGCAACTGAAGGCCCAGGACTAAAGAGTTCATGCAGAGAAGCTGAAGTTTGGTACCATGACTCTATGAGAGGCTGATGGTGAAAGGAGAGGCCAGCATTTTGGAGGTGCCAATCCTGTAGGATGACTGCCAAGAACAGCAGCAGTGGAATGAAGCCATCCTGAGCCTAGGAGACAAGCTGTGTGTGCAGCAAAGGGCAAGGCTAGAGAGGGGACCCTAGCTCTCTGGAGGAGCCCAGAAGATGGTGAGAGGATTCCCGACCTGGTGGACTGAGGTATTTATTACACTGCTGGAGTTCAGATTGTGACCGTGCCCTGGTCCTTCCTGCATGGAGTAAGAAAGAATTTAATTTACTTTAATTTTTTAGAAACTTGCAGTTGAGAGACTTTGAACTTTTAGAGAGATTTTGGAGTTTTAAAGAGACTGATTTTTTTTGTTTTGTTTTTGTTTTCAATAAGCCAAGGCTTACCATGCAGCTCTTGCTCTCTCAGAACTCATTATGTAAATCAGGCTGGCCTTGAACTCAGAGCTCCTTCTGCCTCTGCCTCAAGAGTTATGGAATTAAGGGTGTATGCTTCCATGCCTAGCTGAGACTGAATTTTAAAGTGTTTGATTTTTTTTTTCAAGACAGGGTTTCTCTGTAGCTTTGGAGCCTGGCCTGGAACTAGCTCTTGTAGACCAGGCTGACCTCAAACTCACAGAGATCGGCCTGCCTCTGCCTCCTGAGTGCTGGGATTAAAGGCGTGCGCCACCACTGCCTGACAATTGTTTGATTTTGTAAAAACTGTGAGACTTTTTTTTTTCATACCTACCCCCTCAAGACAGGATTTCTTTGTGTAACAACCCTGGCTGTCCTGGAACTTGTTCTGTAGACCAGGATGGCTTCAAACTCACAGAGATCTACCTGCTTCTGCCTCCCGAGTGCTGGGATTAAAGGTGTGCTACTGCCTGGTACATAACATTTTTAAACGAACTACACAATCACAATACCTTAATAAAGATCAGAAATGCATATACATATACAGAGCTAGTTCCAGGACAGGTTCCATAGCTACAGAGAAACCCTGTCTTGAAAAACCAAAAAAAAAAAAAAAAGCCAGGTGATGGTGGCGCACGCCTTTAATCCCAGCACTCGGGAGGCAGAGGCAGGCGGATCTCTGTGAGTTCGAGACCAGCCTGGTCTACAGAGCTAGTTCCAGGACAGGCTCCAAAGCCACAGAGAAACCCTGTCTTGAAAAACAAACAAACAAAATGATGAGATTTCTGGGGTATGCGCTCAGAGCTTCTCTGTTTACAACACACCCAAGAAGATCATGGGGACATGGTAATGAGGGGCACAGCACTGTGTCCTCTCCGTGACCTGAGAAAAAGCGAGGCTTCGAGAGTAGAAGGCCCTGTAAATGAAGCGGGACAGGAAGTGTGCACCAGCAGGGTTGCTCTGTGTAACCCTGACAGTCCTGGAACTCACTCTGTACACCAGGCTGGCCTAACACTCACAGAAATCCACCTGCCTCTACCCCCTGACTACTGGAATTAAAGGTGTGCACCACCACCACCAACTGAAGGTATTTTTAACCATGGTGTTGAAGAGGGCTAGGGGCAGGGTATCTACAGA
This sequence comes from Microtus pennsylvanicus, assembly GCF_037038515.1. Classification (NCBI taxonomy): domain Eukaryota; kingdom Metazoa; phylum Chordata; class Mammalia; order Rodentia; family Cricetidae; genus Microtus; species Microtus pennsylvanicus. Next base: position 115,852,201 of record NC_134579.1, read on the forward strand.
TACCCCCTTAGCAGACAAGGCTGAAATGCAGAGTTGCCTGGTGTAAGAGCAAACATGCATTCAACTGTTCAACCACATCAGAAGCACCCACAACATCAGCAGGTGCAACACAAGCTGCACTGTAAGAATGAGAACAAGACACCCGCCACAGGAGCCAAAGGGAATCCACCCCTCCTGCAAAAGCACAGTCCGTCGATCCCCGTCAACCTCCCCAGACAGCACAGTCTCTGCAGTCACAGCTTCTGTGAAATGGCATCTCCAGCAACTGTAGCCGCCCCCGTTGGCAGTGACAGCAATAGCAGCAACAATTGCAGCTGTTATCCCAAAGTCCCGCCACTGTCGATAAAGGATAATCTCCTGATGTTCTGTTAGACCCCAACTCTGGGATGCTAACTCCTCAGGAGGGTCGCCCCAAGAAACCACTCACCAGTCCAGTTGATGCAAAAGCAAGAGGAAGTTTATTCTCATTTGTGCAAATGGGCTCCTCAGCCATGCCAGGGAGAGAAGCCCTGAATAGCTATTACAGGCTACTTTTAAAGGCAAAAACCACATATTCAGGGAGGGGGAGGTACAATGGGTTGTTTGTCAAATGCAGGGATTGGCTCATTTTAAGGGCATTTACTATGATTGGTTATGTCAAAGGTGGGACGGGCTGTTGCTGGGTCAGCGAAAGACAGGGAAGCACCTGCAGGCTGTTGGAAAACAGTTAACTTCTAGTCAACAGGCAGGGCGGGGTCACGACTAGTTCACAAAAGCATGTTTTCTCTAATTCACAAAAACGTGTTTTCTTCAGCTCTTGAGACACCAGCATGGGCAGAGGAATCACAGCAGGCACTCGAACGATCAAAGCTCCATCAGAACCGTCCCAGCAATTACTCAGCTTGCAGATCCTGGAAGAACAATCAAGAGTATTGCCCTCCAGGCCGGGCGGTGGTGGCCCACGCCTTTAATCCCAGCTCGCGGGAGGCAAAGGCAGGCGGATCTCTGTGAGTTCGAGACCAGCCTGGTCTACAAGAGCTAGTGCCAGGACAGGCTCCAAAGCCACAGAGAAACCCTGTCTCAAAAAACCAAAAAAAAAAAAAAAACAAAAGAGTATTGCCCTCCAGAGTGCCATTCCACAATACAAAGAAAAATGGGGCAAGAACGCAAGCCGAGTATCGAATAGTCATATTGCATCCAGCAGTATAACAAGTCAGGCTCTTGAGTGATAAAGCCTGCAATATCATGTATACCTGCACCAGAAGAGGGCCCTAGATATCATTCCAGAAGGTTGAGCCACCATGTGGTTGCTGGAATTGAGCTCAGGACCTCTGGGAGAGTAGGCAGTGTTCTTAACCAATGAGCCAGCTCTCCAGCCCCACTTTTGTATATTTCTAAGCATCACATATGTGCCTGGTGCCTTTGTCTGTAACTCTAGTCTCACGGGATTCAATGCCTTCTTCATACCTCCAGTTAGTTGTGAGCCTCCATGTGGGTCTTGGGAATAGAAACTGGGTTCTTGGGCTGGAGATATGGCTCAGAGGTTAAGGGCACTGGCTGCTCTTCTAGAATTCCTGAGTTCGGGTTTCGTTCCCAGTAACCACATGATAGCTCTCGACCATCTGGAGTTACAGATAGTTGTGGGCTGCCATGTGGGTGCTGGGAACCGAACCCAAGTCCTCTGTTAGACTGTCAAATAGACTAACTACTAGGCCATCTCTCCTGCCTTTTATTTTTTTTAAAGATTTATTTATATGGTGGTGGCACCTGCTTTTAATCCCAGCACTCAGGAGGCAGAGGAAGATGGATCTTTGAGAGTTCAGGGCCAACCTGGTCTACAGAGTGAGTTCCAGGATAGCCAAGGCTACACAGAAAAACCCTGTCTCAAAAAAAGAGATTTATTTATGAATATGTATATGCATGTGTTAGTGTATGCCACATGCAAATGAGTGTTCAAGGAAGCCAGGAGAGGCTTCTACAAATCCCCTGTAGCTGGAGTTATAGGTGGTTTAGTAGCCACCCAGTATAGGTGCTGGGAATTGAACTGGTGTCCTCTGGAAGGGCAGTAAGCACACCTAATTACTGAGTTGTCTCTCCAGCCTTTTGTTCACCTTTCTGTGGGTTCTGGGGACTGAACTCAGATCCTTAGACTTTGAGGCAGACACACTGAGCTGCGGAGTCCTCTCAACAGCTCCCTCTGTTTTTTTTTTTTGTGGGACTGGCTGTTGCTGTGTCATCAAGGCTGGCTTCAATCCCACAAGCCTCCTCCCTCAGTCTCCTACATCCTGGGATTTCAAGCTGTGTCACCACCCCAGCCTCACACAGCTCCAGCTTTTTGTCTGCTGACCTGTAAGGGGGGATCGCCCCAGTTCAGGGAGGAATGGGGACATGAGCACAAAGCACAGACTGACTCTGCTCTTCCATCTCTAACACTGCTTGTTCCATTTCCAACACAACCAGCAAACTCAGCCGAGGCTAACAAGTTCGCCACGGCCAGGGACCCAAGGTTAGGCCGCTCCCTAATCCTAGGAACCTGAGGTCTTTTACTAATTACTGTCAGGCCCGGTGTGCTAGTCAGCTGACTCTAATCGACATCCAGTCTCTCCTCGCACCCAGGGCTGACCGCAGCATCTGTCAGTTTCAGTACTTCGATATTCGCTCACCAGGTCCAACATGTGAGCCTGACGCCCCCAGGATTGTGCCTGGCCCACCTCAGTGTCCTTCTAGTCTCCTCTCCAGGGACCTGGGCTTCAGTCACAGGCCCACCTGACTGCTCCATCTTGGTTCTCACAGCTTTGGTTTTCGAGACAGGGTTTCTCTGTACCTTTGGAGCCTGTCTTGGAACTAGCTCTGTAGACCAGGCTGGCCTCTTTGTCACAGAGATCTGCCAGCCTCTGCCTCCCAAGCGCTGGGATTAAAGGCTTGAGTCACCACCTTTACATTTTTTCTTTTCTTTTTTTTTAAAATATTTATTTATTATGTATGCAATATTCTGTCTGTATGCCTGCAGGCCAGAAGAGGGTACCAGACCCCATTACAGATGGTTGTGAGCCACCATGTGGTTGCTGGGAATTGAACTCAGGACCTTTGGAAGAACAGGCAGGCAATGCTCTTAACTTCTGAGCCATCTCTCCAGCCCTACATTTTTTTTCAATTAATTTTTATGTGTGGGTGTTTTGCTTGTATATACATCATAAAGGATGGTTGCAGCCCCTGGAACTGGGGTTATGGACAGTTGTGACCTGCCATGTGAGTGCTGGGAATTGAACCCAAATGCTCCTAAGAACTGAGCTCTCTCTCCAGCCCAGCTCTTCTTTACTGTCCAGCAGAGGGCAGGTCGCACTGAGCCTTGTGTATGTGTCTTCCTAGGCTGGATTCCTTAACTTCCCATGGGCCAAGCAAGCATTCCCAAGGTGTGTAAATGGTAAATGTTTATTCTAAATGGTACCTGCTGAGGAGAGTGTGCTGCCAGGTGTGCACTAAGGGACTGATTGCTTTTTTTAAAAAATATGTTTTTATTTGATAAGCACTGGGGTGGGGAACACTGCAACCTGCCTCGGGCTCCATGCACACAGTTCTGAAATGACAGTCAAATCTTATATGTTTCTTCGACTCTGGTTCACGCTTCCAGTCTTCATCATCGGATTCCACTTGGGCAAACACGGTTTTGGGCTGAGTTTTGGAATACGCTGGCGAAACCCAATATGGGTTCTCTTCTGCTGCTTTGGCGTGACGCAGAATGGCTTCCCAGGGATTCCTTTTGTTGGTCTTCTCCAAGGCAATGTGTTTCACAATGTAGGATGACAGGGTGCACCCCCCCCCCCCGTGGGCTCCAACTCGGCCACCACGACCTGGGCCTGCTACAGGAGGTTCTGGCTTGTGTGACTTCAGGGGGTCCAGCCTGTCCCTCTCCAGCTGTTTCCTCGTACTTTGTTGGCGGGGCTCAGGCAACATGGGCAAGGCATGAGGGGTAATGATGTAGTCCTGGGTTAGGCTCTCAGCTTGTTTTGCCTTCCGTTGGGTTTTAACCACACATAATTTTGCTCCCCTCTGGCTTTTGTCGGGGTCATAATACACTTTGGCCAATCCGTTTCCAGTTCCAGCCATGATCTGGTTCAGCCTTGGATGCCAGAGGCAGCGGACAATTCTGGCATCTGTGACGTCGGTCTCATACACCCTTTGGAGAGTCTGTGCTTGAAGAAGACAATCTAGCCGTTGCACATCCCATTGAACAGAGGTCCCGGTGACTATGAGTTTGTCATCGGGGCTGAAACAGCAGTCCGTCATTGGGAACAAGGTGGGGATGTCTGAGGCTGAAAATAGCGGCTTATTAAATTGTCTGACATCCCATAATTTTAATGTATCACCTCCGTGGGTGGCAAGTACATTACCATCATAGGAGAAAACCATACAAGAAGTATCTGTGCCAGGGTCATGAGCCTGTTTATAGTGGAATTCAGGGTGAACTGTCAGGTTTCGATCCCAGATCTGTATGCTTCTGTTCTGGCAGGCGGCTGCCACCAGGTTCCCATCTCTACTGCACGTACAGGTAGTGGGAATGACCATTTTCCCCTGCATTGTCCAAGGTTTAAAAACACTCTTTGGCCTCTTTGGATTTTTTTTTAATTTATTTATTTATTAAAGATTTCTGTCTCTTCCCCGAAAAAAAAAAAGCACCGGGACGGTAAGGGAGAAGCATCGAGAGACGGGTCCCACCATCCAAACAGAATGGGTGACAAACCACGAAGCGGGGACGCCTGACACGCTTCACCACGGGCAAAAGCAAGGCAAGGAAGCCGGTCATCTCAAAAAGCCACACGGGCCCAGCCCCAAAAGGCAGTGAGACGCGGGCTGGGCTAGATGGGAAAAATAACACCCAGTGAGGCTCCCTCTTTGGATTTTCGACTTCCCAGAGTGTTGAAATAGGAGCGGTGGGGCTGCGTCCCAGCATCTGGCCGCCCACATGGCTAGCTTATGCCCCGAAATAATTACACAGAAACTGTATTCTTTTAAACACTGCCTGGCCCATTAGTTCCAGCCTCTTATTGGCTAGCTCTTACACATCAATCTAACCCATTTCTAATATCCCTGTAACACCACGAGGTGTCTTACCAGGAAAGATCTTAACCTGCGTCTGTCTGGAGTGGGAGAATCATGGCGACCTCTTGACTCAGCTTCTTTCTCCCAGCATTCTCTTCTGTTTACTCCGCCAACCTAATTTTATGTCCTATTAAAGGGCCAAGGCAGTCTCTTTATTTAACCAATGAAATTAACACAAGCCAGAAGACTCTCCCCCATCACCAGAGTCTTACAGTCGCATCATTTGAGCAGGTCATAAACTCTCCTCTTATTCTGGGATGCCATGAGCCAGTATGAAGCATCGTCGTGTGACCCTTGGTGTTGGCCATATCGACAATATACTGGTCTCCTTTTATACATTCCATGACTTCAAGACCATCTCTGTCAATCACCTTGGCCTGTGAGCTTACTGATATGACAAGAATCATGTCTCCTGTGTTGCTGTATTGTAATGCCTTGATCTGGTGGCACTCACAAGGCTAAGGGATCGAAACGCCTTGAGAGAAGCATCCATTCCAGCAAAATCCCAAAATTTAACACTGTAGTCATATCCTCCAGTGACCAAACGGGCCCCCGAGGGATCCAAACTCAAAGCAGAAACTGTTTTAGTGCCATGCTTCAGTGTTATCTCGTGCAAGTCAGGAATCCTCAGGACAGGGTTTTCCTCTTCTCCTTCATCCTCCGAGTCATCATCATCTTCTTCTCCTTCTTCACCAAGAGGCGGAGCTAAAGGACCAAGGATATCTTCATCCCCAGTACAAACTGGTCCTCCTACCATTTTAGGGGGTAGAGGAGGGCCAAAGAACTCGTCATCAGATGAATCAGAACTGTCTTCACCTTCTCTGCTGCTCGTGTCCCTAGACAATGGCTTTGAGCTGGATGGTGCTGGTTCGACATCTTCAACTTGTTTTTTTAAATGTTTTTTTCTGTTCATTTCTTCCTCTTTTCTCTTGCTTCCAGTGTTTTCCAGCTTCTTTCCACAGCTGTCCTTCGAATTTGCTCAAACATGGCCTCCAAGTCAAATGTGCGAGCTTCCTTCCCGAAGGCTGTGAAGTCCATGGTGATGGCCAGCTGAGGGTGGGGTCCGGCCGCATCTGTGCCTGTCACTTCGAAGGGTCCCGAGTGCTCCATGGCTGACCGATCCCCACAGCCTCTGCCGAATCACCAATGCAAGCAGTGTGCCACTCCCGGCAAGACTGACCTGATTGCCTTTGTCTAGGAGGAGAGAGACGAAATTGAGACAAGATTCCAAGCAGCCCAAACTCAAAATCATCCTCCACCTCCACTCCCTAAATACTGGGATATAGTGTGTGCTAGGAGACCTGACTTGGTTTAGTGACCTGGAATTTTGTAGCCTAGTTGGCCTTGAACTCAATGGTCTGTCTCAGCCTTGCAAGTGCTGGGAGGCAGCATGCAAGGCTTGATTGTCTCTGTCTCTGTGTATTTCTTCCGAAATTGTGTGGGCAGTGATCTACATGGGCCCCACAGCAGCCATGGCTATAATATAGCCCACCACAAACACATAAACTAATTTAAAACCATGTGTGGAGGGATATATTTTTAATCCTAGCACTCAAGACTCAGGAAGATCTTTGAAGTCAGCCTGGTCTATAAGAGCGAGTTCCAGGACAGGCTTTAAAACCCAGGGATACCCAGCCTGGAAAAAAAAAAAACACCAAATAAAATAAAAACTCAGACAGAAATTGGGGATCACCCTGAAGGTCGGGAAAGCAAAACAGTCAGCCACTTGTGTTAGGTTGGGAGCGTAGGTCCCAGTTCCTTGCATCTATCCCAGCCCCCAGGCCTGGTTTGGACCTCAAATCCCAACAGGCCAGGTCCTGAACCCCTCCTGTGGCTTCCCGGTTTCCCCCTCTGGGCCACCTGAAAACGCAGATCTCCCATTAAACCTGGATATTTCTTAATCTGGCTTGATTTGATTTGGCTTGATTGGGAATTTTTGTGTCGTCAGGGAGCTAATATTAAGAAATAATCCTAACATCGGAGGTTCGGGAGCCTGTCCACGTCTTCTCTGCCCGACTGTCCCTTTGAGCGATCTCAGACATTTTATAGAACAGGTACTAAATTCCTGGTATAACTCTCGTGGCTCCTGGTTTCATTTTTTTTTTCTTTTTCGAGACAGGGTTTCTCTGTGGCTTTGGAGCCTGTCCTGGAACTAGCTCTTGTAGACCAGGCTGGTCTCGAACTCACAGAGATCCGCCTGCCTCTGCCTCCCAAGTGCTGGGATTAAAGGCGTGCGCCACCACCGCCCGGCTCCTGGTTTCATTTTATTAACTAATGATTTCATCCAAAGCATCTCCAAAGGCAGTTCATATGTCTTCTATCAAAAGAGCAGCAGGGTTGGTGGGAGAATTTCTTCAGCAACCCTCCTTCTCAGACTTTGAGACATGTAACCTGGCCTGGAACTCGGAGATCCACTTGCCTCTGATGGAATTAATGGCATTTGCCACCAGGCCCGGCTTCTAGCAACCTGAGCCACCAAAATAGTACAGTTAACAACCCTCCACGATTGGGTACTCCTTGTTTTCCCTAAATTTACTCTTGGGAAGCGCATACTCCCATTTCTATGTCTTTTAACTCTCTCATGTAAATAATCTTTAACAAAACTTTCCACTCCGCTTCATAATCTGTCTAGTCCTAACACTCGCAGCGTGGAAGCCACGAACTCGTTTGGCCCCGAGAAGTCTAGGGGAATTCCTCGGGATATTGAGGTGACAGCAGGCAGCTGCATCTCTGAGCCCTCACAGGTGACAGGACAAGCACAATCCAGTCGGTTCCCACATAGCGAGGTCTCGGTACGTCCCAAGTTCCGCTCCCTAGCCAGCCTCCACCGCCGTCTCCACGAACTTTTTCCAGCACACGCGCACAACACGCGCCCCGCTGCTCCCTTGTCCTGACTGGCCACCGTACCGTCTTACGTCATTACCACAGCGCCACCACAGCGGAAGACCCGGGGTCCTCTGCTGCATGCGGCGCGCTCCGGGGATGACCCGGCGGACGCCTGCACATCAGCCGCGCGTCTCCGGAGAGCCTCGGAAAGCCCAGAGGACGCCAGCGAGGCGCGCGTGGGGCTCTGGGGTCGCGGAGCTAGGCAGCAGCATGGGTGGCGTGGGATTGCAGAGGGTTCGGCGCGTCCGGGCGGCCGGCAAGGCTGCCCGGCGCGGGCGTCCCGGCGATGTGTGGCGCTGAAGCGGCAGTGGGAGCGGCGGCGGCGGCGGCGGGCTTGGCTTCGGCTTCGCGGCGGTGCGGGCGGCGGCGGTGGCGGGGCAGGCCCCTCCTCAGGAACTGGCGAGCCCGGGCCTAAGCGGCGGCCCCGTAAAACCCCCGCACGGCGCAACAGGCCGGGCTCCTCCTCGTTTCGCCCTGCCTCGGGAGCCTGCCTCCCCGGCCGGGGATGAGGCCGGGAAGCGGCTGCGCGGGGCCCAGCACAAAGGCTTGTCCCCAGGGGCCACCGCCGCTGCCGCCGCCACCGCCCCCACCAGCCTAGAGCCACCTGTGGAAGCCGAGCCGGCTCCCGGGCCCTCATCCCCTCCGGTCCCCAGTGGCGGGCACTACCCGTGTCCCCGAGGCCCGGGAACCCGCGCTCCAAGCCCTTTGCTTCCTCGGCTGCCAGGGGATCAGACAGCCGCGCAGCCTCCGCCGCTCCAGACTGTGGGAGCCCTGCGGAGCATGTCAGAGGATAGCGACATGGAGAAAGCCATCAAGGTAAGAGAGAGATGCCACCCACGTCTTCCCTGCTTTGTTCTGTGATTTCCCCGCAGCGCCAACCTCGGAAAATCAAGAGAACTTGGACGAGAATTAGTGGTTTAAGTCACTAGAATCTAGTGAATCCGGGTTTTTGTCTCCCCCGGATCCTTGGACCGTGTTGAGTTGTGGAGAGTGGGGTGTCCGACTCTCTTCAACTTCCTTGGCTGAGATAGTTTCTGTTCACCTAGAACGAAGGTGAGTAGAGTGGGAATACTTGATATGTGTGGAACGAGTAGGACTTCTTAGGACTCGGAGGTTTCCGTCGCCCCCAAGTGCCTCCATTTGCTTCTCGGTGGTCCTCTGTGACACTTGGCAGTGGCTTTAACGGACCCCTCCTGATAGGTCTGAAACAAGCCTGTTTGAGAGCTTGAGCTTCAGGAGTTGGTTCGTCTTCATTCAAAACCTGTTCTTCGGATTTTTCCTCCTTATCCGTGTGTTCATTTTTATGTTGTGCTCTTGTGTGCTCTCCTAGAAATCAAGATTTTATTTCTGAGGAGCCAGCAGCACCCTATGTGCTAAAATGACCCCAAATGGGACTAGGAGTGTAGCCGGGTTGGTAGAGTACCTTACTTACCATGCATGAATTCCTGGATTTGATCCCTAGAATCCCAGAGAACTGGCACAGTGGTGCAAGTCTTGTCACCCAGCGCACAGGAGGATCAGAACTCAGAACCAGTGCCATCCCAAGGTTTTGGTGGGTAAGGGCACCTGAGCTCAGGCCTGATGCCCTGAGTAAGATCCGTGGACCCACATGGCTGGAGAGAATCAAATTTCCCTCCCTCTCTCCCTCCCTCTTTCCCTCCCTCCCTCTCTCCCTCCCTCTTTCCCTCCCTCCCTCTCTCTCTCCCTCCTTCCTTCCTTCCCTCCTTCCCTCTTTTCTTTCTTTTTTGTGACTGGGTTTCTCTGAGTAGCCCTGGCTGTCCTGGAACTTGCTCTGTAGACCAGCAGAGATCATCTGCTTCTGCTTCCCAAGTGATGGGATTAAAGGTGTGCACCACCTCTGCCTTTGGAGAACTGGCTCTTGTAGGTTGTCTTCTGCTCTCTGAGTACACACATGCACACACGCAAAGTGAAATAATAATAATAAGTTTAGGGTCGTTTTTAGCCATCTAGGCCATGTAGCCTGGAGCTACAAACTCTGTGTATAAATAAATAAGTACATAAATTAGAATGACCCGAGTAAAAATGACTGTTTTTCTTTGGTTTTTCAAGATAGGATTTGTCTGTGTAGCTCTGGCTATCCTAGAACTTGCTCTGTAGATCAGGCTGGCCTTGAACTCACAGAGATCCGCACACCTCTGCCTTCTGAGTAGATATTAAAGTTCTGTGCCACCCAGGATTTATCACTACTGCTTGTATTGGCTTTTTGGGAACCCATTCTCTTTGGATAGATGCTTTGCTCAGCCTAGATGTAGTAGGGAGGACCTTGGACCTTCCCCCAAGCAATGTTCCTTACCCTCTGAGAAATGGGTGGAGTGGTGGTGGGGAGGTGGAGGGAGTAGGAGGAGAGGAGGGAGTGAGAACTGGGATTGATACGTAAAATTAAAAAAGATAGTTTGTTTTCTTTTTAAAAAAAAATTAAAAAAAAAAAAGACTGCCACCACTGCCCGGCCAGAATAGACTTTCATTTGTTTGTTTAGGTATTCTTTTTCCTATTTAGAGCGACAGCTTTGTTATGGGTTGACACTTTTCATGTTTTTATTTGACAGTCATTGTTTGTGTGTTTCACCATTGACAGTATTTATATATGCTGGGTATGGTGGCATGACCATGGTTGGCCTAGGCAGCATAGTGAGATGTCATATTAAAAACAGAAACAAAACAAAACAGAGATGAAAAAAGTCTTCAGTTTGACTCAGTATCAATATTATTGTCTTTTAGTCTTTGAATGTATCAAAAATTTAAAAACATTTTAAATGTGTGCTTGTGTATGTCAGTGTGTGTGTGTGTGTGTGTGTGTGTGTGTGTGTGTGCATGCAAGTATGCACATGAAATTTGGTCCTATCATTTGGGTTCCAGGGATTCAGCTTAGGCTTGGTGGCAAGAGCTTTTCCTGCTGAGCCGAGCCCTCTTTAGGCAGATTTTTTTTTTTTTTTTTTGGTTTTTCGTTCGCTGTGGCTTTGGAGCCTGTCCTGGAACTCTTTAGGCAGATTTAAAAAAATAAAATAAAAAATAAAACAACACAACTTTTTCTGGGGAGGGCTGAAAAGATGGCTTAGTGATTAAGAACATGTGAACATGTACTACTTTTGTAGAAGACTTCATTCAGTTTGGTTCCTAGCAGCCACACTGGGTGGCCCACAACCATTCATAACAGTCTGTAACTCTAGTTCCAAGGGATCTGACAACCTCCTCTGGTTCCAGGGCACTTATACCTGTACGCAGGTACCCACACATAAAAAACAAAAAACAAACAAAACAAAACAGGCAGGGTGTGGTGAAGCATACCTTAATCCAAGCACTTGGAGACAGAGGCCAGTGAACTCTGGATTCAAGGTCAGCCTGGACTACACTTAGTGAGACTCTTGTCTGAAAAAAAAAACAGCCTCTGGAGAAATGTCTCAGCAGTTAAGAGCACTGACTGCTCTTCAGAAGGACCTGGGTACATTATTCACAGCACCTACATGACAGCTCACAACTGTCTGTAACTCTAGTTCTAGGGGGATCTGACATCTATCTCCACACAGACCTGAATGCAGGCAAAATAATACATATAAAATAAAAATAAAATTGATTTAAGACAAAATAAACTATTAAATCTATGCAGAGGCTATCTATTTGTGTACAGTAGTCAGAGATATTGCTATTATTTTTTCCTCTTCTCGCATTCAATGATTATTTCCTGGGTTTTATATATCTAGTGATTTTTGTTGAAAGTTGGACACTTGGTAACATTGTAACAACTTTGGCCTCTGATCCCTTCCCCAGCTTGTTACATTTGTAGCTGCCTAGAATTAAAGTAGAATTTCTTTTCTTTGTGCATGCTAATGTCTGCTCAGGGATGGTATGTCTTTGTTTTTCTCAGCCTGTGTGTAGTGTCTGCTTAGCTATGTCAGCCTGATGTGGGCAGGAACTGCAGTGTTTTTGGACTGCTGAGGCCTGTGCCTCCTGCCGCTCTACCCCTGAGGTTCTCGAGTCCTTTCAGAATGGAGCTGACTGCAAAGTTACTCAGACTTTATGTTTCTCTGGCCTCTCAGTCTCCCCGTCCATTGTGGAGAGCTCACTTCAGCCTTATTCTATGGCTCTGTGTAGTGATTTGCCCTCTAAATCCACATATTCTGCATTCCTGGCCTGGACCATTGTCTTGGAGCTTAACACAGCTGTCCCTTGTCACCCACATTTTCCTGTTCTTGCCTGCACAGCCCAGCATTTTCTTCCCTGACCAGTAGAGCAGTAGCACTGCCTACTTTCCATAGCTTCATGCTGGGAGCAAGCGACACCACTGACTGCTTTGGGCAGGGAGGCCAGAGGCTAGGAACTGCAGGAGCCAGACTGCATGCTGCTTTGACCTCACTCTGGTGGGTTAGAAAAGACAGTTCTCTGTTTAGCTTACACTCTTCTGAAATAATTAGTTTTGACAACTGACAGGCTCTGACTGTGCAGCTCTGGCTGGCCTGGAACTCAATGTAGACCAGGCTGACCTGCCTCTGCCTCCAGGTGCTGGAGGTAAAGGAGCAGTTTTGTTGTTTTTGCTTTGACAATTTTGTCTAGCTGTAAACATGTTTATGGAAAGCAGTTGCCTGCCTTTCACACTGTATGAGAATCTGAGCCCCAGAGAGTGTTGATGGTCTACCCAAAAAAAGATGAGTGGAGGATGAAACTAGAATACATCATCTACTCCATCCCAGATCTCAGATTAAATATTGAATTTAAATATTCTCAGGTGGCTGTGGTGGGTGGTTACTGAGGACCAGCAGTCTGGAGTGGGTCTGTCTGCAAGTGCCTTTCTTCCTTTTGTAAAAGCAGGTGTCTGAACTCCAGGCTTTAATGTATAGTCCTTTCAGCTCTCTGTCAGTAGACTGTCACCTTCACATGGTGGAAGATCAGACCTGAGAGTCTGCTCTCCTAAACGCACAAGTTGGGCAGTTTGTTCAAGGATGTAAACATCTACAGATACCTGACACAGTTTTCTGGACTCTCAGAAGTCCACTATTGTTGTGGTGAAGATACACAAGTTACTGTGTTGTGTGTGTGATGTGCGTGAGCATGGAGGTGCAGTGCTGGGGGGGATGCAGGCCTCGTATGCTAAGTATTCTGCACCCATCGAAAGTCCTAACTTTGTAGTACTTTGACATCCTCCATAAAGCATCATTTGTCTACTTAAATAGACCATGTAGGCGGGCTGCAGAGTTTCCTTTTATTCTGGAGCCTGTACGATTAGGAGGTAGTGATTGTGAGGTAGCAGCAATCACATAGGCAAGTGCGATTATAGAGCCCATGGATAGCTTAGAATGTGAGGTGCTGGACCATGGCTGTCCAACCTCTGCTCAATTATCTAGCTTAACAGTGGAATCATCTCTCCCCCCGCCCCCTTTTCTTCTTTTTAATAGGAAACCTCCATTTTAGAAGAATATAGTATCAACTGGACTCAGAAGCTGGGAGCAGGAATTAGTGGTCCAGTTAGGTAAGACACCAAGACACCCACGTGGAAAACAGGGTGCATTGCTCTGGGAGGAGACACACAAATTGAGCCTTGAGCTACAGGCATCAGATGTACTTTGAGAATTAGCCTGAGTTTAAATAGAGTTTCTGTTTGGTTTTGGATTTGTAGTGTCTTGCTTAGTGTGTATAAAGAACATGGACCATTGAGCTATACCCCCAGCTCCTAGTAGAGGATATTTATTTGATTATGTTTTTTACATTTTTATGAGTGAACGTGTGTGCATGTGATGTGCACATGTGTGCCATAGCACGTGTGGAGGTCGATACCTGACACAGTTTTCTGGACTCTCAGAAGTTGGTTCTCCTTCTATGTGGGTCCTGACCCCTTAGTAAAGCTTCTTTTTTTTTTTTTTTTTTTTTTTTTGGTTTTTCGAGACAGGGTTTCTCTGTGGCTTTGGAGCCTGTCCTGGAACTAGCTCTGTAGACCAGGCTGGTCTCGAACTCACAGAGATCTGCCTGCCTCTGCCTCCCGAGTGCTGGGATTAAAGGCGTGCGCCACCATCGCCCGGCTGTAAAGCTTCTTATTAGTTTTTTTTTTTTCTTGCATCTAGACACAGCTAGGTAGCAAGGTCACATGGTCTATAGTATTATAGGTTGGTTTTAAGATGTCAAGTTATTTGGGCCAGTAAGATAGGCTATTGGGTAGAGGAGCTTGCTTACAGTTCTGATGGCCTGGATTCAGTCTCTGGGAGCAACAATAATACTGGAAGGAGAGAACTGATCCTTGCAGGTTCCCCATGTTATCCACGTGTACATACACACACCCACACCCACTAAGAATTTTTAAATGGAATTGAAAATGTAAAAGGTGGGGCAGGAGAGATGGGTCAGAGCACCGGCTGCTCTTGCAGAGGATCTGGGTTTGATTCCTAGTATCCATGAAGTAGCTCACAGCCATTTATAACTCCTGTTCCAGGGGATCTGATGCCCTCTTCTGACCTTCACAGGGGCCTGGTGGTGAACAGACTTACATGCAGGCAAAACATTCATACAAAACAAAAACAAAACAAAAAACCAAAGATATGACATTTTTTAACAAATGTAAAAGAAGCCTGGGCCTCTCAGAGAGGCTGTCATTTCTGTAGCTGGGCTGAGACCCAAAAGACCCTTGCCACCTGCTGCTCTAGGGCAAGTTGTCTTTTTTTGTATTTGTCTGAGACAGAGTCTATATAGGCCATGCTATCCTGGTATTTGCTATGTAGATCCTAACTGCCACCATGATTCCCCTCTACGCCTAGAGTCTGTGTGAAGAAATCGTCTCAAGAACGGTTTGCACTGAAAATCCTTCTCGATCGTCCAAAAGCTAGAAATGAGGTATGTTCCTTTATTACTTTGACTTGCTCACATACACACCACACATGTACACGCGCACACACACACATACACACACACACACACACACACACACACACACACACACACGGAAGAGCGAGGGAGGTCTATGCAGATGTCTTGGAACTATAGTTACAGGCAGTGTGAGACACTCAGCTTGGGTAATGGGAACTAAATTTGGAAGTACAGGAAGCACTCTCAACTACTTGACCACCTCTCCAGCCCGTTTAGATGTTTTTGGGCCCTAAGAATATGTACATGTTTACAACTAAGGCAGGCAACTTCTTGGAAAATATAGAGATGCATAAAACATCTGTATCCCTACTGAACTTCTGTTCTCTGTTCACATTATCATTGTCAAGTGTTCTGTCTCAGCATGGAATGCTAGCTAGCATACAGTCTTTTTCTCTTCCAGCCACCTCACATTCTTTTTAAAATGAGTAGCAGTAATCTTGAAATTAAGTGAGTAAAAAGAGGGTGTAGACAGCAAATCTGTCAGTGCAGTTTTATTTGTGGAGAGAACACCGGGGAGACGGTCTGCGCAGGGCCGCACTGGGTGTTTTGTATTAGTCTAGGTGGTGAGTAGTTTGACAGAAGTAGACATCCTTTGGACTTAGTGTGGTTAGTTTTTGATGGACATTTGGGGGAAATGATGGCACTTCCTTCGCACACAGACATGTCCTGTGTTCTCTTTAAGGTGCGTCTGCACATGATGTGTGCCACACACCCCAATATAGTGCAGATTATTGAAGTCTTTGCTAACAGTGTACAGTTTCCTCACGAGTCCAGTCCCAGGTAAGACTAAACAGGGCCGTCACCTCTGGCTATATGGAAGCCATGTTGTAGCAGGATCGTCCTCTTCTGTGTTCTCTTCCCATTTCCCTCCCACTTCCTCTCTCCTTTTCCTGCCTCTTTCTCTTTGTGTTTACAAACTTGGAGACAGTTGTGAAAGTGGAATTATGTAATGAATGATCACTGAGTTTTACCAGCTGCCGGTGGGAAATCTTGTTTCATCTGCTACCCCTCCTCCATCATTGTTTTGATTATTTTCTCTTTTTAAAAAAACTTTTAAGGGTTGGGGATTATAGGTCAGCGGTAGAGTATTTGCCAAGCTTACCCAAGGCCCTGGTTTCAATCTCTAGCACTGGTATGTGTGCTTATGCGTATGCGTGTGCATGTGTGTATGGATGTGCGTGTGTGTATGGGTGTACGTGTGTGTATGGGTGTGCGCGTGTGTTAAAAGCAAAATAAAACAGTATAGAGCCAGGTGTAGTGGTGCATGCCTGTAATCTAGCACTGAGAAGCAGGAGCATCATACATCCCAGTCTAGCCTGGTCCACATAGTAAGGCTGTTTATAAATAAACAAAAACATTGTAATTGAAATAGATTCTATTCCAAATCGGTGGGAGGGGCCCAAATGTTCTTCCAGGTTAAATCTTAGAGGCTCGTACAAAGGCCCCATTGCTTGAAGGGAGAAGCCATCATTATTCTTTTGGCTGCACATTTGGGAAGTAGCTTAGGTAGAGACTAGGGTGTGACCCTGTCATTGCAGTGTGGCAGGTGTCAAGAGAGGAACCTTACAGAGCAGCAGTAGTGTAAGTACAGTCTGGGAGGCAAGCGTCTCACAAAGGCTGTGGGAAGTGGGCGTTGTGGAGCTGGTGAAAGAGATGGAGTATTGAAAGCCGATGGGAAGTCGATTGTGTCTCATAAGTCGTGCTCTGTTGGTGAGAGCATTTGGATGAAAGCAGAAGCCTTTATATGAAAGAATAGGAACCAAAATTCACATTTTGTTTTGTTATTGTTGTTGTTGAGAATGAAGATCATTGCTCTTAATTAGTGGCTAGATAACCCTGAATATAGAAAGTGGTTACATATTTTGTTGATGAGTTCACTTCATGTCAGTTTTTTGATGCTTCCAGGTTTTTCTTTTCCTTTCCTCTTTTTAAATAATGTTTAAATTTTTTTTTTAACTTAACAAAATCAAATGCTTTCAAACAGGGCTCGACTCTTAATTGTAATGGAGATGATGGAAGGGGGCGAGCTGTTTCACAGGATCAGCCAGCACCGGCACTTTACAGAGAAGCAAGCCAGCCAAGTAACAAAGCAGGCAAGTCAACAGAGGGGTGGGGTCTGGGGCGCTAACACTTTGGCTGAGCAGTCCAATTGCGCCAGGGAAGAAAGCTGAAAGAAAAGCTCTGTTTGACCTCTCATTGCCTGCTTTGTTATAATCAGAAAAGACGCCTTCACAGGGGAAGCACAGCCGCTTTTCTACTTTGGGAGGGAGGACTGTATTTTTAATTGCTTGTCACATGTGTGCCAGGGCTGCTGTAGAGTTTCCTCCACTCACTGTCTGAGGACAGCTGTGCACAGGTTTAGTATAAACTTGTTCTCAGGCATTTGTACCCGAGATGTTTCTTGCACAAATCATCGATCATTTCTGCAGATTACAATGCTATTCTTGAATTTTTATGATAGTGAATGATTCTTAGTCATAGCCTATCATATTTTATTGTATAAATTTATGGCCCATTTGATACCCTGACTCCAACTAGCACTGAATACTCATAGAGGTGACACGCTAAACCTCAGGCTTGTCTTCAGAACAAGCAAACAGACCGTAGGCCAGCATATGGCATAGCAGTTAGCTTTGCGAGAAAGCACTCACACATTTTCCACCCCTAGTTTTCAAGTCTTTGAATGCCTCCTTTCCTGTTGACTAGGTAGCAGTCAGTATTTGAAATGCTAAGAAGAATCACTAAGTTGAGGAACCACAAAATCTCTGGTTTAACTTTCAAATTACACCATTCATTTCTCAGATACTGAGACAAAAGAATGTAATCTGATCATTCATTAAAAAAAAACCAAACGGTTGCAGTCTACAGGGACAGATGCATTGTCATTAAGTGAGATGTACAAATTGCAACATTGGGTAGAAAATCAAGCCAGCTGGCTGGAAGGCAGTGCCTGCCGTTCAGCTCCCTAGAGTGCAGTTGTCTCCCAGGCGCACCCCTGTCGCCCACTGGGCAAGCTCCTGCCTACTGAAGATGCTGCCTGTGGGTTCTCCTACGGTATCTGTCACAGCACAGGTCAAGGGGCATCTTACAGCATGTATCCACCGCTTTATTCTGACAAAGGATCGTTTGCAGTCATGTTTTAGTAAGTATAGGTTATAGTTAAACTAAGGCTAATTCATTTCTGTTTCTTGGTGTCCTGAGTCTTAGCTTCTGTTTTGAAATCAACACTGGCCACAGTTGTAATTGACTTAACTCCTGAAGTTTCACATTAGGTGTGTGAGAGGTGGTGCTTTTCTAAGAAGTGTCTGGTCCCTGTGCCCTTTTTCAGATAGCCCTGGCTCTACAGCACTGTCATTTGCTAAACATTGCGCATAGAGACCTCAAGCCTGAAAATCTGCTTTTCAAGGATAACTCTTTGGTGAGAAAATTTGCTTTTTCTCATTTGATGCTGTCACTTTGGTTTTTTGTTGTTGTTATTGTTTTTTGTTTTGTTTCTCTCTCTCCCTCTCTCTCTCTCCCTCTCTTTCTCTCTCTCTTTATTTCTCTCTCTCTCTTTTTAGATAGAGTCTGTGTATCCCAGGCTGGTCTTGAACTTTCAGTGTAGCTGAGGATGATTAACTTCTGATCCTCCTGCCTCTGCCTCCTGAGTGTTGGGATTCCAGGTATGCATCTCCACACTTGGTTTATGTAACTGGGGGTTGAACGCAGGACTCTGTGCATAGTAGGCAAGCACTGCCAACTGAGGTCCATCCCCTCATCTTGATACATAGATCAGGCTGCCCTGGAACTCATGGAGACTAGGTTGGCTGAAAACTCAAAGTTGCCTTTGCTGCACCGAGTCCACGTGCAGGAGGTTTTAGGCCACAGTGCATCTAACACTTCAGTTTCCTCCACTTGTTTCCATGTTGGGGCTCAGAAAAGTTGTGACACCTGTGGCATTGGTGATTTGGATGTGGGACTTAGGAATGTGGATGATATTTGGAGTGCCTTTGGGGAGAGGCAGGAAGTAACGTGCTTTTTTATATTACCTTGGAAGTTAAGTTTGATTTGCTGTCAGCTGTTGTGTTTTTCCCCATGTTCCTATTCTCTGCCCTATATTCTACCAGTCCTTTGCTCTAGTTGCTATGACGCTCATGGCTAATGTTCAGAATGAAGCAGTGCTCTGAGTTGATGAGGGAGGGCCAGTAGGGCTAAGACACTGCGAGCAAAGCTCACAGCTGTGAATCAAGGCTGACTCCCTTCTGTATTACTTTTAGATTACTGATTGACTGCTTTTTATATGTATGAGTGCTTTGCTGCAGGCTCATGCAGTGCCTGTGAAAGCCACACTGGGACTGGAGTTACAGGTGATTGTGAGCTGCCACATGGGTGCTGGGACCCAAAACCAGGCATTCAGCAAGAGTAGGAAGTGCTCATAAATTCTGGGCCCTCTGTAGCTCCTTTGTACTAAGATCTACATCCTCTTCATAGGCTCAAGTCTCAGCTAGAAACTAACAAGAGCCTCATGCTTGCGTTGTCCTTCCTCCTTCCCTCCCTCCCTATCTATCTACCTACCTACCTACCTACCTACCTACCTACCTACCTACCTACCTACCTACCTATTGTTTTATCCTGGAAACAGGCTATCTTCAAACTCATTGTAATCCTCCTGCCTCACTGTCCACAGTGTTGAATTACAGGCTTCTGCAAGTGTTTACTGACAACTATGAAGAACTGACCCCAGTTTGTTTTCTTTCAGGATGCCCCTGTGAAATTATGTGACTTTGGATTTGCTAAAGTTGACCAAGGGGATTTGATGACACCCCAGTTTACCCCTTATTATGTAGCACCTCAGGTAAGCATGTTTTCTTTCTTATGGTGTATTGCCAAATTGCCTGTAGACTCTTGTTCTACTTTTTCTTTTCTTTTCTTTTTTTTTAAACATTTAACTATATGTATGAGAGTATATTTTGTTGTTTCTTTGCTGTTTTTTTTTTTGTTGTTGTTGTTTTTTCCGAGACAGGGTTTCTCTGTAGCTTTTTGGTTCCTGTCCTGGAACTAGCTCTTCTAGACCAGGCTAGCCTCGAACTCACCAAGATCCGCCTGCCTCTGCCTCCCGAGTGCTGGGATTAAAGGCGTGCACCACCACCGCCCGGCTGCAGTTCCAACTCTTATTACTTCTGTTCTAGGCTTGTATCAAGATGGAGAGCAGGAACTCAATTTCAGAAACCTATACATTGCTTCATTGGCATAGAATTTTGCTTTTAAAATCAGTTTTTAGGCTCTGCGTAAAGTATTTCCCTCACAAGCCTGAGGAACTGAGTTTGAGTCTCTAGAGCCTGTATAAGGCTGATGTATTTATAATCCCATGTTCTGTGTGAGGTGTGCATTTATAATCCCGTGCTCTGTGTGAGGTGTGCATTTATAATCCCGTGCTCTGTGTGAGGCAGGAGGAGACAGGAGAGTTCCTGAAAGCTCATATGCCAGCTAACCTAGGTGTACGCAGTAGAGAAGCAAGAAACTTTGTCTCCATGTGAGGTCATCCTCTGACCTCCATGCATGTGTGTTGTAGCATGCACAAACCTATACTGACACAAAAACATGTAATTATATGTTCATACATACACACAATGGGCTGTGCCTTACTGATCCCATCATGCATCTGTAGTGCTGTTACCCAAAATTGCATTCAGTATATTCAGTCTGCTGTGCATCGTAGTGTATGCTTAGACTAGCTTGCTTGTTTGTGTTTTTGTTTTTATACAGCATAATCTTTATAAGGGACAGAAGACCACATTGTATTCAGTTTAGTAGAGCCCAGGTTCTGGTGCTCTTGCTTGCAGTCCTCGGAGACACTTCAGGCTTTGCCACTTAGCGCATTCTCCAGGGCCTGGCTACCTCATCAGCACTCAGAGACATTCTTCTCTTGGCCAAAAGTGTACTGGGCCCAGAGCTTGGGCTGTACCTCTGAACATTCGTGGATTAGAAGGGACAGGCCGAGGTGTGCCTTCTTCAGCTCCACATAATGGAGCTGGGTGAAATCCCTGACACCCTGGCTGCCCAGTGAACACTGACTGGTTGAAGTGGATGTAAATCTCGCAGCCTCAGCTTTGTGCTGATGAAGGGAAGAACCACATATAGGAAAAGGTTGTAATGCATTGTATAGTTGTTCTTCCTCTACCTTGTTCTCTCTCTCTCTCCCCCTCTTCCTCCCCCTCCTTTTCCCTCTCCCCTTCTCCCCCCCCCCCCCCAGTGTTTTGTAGCTGTTGGTTGTTTTGGGATTTTGTTTGTTTGACACAGGGTTTCATTATGTAGCCCTGGCTGGCCTAGAACTTGCTATGTAGACCAGGCTAGCCTCAATCCCAGAGAAATCTGCCCGTTTCTCTCTCCCAGGTGCTGGAATTAAAGACATACATCACCATGACTGTTGCTGCCTTCTTTCTTTCTCTCTTGCTCCTTTCTTCCTTTTTTTCTCCCCCCCCCCCTTTTTTTTTTGGTTTTTGGAGATGGGGTTTCTCTGTGTAGCCTTGGCTGTCTTTGGAACTCACTCTGTAGACCAGGCTGAACTCAAACTCATAGAGATCCATCTGCCTTTGCCTCCCGAGTGCTGGGATTAAAGGCGTGCGCCACTACTGCCCAAGTGCTGCTGATTTTTTAAGAAAAGGGTCTTACTACGTGGCACAGGGTGACCTTGAACTCTTGATCCTCCTGCCTCTCTAGTGTACTGGGATTACAGGCATGCACTATAATGCCCAGCTAAAAACATTTAGGGATGAGGTGATGCTCATGAAGTGTTTCCTGGGATAGAAGAAGGACCTGAGTGTGATCTCTAGTGCTCATGTAAAAGCTGGGTCCATACCAACCAGGCATTATAGCACACACTTGCAATTCCTCTACTGGGGGAGGCAGACAGGAGGGTTCTGAGCTTGTTCTTCACTGAGCTCCCCTTCTTTGTTCATCAAATAAGGTGGAAAACAATGAAAACACCCACAGTTGACTTCTCCACCTATGCACACACTGCACCTGCACACATGGACGGACACACACATACACCTACATATACACTGTTTGTGTTTTGTGACATGATTCATGTATCCTGGGCTGTCCTGAAACTGCCTATGTCGCTGACTGACCTTGAACTCATCTTCCTCCAGATTCTACTGCCTCTATTTCCTATGTGCCCATCTTAAAAAAAAAAAAAGTCATTACGCCAGGTGTTGGTGGCGCATGCTTTTAATCCCAGCACTTGGGAGGCAGAGGCAGCCAGATATCTGTGAGTTCAGGGCCAGCCTAATCTACAGAGTGAATTCTAGGACAGGCTCAAAGGCTACAGAGAAACCCTGTTTCGAAAAACAAAACAATAAAACAAGTCATTGCAAGGATTGTATGTGGGTTTAGGTTTTATACCTATTTTATATAACCCATTTGAATAAATTTTTACATATATATTAGCTATAGATGCCGGCTCAGCTCTTAGCATTTGAATTTACACTTGGTCCGGGACATTTGTTCTGAAGTCTTCTCTGTTGTTTTGGAGTTGAACATGTGTGTGTGAGTTTACATACAGGCTGAGTTCTAGTGCTTACCATTCTGTCTTCATGCCAGTGCTCCATTGTTCTTTAGAACAACTCTCAACATTGGCTGAGTGTCAGGCGCCTTAGCGGGTTGATGTTAAGTTCTCTGACCTTGAATTGCCCTGTGGTCTTCGGGACCTCTTGATTTTCTCCATAAAAGCCTGAGATCTGACTGATTGTTGGAGAGCTGTGATATGGTCTGCCATCACTGCCCTCTAAACAACACTGGTGATTACTATTTTTTTTTTTGCTTCTTAGAAAGCCTCATACATACACACACACAGCTACACACAAATATATATTTTGTATATAATTTGTATAAATATATACACATATATATTTGTATATTTGTATATCTCAAGGGTGCCTCAACCTTGTAATCCTTCATTCTGGACCATACCCCTCTGAACATGCCTGATCTCAAATTCCATCTGCCTTCTCTAGCCACTGGGAATTATAGGCATTTTCTGTGATGCCTAGCTTCCATTTCTTTTGAATGATATTTTTGTTTGCTATTACTTATATAGTTTTCATTGTTCAGGTTTTTTTTTTTAACATACTTTTGTAGACTTACTCTTTTTTTAAAAAAAATATTTATTTAAGCTGGGCGGTGGTAGCACACGCCTTTAATCCCAGCACTCGGGAGGCAGAGGCAGGCGGATCTCTGTGAGTTCGAGGCCAGCATGGTCTACAAAGAGCTAGTTCCAGGACAGGAACCAAAAAAAAAAAAAAAACTACGGGAGAAACCCTGTCTCGAAAAATAAAAAAAAAAAAATTTATTATGTATACAATGTTCTGTCTTTGTGTATGCCTGCTGGCCAGAAGAGGGCACCAGACCCCATTACAGATGGTTGTGAGCCACCATGTGGTTGCTGGGAATTGAACTCAGTACCTCTAGGAAGAGAGGCAATACTCTTAACCTCTGAGCCATCTCTCCAGCCCCTTGTAGACTTATTCTTCGCATTTAGTACTTTTATGCTGTGATAAATAGCATTTTATTTTTTAAGTTTAATTAATTTACTTTAATTACTTACTAATTTATTTATTTCTTATTTTTGGTTTTTTGGTTCTCTGTGTATCCCTGACTGGCCTGGAATTTGCTCCGTAGACCAGACTGGCCTGAAAGTCACAGAGATCTGCCTGCCTCTGCCTCCCGAGTTCTGAGATTAAAGGTGTGTGCCACCACTGCCTGGCAACTGGACACACCTTTAATTTACAGGTAAATTACTAGCTGTGAGAAAGAAGCTTGGAAGTGTTTGGTTTTGAGACGGGGTATCACTGTGTCCTGAAACTCACTATGTAGACAAGGCTATCCTTGGGATTAAAGCATGTGCTAACATGCCTGGCTGAAAGTTATAGTGATGCTTTTTGAAGTTTTTGTTTATTGGTTGGTTTGGATTTTTTTTTTAAATATTTATTTATTTATTATGCTTACAATATTCTGTCTGTGTGTATGTCTGCAGGCCAGAAGAGGGCACCAGACCTCATTGCAGATGGTTGTGAGCCACCATGTGGTTGCTGGGAATTGAACTCAGGACCTCTGGAAGAGCAGGCAATGCTCTTAACCACTGAGCCATCTCTCCAGCCCTGGTTTGGATTTTTGAGACAGGGTTTCTCTGTAGCTTTGGAGCCTGTCCTGGAACTAGCTCTTGAAGCCCAGGCTGGCCTCGAACTCACAGAGATCCGCCTGCCTCTGCCTCCCGAGTGCTGGGATTAAAGGCATGCGCCACCACCACCCAGCTGTTTGTCTTTTGAGACAGAGACATGGTTTCTTTGTGTAGCCCTGACTGCTCTCGAACGTATAGAGATCCACCTACTTTTGCCTGCCAAGTGCTGGGAATAAAGGCATGTGCCACCACCACCCAGCCTGATATTACTTTTGATTGTTGATTGTCAGTTCATTTGTAGTCTTCTTGTTGGTTCTGAGCTGTGGGACACTGGTGGTGTGATTCCAACAAGCTATCTCATTGGTTTGCCTTTGACAGGTACTGGAAGCACAGAGGAGGCACCAGAAGGAGAAGTCTGGCATCATACCTACCTCGCCAACGCCCTACACTTATAACAAGGTAAGGGAGCTGGTGTTCTCCTTCCCGCTGTGGACTTCGTGACTCTGTGAGGTGTTGTGATGCAGCAGCAGCTGATCTGATGAGGTACTGAAGTAAGGCTCTCACTTGTTTAGTGCATGCAGCAGGAGCCAGAAGCTGTAGCCCCGTACAGACACTGACGACAGTGAGGTTAACTTTCATTTTAGGAGGAAAGGCCATTTTTGAAAAACTGAAACTCAAGCACACTCTGGTCATTTATGTATGGCACTATTCCTTGGTGCTTCGTAAAATAACAGCTTGATTAAAGCAGTTGCCTAATTTGAACAGGGTCTTCTATGCAGAGCAAGTGCTTAGTTCCTTGGCACTGTCTTTAACTACAGCCACATACCAGACATAGCTCTGTGGAGCTCATGAAGCCAGCGCTTCTTGAATGGGTTGCCGAGTAGATTTTTAAAAGTGTGCTTTTTGGGCACTTGAAACTAGCTCCGGGTGACAGGGGCGTCTAAGGTCACTGCTGTGGATCCACATGCTCCAGCTTTGTGGTTCATATAGGCCACTGAGCTGCACTCTGAACAGGAGCTTTCGGGACTGAGTTTGCAGTCCACTAGCCTTTCCAGAAAATGACAGGTTCCGTGAGATACCCTTCTCAAGGGAATAATGCCAGACATGATGGAGCAGGACCCTGGGTAGCCTCTGGTTTCACATGCATAAGGCATAGGCGTGTGCATCCTCCTACAGTTGCACACAAGCATGCATCATACACAGAGTTCAGCAAAGCGTTGATGCTGAATGCTCGCTGGCAGATCCCTTGACCTCCTGTACATGTTGCCTGATGGAGCTTGCATGGTGTGTGACTGCAGGACAGGACAGGTGACTGCAGACCCAGATCCACCCGAGCCAGTGCAGAGTGCTGACAGAGGCCCCAAACTGACTGCCTGTGCAGCCTTCCACCAAGAAGCTTTCCAGAGTCATTTTAGAAATAAATTTGGCTCCAAATGTGAAATATGCCTTCAGGTCTCACACCTGACTACTGAGTGTTAGGAGAGAAACTGCTCATTTGGGCTTTTTATTTGGCTGGAGAACTTTCTCTGCTCTCTCATTGCTTACCATAGTCTCTCATTTGCATAGTATTTTTTTTTCAATTCAAATAGAAATTTCTTATGAGAATAGAGTAGAACACAGTTGTCATGTGTGACTAACAGCAAATGCTTTTAGGCCTCCAAATTTTGTTACACTGCTTTGGCCTTTTCAGAATGGCTTAGGCCGCGTGTGCCTTAGCTGTTGCAGTCAGCACTCTCCTGCCCCATCTGGATTGAACACAGTACATGGTCCAGTGTGAGCTGGCTTTTAGCTCTCTGCTTCTCTGCTCTAGGCTGTCTCATGTGCATGTGATATATGCAATGTTGGTGGCTCTCAGAGACAACAAGAGACTCTTAGTCTCTAAAATGTCCTCAGCTTCCACTGCCCTTGGTTATATTAGCTTGTATGTGTGTGTCTCCACACACCTGGACTGTAGTTGGAGGCTCTTCTCTGATTGGAGTGATTCCTTTCTATTTTGCTTTCAGAGCTGTGACTTGTGGTCCCTAGGGGTGATCATCTATGTGATGCTATGTGGATATCCTCCTTTTTATTCCAAACACCACAGTCGGACTATCCCAAAGGATATGCGGAGAAAGATCATGACAGGAAGTTTTGAGTTTCCAGAAGAAGAGTGGAGCCAGATCTCAGAGATGGCCAAAGATGTTGTGAGGAAGTGAGTCTCTGGGCTGCTGAAAGGGTGGTTAGGGATGCAGGGCAAAGGGAAGTCCTTTGTCATCGTGTAGGCATCTTCTGTTAAGAGTTCTCCTTATAGTTGGACGGTGGTGGCACACACCTTTAATTCCAGCAGTTGGGAGGCAGAGGTAGGAGGATCTCTGTGAGTTTGAGGCCAGCCTGGTCTACAGAATGAGGCCCTGACTTGAAAAACCACCCCTCTCCCCAGTCCCAATTTTTTTTTTTTGTCTCAAGATTGTGAACCCAGGGTTGCTGTGTTAAATTCAGGACCCTAAGTGGTCAGCTCCTGCTGTGCCCTTCTACCTTCCCCCACCTTATCTTCTGTTTGTCGTGTTTTGTTTGCTTTTTTTTTTGTCTTGTTTTGTTTTGAAATAGGATCTTATTCTAGCTCTCGCTGGCCTAGAACTCACTTTGTAGTTGAGGCAGGCCTGAGATCTGTGGCAATCCTCCTGCCTTAGTTTCTTGAGTGTTGGGATTACAAGTGTGCACCTCCATGCCCTGTTGTGTCTTTCTTGTATATAAGCCAGCCATCAGGGATGGATGTGATGCTAGGACTTTAACTGGGATCCCAGGTGACACTGACCTTTGGCCTTTCATTTCTTTACACTGTTGAAGTGTGTGGTGTTAGGCTTAGGGCCACTCCCAGCCTATTTTGCCAGGTGGTTGCTCTGAAAGTATTAAACTGAGGATTCATAAGAATTAGGGATATCAGGGGCTGGAGTGATGGCTTGGTGGTTAAGAGCACTGACTGTTGTTGCAGAGATAGTTTCTTAGTACCAACATGATGGCTCCTAACTGCCTGGAACTTCAGTTCCGTGGGGCTTAGTGCTCTCTCTGGCCTACTCAGCACTGCACACATGACACGTGTGCACAGATAACATGCAGGCAGACACTCAAATATAACATAAAAATGAATATTGGAAAGAATTAGGTGGGCAGTGGTTAGTGGCTCAAGCCTTTTATTCCCAGCACTCAGGAGGCAGAGACAGGAGGATTTCTGTGAGTTCAAGGCCAGACTGGTCTACCAATTGAGTTCCAAGATGACCAGAGCAACATAAACGCTGTCTTGGAAAACCAAAAAGAAAAAGAATAGGGCTAGCGACAGTGCATGAGAAGGAGCCAGTGCAGACTGTGGGGAGTGACAGTGCATGAGAAGGAGCCAGTGCAGACCGTGAGTAGTGACAGTGCATGAGAAGGAGCCAGTGCAGACCGCGGGGAGTGACAGTGCATGAGAAGGAGCCAGTGCAGACCGTGAGTAGTGACAGTGCATGAGAAGGAGCCAGTGCAGACCGCGGGGAGTGACAGTGCATGAGAAGGAGCCAGTGCAGACCGCGGGGAGTGACAGTGCATGAGAAGGAGCCAGTGCAGACCGCGGGGAGTGACAGTGCATGAGAAGGAGCCAGTGCAGACTGTGGGTAGCAGAGCTGAGCTGAACTTTCAAGTACTCTTCCTGCTACCCGTGTGGAAAATGCAGCTCTGCCCACCTGATGGATTTCTTCATGGGTTAAGAGAAAGGGAAGCATGAAAGGAGACATGCTTGAGGATTGTCCTACTGACAACAGTCTCTTCCAAGTGAGCTTGTGCCAGGCATGCTGATGCCTGCATGTAATACCAACACTTGGAAGACTGAGACAGGAGAACCATGAATTCAGTGCCAACCTGGCCTCTGTAGACCATGTAGTGGTTTAGGGAGTCTGCTGCAAAGAGGGACTAGTTCCTAAACTGTATAAAGGACTTTTTATGATGTTGAAGGCAGGGTTTGACTTCTCACCTGTCTATATGCTACTTTCCTGCTGTTTGCCCAGCTTTGCAGTAAACCTCGGTCTTCTTGATGGCTTTCTGCCTCTTGTGTGTGTAGGTGTATGTAGAGGTCAGAGGTCAGTCTTTAGTGTCATTTTTCAGGCCTTCATCCATATTTTTGACAAGGAATGTAAGCTTGTCCTGACTCAGACATGGGAATGAGGGCTATGTAGTTAGAAGAGGTGATCATGCTGCAGAGAGCCCAGGGTAAGCTAGGTGTTGTGTTGTATTAGCCTGGATGAGTGGGGGGCCATGAAGTATGACCTAACGCAGGAGAAAGTGCTGTGCGATGGTCTGTTGGAGTTGTTGACTATCTCTGAATAAGAAAGGTCCAATGTCTACCTTGATGGGATCTCCTTTTATCTTAGATAACAGCCTGGTTCAAAACTGCAAGGCCCTCAGCTAATTTACAGTCCTGGAGACCTCAGAGTGGGGATTAAATACAGCAGGATGTATAGGCTTGTTGGTTTATCTACTGAGTCTTGTGATATGGACTATCTGAAGGGTTTTTTTTGTTTGTTTATTTGTTTGTTTGATTTTTGAAGACAGGGTTTCTCTGTGTGGCTTTGGAGACTGTCCTGGGTGGCCTTGAACTCACAGAGATCCACCTGCCTCTACCTCCCTAGTGCTGGGATTAAAGGCATGCACCACCACACCTGGTTTTGAAGTATTTTTGAATAAAACTTCTGGTGTTCCTTTCAATCTGTTGCCCAGGAGAGTAAACCATAGCAAGTACATGGGACTTCTGGGACTCTGTACATCCTGCCTGCTGCTAGATGTCCCAGGCCTGCAGGAGTTGATAGAAAGTCAAAAGAAGACAAGGTTATTTGGAATCCAGCCCAAGAACTTCCTTTGTTTCTTTTGAGGATATCTATGTATGTTGTGTGTTGGTATGTTTTCTCTACAGGCTCCTAAAGGTCAAACCGGAGGAAAGACTCACCATTGAGGGAGTGCTGGACCATCCCTGGCTCAACTCCACAGAGGCCCTGGATAATGTCCTGCCCTCTGCTCAGCTGATGATGGATAAGGTTCTGAGTGAAACTTATTTTGCTGCCTGAAAAGACAGTGTGAGAAAGGGCTACTGAATATAGGACTTAAAGGGAAACGGGAAAGCTTGTTTTCTCCTATTTCCTGAAAATAGGAGAACAGGCCCCAAGGACTATCCTTTGCACTTGCTGTGTGGGTTTGATGGCACAGGACATAAAAGGTCCTTTCCCCCAAGATGTTTATGTCAGGTCGTTGGGAAGGCAAGCAAATGAAATGTATTTTAGAAACAGATCTTGCATGCTATAGGAATTCAGAAGTTGGCATCTCTGAGGGCGTGTGCTGCCTAGGATGAAGGCAAAGAGCCTCACACTTACTGGCTGCCTTCTATTTTGAGGAACATTAAAATTTATTGTATTTATCTGCGTGTGCCACCATGTGCATCCAGGTGCCTCTGGAGGCCAGAAGAGAGCATCAGATCTTGATCTGGAGCCATAGTTTGTTGTGAGCCACCTGCTGTGAGTGCTGGGAACCGAACTTGAGTCTCTGTAAGAATAGTGCGTTTCTAACTGCTGAGCCACCTCTCTAGCACCATTAGTGCTTCTTACTGAAGAAGGCTAGCTGGTAGGTGGCCTGTGTGTGGTCTGCTGGTCCCTGCTGATCCAAGGGAGGGAGAATCCTCTGCCTGATTAAAAAAAAAATTGTATGGATCTCCTTTGTCTTGAATTGGCTTTTAAGTGGTCAAGTAACAAATGTGGAAACAAGCGGACAAAGCCAGGCCCAGCAGCACAGCACTCCTGGCACACACTCGGGAGCTTAGGTTGGCAAATCACACGAATTTGAGAGTTCAAGATGAACTTGGGCAACACAGCCAATATATATATTTTTAAATCCAGAAGGTCAGGGTAACTGATGATAGCATTTGCATGCAGGCAGTGGTTGCAGGAATCCAGCAGGCTCATGCTGAGCAGCTGGCCAACATGAGGATCCAGGACCTCAAGGTTAGCCTCAAACCCCTACACTCCGTGAACAACCCCATCCTGAGAAAGAGGAAGTTACTTGGGTAAGTGAGCTTATTTCTTTGATCTTCTTTATGATAGGCATGGTTGAGTGCTAGGAACTCAGCCAGGGTTCTGCTCTCTTTCTGCAGAGGGCAGATAGTATAAGTGGCCTCAGAAGTTGGACATACTCTATTAGTTGCTTTTTTTCTGAACGTTCTGGTATCTTGAGTTTGGAGCTGGGTTCTGAGGTCTTACCTTACTATTATCTTTCCCCACACTTGTAAAGCACCAAGCCAAAGGATGGTATTTATATACACGACCATGAGAATGGAGCTGAGGATTCAAATGTTGCCTTGGAAAAGCTTCGAGATGTCATTGCCCAGTGTATCCTCCCCCAGGCTGGTAAAGGTCATGCCACTTACTAATGTTCTGCATGTGTGTGTCTGTGTGCCTGAGACAAGAGGAGCGAATAATTTGTGGTGGTCTGTTTGTATCTTACATTAAGTACATTATATAAATGAGTCCACATCTACTAGGAGGTATAAACAGTGCTAACTGCAGACACATGGTAAGTTTGTGTCTTTGGTCTTCAGTGAACTTCTTGTTTAGTCTATCTGCTAATGCCAGGTGTGGCATGTGATTTGTGTTGTCTGAGCTTCACAAGGAAGGCACAAAGTAGAGAGTAAAGGATGAAAATGTGGACTAGGTCTAGATTAAAGGCCATCAACACCATTTCCAGAGCCTTTATACTGCAGCACTGTATCTGCGAGGATAAGGACACTGCATGGGCTCACAACCAGCCCTGCTGCAGCTTCCGTCCCTGGACTTCACTGGCCTTTTTACAGGAGAGAGCCTCCCTGTCCAGATGGCTATGATGTGAGTGGCTCTTCTTATATTGAGTAAGGCTTCATGTTCGTTGGAGTCAGAAAAAGTTGGATTAACCTGTCTTCCTAAATCATTTGCCATTTAAGAGTCTGGGAACATGCCTGAGTATTTTGAGGCGAGGGATGAGTGTAGGAAGAGGGCAGAACACACAGACTTGTTACTTCTTCCCTCTTTTGGCTAGTTGTTTTTTGGGTTTGTTTTTTTCTTGTTTTTTTGTTTGTTTGGTTGGTTTTTTGAGACAGGGTTTCTCTGTAGCTTTGGAGCCAGTCCTAGAACTCACTCTCTAGACCAAACTAGCCTGGAACTCACAGAGATCCACCTGTCTCTGCCTCCAGATGGCTGGGATTAAGGGTATGTGCCACCACCGCCTGACTGTTTGGAGGTGGAGGAGGGCTAGGTGTTTTTGTTCAGAAATGCCTCTCACATTTCTCTTGGGTTGTCAGAACACGTGTGTGAAGATGCACACTTAGAAGAGCTCAGTGACAAGAGGGTCAGCCTGCACACCAGGACCCGCAGGAAGCCAGTAGATTATACATTTTGTCTTTTCTCACCTAGTTGGGCCTCATGCCCTTCCATTTATGACACTAAAATCCCATGATGCTACTTAAAATCGAAACTTCCTCTCCATTCTTGCCCATAGGAGAGAATGAAGACGAGAGACTGAATGAAGTAATGCAGGAAGCCTGGAAGTACAACCGGGAGTGCAAGCTCCTGAGGGACGCTCTGCAGAGCTTCAGCTGGAACGGTAAGCCAGCTCCTGGCATTTAGACACAGACAGTCTCTCTGAGGCCAGAGCCAGGTGAGGATGATGTGTGACGAGAAGGGGCTCTGGGGGGCAGGCTCTACTTTACCTGCCCAGGCCATCTCTGGTGTCTGCTCTGTGCATTTGTTTTCCAAAGTGCAAGTGCATTGTGTGTTATAAAATGAACACTGGAGAGCTCTGTCAAATATTTCTTGAGGAGGGAAAAAAAAGACAAAAGCGAAAGCAGATTCTTGACCCCACATTCCTGGGCTGTTCACTAGGTGATCAAGGAACAGCAGCACACAGTTGGGGGTACCAGAAAGTTCCCCTAACCGGCTGTTAAACTCAGAGTCATTTGACTGAGGTCTGCCACTGGGAAGACAAGGTGGAAAGGAGAGGTGCCTTTTTCCTACTCGGCTCGGCTCTCAGCAGCTTGTGGTGACATCACCACTCCAGCCTAGAAGACTGCCAGGAGCTGCCGCAGTGCCGTCAGAGCATGTGTTCCTCTGCCTGTGTCCTCAGTGGGCCTGGCTGCTCCACACCTGAAGAGAGTCTAAGACAGAGACCTGTACAGAGTGTGTGCTGGGTGCCAGCAGCAGTCCAGGAGAACTGCAGTGCTCTCCATCCAGCCTCTATTCAAAGGCTCTTCCAACCCTGACGCTTAGTTCTATAGGCTGCGGGGGGGGGGAGAGGGGGTTGATTTTATGTGTGTGGATGTGGACATTCGCGCTAGTGTCTGCACAGTTCACAAGGGAAGTCAGAGTGCCCGGAGCTGCAGTTAATGGGTGATGGTGAAGCCACATGTAGGTACTGGAAACTGAACCTGTGTCCTCTGCAAGAACAGCAAGTGCTCTTAACCTGCTGCCCCAAGTTTTGTATTTTATGTAAACAATCAAACAGATCTACGTTCTTTTGTCTGTGGCTTCTTTTTTGTCAGTATTGTTTTTGTGTGTTCCATTCACGTTCTCATGAATATACTGTCCACTCACCACTGAGTGGACATGTCGTTTGTTTTGAGGTTCTAATAAACAAGGAAAGGTTGTTGGGAATACTTTTCTATGTCCTGATGAACAGTTTGGCTTTGTTTTGTTTTTCAAAACAGGGTTTCTGTGTGTAACAGCCCTGGCTGTTCTGGAACTTGCTCTGTAGAACTCACAGAAATCTGTCTGCCTCTGCCTTCCCAAGTGCTGCGATTAAAGGCGTGCACCACCCCACCCAGCTTCTAGGCGGTTTTCTATGCTTGGGTATGAGTGCTTTGTTGGATGGTGTCAGTGATCTCTGGTTTTGTGGCATGTGAAACTGCTCGCTTGCTGCTTGAAAGCAGAGGCTCCGAGCTGCTTTTGAACAGTGCGGTGAACTCTGGCTGGTGAGGTTGTTTGAGTTGGGAAACTGACCTCATTCTTTCTTGAGTTTCAGGTCGTGGATTCACAGATAAAGTAGACCGACTGAAGCTGGCAGAGGTTGTGAAGCAAGTGATCGAAGAGCAGACTATTCCCCATGAGCCCCAATAGTAAAACTTCAAACTGTTTTTAACAATTGGAAAAATAATTCCTTAATGTAAAAAGTAATTTTTATGTAAATTAATAAATCATAATTTCATTTCCTTGTTGCTTAATGTTGCTGTTTAGATTTAGTGTCAGAGTTTCCTAACAGTTAACTGTTTTCCTTTAAAACAAAAAGCTCAGTTCCTATACTATTGACATAAGATAGTCGAGTCTTGTAGTATAAGACGACACTGTCAAGAAAGACAGGTATAGTTACAATAAAGTATTAGCAACCATTTGTCAGAGGCAGGTAGAGGAGCTGCGCCAGGCTCTGCTCAGTCTCTGTTGCTTCAAGCACTGTGGAGCCTTGCTCTATTTGCTTTGACTGTGGCTCCCTGGTCTTAGGTAGATTAATTCTAGTGCTGACCTGTTTTTATGAATCAAGTATTTCTGTCCTCCCCTGCTCCCCTGGCTTCTCTCTGGCATGATTTTACTGAAAAACGTCAGAGGATCCAATCTTGTTTGGTTGTTTTTCTCTTGTGGCTTTCCATAAGTAGTTGTTCTGCCTGGATTTACTTGCATCCTCCTGGCTGTGTTTATTTTCTTTAGTATCCTTCGATCTTAGGTGGCATAATTAAGCAGCTTTGGTTTGTTACTGTGTATGTAGGCACAGCCAACCCCTCTCCTAGTGGTTGGTTTTTAGAGCTGTTTCTGGTGACTGCCTTTACTGACACGTAAGAGCTCACAGGTAGACAAGTCTTCTGTCTCAGTTGTTCAGTTTTGTTTCCTCCGCTTCAGTCAAAGTGGATTTCATGGAATTTGTTACTTTCTAGCTCCTGAGTGTTGTCACTGTTCTCGGGGGCTATGTGATAAAAATCACAGTGTCCTTGGAGCCTGCTGTGGGAGGAAAGGCTCAGTGCTCTTGGGTGAGCAGAGGTGCCGTGGTGAGAAGTGGGGGGTCTGTCGAGATAGCAAGACCTCGGAGCTAGGCAACAGAGAAAAGTCATTTTAAGCAAAATTTCTGGCCAGAAAGATGTAGCTGAGAATTGACATAGGGGCCTGTTCTCCAGTGAACATGTTCTAGATCATTGGGGAGACTGCTTGCTTTCCAGCACACCTGTGCCCGTGGGGGTAGAGGTTGTTGGTCTTGTCTTTAGAGGAACTTGTTGGCACACCAACTCTGCCATCCATCTTAGAAATTTATCAGCTGGGTATCTTGTGAAAGCTTAGGCTGTTTTTCCCCTTCCACCGGTGTGGTGTACTGTAGACATGATTGGAAAGGACATAGATCTTGATGGTTGCTTTTGTCTGACCATGGCTTGCCAGTGTTAACAGCAGCTTCAGGTTGACTTCACCTTGTGCACTAATGAAATCCATGCCTATGTTTGTCCAAACGAGAACCACATTGGATGTCTGTAAAAACCATGAAGATGCCCAACCCTGGACAAAATTCTCCCAAACACTCTGCTTCAGAGCTGAGTTTTCTTTGTATATTCCTAGGCCATTAGTAAATTATGTTTTAACATGAGTCAGTCTTGCTAATAATACAAAATCTACACCTAGCTGGAAGTTAAACTTTTATCTTCCTGGTAACTTACTGCCTGCCTACCACTGATGTCTGTGGAAACAACAGCTGCTGCCAGGCGATGAGCTGTAGTCTCCAGTTTGCTACATGGTCACTGACCCTGCTCATTAAGGCCATTGCTTGTCACTCAGATGGAGAGTGTCTTACCACAGTTACTTCTGCTCACTAGACAGAAGTGTCTTTCTGGCTCACACAGTGTGGCCTTAGGAACATGCATCTTTGAGATGGGTTCATTTACTTATTTTGGGTTTTTCAAGACAAGGTTTCTCTGTGTAACGATCCAAGCTATCCTAGAACTCGCTTTGTAGACCAGGCTGACCTAGAACTAATAGTAATCTGCCTGCCTCTGCCTCGTGAATGTTGGGATTATAGGCTCGTACCACCACTACCCAGCAGAAATTTTTTGAAACAGCTACTGGCTGAATGATGTCACCATAAGGATTCCTTTTATTTTAAAGAGTTATTTTTTTTTTTTGGTTGTGAGCCCAGCCCCCAACGGCTGAGCCATCTGTCCAGCCCGAGTTATTTTTTTTTAAGGTTTATTTATTATGTATACAGTTTTCTGCTTGTATATATTATATCTTCTGCCTGCAGGTCAGAAGAGGGCACCAGATCTCATTATAGATGGTTATGAATGGTTGCTGGGAATTGAACTCACAGGACCTCTGTAAGAACAGCCAGTGCTCTTAACCTCTGAGCTATCTCTCCAGCCGGAGAGTTATGTTCTTTATACATTTGAGAATGAACAAGTTGAAAGAATAGACTATCGTTGCTAAAGAAGTCAAAAGATTTTATTCAGATCTTGTGCATCAGGATGTACGTGTATATTGAAGAAAACGTGTTTCAATTTGAGAACTGGAAAATTTGGATATTTAATTATCATTTCATATTTTTAAATTTAAAAAGAAGACTGTTATTCCATTATTGGTCCTTGGTTTACCATTGAGCTGCCCTAACCTTTCTTATGTTTGTTAGTTATGCACAGGGAAGCAGTGGGGGACTTTGGCATTCCAGGACAATACTCTGAAGAGAAGACGGTCCACACAGCTGAGGACCCACTTCCTTTCCAGTCAGTTCTCAGACGCATGCATAGAGCCAGTGCGGCTCCCTGCTGGAGCCTGAGGCCACCTGACAGGAGCCAAGCATCCCTGGCCGATTACATGCTTAGCTTTTTGCGTTTTTTTTTTTTTGTTGTTGTTGTTGTTTTGTTTAGACAAGGTCTTGGTTTGTGTTCTTGGTGCCTTGCCTTTACTCCCAGCACTCAGGAGGCAGGGGCAGGCGGATCTCTGAGTTCGAGGCCAGCCTGGTCTACAAGAGCTAATTCCCGGACAGGCTCCAAAGCTACAGAGAAACCCTGTCTCAAAAAACCAAAACAAAAAAACAAACAAACAAAAAAAAACAACTCATGCAGAGACCAGGCTGGCCGTAAACTTGCGATCTTTCTGTCTCTTCCTCCTAAGTATTGAGATTATAGGAGTGTACCGCTTTGCTGAAACAAGCAGGGCATTTCTCCATTTCCAAGTGTTACATAGTTAATCCTTGTATGTTTAATGTTGTAAATATTTGACTTATAATTTAAAATTATTTTTATGCCATGTAGAAGATGTAGTTTTATTTTAATCTCAGAATATGCAGGAGAATGAAGAAATGGGGGCAGGAACGGTATTCATAGCTTCTGTTTTCTTCTAAACGTATAGTGTTAAATATACCAAGAGCATTAACATGAAACTAAAGCCTGGAGTTGGCAGACAGGATAAGCCACTATGTCAGAGACAAGTGTGGGAACTTAAGGGTTCTTCCAGAGCTTGTTTCCATTTTCTTCGTTGTTGAAACTAGTGTCACCAGTCTGTTTTACCATTTTATTTTCATGGTGAGGCCATTGGGAGGATTAGCTTAGGTTTCAAGCGCTAATGGACCTCTGTGGAAAACATCTAACACTTAATGCCTTAGAAGTACTCCATAGAGAAGGAGTGTGTTTGACGTAGATACAAAATGTCAGAACTCACCGGGTACACAGAAAAGATGAGGGGAAGTAGAACACCCAAATACTGTTCCCTTGAATGAAAGGAGTAAAAAAAGAGTAGCCCTGAGTAAGCATGACCACCATGAGGATGAGAACAGAGACCGGACAGCAGAGAACTCTGCATTGTTCAGAGAACCCCGAGAAGCTTTGTCCCCTCCCCCACAGCATTGCCAGAATATTGGGCCCAAAAGAAGGAGCAGGTTACCAGATGTTGTGTCCACAGCCTGGGGAGGAGGAAGATGATCTGACTTAGAGAACTGGCTGAGTCACTGCTCTACAGGGCTCACCTCCATGAACGACAAAGGAACGTAAGCAACACGGAAGGAGGCCCAGGAGAGAAGGAAGAACAGAGACAGCCTGAAGGCTGCACCCCATGAGGACAAGCACAGATGCGGATTGCTAAGTCAGTGAGAAACCTGCCTATTGGGAAGGGCTGCCGCTGATGGACATAGATCCTACACTATCAACCGTTTCTTTGGGCCATGTCAGTGGCAGCATCGGTGAGAGGGATTGCCTCCATTCTGTCTTCTCTACAGATAACACAAGTGGCCTTAGAGACAGCTAAGATAACATCACACATTTGGGCTGCCCACCAGCTGAACTTGGCCGTGAGGCTAGTGCCAGGACACCCATCTGTCAAAGCAGGGCTCCTGGTGCTGTTAGTTTTTCTTCCAAGTACGTTCTGTGACATAGGATCTGTATATTACTCTTCCTATGAAACGGTCATCCCCAAGAGACTGCCAGTCAAGGGGAGTGAAGATCCCGGAGGAAGGGTGTCCTACATGCTGTTGATGCAGGGCCGGCAGCAGCTGCTTCACCTGGAGGTAAAGGGAGACCATTCTGCGAGTAACTTCCCAGTCTACAGTTACCACAATGGCGTCCTGGGGCAAGAAATACCTCTCCTCTTACAGGGCTGCCACTATGAAGGTTACATGGAAGGGGTGCCAGGCTCCTTTGTCTCTGTCAACATCTGCTCAGGCCTCAGGGGCATCCTGATCAAGGAGGAAACATCCTACAGCATCGAGCCTGTGCTCTCCTCCAAAGAGTTCGAACACATCCTGTACACTGTGGCACATCAGCCTCGCGTCTCCTGCAGTGTCATTCCCAAAGACAGCCCAGGGGACACTGGCCAGCAACAGAGGAGCAGGAGACCCGATGACCTGCGGGAGCTGTCTGACTTGTGGTCACACACCAAGTACGTGGAGATGTTCATCGTGGTCAACCACCAGCGGTTCCAGATGTGGGGCAGCAACGTCACCGAGACGGTCCGGGCAGTGGTGGACATCATTGCTCTGGCCAACAGCTTCACTAGGGGACTAAACACAGAGATGGTGCTGGTGGGCGTGGAAGTCTGGACAGAGGGGGACCTGATAGAGGCCCCGGTGGACCTGCAGGCTACACTGAGGAATTTCAACCGCTGGAGACAGGAGGAGCTCCTGGGCCGTGTCAGGCATGATGTGGCACACTTGATCGTCGGGCACCACCCAGGAGAGAACGAGGGCCAGGCGTTTCTCGATGGTGCCTGTTCTGGTGGGTTTGCAGCGGCTGTGGAGGCCTTCCATCATGAAGATGTCCTGCTGTTTGCGGCGCTCGTGGCCCACGAGCTGGGGCACAACCTGGGAATCCAGCACGACCACCCAGCCTGCGCCTGTGACCCTAAGCACTTCTGCCTCATGCACGAGGATATCACCAAGGACAGTGGCTTCAGCAACTGCAGCTCTGACGACTTCTACCGTTTCCTCCATGACCACAGAGGGGCCTGCCTGCTTGACAGGCCTTGGCACCAAAGCCGCAAGCGCAGAGCTGCCCGTTGTGGAAACGGTGTGGTGGAGGAGTCGGAAGAGTGTGACTGTGGTTCTGCTTGTGACAGTCACCCATGCTGTGAGCCAACGTGTACACTGAAGGACGGTGCAGAGTGCAGTGATGGCCTCTGCTGCTATAATTGTAACTTCAGAAAGAAAGGGGCCTTGTGTCGTCCTGTTGAGGATGTGTGTGACCTCCCCGAGTTCTGTGATGGCCATTCCCAAGAATGCCCTGTAAACAGCTACAAGCAGGACGGCACACTGTGTGACAGGATTTATTACTGTTCCGAGGGTTGGTGCAGGAATCCTGATAAGCAATGCACAAAGATCTATGGGTATCCTGCAAGATCCGCCCCCGACGACTGTTATATTTTAATGAACACCAAAGGGAACCGGTTTGGAAACTGTGGCCATCCCAGCACGGCTAACTCAGGATACGAAGCGTGTTCTGATGAGGATATATTTTGTGGCAAACTGGTATGTACTGATGTTAGTTACTTGCCACAAGTCAGACCCCTGCACACTCTCCTCCAGGTTCCTTATGGAGATGACTGGTGCTGGAGCATGGATGCCTATAACGCTACTGATGTTCCAGATTTTGGAGATGTGCAGGATGGTACTTACTGTGCCCCTAACAAAGTCTGCACGGAGTCCTTGTGCACTGACCACACGGTGCTCCAGTACGACTGTGAACCAGAGGAAATGTGTCACGGAAAAGGAGTGTGCAACAATCTCAGGCACTGTCATTGTGATGATGGTTTTGCTCCTCCCAACTGCAACAGCCCAGGAAATGGGGGCAGTGTGGACAGTGGTCCTGTTGGTAAGCCAGCTGATCGAAACTTGAGTTTATTAACAATTTTCGGACAAGAGAAGCCGAAGATGGAAGATGATGAAGATGTAAACATGGAAGTGGTGCTGCTTGTGGTCCCTATATTTCTTGTCCTTTTACTGTGTTGTCTGATGCTGATTGCCTACCTCTGGTCTGAAGTACTAGAAGTAGTATCTCCAGAGAGTTCATCATTTTCTTCAACAGAATCCTCAGAAGCAGCACCTCCAGGGGCTCCACCCCCCAGGAGGTATTATTGAAGATCTTCTCATGATCGCTGCTATCAACGTCTTTTACCTGCAGGGCAGTTTTGACTGATTGGTTTTCAGGGCGTTCTGCATCTGCACTGTTTAGTGTAATGTGTCATCTGTACTTGTGTTGTTCACCTCAGGAACAACTGCGATTACATCGTCAGTGCTTTCATGGGAACTGAATGTTATAACTTGCCCTGTCAGCTGCTGTTGATAAAGTAGAGGTGGTTTTAAATAAATATAAATAATAAGGTCTTTTCCCCTTCAGATGATGCATCGCTCTAGACTAGTCATCCTCATAACGGGATCTTCAGCTTTAAGGCTTTTTGGACAAGGCCAGACCTCAGGTGCCCAGTGTGCTTGGCACAGTAGTCGGCCTCAGCACAGTCCGAGCTCATAAGAGCAACATTTAATTTTTCTATATGATTTATCAGTTTTTCTATTGAATTTGATTTTTTAAAATATTTATTTATTATGTATACAATATTCTGTCTGTGTGTATGTCTGCAGGCTAGAAGAGGGCACCAAACCCCATTACAGATGGTTGTGAGCCACCATGTGGTTGCTGGGAATTGAACTCAGGACCTTTGGAAGAGCAGGCAATCCTCTTAACCACTGAGTCATCTCTCCAGCCCCTTGAATTTGATTTTTAAAAGATTTATTAGCTGTGTAGTAGTGGAGCACACCTTTAATCCCAGCACTTGGGAGGAAGAGGCAGGCGGATCTCTGAGTTTGCGGCCACCCTAGTCTACAAAGTGAGTTCCAGAACAGCTAGGGCTACACACAGAAACCCTGTCTCAAAAAACGAAACAAAACAAAACAATGCCTGCATATGAGCATGTGTGCAAGTTGTGTGCCTAGTACCCAAGGAGGTCAGAAGGAGATAGTGTTGGTACCTGTGGAACTAGAGTCAGACAGTGTGAACTGTCATGTAAGTATTAGGGCCCTCTGCACGGCCAGCAGGTTCTGGAACTCCTGAGCATCTCTCCAGCTGCAGCCTGGCATCTAACATCCTGTGACATCTGACGACACTGCCTGGTCTTCAGTATGGAGGTGGTCTCCTCTGTTAGAGCGTGCAGAAAAGCTCGGCTCATTCCTTATGACACACGGTCACTGCTGTTATCTCCCTAGCTCCCAGGAAACAGGCAGGAAGAGCAAATAGTGAGTACTGCACACCCAAGTTTAACCCAGCAGCCACATTCCATGCCCCACGAGCCTTTCCCATCAGTGAAAAGGAAGAACAATGGGTGAGTCTGTAAGTGTCCATGCCATCCCTTTTTCACACAGACGCTGAACTCTCTCAAGAATCTCGTGCACAGTGCAGTCAGTATGCGGCTATCTAAACTCTAGCCGTTATAAATCAATAGTATTCTTGCCTAGCACGTGCAGTGCCCTAGGTTCAGTCCTCAATCAACTGTGGTATCTCTTGCCTGTAACCTCAGCACTAGGAGGCTGAGGCAGAAGAATTGCCATAAATGCAAGCCCAGCCTGGACTATAGAGTAAAACCCTTATAATAAAAATTTCTAATTCATTGTGTAGTTCTAGAACTATATCAAGTCTTGCTTTGTTTTGTAAGTGGAAGATGCTGGCCCTCAGGATGACAGCAGTTAGATGCTAGAATCTAGGACCTAGCAGCCATTTTCAACCTGGGGGTCAAGTGACCCTGTCACATGTCACATCCTGCATATCAGATATTTACATTATGATTCATAACAATAGCAAAGTTACAGTTATGAAGAAGCAATGAAATCTTAAGGTGACCTTGTTCCAGGCCACACCCTCTGCCTAGAGCCATCATGCAGATGAGCTGGCAAAGAAGAACGCTATGGGGTTGTGTCCGGGGGACAACCCAGCAGTCTTTGGGGGCCACACTTCCCCTAGCACACTACCTCTCCATTCCTTTCCTCAGCTCTTGTCAGAGCAGTGGTGACACCAGAGCAGGTGGGTTTGGAAAGGAGGGGCCTGCTATGTGCAGCATTAGTGCTGGAGCGGGAGGTGGGCTGCGGGCTAGGGCAGGCCAGCTGTGCTTGCCAAGGGGATGTTGGAGAGTTAGGACAGCCCCACTCCCCAGACAGCAGGAGACAGTCCTGTCATAGCTATGAGCTACGCTAGAATCTGGTCTCAGGGTCTCTGTCTCTCCCTCTGTCTGTCTCTGTCTGCCTCACCCCTACCTCTCAGAATATAAAATAATGTATTCACTATCCTTTCATGCAAACACCATTGCACAGTCCCTCACTGCCTTGTCAAGTCTCTCTGTGTGAATCCCTAAGTGTCTCCTTCAAGGTTCAGATCAGTGGCCTCTGACTAATAAATAATTTTATTGCTGAGATCCAGTCCACCTGCACATGCTATCAGCTACACATCCAGAATGTGGTGTCTTTTCAGCACCCTGAACCTTCCAGTGCTGGACAGCTCAGCATCAGCACCCATGGGCAATTGCAGAGGACATGAATTGATCTCTGCTTCTGCCTTGTAGTCTGCACCCAGCAGTCAGTGTGGCTCTTAAATGGAAATGAGATCCCCAATGAACTTTTAGATATCAGTGATGGATCCATAAAGAGGCCTAGATTGCTTGTGTGACCTGCCATGTGCTTGTAAGCTCCAGTGGAATGATCTGGATTAGGGGGAACCTTATAAGCCCATCGGTGGAGCTTTTTCATGACTTTTAAGAAAAATGTTAATGGGTGTTTTGCCTGCATAATATCTGTGCATCACATCTGCCTATGCCTGGTGTCTGCAGAGGCCAGAAGAAGGGGTTAGATTTCTTGGAATTGGGGTTAAAAACCACCCTGTGGGTGCTGAGAATTGAACCTGGATCCTCTACAAGAGTAATCAGTGCTCTTAACCACCCAGCCATCTTTCTAGCCTTAAATGACAACTTTTTAAATTTTTTGTTTGTTTCTTGAAACAAAGTCTCTTACGCAGCCCCAGATGTTCTGAAACTCGCCACTATATAGACCAGGCTGGCCTTGAACTCTTAGAAATTCACCTGCCTCTGGTCTCCTCTAAGTGCCAGGACTAAAGGTGTGCACCACAGTGCTAGGCTTGCTTTCTGAGACAATGTTTCATGTAACCTAGGATCACCTTGTACTGGGAATAGAGATGAGACTGGCCTAGAACTTTTGACCCATCTCTTGAGTGCTGGGAATACAGATGTGCACCACCGCCCAGTTAAATAAGTGTTCTTAAAGATGTCTATCTTCTGCAGGCCTTTAATCCCATTGCACTCAGGAGGCAAAGGCAGGCAGATCTCTGTGAGTTTGAGGCCACCTTGGTCTTCCGAGGGAGTTCCAGGACAGCCAAAAACCAACAACAAAGAGTGCCTATTTTCATTAGTCCCTTGGGAGATGTAGAGAAAATCACATATCTCAAAAAGTAAGGCTGATAGCCAATACTGAGAATTAGAAATACCCCTTATGTTTGCAGAGTATGGGGTATCATGTTGAAATAGTTTATCACATTCTAGTAAGATTTACACTCTGCCTATCTCACGAGCTGGGATTTCCCTCCCAAATATATCTATCTTCCAGAGACCATGTACATTTGTCGTGCGCATCATTAGTAATATCCAAAACGTTGCTTATAGTATTGCCCAGACTAGAAGGGGTCGCCAGGGAGTGAGTTGTAAGGGACTACTATAGAGAGAGATTAGCACAGAGGACAGAAATGAGCCAGGGTTTCATGTGGTAACATGATGACAACTTAGAATGTGAATAAAGAAGCTAAATGTAGAGTTTATACATGTGTTTGTATAAAATCCAGAAAGGCAAATGAAATGATGTTCTAATTATATATCTAGAAAGCAAAATTACCAATGTGGAAAAAACACCATACAAAGAGCATGGTTGTGCATAGTGGGGAAGGTTCAGACATTCAGAAGTGTATGGGTATGGTTCTGAAGACCTTACAATGCTAAGTATTGGGTGAAACTGGTGGCTAAATAGTTCTATCTTACTCCTCAAATCTACACATCTTCAAA
The DNA here is from genome assembly GCF_037038515.1 of Microtus pennsylvanicus. NCBI lineage: Eukaryota > Metazoa > Chordata > Mammalia > Rodentia > Cricetidae > Microtus > Microtus pennsylvanicus. The sequence continues at coordinate 115,895,767 of NC_134579.1, forward strand.
ATGTAATGTACCATTTGGGAAACACTAAGGCCCGACCCAGTGCCCTGCAGATTGAGGACCACTGCTGTCATGGCTAGCACCCTTGGGTCCCATCTGCTTTCTTACCCACAGCCTTGGGACCTCAGCTACTAGAGAGTGAAGCCAGACTTCACACACTTCCATCCTTTCTCACTGGTCCCTTAGGAAGTCCCAGGTACACCCTGCAGCTCTAGGGCTGTGGCTACTTGTGGTGCCAGCCTCAGGAGAACCTGTTTCACCAAGAGAACTAAGGGACTCTCTCCAACCTGACATTAGGACTGTGGCTGCTGATGCCACTTGTCCTACAACATGCCCAATGTTACCTGTGCTTGTCCTCAAGGTGGTACCAAGTATATGCTGCTACTCTAGTACCATTTGCATATAGCTGTGTACACTAGGGAAGGGCTTCCTGATACTAACTGCTCATGCAAAAAATTCCAGTCCCAGCCTAGCTTGTCTCTCAGGATAAGAAGGTTCCAATCTGCATCCGGTAGCCCCAGGATCATGAATACCAATGACACAAGCCTTAGTCACATCAGTACTGTTCTGTGTAACTTAGGCACATTGCTATCTATGTCTTATAGCTCCAAGACTTCAATTACTAAAGTTATATGCTTCAATACTACATACACTCACAGGACAGGAGAGATTTTCACAGATTTGAGACCCAGACTTTGGTACCAAAACTCTGAGTATGTAAGATTTTCCCTTGGTAACAGCCAGCAGCTTTAGCACTACAACCCCTTGACTATCTGTAGTCATCCTCCAAAGGATCTAGTGGAGGTTCTCTTTGTCACACACAACCCTGAGCTTGCAATTCCTGGCACTACACCCTATATTAATGTGCCCATCCCAGGGGAACTTGAGAAGAGTCTCCCCATCCCAGGGGAACTTGAGAAGAGTCTCCCCTTCCTGTGGAGTAGCAGAACAGTTCTACTTCGTGTGTTTTGACTTATAGATCATGCCTACATGTGTCACGGACGTTAGCAAACTGTCTCCCTCTGGTACTGCTGAGGTAGCACTCACCATGAAACCAAGCGCCATCTATACTCAGCTGCAGAGAGGGAAGACACCAGACTGCATAATTCATAATCGCTAGTCTCCAGGTTCTCACTCCTGACTATAGTGGTATTTTGTGTTTTAATAAATAAAGCTTGCCAGAAGATCAGAGTGCACAGCTAAGTCACTAGAGGCTGGGAGTGGTGGCACACACCTTTAATCCCAGGATTTAAAGTCACCCTGGGCTACAGGAGATTGAGTCTGTCTAAAAGAAAAATAGAATTCACACAAAGGTGCTCCCAGTACTTGGTAGTCACATGCCTTTAACCCCAACAGCACTAGGGAGGTGGAGACAGGAGGGATATGGTTGGGCAGAGAGAGGTATATAAAGCAGGAGGAGACAAGAGCTCTTTGCAGCTTGAGGTTTGGTGGAGAGCATTGCAGTCTGCAGTCACACTGAAGACAGGACTGCCCCTTCATTTGTCTGAACCTTGGTAGAGGTAAGAACTCTCCAGGGGCTTGGCTGCTTTGCTTTTCTGATCTTCAACTTGAACCCCAATATCTGTCTCTGGGTTTTTGTTAGTTGTGCTATACCTGACAATGACCAAATCTGAAGAAACCTCAGTCAACATTTTTGAAGTATGACAGTCAAAGCCCCTGACACCCTCTATCTCATCCACATATCAGAAGACATTACATCATATACACACGCATCAGTGTAGGGGCATGACTACAAGAAAGGAACTACGATACCTCTTATAGGAGTAACACTGCTCCAGAAAAATACCAGTTTGAAAGAGGTTTAGCAAATTCATGGAGGATAATTCAAAATAATAATCCTAAGGAAACTAAGATACAGGAGAATACAGGCAGATGATACAAAGGAACAAGAAATGCAACTGAGGATATAAACATTATTAATGATGTAACGGTCCAATGTCAAAATCATAATATAGCATCCTAAACAGTAGAGTGAAACCACACATAAGAGAGCTGCCTGCCCTGCAGCCAACTGATCAGCAAAAACCACAGTCTAGCAAGATCTGCCAACAACATTACCATGCCCTTAGATGGAAAGACAGCTTATCCAATAAAGCTCCTACTGAGGACCCAGGTCCAAATCCCAGTACCTGCATATACATAAACACTCATGTATATAAAATGAAAATGAGTCTTAAATACCCTTCAGAACTGTGAAAGAGGAAGGTTTTCACAGGTGAGCAGAAGCCGAGGGAACTCATCCCTGCTTGGCCACTCCTATAAAAATCTGTAAAGGAACAGCCAAGAAGCTCAACACTTGACAAAAGATCATCAGCCACCATCAGGAAAACACACGAGCACAGAAAACTGACAAGCACTCAAGGCATGACTCAGTTCGAACAGTGCTTGCCTAGGGCTCAATCCCAGCCCCATACAATTTAGACGTGGTAGTGCATGCACATCTATAATCCCAGCTTTTGCCAGGAGGTATTGGTGCTCGCTTTTAATCCCAGCAGTCGAGAAGCAGAGATTAGGTAGATCTCTGTGAGTTCGAGCCCAGCCTGGTCTACAAGAGCTAGTTCCAGGATGGACTCCAAAGCTACAGAGAAACCCTGTCTCAAAAAAAAAAAAAAAAAAAGAAAGAAAAGAAAAAATAATCCCAGCTTTTTGGCTATAAAAGGGGAGTATCAGAAATTCAAGGTTGTCCGTGGCTATATAGTTTGAGGCCAGCCTAAATTCATATAGGAAATATAGGAATTATAAATACATATGCGCCTATTATGGAACTATTCAACAACAAAGAGACATCTGTTCAACTACACTGTAGGAAAAAGTGTCCTGGAAGACACTACAGAATAATTCCTCCAACATCAAATGGGCATACATTATTTCTATTGGCATATGGAACATTCTCTAAGATAAATGTTAGATTAAAAATCAAGTCTCAGGGGCTGTTGAGTTGGTTTAGTGGTTAAGTATGCACACCACACTCATAATGGACCCGAGTTCACTACGCAGCACCCAAGTCAAGGCAGCTCACAACTGCTTGTAATTGCTCCTCCAGGGACACAGACACCTTCTGGCCTCCATGGACATGTGCACTCACAGACACATACACACACAGACATAATTAAACATTTTAAAATCAAGTCTCAAGAAATAATTTTGTATGTTTTTGGAGACAGGGTTTCTCTGTGTAGCCTTGGCTGTCCTGGTACTCACTCCGAAGACCTTGAACTCAGTCGAGAGCTGTTTCCCTCGGTTTCCCAAGTGCTGGGATTAAAATCATATGCAACCACCACCATCAAGTTCCAAGAAATCTTAAAAGGCCAATGAGATGGCCCAGTGAGTAAAAGCCTTGTCACACAAGCCTGAAGACCTGAGTCTGATCCACAGAATGCACATTAGAAAGCAAGATGTACTGGCTATGTCTGTAAGACAGCACTGCTCCAGCAAGGTGGGTTGTAGTAATATGAGCAGTGGGCTGCATTCTGGCCACCCTGGCTCCCGCATGGCTAGCTTACCGAAATAATTACATGGAAACTGTATTCTTTTAAACACTGCCTGGCCCATTAGTTCCAGCCTCTTATTGGCTAGCTCTTACATATTGATCTAACCCATTTCTAATAATCTGTGTAACACCACAAGGTGGCTTACCAGGAAAGGTCTCAACCTGCGTCTGTCTGGAGTGGGAGAATCATGGTGACTGCTTGACTTGGCTTCTTTCTCCCAGCATTCTGTTCTGTCTACTCCACCCACCTAAGGGCTGGCCTATCAAATGGGCCAAGGCAGTTTCTTTTTTTTTTTTTCGAGACAGGGTTTCTCTGTGGTTTTGGAGCCTGTCCTGGAACTAGCTCTTGTAGACCAGGCTGGTCTCAAACTCACAGAGATCCGCCTGCCTCTGCCTCCCCAAGGCAGTTTATTAACCAATGAAAGTAACTCCTCCATCAGTGGGTGGTGGTGACAAGAGGATCACTCAGAAGCAGAGCCAGCTGGCTTGGGGCAGTCAGCAAGATAGAAAAAACAGGGACCATGCCTCAACCAGCTGAAAGGAAAGAACCTCAAATAAAAGAAAAATACCTTTAAAAGTTTTAAAAATCTGAAATCATTGCCAGGTGATGGTAGCACATGCCTTTAATCCTTACTAAGGAGGCAGAGGCAGAGGCAGGTGGATCTCTGTGAGCTCAAGGGCAGGCTGGTCACAGAGTGAGTTCCTGGACAACCTGAGCTACACAGAGAAACCCTGTCTTGAAGAGCCAAAGCATAGTATACTCATCATACTCCTCTTCTCAGATGTTGAAAGGACAAACTGCAAGTCAACGAAAATGGACATTACACGAGCACCTGGGAACAGTGAGATGCACCTACGGGACCAGCTAAGTACAAACATCAAGAGATTTTATAAAAAACAAATGCAAGACAGCACTGTTGGACCCTGGAGTCCAACTACCAGGAGTCGCCCCAAGAGACCATCTCTCACACCACAGTTGATGTAAAAGCATGAGGATTTTATTAATTCTGTCATGACAGGGTCTTTCAGCATTCGAGAAGCCAGAAAGACCCTGAATAGCTGGTACAGGCTACTTTTAAAAGAAAAAGCCACAGAAACAAGAGGGGTATCTGGGGGTTGTTCCTTAACTATTATGATTGGTTTATTCAAAAAGGCTATTACCAATAATTGGCTGGAGAGCAGTTGCCAGATTAAATGAGGTAAGAGGGAACATCTGAGGGTCACTTTGCCCCTTTCCCAGGGACTGAGTCAAAACACCAGGAACAGAGTCAGCACCTAAGGGTTATCTTGCCCCCTATCAATAACTGAGTTTTATTTAGAGAACATTCACAAGGACTCAGGGAGATGGAAGTTCCCAACATTTCAGTATGTGCACATATAGTTGTTAGAGATTCCCAGCGAGTGGGGGAAGCACTAAGGCACGGAGACTGAGAGGGCCCAGAATTGTTCTCAGAATTGTCTTAAAGTTTTACAGCACCACATACGGGAATCTACAGCTAAAACAAGGCAATGATGAGAAGGTAGCTTACAGCAATCAATTCCCACATAAAGAGGGTTCTAACATTAACAGCCCCTACGCTCAGATTTGGAAAAGTAAAAAGAAGCCAAACCCAAAACTGGTATAAGGAATAATAAAGATCAGAACATAACAAGTTAAGATCAGAAGAAAACAATGTAAAAGAGAAATGGGGGGAAGGGCTGGGTTTCTGAACATGTAAAGGGCCTGACAAAGCATTAGTTATTTTATAACGGACACCATGGAACTGCAGGAGCGCATCCTGGCCTTCTGCACTGGTGTAGCCTGACAGCAAGTGGCACTTGATCCTCTCTACTTCTGTGACTGGAAGAAAGATGAGGGCTCCTAAAGACCTGCATGTCCAGAGAGTTAAGGGCAAGAGCTCATAGTTGTTCCTTCTGTGGAGCAGCCTAAAGTGTGCCCTGATGATCACCACTGACATGGATGGAGGAAAGAGCCCCTGAGTTTCCCATGGCCTAGCTTTGCTTGCATCTCAGCACCTAGAAACCATACTTCATTTCCATGAGCAAGTTCTCCACTGACTCCCAGGACTCTGGTGTCAGGTGCTATCTAGAAGGCATAATCCATCTTCTGAGAGCAGAATGGTTACCTAACATGCAGGAAGCTCTGGGTTCAATCCTACAATAGAATAACAACCTCTCTTTAGGAATGCTGGCTATGAAGTTCCCAGAGACCCCAAACCATACAGGTCATGCTATTGCTATGGGTTACCACCAGGACCAGAGGGTAAGACCCTATAACAAAACACACCACGTCTTGGTTTCATGATAGAGAGAAACCATGCTCCAGCTTAGCTAGAGACTTCCTTTCTAACTATAGTTCTAAGCTGCTCTGCAGGCAGCTGCAGGACTGTTGTGTCTTGGATAAAATGTCCCTTTGTAGTTTGGGTGTTTGAACACTTGTATTCTAGTTGATGGCTGGACTTGCTGGAGGAAGTATGCCACTGGAGGCAGGGTTTGATGTTGATTATTATTATTATTATTTTGTTGTTGTTGAGACGGACAGGGTCTCTATATGTAACAGCCCTGGCTGTCCTGGCACTTGCTATGTAGAGCAGGCCTCAAACTCACAGAGATCTGCCTGCCTCTGCCTCCTGAGAGCTGGGATTAAAGGTGTACACCAACACCTAGCTTGGCTTTGATGTTTTAAAAGGCTCCTGCCATTTCTAATTTGCTCCCTCTCTTTTTTCCCTACCTATAGTTTGAGATGCAAGTCCTCAGTTTTTTATTCTGCCATGCTGGCAGCATTTTCCCGCTGTCATGTGATGGCCTGTATCCCGCTAATACTACCAACTCCAAATAAACCCTTCCTTCTGTAAATTGCCTCAATCATGGAGTTTTATCATAGTAACTAAAACAAAGAGAAAAGTCAGCAGTCTGCTCTCCAAGTCAGACCTTTCCACGGCGTGGTGATGAAAGACATAGAGAAATCCAGACCCTCCCCCCACCAGCAGGAAAAAATAGAGCCAAAAATCTAAGCAGGGAGAGAAGAATCAGAAATCTAGGATTAGCCGGTTCAGTTTCAGGAACTAGCTGAAGATAAAGTTAGATTGTAATCTTGAGTATAATCTTGAGAAACAGGGAGTTGCCCCCCTTGTGATCATCACTGGTATTTTCGTAATTTTCTGTGACGCCCTCCCTGCCCCTTTCAGATTACTGGGCTGTGGCTTCTTCCTTTAAAAACCCCTCTCCCAGTTACTCAGGGTCGAACTCCTCCTCTGTGTGGGTTATGAGTCTTGGCCCCAGTACACTGGTACCTGTCAATAAACCTCGTGTGATTGCAGCAAGGATGGTCTCTCGTGAGTTACATGGGGGGGGGGGCGGTCATGTTATCCCGAGACTTGAGTGAGAGTCTCCCCACACTGGGGGGTCTTTCATTTGGGGGCTTGTCCCGGGATTGGCGACCACCCTCGTCTCCAAAGACCCACTTGGAGGTGAGACATTGTCTGTGTGTCTTTGTGTTTTTGTGCCTGTTGAATTCAGGTTCAGTTTCTGTACATTCGGGTTTACAGTCCTGCCTTTGTGTTCCCGTGCTGGTTGAATTCAGGTTCAGGTTCTGTATCTTCGGTTTTGCAGTTGCTCGTGTCTCGGGAGGAGATGGAGGCAGTGATCAGCAGACATGCTAGATCACTGACTGCCGCCCTGGAAGATGTTCCGGGAGGTGAGAAGGGACCCAGGGACGCCTGGGAGATTCCCATCTGGGTGCTGGTGAGGATATGGAAGTTCTCCTGGATTGGAGGAACTATGTCCTCTCAGCTGTCTGTATTTCTGGAATGGTTTTGTCTGTCTTGGTAGAGACAGACATTTGTTTGCGTGTCTTGTGTCTTCGGTGTTTTGTCTTACTTGTGACTTTGACGATTGGGACAGACTGTGACGTTGACTCTGGATCAGTGGTTTTGTCTTTCTAAGTTTTGTTAGCCTTTGTCTGTATATCTTTGGTCTCTGTTTTGTCTTACAGGCAGGTAGCGTGTTCAGTTCTCCGGTGAGATACGTGGGTGGCGTTTCCCAGTTCTGTGGTGTGACACTTGAGTGGCGTGGTCAGTTCTCTATAGAGACGTGTGGATAGCGGTCTCATTTAGAAAGTGGGGCAGCCCACACCCATGAAGCAGCTTGAAGCTGTGTCTTTGGTTTGTTTGGCGCCTTTGTCCTGTATGTCTGTGAAATGTGTGTTGTGCTTTTGTCCTGACTTAGACTGACGCTGACGTACTTAAATCATGACTTCTTTGACTTTGATATTGTGACCACTTACAACACTTTAGAGATAGGACCACAAACATAGGGGTATATTTCATAAAAAAGAGTCAGCCTCGGCCCCAAGCACGTGGCTGCGGGCAGCGTGCTTGTATGGATGGCGGGGCTATTCAGCCTTGCTGTTACAAGGTATTGAGGCTGCCAGGCAGTTGTAGAAGGCAGATTACCCCAATAGGATTTCAAACACTAAACAAAAAAAATCTGAGGGTAATTGCTATGGCCTAAAGAGGTTAACAATTTTTCCCCCAGTGCTGCCCCGCCCCATGCTGATGGACAAGTTCCCTCCGCTGCCCTGGGAGCCGCACGCCTCAAACCTCTGGTCAAAGCTGACCAAGGCTTGGCTCCACCAGTTTAGAACTCTTTCAGATCCTATGGGTTATAAGTATTATAAGTATCTGTCATCATTTATAGGGGCTGGTTACAAATTATTGTTGGTTAATGTTAAATAAAAAAAAAAACCATTGCTCATCTCAAATGTTTCACATTGGTGCAGGATTTTACATGCTGCTGTTTACAAATTATTGTTGGTTAATGTTAAAAAAAAACTATTGTTGGTTTCAAATGTTTCACACTGGTACAGGATTTTATGTGCTGTTCTTATTTAAAATGTAGCCATACATCCCCACTGAGAAAAACCACAAGAAAGTGTAAGACTTTAAGACAATCCTGAAGCCATTTTTGACAATTCTGAATCCTCTCAGCCTCTGTGCCATAGTGCTTCCCCTCCTCCCCTGGGAACCAAGGACCTAACAGCTACACTCGCACGTACTCAGTTCCTGAACAATTACCCATATACGTATGTTTTGATTCAGTCCCCTGGGAAACGGGATCAAAATGACCTCTTACCTCATCTGATCTGGCAACAGCTCTCCAGTCAATTATTGGTAATAGCCCTTTCGAATAAGCCAATCAGAATAGTCAAAGAACAACCCCCCTTGCTTCTTTGGCCCCTTTAAAAGTAGACTGTACCAGCTATTCGAGGTCTCTCGGCTTCCCGAATGCTGGGGGACCCTGTCATGACAGAATTAAAATCCTCATGCTTTTGCATCGGCTGTGGTGTGTGAGATGGTCTCTGGGGGCGACTTCTTCTCGGTGTTTCGACGCTAGAGTCCAACAAAAGACTTTGGTAAGAGTTTTTATGTTGTCTAAAAGGCAAGAGAGATTTTTGATGTGTTGTTTAAAAAGCAAGAGAAAATTTTGGTGTGTTGTCTAAAAAGCAAGAGAGATTTTGGTTAAAAAATGTGTAAACAGATGTGGGCCTTCTCTAGTTCCCTGTGTCTGTTTTCAAGGTCAAACTTAAAGCAGGTAGGTAGCAGCTGACAGTCAATCACCCGCAGGGCTCCGCCATCTGTGTTTCTTAAACATTTAAAGGAGGCTTACACGCGTTATACTCCCTTTGACCCAAGCTCTGAGGGTCAGCAGTAGCTATGGCCTTCATAGGACAGTCAGCATCAGATATTAAGAAAAGTTACAGTGGTTAGAAGGGTTGCAGGATTATATTTTGCAGGATTTGGTTAAGGAGGCAGAAAAAGTGTTTCATAAGCGAGAGACTGAAGAAGAGAAGCAAGAGAGAGAGAGAGAGAGAGAGAGAGAGAGAGAGAGAGAGAGAGAGAGAGAGAGAGGCAGGCAGAAGAAAGAGAGGACCGGAGGGATTATAGACAAGAGAGAAATTTGATAGAATTTTGGCCGCAGTGGTAGGAGAGAAAGGGAAGACAGGACCTAGACAGATAGAACCTGGGCAACAGAAGACCAACGATGAGTGAAGACGGACAGAGGCACCCCTTGGACAAAGACCGATGTGCTTATTGCAAAGAAAAAGGACATTGGGCAAGAGAATGCCCAAAGAAGAAAGGAAGGACCTCTGAAGTACTAGCCCTAGAAGAAGATGATTAGAGGGGACAGGGCTTGGATCCCCTCCCCTGCACCTAGAGTAACCTTGACTGTGGAGGGAACCCCTATGGATTTTCTAGTGGACATAGAGACTGAGCACTCTGCTAAAACAACCATTGGGGAAGCTAAAGAATAAAAAGACTATAGTAATTGGAGCAACTAGACAGAAACAATATCTGTGGACCACCTTACGAACTTGGATTTGGGGGAAGGACAAGTGACTCATTCCTTCCTGGTTTTCCCTGAGTGTCCCATGCCTTTATTAGAAAGAGACTTGTTAACAAAGTTGAAGGCCCACATCAGGTTTACTCGAACCAGCCAGAGGTGATTAAAGCCTTTTGTTGACTGAACCAGTGACCTTTGCTCCCTCTGCTGTCCTCAATCCTGCTACCCTACTGCCTGAGACTTAAGACACCTCATCTACCCATCACTGCACTGACATTTTGGCAGAAGAAGCTGGTACCCGAAATGATCTAAAGGATCAGCCTTGGCCTGGAAGTCCGAGCTGGTATACGAACGGCAGCAGTTTTGTGGTTGAAGGTAAGTGGAAGGCGGGGGCAGCAGTGGTGGATGGGAAGCAAGTAGTCTGGGCATAGCCTCCCTGAAGGACGTTGGCGCAGAAAGTTGAACTTGTGGCTTTGATACCAGCTCTACGAATAGCAGAGGGAAAAGTCTCAACATCTACACTGACAGCAGATATGCTTTTGCCACTGCCCATATACATGGGGCACTATACAAAGAGGACTGTTGACATCTGCAGGAAAAGACATAAAAAATAAAGAAGAAATTTTGAGCCTCCTCGAGGCCATACATTTGCCAAAGAAGGTAGTCATCATACATTGTCCAGGACACCAAAAAGCTCGAGATGCTGTGGCTAAAGGAAATCAGATGGCAGACCTAACTGCTAAACAGGTGGCCCAGGGAGCAATGATCCTGGCAGTCAAAGAGCCTAAAGATTATCATGATATCAGTGAAACCAACGTTAGATACACCCCCGAGGACTATCAAGTTATGGGCAAATTAGGACTGGTAAAGAAAACCCCATAGGCCGGGCGATGGTGGTGCACGCCTTTAATCCCAGCACAGAGGCAGAGGCAGGCAGGTCTCTGTGAGTTCAAGGCCAGCCTGGTCTACAGAGCTAGTTCCAGGACAGGCTCCAAAGCCACGGAAAAACCCTGTCTCAAAAAATCAAAAAAAAAAAAAAAAAGAAAACCCCATATGGGGCAGTAGAGACAGAAGGAGGAAAACTAGTCCTCCCACAAAAAAAAAAGGGCACAAGTATGTTACCAACTTACATTACCTGACCCACTTGGGGGCCGAGAAACTAAAAGATGTAGTTAGGTCCTCCGACTATTATGTTATGGGACTCTCTGACTTGGCAGAAGAAGTAGTCAAAAGCTGCAAGGCCTGTGCTATAATGAATGCAGGACACTCCATATATACAGAGGCTCAGGGGCGACCGGCCTGGGGCCTACTGGGAAATAGATTTTACAGAAATTAAGCCAGCCAGATATGGTAACAAGTACTTATTAGTTTTTATAGATACCTTTTCAAGCTGGGTAGAAGCTTTTCCTAAGACAGCCAATGTGGTGGCTAATAAGATCATATAAGAAATCTTCCGGCGCTGGGTCCTAACCCAAAGCGGAGGGTAAAGGGGAGCTCGGTAGCTCCTTTGTCCCCATAGCCTGCCTGCAGCAAGCAGGGTGGGCCCTTTGTTTGCGAGCGAACCAAGCAGCACGGAGTTTCGATCAGGGCACCTAGTGAACCGTCATTGTGGTGAGTGAGTGCTGCGGCAACCGGGAACAGCCCGCCTACACTTCCTGATCAACCTACGGGGCTCTACTGCCTGGTACCTCCTCTCTCTTCCTATCCCATCCAGCTTACATCCAGATCCCCCCACCCCTGTCTCCCTCCCCCCCTCCCTTCCTTGGTGGCAGAGCGCCTCCATGCTCTGCCTGCTTGGGCGCTGGGTCCTAACCCAAAGCGGAGGGTATAGGGGAGCTCGGTAGCTCCTTTGTCCCCATAGCCTGCCTGCAGCAAGCAGGGTGGGCCCTTTGTTTGCAAGCGAACCAAGCAGCACGGAGTTTCGATCAGGGCACCTAGTGAACCGTCATTGTGGTGAGTGAGTGCTGCGGCAACCGGGAACAGCCCGCCTACACTTCCTGATCAACCTACGGGGCTCTACTGCCTGGTACCTCCTCTCTCTTCCTAGCCCATCCAGCTTACATCCAGATCCCCCCACCCCTGTCTCCCTCCCCCCTCCCTTCCTTGGTGGCAGAGCGCCTCCCTGCTCTGCCTGCTTGGGCGCTGGGTCCTAACCCAAAGCAGAGGGTAAAGGGGAGCTCGGTAGCTCCTTTGTCCCCATAGCCTGCCTGCAGCAAGCAGGGTGGGCCCTTTGTTTGCGAGCGAACCAAGCAGCAAAGAGATCCGAACTGGACTCCAGGAGAAACATCACTGGGGAGTGACATCACTGGGAAGGTACATCAGTCAGCAAGAAGACCTGATCCTGTAAAAGAAGATCCATAGGAGAATTTTGGGAGGAAGAGATGGGGAGATGCCAATGCAAGAATTCACCCAACAATCTGAAAAACAACACGAAACCACCAGAAGCCAGCGACCTCACAACAGGAGGACATGAACACCTTAATCAAGAAGAAGTAGAAAAAACTGACTTCATGACAGTGATTGACACCCTTAAACAGCATATAAAAAACGCCCTTATAGAAATGGATGAGAAGTATAACAGAAAGTTCGAGGAATTGAGTAAATCAGTGAATGATACCCTAGGAAAGCAAGGAAAAACAATCAGGCAGATAATGGAAACAGTTCATGACTTGAAAACTGAAATGGAGGCAAAGAAGAAAACACAAACAGAGGGCCGGCTGGACATGGAAAATCTAGGTAAACGAATAGAGACTACAGAAACAAGCATAACCAGCAGAATACAAGAGATAGAAGAAAGAATCTCAGATTCTGAGGATAACATAGAGAAAATAAACGCACTGATCAAAGAAAACAGCAAACTCTCATCACAAAACATTCAGGAAATATGGGACACAATAAAAAGACCAAACCTAAGAATAATTGGAGTAGAAGAAGGAGAAGAAGTGCAGCTCAACGGTCCAGAAAATATACTTAATAAAATTATAGAAGAAAACTTTCCCAACCTGAAGAAGGACGTACCTATGAAGGTTCAAGAAACATACAGAACACCAAATAGGCTGGATCAAAAAAAAACATCCCCTCACCATATAATAATCAAAACACAAAATATACAGAATAAAGAAAGAATATTAAGAGCCGCAAAGGAAAAAGGCCAACTTACTTATAAAGGTAAACCTATCAGACTTACACCTGACTTCTCTATGGAAACCATGAAAGCCAGAAGGTCCTGGATAGATGTACTGCAAAAACTAAGAGACCATGGATGCAAGCCCAGACTACTATATCCAGCCAAGCTTTTGTTCACTATAAATGGAGAAAACAAAATTTTCCAGGATAAAAACAAATTTAAGCAATACGTAGCCACAAATCCAGCCTTACAGAAAATAATAGAAGGAAAATCACTAACCAAGGAGTCCAACAAAGACCTCAATAACTCAGACATCTAGAGACCCTTCACCAGCGCAACTCAAAGAAGGGAAACACACAAACCCTACTACTAAAAAAGTGACCGGAGTTAACAACCACTGGTCATTAATATCACTTAATGTCAATGGGCTCAACTCACCTATAAAAAGGCACAGGCTAAGAGATTGGATACGAAAACAGGATCCAACATTCTGCTGTCTACAAGAAACACACCTCAACCACAAAGACAGGCACCTACTCAGAGTAAAGGGCTGGGAAAAGGCTTATCAAGCAAATGGAACTAAGAAACAAGCAGGTGTGGCCATACTAATTTCTAACAAAGTTGACTTCAAACTTAAATCTATCAGAAGAGATGGAGAGGGACATTTTATACTCATAACAGGAACAATTCATCAGGAAGAAGTCTCAATCCTGAATATCTATGCCCCTAATATAAAGGCACCCACGTACGTAAAAGAAACATTGCTAAAACTCAAGGCAGCCATCAAACCGCACACACTAATAGTAGGAGACTTCAACACTCCTCTCTCACCAATGGACAGGTCAATCAGACAGAAACCTAACAGAGAAATTAGAGAATTAATGGAGGTAATGAAGCAAATGGACTTAACAGACATCTATAGATTATTCTACCCAAAGAGGAAAGAATATACCTTTTTCTCTGCAGCTCATGGAACCTTCTCGAAAATTGACCACATACTCGGTAACAAAGCTAACTTACACAGCTACAAAAAAATATTACTAACCACCTGTGTCTTATCAGACCACCATGGATTAAAGTTAGAATTCAACAACAATGCTACCCCCAGAAAGCCTACAAACTCATGGAAACTGAACAGTCAACTACTGAACCATACCTGGATTAAGGAAGAAATAAAGAAAGAAATTAAAGTCTTCCTGGAATTCAATGAAAATAAAGAAACAACATACTCGAACTTATGGGACACTATGAAATCAGTCCTAAGAGGAAAGTTCATAGCACTAAGTGCCCACTTAAAGAAAACAGAGAAAGCTCACATTGGAGACTTAACAGCCCACCTGAAAGCTCTAGAAAAAAAAGAAGCAGACTCACCTAGGAGGAGTAGAAGACTGGAAATAATCAAACTGAGGGCTGAAATCAGCAAAATAGAAACACAGAAAACAATCCAAAGAATCAATGAATCAAGAAGCTGGTTCCTGGAGAAAATCAACAAGATTGACAAACCCCTATCCAAACTAGTCAAACGGCAGAGAGAAAATCTGCAAATTAATAAGATCAGAAATGAAAAGGGGGACATAACCACAAACACAGAGGAAATTCAGAGAGTCATTAGATCTTACTACAAAAGCCTGTATGCCACTAAACTGGAAAATGTAAAAGAAATGGACACTTTTTTAGATAAATACCATTTACCAAAATTAAACCAGGACCAGGTGAACAATCTAAACAGACCTGTCAGTCGCGAAGAATTAGAAGCTGTTATCAAAAACCTCCCTACCAAAAAGAGCCCAGGACCAGATGGGTTCAATGCGGAATTCTACCAGAACTTCCAAGAAGACCTAATACCTATACTCCTCAATGTATTCCACAATATAGAAACAGAAGGGTCATTAACAAATTCCTTTTATGAAGCTACAGTTACTCTGATACCAAAACCACACAAAGACTCAACCAGGAAAGATAATTACAGGCCGATCTCACTCATGAATATCGACGCAAAAATCCTCAACAAAATACTGGCAAACCGAATCCAAGAACACATCAGAAAAATTATCCATTATGATCAAGTAGGCTTCGTTCCTGAGATGCAGGGCTGGTTCAACATACGCAAATCTATCAATGTAATCCAGCATATAAATAAACTGAAAGAAAAAAACCATATGATCATTTCATTAGATGCTGAAAAAGCATTTGACAAAATTCAACATCCATTTATGTTAAAAGTATTGGAGAGATTAGGGAAATAAGGGTCATACCTAAATATAATAAAAGCTATATACTGCAAACCGACAGCTAACATCAAATTAAACGGAGAGAAACTCAAAGCCATCCCACTAAACTCAGGAACACGACAAGGCTGTCCACTTTCGCCATACCTCTTCAATCTAGTGCTGGAAGTTCTAGCAATAGCAATAAGACAACATAATGGGATCAAGGGGATTCGAATTGGAAAGGAAGAAGTTAAACTTTCGTTATTCGCAGATGATATGATAGTGTACCTAAGCGACCCCCAAAACTCCACCAAAGAACTTTTACAGCTGATAAACAGCTTTAGTAATGTGGCAGGATACAAGATCAACTCCAAAAAATCAGTCGCCCTCTTATACACAAAGGATATGGAAGCAGTGAGGGAAATCAGAGAAGCTTCACATTTCACGATAGCCACAAACAGCATAAAATATCTTGGGGTAACTTAACCAAGGAAGTGAAATATCTATTTGACAAGAACTTTAAGGCATTGAAGAAAGAAATTGAGGAGGATACCAGAAAATGGAAGGACCTCCCTTGCGGGATTGGGAGGATCAACATAGTAAAAATGGCAATTCTACCAAAGGCAATTTATAGATTCAATGCAATCCCCATCAAGGTCCCATCAAAATTCTTCACAGATCTTGATAGGACAATAATCAACTTTATATGGAAAAACAAAAAACCCAGGATAGCCAAAACAATCCTATACAATAAAGGATTGTCTGGAGGCATTACCATCCCTGACTTCAAACTCTATTACAGAGGTACAGTAATGAAAACAGGGTGGTACTGGCATAAAAACAGAGAAGTCGACCAATGGAATCATATAGAAGACCCGGACTTTATCCCACAAACCTATGAACACCTCATTTTCGATAAAGGAGCTAAAAGTATACAATGGAAGAAAGAAAGCATCTTCAACAAATGGTGCTGGCACAACTGGATGTCAACCTGTAGAAGAATGAAAATAGACCCATATCTATCACCGTGCACAAAACTCAAGTCCAAATGGATTAAAGACCTCAATATCAGCCCGAAAACACTGAACCTGATAGAAGAGAAAGTGGGAAGTACCCTACAACAGATGGGCACAGGTGATCGCTTCTTAGGTATAACCCCAGAAGCACAGACATCAAGGGCAACATTGAATAAATGGGACTTACTAAAACTGAGAAGCTTCTGTAAAGCAAAGGACACTGTCACTAAGACACAAAGGCAACCTACTGACTAGGAGAAGATCTTCACCAACCCCGCAACAGACAAAGGTCTGATCTCCAAAATATATAGAGAACTCAAGAAACTAGACTTTAAAATGCTAATTAACCCAATTAAAAAATGGGGCACTGAACTGAACAGAGAATTCTCAACAGAAGAAGTTCAAATGGCCAAAAGACACTTAAGGTCGTGCTCAATTTCCTTAGCAATCAGGGAAATGCAAATCAAAACAACTTTGAGATATCATCTTACACCTGTCAGAATGGCTAAAGTAAAAAACACCAAGGATAGCCTTTGCTGGAGAGGCTGTGGAGGAAGGGGTACCCTCATCCATTGCTGGTGGGAATGCAATCTTGTGCAACCACTTTGGAAATCAGTGTTTCGGTTTCTCAGGAAATTCGGGATCAACCTACCCCTGGACCCAGCAATACCACTCTTGGGAATTTACCCAAGAGATGCTCTATCACATGTCAAAAGCATTTGTTTAACTATGTTCATAGCAGTATTATTTGTAATAGCTAGAACCTGGAAACAACCTAGATGCCCTTCAATGGAAGAATGGATGAAGAAAGTGTGGAATATCTACACACTAGAGTACTACGCTGCGGTAAAAAACAATGACTTCTCGAATTTTGCATGCAAATGGATGGAAATAGAAAACACTATCCTGAGTGAGGTATCCCAGACCCAAAAAGATGAATATGGGATGTACTCACTCATAATTGGTTTCTAGCCATAAATAAGGGTCACGGAGTCTACAATTGGTGATCCTAAAGAACCTAATTAAGAAGGTGAACCCAAGGAAAAACATATAGTTATCCTCTTGGATAAGGGAAGTAGACAAAATTACCGGGGAGAAAAGTGGGATGTTGGGGGTGGGGTGGGATGGGGGTAAGGGGCGATGGGGAGAGAAAAGGTAGAAGGGAAGGAGGGGAGACTTGGGGAAACAGGAGGATCGGGATAAAGGAAGGTTGGATAGGGGAGCACGGAACCACAATTCTTAGTTAAGGGACCCACTTTAGGGTGGGCAGGAGACTTGACCCTAGAGGGGCTCCCAGGTGCCCAAGCTGAGGTCCCCAGTTAGTTCCTTGGGCAGCTGAGGATAGGGAACCTGAAATGACCCTATCCTAGAGCAATACTGACGAATATCTTGCATATCATCCTAGAACTTTCATCTGGCGATGGATGGAGATAGAGACAGAAACCCACACTGGAGCACTGGACTGAGCTCCCAAGGTCCCAACGAGGAGCAGAAGGAGGGAGAACATGAGCAAAGAAGTCGGGACCACGAGGGGTGCACCCACCCACTGAGACAGTGGAGCTGATCTACTGGGAGCTCACCAAGGCCAGCTGGACTGTTACCAAAAAAGCATGGGATAAAACTGGACTCTCTGAACATGGCGAACAATGAGGGCTGATGAGACGCCAAGGACAATGGCACGCGGTTTTGATCCTATGCAATGTGCTGGCTTGGTGGGAGCCTAGCCAGTCTGGATGTTCACCTTCCTAGATATGGACGGAGGGGGGAGGACCTAGGACTTACCACAGGGCAGGGAACCCTGACTGCTCTTTGGACTGGAGAGGGAGGGGGAGAAAAGTGGGGGGAAGGGGAGAGGGGTGGGAGAAGGGGGAGAAGAGTGGGAGGAGGGGGAGGAAAATGGGAGGCTGGGAGGAGGTGGAAATTTGTTTTTTTTCTTTTCTTTATTCTCCTTTTATCAATAAAAAAAGAAAAAAAAGAAAAAAAAAAAGAAAAAAAAAAGAAATCTTCCCAAGGTTTGGGATACCCAAGGGTCTGATAATGGACCTGCCTTTGTTGCCCAGGTAAGTCAGGGATTGGCCACCCAACTGGGATCAATTGGAAATTACATTGTGCTTACCGACCCCAGAGTCAGGTCAGGTAGAAAGGATGAATAGAATTCTAAAAGAGACCTTTACAAAATTGGTGCATGGGCCGGGAAGAGACCCGCGGGAATGACTGGACAGTCCTCCTTCCCTTTGCCCTGTTCCAGGTTTGGAACACCCCAGGGCGATTTAAACTCACCCCTTATGAGATCCTATGTGGAGAACCGCCACTGCTCACTGAGTCGGGTGGAATGTATAATCCTGATGCTATTCTTTCTGGACCTTTATTTTCCCGCCTAAAGGCCCTTGAAGTGGTGAGACGCCAGACTGGGGAACAACTGAAAGAAGCATGCATCTCTGCCTGGATCCACGCCTCCCACGTGAAGCGAGCTCCTGAACTACCCAAATCGCAGTATCTGGGGCTTTTGACAACACTACCAGTCAAGAGGCTTGTGTTTGGGGGACTAGTCAGTAAGGCTGACTCTTACTGAGGTTATGTAATGAGACTCTTAAGAGCCCTAAGACTCCTGACACCAGGTACTAGGTTCCCGGTTTAGCTAAATGGTGGGCATGTAGTACAGGCTTGACACCTTGCGTGTCGACATTGGTTTTTTTTTTTTATTTTTTATTTTTTTGGTTTTTTCGAGACAGGGTTTCTCTGTGGCTTTGGAGCCTGTCCTGGAACTAGCTCTGTAGACCAGGCTGGTCTCGAACTCACAGAGATCCGCCTACCTCTGCCTCCCGAGTGCTGGGATTAAAGGTGTGCGCCACCATCGCCCGGCTCGACATTGGTTTTTAATGACACCAAAGATTACTGTGTGCTTGTACAACTGGTACCTAGGGTCTTTTATCATCCAGCTAACACGCTTGAAGATGAGTTTGACAAGCACCCAACTCGCTTTTGACGAGAAACTATTTCTCTGACATTAGCAGTAATCCTGGGCCTCAGGGTAGCTGCCCTAATACAGGCCCCTCAGTACTTTAATGAATTAAAACTAATTACCTTCATTAGAGAAGGAATAAGTGCTGTTCAGATTTTGATGTTACGCCACCAATATAGTGCTTTACAAGGTCAAGAAGATACTGAAATCTAGTTCTATGATTAGAACTAGGTACTAGAAGAAATGGGGAGATGAAAGACCTGGATAACTCCAGATCCACCTAGCAGGAAAAAATAGAGCCAAAAATCTAAGCAGGGAGAGAAGAATCAGAAATCTAGGATTCAGGAACTAGCTGAAGATAAAGTTAGATTGTAATCTTGAGTATAATCTTGAGAAACAGAGAGTTGCCCCCCTTGTGATCATCACTGGTATTTTCGTAATTTTCTGTGACGCCCTCCCTGCCCCTTTCAGATTACTGGGCTGTGGCTTCTTCCTTTAAAAACCCCTTCTCCTAGTTACTCGGAGTCGAACTCCTTCTCTGTGTGGGTTATGAGCCCCAGTGCACTGGTACCTGTCAATAAACCTCGTGTGATTGCAGCAAGGATGGTCTCTCGTGAGTTACATGGGGGGGGGGTTGTTCCTTTGCCGAACTACAGTTCCCAGCATTCTCCTGGATACGGACATTTCCCAGAAGCCTTTGCATTCCCCGTTAAAAGCGAAGGTCTTTACGAGTTCGCCCCTTTTCCCTTCCCCCTTTTGCTCTCCTAGTGTATTACACACCTGTCCCTGCCTGTTGCCCCTCCCCCCATTAAAGTGCACCCACGTGGGACCGCCGCGTGTCTGTGTCTTTTCCTCGCATAACAGTCTTCGCCTTTTACCTTTGCAGCCAGAATTAATTAACAACAGGGTGGTCATGTTATCCCGAGACTTGAGTGAGAGTCTCCCCACACTGGGGGTCTTTCAGTAACAACAAACTCACTGGTACAATAGCGGCAGCACTCTTTGGGGGTAACCAGCTGATGTTGAATTAGATCTGATGCACGCCCTGAAGGAGTAAGATCATTCCAGTTCTGTGGACCTGGTCAAAAGCCATTGGATGGGGAGGTCACAGGACCTAAGGACACCTCCTACGCTTCATTTTATTAAATGGACATGTTGTAAACTGTCTGACAAATTTGTTTACACTCACAGGTTCGTGCTGTCCTCAGCCTTGATCAAAGCAGTTTCTCTTTGCAGCACAACGTCTTGTGAGAGACACTGTCAAGGTGTTGAGGATTAATGGGACACTGGCATCACTCCCTCCAAGGATCCTAGCATATCACAGAAGGGCCTGAAAGAATTTAAGAGCCCAAATGGATGGTCATAACATGGTTGAAGTGCTCAGAACTCAAACTAGCTGCAGTTACCCAAAGAGAGTTTGACCAAGTGTGAGGTAGTTAACATTATAGATAGGGGAGGTACTTATGTGGCCCATCCCACTCAGAGAAGCTCATGGCTGTGGGAGGAGAGGAAGCCATTGTCTTCAGTGATGCAGCCACTGGTGAGTTACCTATGCTCCAGTGGATAGCATTTCATACGTGCTCACAGGACAAGCCCTGGTTAAACCTAGTGGGTCTGAGTCACAAAGCAAATACAAAACAAAAAGACATGAACTGAGGATGAGGACCTGATGGAGGAAGGATGTGGGGACTGGCGGGGTAGGAAGAGGGAAAGAGGATGGAGGGTGAGTGTGACCAGAATATTATATTCATACATAAAACTGTCAAAGAATTAGTTGAAAAGCTAACAAAGAAAACTGGGTGTGGTGATGTGTGTCTGATTCCAGATCCTAGGTTGTGAAGAAAAGATAATCCTGAGCTACAAGAGACCTGGTTTCAAAAGGGGTGGTGGTGGCTGGAGAGATGGCTCAGAGGTTAAGAGCACTGGTTGTTCTTCCAGGGGTCCTGAGTTCAATTCACAGCAACCACATAGTGGCTCACAACCATCTGTAATGAGATCTGGTGCCCTTTTCTGGCCTGGAGGTATACATGCATACAGAACACTGTATAGACAATAAATAAATAATATTTTTTTTAAAAAGGCAAGGAACCAGTATAAAAATAGATACAGAGACAAATTAAATGGACAGAAAGGCACACACAAAATTAGCACACATGGTTAAGACACCCACAAGATTCCTTCCTTGAGGCTTTGTTATGGTGAGCACATTACAAAGAACAGCAGGCTGACCAGTCATAAAAATACTGCTTTCAGGCCACCAGCATGACATCTGATAAGGTGCCAAGAACAAGCAGCAGAAAAGACAGTCCCACCAATAGACACTGCTGGCAAAACTGGATAAACTTATGTGAGAGAATTATGCTGAATTATACCCTCTAAACATATGCAGAAATCAACTCAAAATGAGCCAAAAAGACTAAACAGGGCCTGATGTGCGGCTCAGGTGGTACAGTGCTCACCTAGCATGCATGCACGAAGCTCAAGGGCTTGATCTCTGGCACCAAATAAACTGGTTGTGGTGGTGCACACCCATGACCCTAACACTTGGAAGACAGAGGTACAAAGACTACAAGCTCATAGTGGATTCCAGGCCATTCTGGGATACAGGAGTTCCTGTGAAGAAAGCAAAAGAAAGAGAGGGAGAATGGAAGAAAAAGAGGGGCAAGCTGAAATGTAAAACCTGAAACCTGCCAGGTTACTGGTGGTGCACACCTTTAATCCCACTCTGGAGGCAAAGGCAGGCAGATCTCTGTAAGTTCCAGGCCAGCCTGGTCTACAGAATGAGTTCCAGGAGGGCCAAGACTACACAGAGAAACCCTGTCTCAAAAAACAAAAACAAAACAACAACAACAGAACCCCTGAAACACTGAGCAGCAGGACGACACGGGGAAACACTTCAAGGCATTGGCGTGGAGCGGCAGGTCTCAGCCAGTGGGTCAGGAACCCTCTGGGGTCAAATGACCCTTTTACAAGGTTGCATTTTAGATATCCGCAGTATCAGGTATATTTACATCACAACTCATAGCAGTAGCAAAATTACAGTTATGAAGTAGCAATGAAATAATTTTATGGTTGGGGTCACCACAACATGAGGAACTGTATTAAAGGGTCACAGCATTGGGAAGGTTGAGAAACTCTGCTCTGGACAATGATTTCTTTCCTAAGAAGCCTTCTCAAAGACTTGGGTGAGTAAAAATAGAACAAGTGTCTATCAAACTACAGAGGCAAGACAAAGACTGTGGAACCTGAAAAAGAGACCTGTAAACCATTCATTTGATAAGGGCTTAAATTTTGAAAACATGATGATCATACAATGCTGAACACTAAAACCAAATTAATCCAAATTTTACAATGGGCTAAGGAATCCAAGAGACACTTCTCCAGAGAACACACAGTTGTGTGTGTAGCTCTGAGGCAGTGTTTGCACAGCACATACAAAACATACATTTGATTTTCAGTATGAAGGGCCTGGAGGAGTAAAAGAAGGAGCTAGGGCACATGGTAATGGGCCAGAGACTGTAGTGCCTGAAACCTCAGCACTTGAGGCACAAGCAGGGGGCCAGGGGATATTTTTCCTTTTCTTTCTTTCTTTTTTTCTTTCTTTCTTTTTCTTTCTTTCTTTTCTTCCTTCCTTCCTTCTTTCCTTCCTTCCTTCCTTTTTTCCTTCTCTCCCTCCCTTCCTTCTGCCTTTCTTTTTCTTTTTCTTTTGTTGCTTTTCAAGACAGGGGTCCTCTGTGTAGCCCTGGCTGTCCTGGAACTCACTTGCTCTGTAGGGCAGAACGGCACCAACTTACAGGGATGCACCAGTCTGTGCCTCCTGAGTGTTGGGATTAAAGGAATGTGCCACCACCCCTGGCTGAAGCAGGGGGATTTCTAATTGGAAGACACCCTGGACCACAATGGTTATTTCCAGGCTAACCTGTAATTCATCCTGAGATATCTCAAAAGACAAACATTCTACCCAACAAAACCTTCAATCACCAATAAATGTATGAAACAGTGCCCAACCACAGTGGTTATTGAGACGTTAGAGATCAAATCAGGAGACCAAAACCAAATACTCACGTAACGGGAAGGGAACTCGTACATGCTGTTGAAGGGGATGTGACTAGCACTGCCGTTACAGAAAACCCTATGTAGAGTCCTCACAAAACACAAGGATAGGATCTATAAAAGATCTAGCAACTCCACAATTGGCTGTATTTCTGAAGGTAGACGATTATACCTTAGATATACAGCCAGCCTACTCATCTGCTATAATGTAGAGGGAACTGGAAGTCACACCAAGTGAAGTAAGTCAGACAGCAAGGGAAATAACGTGTGTTAATCCTCTGCAGAAACTGAAAAGTTTAATTTTGCTAAAGAGCAGAGTGAGTGGTGGTCACCTGAGGCTGGGTGGTGGTCACCCGAGGCTGGGTGGTCACCTGAGGCTGGGTGGTGGTCACCTGAGGCTGGGTGGTGGTCACCTGAGGCTGGGTGGTGGTCACCTGAGGCTGGGTGGTGGTCACCTGAGGCTGGGTGGTCACCTGAGGCTGGGTGGTCACCTGAGGCTGGGTGGTGGTCACCTGAGGCTGGGTGGTCACCTGAGGCTGGGTGGTGGTCACCTGAGGCTGGGTGGTGGTCACCTGAGGCTGGGTGGTGGTCACCTGAGGCTGGGTGGCGGTCACCTGAGGCTGGGTGGTCACCTGAGGCTGGGTGGTGGTCACCTGAGGCTGGGTGGTGGTCACCTGAGGCTGGGTGGTGGTCACCTGAGGCTGGGTGGTGGTCACCTGAGGCTGGGTGGAGGAAAGGGAGTAGAAAACAGTTCAGTAAGATTCACAAACACAGAGAATTGCTTCTAGTTTCGTTCCAGGTTTTGGCAGCACTGTGGGTAAACTGTTAAAACAATGTAATACTCTCCAAAGTTAGTCAAGAAGTATGATATCCCTGACATATACCGGCTAGAAATATTCCCCACTTTAATTACTGTGCATTGTTTACACATACAGAATGAATGCAATGCATCCCCTAGGGATACACAGATATATCGTGTGAAAACTTAGTGTGTGTCTGTACGCATACTTGCATGAGATCACGGGACTCTTGTGCATAGAGGCTAGAAGAAAGGCTCACACAGGTAATCCCATCAAATGTCAGGACCAGGAGGAAGATTAAGAGTTTCAGGATAGCCGGGGCTATCTGCAACACCCTGCCACATAAACAAAGAAGCACATACAATTCACACATAACCCTAGAGGATCAATGTATCAGGTGACTATCAAGAGGGTGACGCCTTAGAGATGCCAGCCACTGTGGACACAAACAC
The DNA here is from genome assembly GCF_037038515.1 of Microtus pennsylvanicus. Taxonomy (NCBI): domain Eukaryota; kingdom Metazoa; phylum Chordata; class Mammalia; order Rodentia; family Cricetidae; genus Microtus; species Microtus pennsylvanicus. The sequence continues at coordinate 115,920,237 of NC_134579.1, forward strand.
ACATATGGGGAGGGTACCATGCCATTGTCCACGGCCTCTGAGAAGCCAAATCTAGAGATAGGAAGGGTGACTACTGTCTTCCCCACAGGCTGAAACACACAGTTAAGGGAGTCAGCTCACTGGCCTGATCTAACAGCCTGGTCTCCCCTCTCTGAGTGCGTTAGGATGCGCCTGTCGATTGAACAAGGGCTTTAGAGGTCAGGACACAGATAACAGTGTGTGCACCTAAGGTATCTCCAGGATACTTGATCTGGAACATCTGGGGTTGGCTGAGCAACTGACAACAGGAAGGGTGGGAGAGCCGTGGGGGAGGGGTGTTCCGTATGGCCCTGCTGAGTGAGCCGTGGAGATGTTATATCCTCTTTTCAAGGTAGTCTCATGTTATAGAGTTCAGAGTCTGTCACGGTACATCTCTCCATCTTGTCAAAGGAACTGATCGATGGAGCACTAGAGCTGACTCTGAAAGAAGCCACCAATAATGGAAGCGATCTGAAAGGGCACAGAGGTCAGAGACACCAGGATGAGACCCAGTTAGCAAACTAAGTTCACAGAGGTGGGAAGTAACCACTACTTAACTACCCAGTGTAGCTGGGGGGTAATAGCAGGGGCTCAGTGTCGGGGAGAGTGGCTGCCACCACTGCTGCTTAATACACAGGCCCATAGCATCAACCGATTCAGGAGAGCCATGGTAGACAGGTCACAGTGATATACTCAGCCTCCTCTTTCACTTCCAAGTAAACCCTAGGTAGCTTTGTATAAAGGTTGCAGGAGCACTTTAGACTTGGGCTCCCAGATGGAGAGGCTAAGGCTAGGACAAATGTCAGAACATTTGTGTGTCAGGCTGGTGGCCATGTTGCTCCTGGTTCTGTTAATTTTTCTTCCAAGTACATTCTGTGACATAGGATCTGTATATTACTCTTCCTATGAAACGGTCATCCCCAAGAGACTGCCAGTCAAGGGGAGTGAAGATCCCGGAGGAAGGGTGTCCTACATGCTGTTGATGCAGGGCCGGCAGCAGCTGCTTCACCTGGAGGTAAAGGGAGACCATTCTGCGAGTAACTTCCCAGTCTACAGTTACCACAATGGCGTCCTGGGGCAAGAAATACCTCTCCTCTTACAGGGCTGCCACTATGAAGGTTACATGGAAGGGGTGCCAGGCTCCTTTGTCTCTGTCAACATCTGCTCAGGCCTCAGGGGCATCCTGATCAAGGAGGAAACATCCTACAGCATCGAGCCTGTGCTCTCCTCCAAAGAGTTCGAACACATCCTGTACACTGTGGCACATCAGCCTCGCGTCTCCTGCAGTGTCATTCCCAAAGACAGCCCAGGGGACACTGGCCAGCAACAGAGGAGCAGGAGACCCGATGACCTGCGGGAGCTGTCTGACTTGTGGTCACACACCAAGTACGTGGAGATGTTCATCGTGGTCAACCACCAGCGGTTCCAGATGTGGGGCAGCAACGTCACCGAGACGGTCCGGGCAGTGGTGGACATCATTGCTCTGGCCAACAGCTTCACTAGGGGACTAAACACAGAGATGGTGCTGGTGGGCGTGGAAGTCTGGACAGAGGGGGACCTGATAGAGGCCCCGGTGGACCTGCAGGCTACACTGAGGAATTTCAACCGCTGGAGACAGGAGGAGCTCCTGGGCCGTGTCAGGCATGATGTGGCACACTTGATCGTCGGGCACCACCCAGGAGAGAACGAGGGCCAGGCGTTTCTCGATGGTGCCTGTTCTGGTGGGTTTGCAGCGGCTGTGGAGGCCTTCCATCATGAAGATGTCCTGCTGTTTGCGGCGCTCGTGGCCCACGAGCTGGGGCACAACCTGGGAATCCAGCACGACCACCCAGCCTGCGCCTGTGACCCTAAGCACTTCTGCCTCATGCACGAGGATATCACCAAGGACAGTGGCTTCAGCAACTGCAGCTCTGACGACTTCTACCGTTTCCTCCATGACCACAGAGGGGCCTGCCTGCTTGACAGGCCTTGGCACCAAAGCCGCAAGCGCAGAGCTGCCCGTTGTGGAAACGGTGTGGTGGAGGAGTCGGAAGAGTGTGACTGTGGTAACAGCTGCCACAGTAACCAATGTTGTGATGAAAACTGTAAATTTAAGCAGGATGCAGAGTGTAATAATGAGCTTTGCTGTTTTCAATGTAAATTTAAAAAGAAGGGACAGGTTTGTCGTCCTGCTGATGGAATTTGTGACCTGGCAGAATACTGTAATGGGACCTCTGCAATATGTCCCGAGAACAGGATAGTGAAAGATGGCTCTGTATGTCATGAAGCTTACTTCTGCTTTGAGGGTCAGTGCCTGGACCCTAGCTCTCAATGCTCACGCATTTTTGGGTTTGGTGCAAAATCTGCCTCTGATGAATGCTACAGTTCCCTGAACAGCAGAGGGAACCGGTTTGGAAATTGTGGGCCTTCTTCTGAGTCTCCAGGAACATATATCAATTGTTCAGATCAAAACAGTCTGTGTGGGAAACTTATATGTACAAAGTTACAGTTCTTACCACCAATCAAACAGAAACATACACTGATCCAAATCCCTCACAAAGTGAACTGGTGCTGGAGCATGGATGCTCCTGGTGATGAGACAGACATCCCTGGCAGAGGCTATGTGAAGAACCTGACCAACTGTGGCTCAAATAAGGTGTGTCAGAATTTCATCTGTGAAGACAGCGACATGTTCTCCACCTCCCCTTCCTGCAGTAAGGAACTGTGTAGTGAACATGGAGTTTGTAATGATTTAGGGCACTGCCATTGTTCATACGGCTTTGCACCCCCTGACTGCAGACATAAAGGAACTGGAGGCAGTGTGGACAGCGGTCCCACTCCCGAACTATCAGATGAAAATCTTCCAGAAGCTGAGAGTCAAAATCTTGAAGATGAAGGTAAAGAGTTGGTACTTAACTTAAAACTGATAGTTCTTTCTGCTATTTTGATACTCACAATACTCTTTATAATTGTATGCATCATGATTGCGTACAGCAAGTCAGAGACTCCTTATGAAGTAGAGCCTTCAGTGTTAGAAAAGGTTCCGGAAGAGGCTGAGGAAGAGGAAGAGAAGGAAGAGGAAGAGAAGGAAGAGGAAGAGAAGGAAGAGGAAGAGAAGGAAGAGGAAGAAGAGGAGAAAGAAACAGAAGAGGAAGAAGAGGATGAGGGAGAGGAATAAGTAGGGGGAACATAAAGCCAACAGCCAAGCCTCTTGCAGCCCTGAGAATGAGAGGCTCAGTTAAGCAAAGGCTGCGCAAACTGCCAGCTGTGATCCCTCCTACGGATACACTTGCAAGTGAGGCAGGAGGCTCTGTCTTTACCATTTAGCTGATGGGTGTTTCCACAGTCAATATTTCAGGACTCTAGTTTTCATGTTTCATTTGAACTTGTCACATATATCTTTGGACATTCAGGTTCTTGTATCTTTGGGCTAATTCTTTTGGTCACCAGAAACTGTATTTTAGGACATGCTTTCTTCCACATTGATTGTCTGGTGCTCCTGAATTTATCACTATCTCCAGGATTTTTATTCCAACTAACAACTACCTATTATGTAAGGGCAATTTCCACAAGATTCAGTGTTCTGACTTGCCCAAAAATATATTCAATGGATGAATCTTTAAATAAAACTCTTAACATTAGATATGCCTTCGGGTTCCATGTAATGTATTTATTGAGTATGTTCAGTTCTGTAGCTGTGTGGTAAAGGCTGTACCTCCTCATAAGGAAGAAGGCCTAACTTTGAATCTTGAGTTAAGAAGTCAGCATTACAGACATCAGCCACATCCCCAGGACAAAGAGTGCTTGCTGTACAGTCATTAAGTTCAGATTCCCGCACTCACCTGACAAGAGACAAGACAGGGATCTTGCACATGCCCATAATCCAAACTGGAAAGACCAGGAGGTTCACTGGGGTTTGATGGTTTCTAGCCCAGAGAATGCAAGCTCTAGGTTTAGGGAAAGAATAGACCAAGAATCATAGAGAAGGACACTAAACACCTCTTCTACCCTGTATGTAGATGCATAGGCACCCCCATCCGCACATACATGAGCACTACACAATAAACAAACCATCGTATATTGAAGAGGAAGCAGCAGCAACCAGCACTAAGTAAGTATTGATGGTGCTGTTTGCCATATTGCCAGCTTTCTTCAGAAGGCTTAGCAAGGAGACTGAAAGTGTAAGGCCAGCCTGGGTTACTTAGCAAGACTTATCCTAAAGACAAAATGAAGCTGAACAGAATTACTTTGTGCTCTGACTGTAGAAAGGACAGCCTTTCTCATAAGTCATCCTGCCATGTGTTTGTAGCATCATGAGGAAGAAGTTCAGTAATTGATGCGTTGATGCTCCTATAGGACCACACTCCTCAACAGAGTCTGGCCATGTCCTGCCACCTTCTCCCTGCCGCTCTGGGCGCCTCCGGCTAGCCAAGACCCCAGCGCTTTCCTTAGTTTCCTAAAGCCAGTTCCAGATTCTAGATTTGTCTTCAGACTTGAGAGGAACAAAGGGAAGTTACAGTGTGGAAGAGATGCTGCAGTTAGTGATGCTCTCATGCCCAGGGGTCATGTTGTCCTTGGGGGTCCAGGAGCAGACCCGTCTCTCCTCAGGCTGACCTCACATCTTTTCTCACCCCATTAGTCAAGCTGAGCTCCCTTGTTTGGAGTTCAGTTGAAAAAAATAAATAAAATAAGGTAACCCCAAGTTGATACAATTCTGTGCTTGATGAAAACAAAGTGTTACTTTTGTTTGTTTTTGATATAGTGGTTCACACATGTAGCCAAGGGACTGACTTCCAACTACATAGCCCAGGTCAGCCTCAACCTCAAAGTAATCTAACTCAGCCTCTGGAGTCCTGAGATGACAGGTGTAAGATATCACATGGAGATAAAAGTGCTACATTTATTTGAAAAGGAACATGGCTTACTGTTTATCCAGATTTCTTCTGAAATGGAATTTTGTCATTATGATTGAGTGGGGAACAGCTTAGTCAAGTGTTTTTTCAAAGGGGAAAAACCATTCTTTTTCCATCAATAGAAAAGAAGTAAAAATAAGCTTTCACCCTGCTTTGAGAACCAGCTTCAAAATTCCCCATATCCTATCAATCATGGCTTCCCTGTGTGTGGGGAGAGGAGTCTTCCACTTCTCTATCCCATAAGCAAATGCCCTGCACCATCTAGAGTGTTATTCTAGAAGATGTCATCACTTCTGCAGGGGAAGCACTCCAACACCAGCCTTGATTCTGGGTCTTTGAAGTTTATGGACATAATGAAAGGATGAACTGTAATTAGAGGCATTTCAAAGGCTTATTTGTTTAATCAGAGCTACAGGCAAAAATTGTCTTTAAATATGAGAACATCTTTTTTTGTGATTTCACTTCATATGAAGGCAAATCTCAAACACTTCACTTTCCTAGAATGGAGAAGACAGGATTTCTAGACTTGACTCAGATTACAGCTGAACTGTTTTTAATGTGGATAGGTAAAATCCATACTTTGTTATGATGTTTACCTGCATTAAAAAAGAAAAGGATTTTAAGCTGGGTGGTGGTGGTGCATGCCTTTAATCCCAGCACTTGGGAGGCAGACGGGAGGATCTCAGTGAGTTCAAGGACATCCTGGTTTATAAAGTGAGTTCTAGGATAGCCAAGGCTACACAGAGAAACCCTGTCTTGAAAAAAAAAGAAAGGAAGGAAAGAAAAGAAAGGATTTTAATGTCACAAACGTTGGGAAGACAATGAGGTTAAAAGAATGTGGTTTAAGAATGCTGGAAGGCAACCTCATCTGGAGGGACATGGCCTAGGAAGTGTGCTCAGACCAACCACGAGCGTACCTTGTTAAGCCCGCACTGAGAACGCACACTCTTATAACACTGGTCTCACCTCTGTGCTCCTTGGATTCTGGATGCTCATCCCTTTATCAAAAGATATCTTCATTTCTCTTGCTTCCCTTCTGTATTGGCTATAGGTCTCTGAACCCTTGTTCTGCAAATCTCTGTGAACCTATTTCCACATTTTACAAATCCTTTCCATGTTCATATAAATATATATTTGAGGACCATCTTTTATAAATAAGCCTACTATTTTTTCTAAAGTGGGCAACTCACTAAGCCTTATATATCAATGATTTTTTTTCTTGTTTTGTTTTTTGAGACTGGGTTTCTCTATAGCTTTGGAGCCTGTCCTGAAACTAGCTCTTGTAGACCAGGCTGGCCTCAAACTCAGAGAGACCTGCCTGCCTATACCTCCCAAGTGCGGGATTAAAGGTCTTTGCCACCACTGCCCAGATGTTTTTTTTTCATATATTATTCTTTATTACTGGAGTTCCAAGGCATATTAGTATATCCATAGTTATTTACACCATGTTCTTATAAATAGATATGCATTCTGTTTTGACTTTAGCTATTACAGACTGAATGCAGACAAAGCCCACAAGTCAAGGCAAAGGGCTTTCTTTTGGGTTCTGTTCCATGCTGTCGGCTGGTACATTTCCCACCACTCCCTGTGGCAGAATTTTTGACCTGGGTGTGCTCAGGAAACTCACTTTAGGTCACTTCTGTTCATTATATAAGGCGGCTTCTTCTGACCTAAATCCTGGAGAGCTTCTGGTCTCACTGTTACCCATAAAACACTACCAGTATGTCTGCGAAAGAAGTGTTAGGAAACTGTTTAGATGCTGGACTGACAGTCAATGTTGTGGAGAAAGCAGAAAGCTGCCTTGAGCTTGGTGTAGGGCTCAAGGAATAATGATGTTGGGAACACTAAGAATCCTAGGGCTGGCTGAGCTGTGGTGACTACTGCCACTGTCCTGGGAGCCACGGCTCTAACTATGGGGCCTCTGTGGTTTTCATAGCAACTGTAACCAATTCCTCTCACCACGTATAGGACATACAATTCTGCCACCATAGCTCTATTGGTCACTAAAGAAGCTTTGCTTAGTCATAAATATTTCAGATGGATACAGCCACCAAATCTACTTATATTTTTAGATAAAGTTTAAAAAAAAATCGAGCCGGTGGTGGTGACACATGCCTTTAATCCCAGCACTCGGGAGGCAGAGGCAGGCGGATCTCTGAGTTCGAGGAAGGCCTGGTCTACAAGAGCTAGTTCCAGGACAGGAACCAAAGCCACAAGTCTCGAAAACCAAAAAAAAAAAGTTTTAAAAATTCTATATAAAATTTTTATAATAAACAACTTGAAAAACACTAAAATACTACAAATGAGGGATACGGCAGAGCATTTTGGCTGTGTGAGCATTCTCAGGTCTCCATGAAACCTCACTGCAAGAGCCCCAACTGCACACCTGCAAGTTGTTGCATGGCTTCCTACTTTCCTTGTTTTTGTGGAGCAGAGTTTGCAAACGACACACATATATGTGAACCTGAAATTTATTTTTTCTTGAAGAGATGTAAATAAATCTAGTATTTGAAAAAGTAATGAATCTCTTAGATAGAAAGTAGCTATACCTCCCTGAATGAGCACCTGGAGAGATCCTTCCTAATTCACTCAGAACCGTTACTGACCACAGCTTACATTCACTTTTAGTTCTCCAGTCTGGGGTATGCCAGAAAAGATGGGAGTGTTCCCTGCAGAATCCACTCACATGAAACATTCACTTCCGGGATGTTCTAGTTCCATAGTTTCAAAGAATGGTGGAAGAGCTGGAAGCAAAAGCAAGAGAAAACTCCGGTGGGTCTAGGCTCCTGCTATAGATTCTCTTCTGTGAGCACAGCAATGGGGTCTGAGTATCTGCATCACGGCGAGGCTCACGCTTTAGCTGCTGGAACTTGCACTGTGTCCAGCCATATATGCCACAGTTGATCAGACCCTGGGATGCTGCTGTGAGAGCCTGGAAGAGACGAAGAACGGTGGAGCCCAACCCTCTGTGCAGCGTCGTCACTGGAGCTGCTGAACTGTGCACAAGCTCATCTAAACTCTTCACATTGTGTCCTGCTGCGGACAGCTGACGGCTGTTATACTTTTTAGTATTTATGAGGACAAGAAAATGGCTTCAACTGCCAACTGTTCTAAAAAGTTTTCTTCTGATAATGGAGGAAAGTGGAAAAGCAAAAAATTCCCTTCCTGCTTATCACTCACTACACACAGGTAATTTGTGCCATTTGATTCACTCTGGATGGGAGAGCATCACCATCAGTGTCTCACAAGAATATATACCCTGGGAGACCTTATTCTACCAACCATATCTTCAATATATCAAAACAAAGTTGCCCAGAGATAAATGTGCTCCAAACTGGACCCAGAAACACTTAGACTAGCTTTCAGCAAATGGTTATATTCTTCATTAGTAACCATAAACATTAGATGTTCTCTTTTGCAACGCACAAATGAATATACTGAAGGGGGAAAACCTGTGTGCCCTCTAAATGGCAGTGTGAGAGAACCAGGCACAAAGGTGCAAGACAAAAGATTCTGGCTTTGGAAGGGGTTACCTGGAGCACAGAGAAAGCCATGTGCAGGGAGGTGTCCTGGGGCTTGGTCAGCTCTATGATCAACAGTGTGGCAGCTGCAAACACACAACGTGTAAACTGCTGTCAGCTCTCAGTGCACACGCCTGCACATCCCGTCAACAGAAGCTACAGGGAACTGAAGATCAGCACTGAGATTAACCAATTATGTAAACCACTGAGACTTTGGCCTTCATTTCTGGTCTGTACTGATTAAAACTTGCAGATTAATGCCAGGTGGACTTGTACATGTCTTTAATCCCAGCATTGAGGCAGAGGCTGTAGGTATACCTCTGGTGAGTTTGAGGCCATTGCCATTGGGGTCTACATAATGAGACCTTGTCTTAAAAAATAAAGCAATAAGAAATAAAATTTACAAGCTAGATAGGAATATGCAGTCATGATTTTAGTGAGATCATTTTGTTTGATGAAACCCATAGCCACCTCCTTCACCTCCAATTCCTTTTACTAAGATACCAACCTGGGCCCCAGCAGCATACAAAGGCCACCGGGAAGAAGCGCACTCGCTGGCCCACAATGTAAATCACTGCCCACTGCTCACTCTCCAGAAAGCCTGTCGATTTCACAAACTTCTTATACAATGACTGGGCATGGATGAGCAAGACCTAAACATGAGTGTAGCAGTGAGTAGTAGGCCTGTGGCTTAGTCAAATTTCCCAGCATCTTAGAAGGCTCACTCTGCAAGGAATGCCTGCCGGGAAAAGTCACTCTCCTTCTTTACCATGAGAGCAGACTTTGGAGAATTACCCAGTGGGAATTTTCATGTAGACAAACAGATACTAACCAAACTTTTAGTTATTATGTTCAGTGTGTGAACATCATCAACCCCGGGCTTTCCCAACCTTAAACAAATCACAATATATATGGGAAGGTGTGTTGTTTTCTTGTGGAAGTGGGAATCAAATCTACAGTTTAATAATAGGCAAGCATTGTACTAATAACTTGCATTCCCATCCAGGAAGTTAAAGTGAGTTCTAATTAATCCATCTCTTAAAATATCTTATTAGTGATTCTTTGAGACTATGTTTTATACTTCATGCCCTGAAGTTTATCAGTACAAAGGCTAATACTAAATTCTCAACTCTGAGTAAAAGAGGAGTTTTAAAAAAAATCTCTTCTTGCCGGGCAGTGGTGGCGCACGCCTTTAATCCCAGCACTCGGGAGGCAGAGGCAGGTGGATCTCTGTGAGTTCGAGACCAGCCTGGTCTACAAGAGCTAGTTCCAGGACAGGCTCCAAAACCACAGAGAAACCCTGTCTCGAAAAACCAAAAAAAAAAATTTAAAAAGAAAATCTCTTCTCGCTGGGCAGTAACTGCGCACGCCTATAATCCCAGCAATCAGGAGGCAGAGGCAGGCAGATCTCTGTGAGTTCGAGGCCAACCTGGTCTACAAGAGCTAGTTCCAGGTCAGGCTCCAAAGCTACAGAAAAACCCTGTTTTGAAAAAACAAAAGAGAGAGAGAGAGGGAGGGAGGAGTGAGGGAGGGAGGGAGAGAGAGAGAGAGAGAGAGAGAGAGAGAGAGAGAGAGAGAGAATATCTCTTCTCAGTCAACCAATGGTGGTGCACACCTTTCACCCCAGCACTTGAAGACAGAGGCAGGAGGATCTCTGAGTTTGAGGCCAGCCTGGTCTACAGAGTGAGTTCCAGGACAGCCAGGACTAAATAAATTGTCTCCTAGGTAAAAAAAAAAAAAAAGAAAGAAAGAAAAAAAGAAAAACCCATGTTTTCATTATCTGGGAAATTAAATCAAAGCACAGGTTCTATGTCACAGAATGTCACTTACATAAAGGATACATCATGTCGTGTGATCTTTCTACTCTGGGTCCTCATGGGAATCAAAGAAACACATTAATTCTAGAGTGAACATGATTGTCACCTAACTAATATAAGCTTTTTTTCCTGCTTATCATGTGATTTTGGGAAGTCCAAAAAAACAAAGGCAGTAATTACACTGTCAACAAATCCTTGTCACTTCCTTCCTTTCTTCCTTTTTTTTTTTTTGAAAGAATTTCATATACAGCCCAGACTGGCTATATGAAACTAAGGATGACTTTGAACTTCTGATTCCCATGCTCTCATGCATTCTAGGGAAGTGTTCTACCAGCTGAACTATATCCTCACAGTCATGGTCACTTCCCTGGTGCTGGACCATGGGAAACACCTCTTTTATATATATATATATATATATTATTTATTTATTATATATACAATATTCTGTCTGTGTGTATCCCTACAGGCCAGAAGAGGGCACCAGACCTCATTACAGATGGTTGTAAGCCACCATGTGGTTGCTGGGAATTGAACTCAGGACCTTTGGAAGAGCAGGTAATGCCCTTAACCTCTGAGCCATCTCTCCAGCTCCCGGGAAACACCTCTTGTAGTGTTCCAGTCTTGGAACACTGCCTATCTCTCTCTGTCCATCCTTTCAGCAGTAACAAACAGGTGGTACCATACCGTGATGAGGAGGAGGCTGAAGAAAAAGCTGGCCAGGAAAACAGTGACGCCATAAAAATAGAGCACACTGCAGACAGACGTGTTGGTGGAAGGCAGGGGTTCAATCATGGCTGATGGAGGCGAGTGCATTAGGAGACACCTGGGAAGAAAACCAATGGGCAGGATGTTACGACAATGACAACACAAGAGAAACAAAGCCAAACCTGAATGTCAGTGAGGTCACTACTGCTGTGATAAACACATGATCAGCAAGCGGGGATGAAAGGCTTTATTTGGTCTACTCTTCCACATCTTAGTCCATCACTGAAGTAAGTCAGGGCAGCAGCCTGGAGGCAGCAGCTGATGCAGAGGCCATGGAAAGGTGCTGCTTACCAGCTTGTTCCTCATGGCTTGCTCAGCCTGATTTGTTATAGAACCATGGGCCAACAGCTCAGCGGTGGCCCCACTCACAATTGACTAGTCCCCCCAACATCAATCACTAATGAAGAAAATGTCCTATAGGCTTGCCTGCAGCCCAATCTTATGGAGGCCCTTTCTCAATTGAGGCTCCCTCCAATCTGAGGCCATTAGTTTGTGTCAGGTTGACAGGAAACTACCCAGCACAGTGAGTAATGGGCTCTTACCTATAACTATAACACCCTATTCCTTCCCACAGATGAAATACCTTGAGTCACTCTGGACTGTCTATTTCCTTGTGTTTCTTCAGCCTGACTACATCATATTATATCTAGAACCCATTTCCAAAACAAGTAATTTTTTTTTTTTTTTTTGGTTTTTTGAGACAGGGTTTCTCTGTGGTTTTGGAGCCTGTCCTGGAACTAGCTCTTTTAGACCAGGCTGGTCTCGAACTCACAGAGATCCGCCTGCCTCTGCCTCCCGAGTGCTGGGATTAAAGGCGTGCGCCACCACCGCCCGGCCAAAACAAGTAATTTTTTGAGATAGGGTATGATGTAGTCCAGGCTAGCCTCAAACTAGTAAGTAGTTCAGATTGGCTTCAAAACTCTGACCTCCTGTCTCTATCTCCTATGTGCTGAGGTCACAAGTATGCACCACCACACATACTATATGCAGCTCTGGGGATCCAACCCAAGACTTTGTGTAAGCCCAGCAAACATTCTACTGCCTGGGCTAGCTACCTCCACAAGTAAAACAAATGGTTATGGCTAAAGAAGCTCCATTTTATGCTAGGTATTCATTTTGGTACCCACCAGTTTTCTGTTGATGACTCCAGTCCCTGGAAGATAAGTTCCCAGTATAAGAAGGAACCAAACTGAAGCCATTTTGAATAAAAATTCCATCTTGAAAAGCAAAGTGAAATAAAGTTTAAGTTTCCAAGACTTCCCTGGAGAACTGACATCACTAGCATCCTGGCTAGCAAGGTGAGACACGAATGGTGGGCACGCTGCTCCACCACACTTGAGTAGAACAACCAACGAGAACAAGGCAAGTGAACCAAAGAACAGTGTCCTTAGGAAAGTCCCCAATCCTTTCATCCAGGTTGGTGGGAAATATAAGTGCAACTTGGTACAGACGTTTGTGGTTTTTCTGTTTAAATACTTGCTGATCACATAGCAGAGACAGTACAAAAAAAGAAAAAAAGAAAAGAAAAAGAAAAAAAATCAATCATGCCACAAGGACACGTGCTCAACTATGTTCATAGCAGCTTTGTTTGTCATAGCCAGAACCTGGAAACAACCTAAATGTTCCTCAATCGAAGAAGAATGGATAAGGAAAATATGGTACATTTACACAATGGAGTATTACACAGCAGAAAAAAACAACAGCTTGAATTTTGCAGGAAAATATGTGGAGCTAGAAAACGTTTTTTTGAGTGAGGTAACCCATACACAGAAAGACAATTATCACATGTACTCACTCATAGGTGGTTTTTAATCATAAAGCAAAGAAAGCCAGCCTACAAACTACAATCCCAAAGAACTTAGACAACAATGTGGACACTAAGAGAGACTTACATAGATCTAATCTACATGGGAAGTAGAAAGTAGAAAAAGACAAGATCTCCTGAGTAAATTGGGAGCATGGGGACCTTGGGGGAGGATTGAAGGGGGAAGGGGGAGATAGGGAGGGGAACAGAGAAAAACGTAGAGCTCAATAAATATCAATAAAAAAATAAAATTAAAAACAATACTTGCTGAAATGAATGCTCAGTGACACAGTCAGCTCCCAAGTCTGTACTGCTGGATCTTGCTTTGAATGAGTTCTTGTGTATTTGGGTTGTTTGGGTCTTCTTGGACCCTACCAGTACCCCTGATTCAGTGATAGCTACCCAAAAATGTACAGCCATTGCTTTGTTGTTGTTGTTTCTGTAACTTACTTATGCAGACACCCACAGATTGTTCTGAGGTGCTTTAACCACTTAACTTGGCAGAACAAAGCATTCTTATTTGCTTACATAGATAGTGAAGGTGTTCATGTGGTTTCCTCTTTAATAATCTTCCTCATAACCCTCCTGCATGGCAACCTAAAATTTGCTTCAGAGATTGTTCACCCTGCTAGCAATTAAACAATACATATTTTAATTATAGTGGGATTGAATCTATGATCTTTTCCCAGAAGTCATAAACACCAAAGCAAAACATGTTGGCTAGAAAGTATGTAGAACAAATGAAAAGCTGAGTTAGTCCTTGCTCACCTGTAGCTCTGGCTAAAGTTGTGGAAGCATTCATTGACATTGCCCAGACAAAACACAGGTGTCATCAGCAGCAGAGGTAGCAGGCTGATAGGAGAAAATGGATTATGCCATTATCCAGAAATGTTCATGCCCTTCTTCCTTTTGTAAAATAGTCTCCTCCTCTGACTAGATTACCCCACCAACTCCCTATACCTGACCTACATGAAGAAAAACATCTCAAATACCATAGCTATACTTATTTTCTATTTCCCAAAGAACTTCATTGTAAAGTGGACTTTATATCTAACTTGACCTCTTAATAGTTTCTTGAGAATCTTTGGAATTATAGCCAGATAAAAATCTGCTAGGTCAGGCAGTAGTGGAAAGATGTTAAGAGCATTGCCTGCTCTTCCAAAGGTCCTGAGTTCAATTCCCAGCAACCACATGGTGGCTCATAATCATCTGTAATAGGGTCTGGTGCCTTCTTCTGGCCTGCAAGCATACACACAGAATATTGTATACAATGATAAATAAATAAATATTTTTTTATAAAGAAAACAAATCAGAATCTAAGCGATGTTGGCTTAGTGGTGCAGGCTTGTAATCTTAGCATGCAGGAAATTGAGGCAGGAGGATCTTGATTTTGAGGCCAGTCTGAGCTACATAGCAAAACTTTGTCACAAAAAAGCAAAACAAAACAAAATTTACATGAAAAAATCTACATGAAAGAAAACAATGGAACTGCCACGAGGTGGTGGTGCACACCTTCAATCCCAGCACTCAGGAGGCAAGAGGCAGGATCTCTGTGAATTTGAGAGGTCAGCCTGGTCTACAGATTGAGTTCCAGAAGAGCCAGGGCTACACAGAGAAACCGTCTCAAAAAACAAACAAACACAAAAACAAACAAACAAAACTATGGAACAGCTCTGCATGGTCTCCTTCACTCTGCAGTGGCCAGATTAATTCCTGTCCTTACCTTTCCTGTGTGCTTACTCTTTAAACAGACAATTGTTTATCCACTTAAAATACAGCCACTGACCTAGAAGGGATTTGGGAGCAAAGTTATAAAGTCTAAAACCAATGTGACCGCTTCTTTGTGTGGATCTGGATTCTTTCTGGACTAGGATTCTCACACAAAGGTGGACTGATCTTGAGAGCTGGGCTCAGCAGGTAAAGCCTGAGGACTGGAGTGGGGTACAGTGGGATGCCCAGACCCACATAAAAAACTGATAGCTCTTGAGGTCAGCCTGTTGTCTAGCATACTGGAAACAGAGATGTGAATCACCAGGATAAGGTAGCTTGGTCCGATGAGCAGGTATGCTAAGTTCTGGGTTCCATGAGAAAATCTCTTGGTGTATAAGAGAGAGTGATAAATGAAAGGAGCTGACATCAAGCTTCCTTCATACGCAAGCATAGAAAGTATTCACCCGAAACATAAGCATATATATACTCACATATATACAAATGCAAGAAAGAGGTTTGTTCAAAGCCACAAAGAATTGGTGTTATAGAGTTGGAGCTAAAACCCAGCTCTCTAATATCAAACTAGGGAAAGGAAGAAAGTAATCAATAATTATGTTTTTTGCTTCCTATCATTTAATGCTCTATAAAGACACAGGAGTGACAGTGGAAATGAAGAGTAACAGGCGTTTGTTCCTTACCAGCAAGAAAAAAATCTTACCTTGACAAAATGAACACTATGTGACTACTTTGACAAGTATGATTTATCACCTATGAAAAGATGAGAAGTGAAAAATGTTAGGACCAGTGTCAAAGTCACCAGTAAACATTCACACACATTTCCAGTAGCCCCATTGCTTTGTCAGTCATATTGTTTATAGAACCCATCAAAGTCAGTTCCTTTAATATAGATAAAACATGACAGTGTATAGATAAAACACGCCTTTAATCCCAGCACTTGGAGGCAGAGGCAGGCGGATCTCTGTGAGTTCGAGACCAGCATGGTCTACAAGAGCTAGTTCCAGGACAGGCTCCAAAGCAACACAGAGAAACTCTGTCTCGAAAAACCAAAAATAAATAAATAAATAAAATAAAAAGAAACAACAATAATAAACCCAAAAGACTACAGAAAGTAATTTAATCCAAAGCTCGAGTGCTGAAACAAATTCTTTTAGGCATAAAGGCATATTTGAAGTCATAGGATGTTTTTTTCTTTTAGCCCCAGAAAGGCACAAATGAATAAAGCCATGTATAAGTTGACCAGCACAAAGTATTAATTGGCCAGTATTGACATGAGAGAGTCAGAGGAGCCCTTGGATATAAGACTATGCTAGAGTATGGAACATTTAAAATCTGGAGACTTAGGAGACAGTTCAGTAGATAAAGTGGTTTTTGAGCAAGCATAGGAACCTAAGTTCATATCCCTAGCACCCACACAAGAAACCAGGCATAAGCAGCACTTGTCAGCAACCCTAACACTGTAGAGGAGGCAAGGGAAGACAGACAGACCCTAAGGGCTTCACAGGCCAATCAGACTAGCACAAATGGCAAATACAAGGTTCAGTAAGAAATATCTCAAAAACGAAAAAGGTGGAGAAAGTTAAGTGGTGGTGGCACGCACCTTTAATCCCAGCACTCAGTAGGCAGTGGCAGGCGGATCTCTGTGAATTCAAGGCCAGCCTTGTCTACAGAGCAAGTTCCAGGACAGCCAAGACTGTTACATAGAGAAACCTTGTCTTGAAAAACAAAACAAAACAAAGACGGTGAAGATCAACAGAGGAAAGCAGCTGGTGTTGACTACTGATCTCTACACACTGATGCACAGGCACACACACTACACACACAGACACACACACTACACACACACTACACACAGAGTGTGCTGCATTACACAGGGTGATGGAATATGTATTTATCATAGATAAGTCTTGGGTTCAAATCCATAACACTCCCAGACAGACAGATGAATACTCCCCACTTGCATCAGAGCCTAAACAATCTGCAGCAGCATAACTGCTATCATGATAAGCATAACTTGGTATCATGATGGAAAGTTCATGGCCTATGGGGTTTGCTTTTCACACTTGGCCAGTGGAGCCCCAGCTCAAGCCCAGGGCTTTGAGTGAAGTCGTGGGCAAAGCTCTGGGAGCTGCTGTGCTTTGAGGCACTTATCGCCCAAAGAGAAGAAAACAAACTCCCAGCTCTTTGCTTCCCTACAAACAAGCATAGAAAGGGGTAAGTAGCCACAGGCCCTTCCTAACCGGAGAGATCATGCAAGGTTAAGGTGCAGAAGACACCTATGCCTGTGGAATGCCCAGAGTGGGCAAGATTAAATGGCAGCAGAGAGAGTGGAGTTTTTGTTGTACACAGCAGCTACTATCCGCATATAGCTACTTACAGTAAAACTAAATAAAATGAAAATGTCAACTCCTGCCATGCATGATGGCATATGCCTCCAAAACCAGAATTTGAAAGGCAGAGGCAGTAGGATGGCTGCAAGTTAGAAGCCAGCCTAAAGTACATGGCAAGTTCTAATACTGCCCCAATCAGGGCTAGAGAGTAAGAGACTCTGGTTCAAAGCCTGAGTTCCCCAGTCAGTTCCTTCATTTTGCAGTTACATGACAAGCGCTCAGTGGCCACTGCGGCCAGTAACTACGGATACAAACACACTTGCTACCAGGTGTGGTGGCTACTCTGTTAGTCCCAGCACTTGGAGGGCAAAGGCAAGCATCTCCCTGTGAGTTCAAGGCCAGCCTGGTCTATATAGTAAAATCCTGCCTCCAAGAAGTTTCATTGAATGCTTTTGTAAAGACTGTAGTATCTTGTTTATGATGCTGCTTATGGGTACTTTTCATGTTTCATTTTCATTTATTTTTTTTTTTACCATGTTCTCTAGGAAGTGGGGACCAGAGGAAAAAAAGAGAGAACATTATTTGTTCCTACCCTTTCTTACCAGTGACTGTCTCAAACAAAGCTAAAAAAAAAAAAAAGAAAAGCCGGGTGGTGGTGGTGCATGCAGAGGTAGGCGGATCTCTGGGAGTTCGAGGCCAGCCTGGTCTACAAGAGCTAGTTCCGGGACAGGCACCAAAGCTACAGAGAAACCCTGTCTCGAAAAACCAAAAAAAGAAAAAAGAAAAAAGAAAGAAAGAAAGAAAGAAAGAAAGAAAGAAAGAAAGAAAGAAAGAAAGAAAGAAAGAGGAAGAAATGACATTTTCACGATCGCAGCATTTTGGTGTTGAAGAGGCAGCATGGATTATAGAGATTAATACTGAACTTTATGATGAAAACTTGATGCCTGTCTTGGCTACATACTGAGCTGTGGGCCAGCATGGGCTACATAGCAAGAGCCTTTTCAACAAACAAAACATGAGAGATGATGTACCCACGGCTATAAATCAGACAGTGACCCAGCCAGGCAGTAGTGGCATGCTCCTTTAATTCCAGCACTCGGGAAGCAAAGGCGGGTGGATCTCTGTAAATTCAAGGCCAACCTGGTCTACAAGAGTGAGTTCCAGGACAGGCTCCAAAGTTATACAGAGAAACCTTGTCTCAAACAAAACAAAACAAAACAACAACAACAACAACAAAAAACCAGACAAGTGACCCAGAACAATGCATATACATCATTTTGTGAAAACAAAATATATAGAAATTGGAAGCAACCTTCTAAAATTAATATTCACCATAAATATTGAACTCAATATTTGAATATTAGTTGATAATGAATAATGTTTGTGGGACTAGGAAGATTTCTCAGTGAATAAGAACACTGACTACTCTTCCGGAGGACCCTAGTTAAATTTCCAGCACCCACATGGCAGCTCCCAACTATAACTCCAGTTCCAGGGGATCAACACCCTTGTACAGTTAGACATGCAAGCAAAACACCAATGTACATGAAATACAAAAAAGAATAATGTTTGTTATCTGGGTCAGTTGGAGACAGTGACTTCAGCCCTTGTAAAGTCCTATTAAAGATCCTGTAACATTCCCACCCTGCCTCCTTAGGTGATACTTCTGTGCTGTTCGCTAAGAAGACATGGAAAGCCCTAAAGGAGGGACAGACAGACACAGGGGCAGAGTTACAAGACAGCCTCAGGCAGGCCCAAATTCAGACATACAACAGTCAGGACAGAAGGCACAGAAATCGTGAAGTAGAGAATTCAAATCTGGACTCACTCTTGTTCAAATGACTCCAAAGGGAAGTGCTTTTGTTTCTACCCTTAATGCAACACTGATGCGCTGCTGATGATTCTGACATTTCATCCACACGCTCTTCCACTTACTCAAAAAACAAACAGTCACTGGGCTACTCCCTGTGTCCACTGAGAAGCAATCTGCAGGTCCTAGGGAAGGGTGGGGCAGCTTTCCAGACTGTTTATCATCCTCCTAACAGAATTTTACTTTAAAAAAACATAAAGTGATAAATATTGCAGAAGTTAAGGTTAGAATATTTAGTAAGATGTGTAAGATGAAAACGGGCCTGTGTCCTGTAGCACAATTGGTGGAGTGTTTCCTAGCATTCTAGAGGTCCTGGGTCTAATCCCAGCACCACATAAACTGGGTTTAGTGGTCCACACCAAGAATCCCAGCATTTAGGAAGTAGAAGAAAGAAGATCAGAAGTTCAAGATCATCCTCGATTATGTAATCTGAGATAGCCTGGGCTACATGGGACCCTTTTTCAAAAACAAACCAACAACAATAACAAAAATATTAAGTCTAATGTGGTAGTGCATGCTTTTAACCCCAGTACTTGGGAGGCAGAGGCAGGTGGATCTTTTGAGTTCAAAGCCAACATGGTCTACAGAATGAATTCCAGGACAGCCAGGGCTATACAGAGAAACCCTGTCTCGGAAAAAAAAAAAAAACCAAAACAAAAAAAAATGTAAAGACATTTAGAAATAAAGACTGAGAAATCACCAACATATTACCCATCAGAATCAGTGATGTTCTCAAAGCATCAGAAACAAGAAACTCACTGGTCTATGAGCACACATACATAACTCCAGCACTTGGGAGGTACAGGCACAAGGGCCAGAAGTTGAAAGCCAGCTGCAGCTGGTTCAAAGCCAGCCTAAGCGCCTAAGCTACGTGGAACACAGTCTCAAAAAGAAAAAACAACAACAAAAAAACCCTACTAGAGTAAAAAAGTAAGACACTCGGGGGCTGGAGAGATGGCTCAGAGGCTCTTCCAGAAGTCCTGAGTTCAATTCCGAGCAACCACATGGTGCCTCACAACCATCTATAATGAGATCTGGTGCCCTCTTCTGCCCTGCAGTGATACATGCAGACAGAACACTGTATACATAATAAACAAACAAATCTTTTTTAAAAAAAGTAAGACACTCAGTTTACTACACAATGAAGTGCTACTTATTCGGCAGTAAAAAGACTGAGTGGTTTGCACATGTGAAAACGATGACCTTTACAGCACTGTGCTGCTCTTTGCTTTCTGCGTCCTTTGCTCTCCTTCCCACTCCTTGTACTCGCTCTCCAGTCTACACTTTCCCTGCTCTGGACTCTTCCAGTTGCCTTTGGCTGTTCTCTCCCTCATATCTATAATAAAATCTTTACCTTCAACCATAGTAAAAATAAAAATAACTAAAAGCACTGTTATAAATGAAAGCAAACATACATATACATGCACACACATACAGTATTATTGTTACATGAAGTATTCTGAAAAGCAGGTCTATAGAAAGGCACATACATCCAGGTGGTGGTGATGCACGCCTTTAATTCCAGCACTCGGGAGGCAGAAACAGGAGAATCTCTGTGAGTTCGAGGCCAGCCTGGTCTACAGAGCAAGTTCCAGGAATAAAGAAGAAAGGCACATATATTTGAACGCGTAGAGCAGAGAGTGTAAAGGACTTAATGGTAAATAGCACGAGAGATACCATTGGGGAAAGAAAACATCCTAAAATGATATGCTGATTGCACAACTTGACAGATTACTAAAATGTGGATCCAAATACTCAGAAGGAATGGACTGTGTGCTGTGTGGAATACACACACACACACACACACACACAAACACACACACACACACTAAGAACCCAGAAACACTGTGGGTTTGGCATTCTATCTTTTACTGTAATACTGTGCAGTGAAAAGTGTTCTCTGGATGCTTCCTGGCTTCTGACTGTCACATAAGCAACCTTTTGCCCTTCTGCAAAACAATAGCTCCCACTCACACATACTGAAGCACAGCAGAGAACATTCTCCCTTGACACCTGTCACTCTAAAACTCATGTCAGCAGACATAGCACCTTCCCTAACTCTTCTTCATGGCCTGTATTTTACTGACAGTGATGGGTGACACGGAGCCAACGCTTTCCCTTTGGCTGAATCAAGCTAAGCAAGAATGGCAGTAGCATCAACAATGTTCCTACATTAAAACATATTGTGTGACAGGAGCAGTGGTGATGCATGCCTTTAATTCCAGCACTCAGGAGGCAGAGACAGGCAGATCTCTGTGAGTTCAAGACCAGCCTGGTCTACAGAGCAAGTTCCACAACAGCCAGAGCTACACCTTGAATTAAAAACAAAACAGCAACCAACCAAACAAACCTTTTATGTGTCAAAGGAGGAGAGGAAGTGATAAAAACAGATGGAAACTATGGGAACATTATTCCCATCCGCTTCCACACACTCACTCAGTCAGTGCTGAGCACTTGCATGACTTACTGAGAACCTCCAGGAGTCCATCTCTGCTTACCTGAGCAGCTGTGCTCCGTCCACTCTGGCTGTCTCTCATCCTCAGCTCTGCGTACAGATACCAGATGTAACTGACGGTGCAGAAGAGGGAGGCAATGAATAGTATCTAGGTGAAAGTCAAGACAGCCCATCAAATTTGCCCCATTCCTATTTTCTTAAATTTACTCCGTTATTCTCAAGATGAGATCTAGCTTACCTAAACCACCCATCTTCATCTTACCCTGTGGACTGCTCAGAACCACAGATATCCACCTTCTCTACCTAACTGATCCACTTTTCTGAAGATTTTTCTATTATATTTTTAATTTATCATCATCATCATCATTGTGTGTGTATGTGCATCACAGCTCATATGAGGTGAGAGGACAGCTGTGGGTTAGGTTCTCTCCCTTCCCCTTGACTTGGGTTCTAGGGATGTAACTACTCAGGTCACCAGGTTTATGTGGAAAATGCTGTCACCTTCTGAACCATTTCATGGGCTCTGTGCTCTTTTTGAAATAGAAAAGGTAGTTAGAAGAATTTCAACTTTCAATAATAGTTAATATATTATTCCTTTTTCATTACTGTAACAAAAGATTAGAGGCAGGTTACTTTTGAGAGAGAGGGTATTGGCTCAAAGTTCTGGAGGTACAGGGTTTAGGGGGTCTCATCTTGTGAAGCTGTCTTGATGTTTGAATCCTGGGGTGGTGTTGATTACCTCAGCAGAGGATGAAGAACATGTATGCTTATCTGTACCTGTGTGTCTTTCATGATAAAGCCCCCAGAACCAACTCATGTGCTTTTAATAGTCTTACAGTTCTCATCATCGCCTGAAGATCCCCTCTAAACAGAAGAGCAAGTCTCCAACCTTCCAATGCCATGCTTATGAATGTACGTATGTAACATGGAAAAGTCAGTGTCTGTGCGTGTGTTCACACATACATATCTGCAAGATTTGAGTAATTAAAACTCTACACAAATTTTATGTGGACAAAATGTATTTAAGACACAGAAATGGCCTATGTTATTTTAACTAAACCTTTCATTCAAAACTTGGACTACACAGGCAAGATCACTTTAAAAAGAAAAAAGGGACCTTCAGGTATCCCATCCTGGACTTGAACTTTTTATGTAATCAAAAATGGTCCTTTATTTGGTTTTCTTGAGGAAGGGTATCTCTATGTAGTTCTGGCTGTTCTAAAGCTCACTATATAGACCAGGTAGGCCTCTTGATTTCACACAGATCCTCCTGCCTCTTAAGGGCTGGGATTAAAGATGTGGTTATCACATCTTTAATGATCTTCAAAACTGATCTTAAAACTCTTGATTCTCTTGCCTCCACCTCTCAGGTTTATGGAGTGTTGTGACTGAAGCCAGGGCATCAGATATACAAAAGCAAGTGTTCTATCAATTGATGCGTCCCCAGCACTGATGTTTAAAAGAGCTTTCAGAGAAGCAGGTGCTAGACGTGCTCACCAGGGAAAGTATTTACTGCCAACCCTGGTACTGGAGCTGAATTTGATCCACAGGACCCGTAAAGCAGAGAGAATAGATTCCTGAAATTGTTCTATGATCTCCACACACACACACAATCTGTGTATTGCCACATGGCTGTGGCTTACTGGCTAAAGTTCTGACCAGCATCTGTCTCCAGTGGCTCTATGTTGTCTCTCTGACTCCACTATTCTTTCTCCCAGCATTCAGTCCAGTCCTCCCCACCTACCTAAGTTCTGCCCTATCAACAGGCCAAGGAAGTTTCTTTATTCACTAATGGTAATCACAGCACACAGAAGGGACTACCACATCACTTTCTCTTTTCTGTTTAAATAAAAGAAAGGCTTTAACTTTAACATAGTAAAATTACATATAACAAAACAGTTATCAAGCAAGAATTACAGTTACAATGTTTATATCTACTTTATCTGTTGTCATAACTAAGGAAAACTATAACTATAACTTCTTCAACTTCATCAAAGACTCCAGAAGGGCACAATATTACCTAAGTAAACTGGAAGTACATTGTTAGCAACTTCCAAAACTCTAGAATTGACAGAGACATCTCGCTGCCTGGACAGTCACCCAAAGTTCTTTTGTAACACTGGGGCATCCAATCTTCAGCCTACAGGCCTCTAGTATCCAGCAGACTTTTTCACGAAGCAGAAAATTTCAAAGACTGTTCCACCTATACTGGCAGTTTGTTTGTCACATTTTTCTGTGTCCTGCAGAATATCTAGCAGACTCTTTCATGAAGCAGGAACCCCAAAGGATCATCTCACCTTTAGGAAAGTTTAGCAGTCATTTCTCTGTGGGTCTTGCATGTACAGTTAAGCAGTTCAGGCAAGAGAAGTTTCTTGCCCAAATGGCTAAGAAGCCTCTTTGATGCCCATCTTCCTCTAGAAGTAATTGGTACTGCCAGGAGCAGACGTGTCTCATTGTCATGAAAAGTCCTAATTTATTAAAACATTTTAAATGCCATATTCTGAAGGTCTCTGAATTATTTGAAGAACACCTATTTAACTGAAATGCATCTCTGTACATCTAGAAAATCTAACTAGCATGAATATAAGCTTGACTATTATAGATGATTATCTATTAACTAATATTACTTAATTATACCTTACATTTTTAAATGAGCTACACAAACACAATACCTTAATCAAGAACAGAAATACATATACATATAACAAAACTGACCTTAAATAATAATCAATAAACCAAGATCCATACCAATGCAAATTATTCATATCATATCTCCCTTTAATGTAAACAAACATTTATAGACAATATGGGGATATGGGCATAATTTTTTTCTCTCCAAACTGCTTCCTGCTGTTTTTTTGGGCAAAGTAATTTTTTGAGGGCACTTTTGAGGTGTTCATGGCAACCTTTTAGGGCATCTTGGTCCATCAAACCATATTAGCCTGGAATGAATCCACAGGTTCTCATTCTCTGTGGAGACAAAAGAAAAACCTCTTTTCCAAAGCACCATATCCTTAGACCCAAATTCTTAAGTCAAGATACCTTTATAATATACATTCTGGTTTAGCTTAGCAGCCCATAAAATGAAATGTCTCTCTGTACTTGGCTCCTTCACAGTCAAAAATTTCAAAGAAAACACAATATACATAATCCAGACTCTCTGTGTATAGTCCATCTTTACGTAGCTTATTTTTCTTTACTCCCTTTAATCTATGACAGTCTTTACTCTGTCTCTGTCTCTCTTTGGTTGTTCGAGATAGGCTTTCTTTGTAGCTTTGTAGCCTGTCCTGGAACTAGCTCTTGTAGACCAGGCTGGTCTCTAACCCACAGAGATCTGCCTGCCTCTCCCTCCCAAGTGCTGGGATTAAAGGCATGTGCCACCACCACCCGGCTTGTACTCGGTCTCTTTAAAGACTTTTTTTTTCTTTATGGTACCTGGAGGGACAGCTGTAGGGGTTGAAAACCAAGCTCTTATAGTTTTGGTTGTGTGTCTCGCCTTTAATGGCTGAACCACCCCTCCAGGCCTAAAGACTTTTTTTAAAAAACAATTTACTTCTTTCCAACTCTCTGTACTTTTTCTACTCTTTCCCAAACCTATGTACATCTATCCAACACTTTTATACATCCTTTTTATCTGGATTTTTCTTTATTGAATATCTATAATTATTTACTGTCCAGGAGTGCTTTTTATAATGCTAAGCACTTCTTTTTTTTTCTTTTTCTTTTTTTTAAAAAATATTTATTTATTATGCATACAATATTCTGTCTGTGTGTATGTCTGTCGGCCAGAAGAGGGCACCAGACCTCATTACAGATCGTTGTGAGTTACCATGTGGTTGCTGAGAATTGAACTCAGGACCTTTGGAAGAGCAGGCAATGCTCTTAACCACTGAGCCATCTCTCCAGCCCTGCTAAGCACTTCTTAAAACTTAAGTTGTGCCATTACTATGACATATACGGTACTTCCTGCTCCCTCAGCACAGTCCAGCATGGTGGAGCTGCTCACCATCTCTGAGACATGCACAGTGCCCCATCTCTAGGCACACAGCCTGTCCATGCCGTCATTAAGAAAGCTGCAGCAAGTATTATTTGTAATAGCCAGAACCTGGAAACAACCTAGATGCCCTTCAATGGAAGAATGGATGAAGAAAGTATGGAATATATACACACTAGAGTACTACGCTGCGGTAAAAAACAATGACTTCTCGAATTTTGCATGCAAATGGATGGAAATAGAAAACACTATCCTGAGTGAGGTATCCCAGACCCAAAAAGAAGAACATGGGATGTACTCACTCATAATTGGTTTCTAGCCATAAATAGGGGTCACAGAATCTACAATTGGCGAACCTAAAGAAGCTAAGTAAGAAGGTGAACACAAGGAAAAACATATCGTTATCCTCTTGGATAAGGGAAGTAGACAAAATTGCCGGGGAGAAAAGTGGGATCTTGGGGGTGGGGTGGGAAGGGGGTAAGGGGAGATGGGGAGAGAAAAGGTAGAAGGGAAGGAAGGGGGACTTGGGGAAATAGGAGGATCGGGATAAAGGAAGGTTGGATAGGGGAGCACGGAACCACAATTCTTAGTTAAGGGACCCACTTTAGGGTGGGCAGGAGAATTGACCCCAGAGGGGCTCCCAGGTGCCCAAGCTGAGGTCCCCAGTTAGTTCCTTGGGCAGCTGAGGATAGGGAACCTGAAATGACCCCATCCTAGCGCAATACTGACGAATATCTTGCATATCATCTTAGAACTTTCATCTGGTGATGGATGGAGATAGAGACAGAGACCGAGACCCACACTGGAGCACTGGACTGAGCTCCCAAGGTCCCAATGAGGAGCAGAAGGAGGGAGAACATGAGCAAAGAAGTCGGGACCGCGAGGGGTGCACCCACCCACTGAGACAGTGGAGCTGATCTACTGGGAGCTCACGAAGGCCAGCTGGACTATTACCAAAAAAAGCATGGGATAAAACTGAACTCTCTGATCATGACGAACAATGAGGGCTGATGAGACGCCAAGGACAATGGCACGCAGTTTTGATCCTACGCAATCTGCTGGCTTGGTGGGAGCCTAGCCAGTTTGGATGTTCACCTTCCTAGATATGGACGGAGGGGGGAGGACCTAGGACTTACCACAGGGCAGGGAACCCTGACTGCTCTTTGGACTGGAGAGGGAGGGGGAGAGGAGTGGGGAGAAGGGGAGAGGGGTGGGAGGAGGGGGAGAAGAGTGGGAGGAGGGGGAGGGAAAGGGGAGGCTGGGAGGAGGTGGAAATTTGTTTTTTTTCCTTTATTCTTTTATCAATAAAAAAAATAATCAAAAAAAAATTAAAAAAAAAAAAAAAGAAAGCTGCAGCAGTCTGCTTACAAGCCCCACTCAAATGCTCCATCTCCCAAGAGTAAGAAGTTGTGCTGGCAGCGTAGCCCAGAAAGCTGGCATTTTAAAATGGCTGTGGCTTTTTTCCTGCTATGGCTGAATCAGGAAAATCTCTCTTAAAGGAGCTGTGACATGCTGCCAGCAAACAGCAAGAAGCTGTGTTAAACTCTGTATTTTTGTGTCTAGAATTCCTTTTCAAACTCCCTCAGGTTTTAAGTGGATGTAGCTGGCCATGTGAGCTTTGGTTCAGTTCCCAGCACCCGCAGCAGACTACTCAAAACTGCCTGTAACTCCAGCTCTAAGGAGTTCTGATACCCTCTTCCGGACTGCATAAGCACCCTCATGCATGTGTACATAGACACATATTCATAAATAAAATAAAATGTATAGTTTTCCTTTAAAGGAACCAAAGAGCTAACTCATACAATAAAAAAGAAACCACATAATATCATGTAAGGGATGAATTCCTGCTCCTACACAGTTATGGTAACAGGATTTACTCTTCATCCTCATGTAAGCAAAAGCTGGAGCTGGGCAGACAGTTCACTGTATGAAACACTTACCACACCAATGAGGGAAATTCAAATCCCCAGCACCCACAGATAAAAGTCAGGCATAGGCCAGAAAGATGGTTCATCAGACAGAGGCACTGGTTGCCAAGCTTGAAAATCTGAGTTCAATCCTTGAATCCTTGGGATTCTCCCTCCTGCTCCCTTCTCTCATACACACACACACACACACACACACACACACACACACACACACACAATATATATATATATAATTGTGCATATATATTTATATAATTATAAACATTATATATTTGTATAAATAGAAGTATTTTGTATATACAGTTATATATTACATATGAATATATTGTATATATGTTTATAATTATATATACATTATTATATATATATGCAATTAAAAAAGAAGTCAGGCTCTGCTGCATGTGTTTGTGCTTCCAACACTGGAGGGCAAGGACAGGTGAATCCTAGAACCTTATTGGCCAGTCTGCCTAGTCACAGCGATGAGCTTCAGAGAAAATGAGAAACCCTGTCCCAAGAAATATGGCATAAAGCTATAAAGAAAGACAGCCATCATCTTCCTCTAGCCTCCACATACATGCTCACGAATGCATGCACATACCGTATGTGCATATGCACAGACCACGCACACAGATGTAACTAACCTAAGTGATTTTCGGAAACAGTATTTTGTCCATATATTAAAAGGCAAAAAGGGACTGGAGAGATGGCTCAGTGGTTAAGAGCACTGACTGCTCTTCCAGAGGACCCGGGTTCAATTCCCAGCACCCAGATGGCAGCTTACAACTGTCTGTAATTCCAGTTTCAGGGAATCTGACACCTTCACACCAATGGACATCAAATAAATTTCTTTTTAAAAAAG
Organism: Microtus pennsylvanicus; assembly: GCF_037038515.1. NCBI lineage: Eukaryota > Metazoa > Chordata > Mammalia > Rodentia > Cricetidae > Microtus > Microtus pennsylvanicus. Next base: position 115,948,218 of record NC_134579.1, read on the forward strand.
GCAAAAAGAACTGTAACAACACAAAAAGACAATTACTACATATAGAGCTTAGAGAGCCAGACCGGAGTGTGGTCTAGAGTAGTGGTTGATAGGGGCAAGGGGGAAGGGAGTATCTGTCCACCAATTCACTTTGGAGAGTGATGGGATAGGCCGCACAGGATTTGGGTAAGATTGTAATGTCTAAAATTAATTGGGGTAGTGTGTACTTGGGGTCTATACCTTATGAAAAGGTTAGTTGATGACAACCAAAAGAAGGGATGAAAATAGAGCTCTATTGCAGTAGGATGGTACTATTTTGTGAGTCAAACCCACAGAAATCAAGGTTAAAATGGATCCTCCACCACCAAAAAGAGAGATAAACTTAATATAACTATAAACATGCTGTGTCTTTCATTCTTTTCTTAGCTTCTTTAAAAACACATTATAAGCCGGGTTGTGGTAGCACACATTTAATTCCAGCACTTGGGAACCAGAACTCACTCTGTAGACCAGGCTGGCTTCAAACTCAGAGATCTACCTACCTCTGCCCAGTTACCACTGTTTTTTTTTTTAAAGTCTGTGGTTGTATTTTGTTTGTGCTATAACAAATAAAGCTTGCCTGAAGATCAAAGCAAAGAACTAAGCCACTAGTTAGCCATAGGGGCCGGGCAGTGGTGGCACATACCTTTAATGCCAGCACTACAGAGGTTATGGCTGGGAGGAGAGAAGAGCACACACAGCATTCAGTCTGAGGATTCGTGGAGACAGGATCTTGTCCACTTTGGTCTGAGGATTGGGTAGAGATAAAAGGTCTCTCCTTTACTTTTCTGATCTTTCAGCATCTACCCCAATATCTGACTCAGGGTTTTTATTATTTAGAACAACTGGAATTCATGCTACACATGTCCCCAGTAAAATGTGCAATATGATCTAGTCGACTGTTCTTCCCTTTTGCTGACCTAGAGAATGATCTTCTGTGATAAAAAATAAATAAATAAGCAACAAATCAGACTGCCAACGGTTACCAGGTATCAGGTCTGTCACCCCAGCACGTGGAAAGACAGGACAATCATGAGTTAAGGTCATCCTAGGCTGTACCGTGAAGAAACACGCACACACTTAGAGATTAACAAAGGAAACAATCTTTCACAATAGCACATGACCACTGTTCTGCTGGAACCTCCAGATCATTCCTGCTAGATTCCTCCCTCTCTCTCTCTCTCTCTCTTCAAATCCCACCCTCTCAGAGAAACTGCAAGAAAGAAAAGGTGCCAAAAACACAGTTCCACATTCTTGATGGTTAGGGCGGCTCCTCCCCTAAAGTTGCCAGCAGTCTAAGGTCCCGCCCAAGCATTCCAGCTTTTGACCAGACTTGGGCACAAACCTAGCTTGTGACACACTTACTTTATCATCTCTCACCTACAGGCTATATAAGCTTCCTGCTTTAGTTCTGGCATGTAACTTCTACCTTGATTTCTGGAGTTGCTTTGCTCAAATTAAACCTGTTCTTTTACTTTTTCAGTTCGGCTTGATCTGGCTTTCTGTGTGGGTGGAGAAACCTTTATCAGGTTATGGAAAACCTATTAACTACTAGTTTTGGCTAACACACAAGGAGAAACCATCTCAAACAGAGAACTGTGGCCCAAGGCTTATGGCCTTACCCTTAAATCTCTTTCATGTCTTGGCCTCTGGTCACACTTTGAACAATTTAAACAAAGACAGTAGACTCCAAGTCAGGCCACTTAAGCAGATGTGAGACTTACACAGCAAAGATATTGTCAGGGTTACTTAAGTACACCAAGAAATGTTGTTCTTGGGCTGGAGAGATGGCTCAGAGGTTAAGAGCATTGCCTGCTCTTCCAAATGTCCTGAGTTCAATTCCCAGCAACCACATGGTGGCTCACAACCATCTGTAATGAGGTCTGGTGCCCTCTTCTGGCCTGCAAGCATACACACAGAAAGAATATTGTATACATAATAAATAATAAATAAATATTAAAAAAAGAAGTGTTGTTCTTTTCAAATAGTTATTACCCAGGGTCATCTTGCCTGCAGGAACTATGCTTCTCCTGTTAAAGACTTAATGACAATAATAACCTTGCACTGGCCCTCTGAGCTGCCTATTGGAAGCCTGTTCTTTGATATAAAAGGGCCTAATGGGCTGGCTGTAAATCAGGGCTATCTCCTTTTGTTATAGAAATAGTACCTAATCAGAGGTCAATCTTGGTAAATAAACATTAGCAGAAACTTTCTCAAGTTCAGAGAGAGAACTCAAAAGAATGGGGTGGAGAAGACGTGAAGACACTGGATGCCCTTTTCTATACATACACACTCTCCAAATAGTACAAACACACACATGCAAACATGAGCATGCACGCACACACCACACACACACTCACACACGCCATAAGTGTTTGTATACACATAAACGTACACACATGCATGCACACTTATGCAAACACACACACCACACACATAGGCAAACACACATCCCAAAGTGGGAAGAGGATGAGGAGAAAAATAAACAGGATGAAGAAGAGAAACAGGTAAGCCAGTATGGTGGTTTATGCCTGTAATCCCAGTGCTTAAGAGGTTGAGGCAGGAGGATGGCTGTGAGTGCAAAAAATTACCTGGGATAAATACTGAGTTTCATTCTAACCTGTGTTGGAGTGAGAAAATATAAAGAATAGGTAATTTCACTTAAGGCCAGTAGAGGGAGCCAGGATATCATGAAACAGATTCCTGAATGGACTCGGGCACAATAAACCATCTTCTTTCATGTTCTTATAAGGAAAAGGAGAGGAATCTGATCAGGCCTGGGGGAAAAATTGATTAATTTTAAAAAATTAAAAATTTGGCTGTGCGGCGGTGATGCACACCTTTAATCCCAGCACTTGGGAGGCAGTGCCAAGCAGATCTCTGAGTTCGAGGCCAGCCTGGTCTACATAGGGACAGCCAGGAGAAAGCCTATTTTGAAAAAAATAATAATAATAAAGTTAAAAACCTAAAAAAATATTCTAAAAGCCTGAAAGGCAGTGTCATATTGTTTACTATTAACATTATTGTAGTTAATCTTTTTCTTGTTTTTGTTGTTGCTGCTATTGTTCATTTATTTGAAACAGGGTTTCTTGGACTCAAGAGAGATTCTCCTGACTCTGCCTCAGAGTGCTGAGATTAAAGGCATGTGACTCCCCTCCCACCCCCAGCAATGTTTACATTTTCGACATCAACGAGAACTAATGCAAGTCTATTATTCTACTTTGTCTTTTCTTATTTTATTTTATTTTTTTTGGATTTTTGAGAAAGGGTTTCTCTGTGGCTTTGGAGCCTGTCCTGGAACTAGCTCTTGTAGACCAGGCTGGTCTCGAACTCACAGAGATCCGCCTGCCTTACGTTGTCTTTTCTTAAGAGACTCAGAAATCATCTTTATTCTTCTGAATCAGGCAAGGGCCCATTTAATTACTATCACTTGGGGAAGGGAAGCAGGAGAGTCTCCTGCTCTCCTGCTCAAATCTGCATTTGGACTTTCAGTCCTTCAAATTAAACAGAGTGTAGGCTAATATTTCTCCGGATCTTATAAGAAGAGTAAAGCTTTTTATTTATTTATTTTTATTTTATGTGCATTGGTGTTTCGCCCGCATCCATGTCTATATCACTTTGAGCTGGATCAACAGACAATTGTGAGCTGACATTTAGGTGCCGGGAACTGAACCTGGGTCCCCTGAAAGAGCAGCCAGGTCCCAACCACTGAGCCATTTCTAGAGCCCCAGTAAAGCTTTTTAAACGGCTCTTTAAAAGGCTCATTACTTTTCACTTAGTATTAAATGAACATGCTAGACTAAGGAGATGAGGGATGAGCTATTAACCATATCTTCCCCCACACTCAATACAGTATGTGCAAACAGCCAATCCCAGAGTCTTGGTTTTCTTTATCTTTTGTTGGTTTTGTTTTTGAGGCAGGATCTCCTGTCACTTAGGCTGACCTTAAGATCACTATATCGGTGAGCATGACGCTGAACTATTACTCCTCCTGCCTCTACCTCCACAGTGCTGGCTACATACAGAACCCATAAAACCCAGTTCATAACCCTGATATTCAGTCAGAACTAAAAGATCTGAAATGTCACGTTGGTGGCACAGACCTGAAATCCTCACCCCTGAAAGTTGAGACAGGAGGACTGCCACACCTTTGAGGCTAGTCTGAGTCTCACAGTAAGTTCTATGTCAGCAAGGTAATGAGGTCCTGTCAAACAAATCTTGATATTTTTTTTTTGGTTTTTCGAGACAGGGTTTCTCTGTGGCTTTGGTGCCTATCCCGGAACTAGCTCTTGTAGACCAGGCTGGTCTCGAACTCCCAGAGATCTGCCTGTCTCTGCCTCCCGAGTGCTGGGATTAAAGGCGTGTGCCACCACTGCCAGGCTAAATCTTGATATTCTTACTAGCTTATTTACAAGATGAATGCACCTAAAATTCTTAGTAGAAATAAATAAATAGGTCAGGGTTATTACAGGGAATAGTTTTAAATTTATTCTTAAATTTTTGTTAGTTATTTCAATAATCTGAGTATCACGTTTTCAATATTGAAAAAATTATTTGTAGCCAGGCGGTGGTGGCGCACGCCTTTAATCCCAGCTCTTGGGAGGCAGAGGCAGGCGGATCTCTGTGAGTTCGAGACCAGCCTGACCTACAGAGCTAGTTCCAGGACAGGCTCCAAAGCCACAGAGAAACCGTGTCTCGAAAAACCCCCCCAAAAAATTATTTGTAATCCTTAATATTTAAACAATTGGAGGATCAAACAATCACCCAATGATCATGTTACCTAGCCCCTGACAGGTAGAGGGCATAAGGTCCTTATATTCACAATCACTGGAGAAATTAGGAATGTTACACACACAGGGTTATCGTCTCAATAGAGGTAATGGATACCTGATTTCCACCCTGAAGGCTGGATCTGGATGTAGTTCATAGTTTGGTGACCCCTGCCGACTGTAGGGCCAGGTCACATCTGAATCCCCCTAGACTATTATGTTTATCCCAGACTCTTCTTAGACCTTTCTTTATCTTGAGCATTGTTTCAAGTCAATAAAACCAATCTATATGGGAGATATCACTTACACTTTATAACAATTTAGGTAACATCTATGTTATCTGTAGGACCAGGCCCCTCCCAACTCCCAGTCTTTCTCCTAGACCCTTATCTTGAGCATTGTTGTGGTAGTTTGAACATAACTGGCCCCCATAATCTCATAAGGAATGGCACTCTAAAGAGGTGTGCATTTGTTGGAATGGGTATGCCCTTGTTAGAGGAAGTGTGTCACTGTGAGGGTGGGCTGTGGGTTTCCTATGCTCAGGATACTGCCCAGTGTCTCAGTTGACTTCCTGTTGCCCACAAGATGTAGGGCTCTCAGCTACTAGCACGATGTCTACCTGCGTGCTGTCACATACCACCATGGTGATAACAGACTGAACCTCTGAAACTGTGAGCAAAATCACCCAAATTAAATGCATTCCTTTATAAAAATTGCCATGGTCAAAAGGAGAGATGGCTCAGCAGTTGAAAGCATTGGCTGCTCTTCAAGAGAACTGAAGTTCAATTCCCAGTACACACATGGCAACTCAGAAGTATCTCTAACACCAGAATCCAACACCCTCACACAGACATACATGCAGGCAAAACATTAACAAAATAAAATAAAAACAGATAAATAAATAAAAGAGTTGCCATGGTCATGGTGTTTCTTCACAACAATAAAAACGCTAAGTTTCTGAGTCAGAGAACCTGTCTTTTAAGGAAGAGGTCATATGGACTCTATAAAAGAATTTCAGTGTAAATATGTCTTAAGCTTAGTTGAACACATAGGATTGAGTTAATTATCATTAGAAAACTCTTTTTCAAGATGGTGCCATGCTTAAACATGGCTAAAGTAAACTGCCTGAGATGAGGCCGTAGACGTTTGCCGCCGCACCTGTTGCTGAGGCATGCTGAACAGGATTACCTTCTTGCCTGTCAAGGAGCAGCACTCTGGGGCCCTGAGATCTGCAGAGACCTGCACACAAACTATTCTAAATTGTAGGGCTTAGAGTTAGGAGAGGTAAGCCCAAGGGGTCAGACAGGCGCTAGAACAAGCAAAGATCATTAACTCTCCAGCTTTTGTCTAACTTCACTGCTACCCTAAGAATCTATCATTTCTCCTCTAGTAAGTATGAAAACTATGACTCAGAGATTTTAGAATGACTAGAAAGTGCATGGCTACTTGTCATCATGAAGGTTTTTTAAAAAAAAAAAACTTAATTTCTGCTGTTTTGTGATGAGGCTTCTCCATGTAGCCATAGCTGTCCTGGACCTTATTCTGTAGACCAGGGTGGCCTCAACCTCAGAGATCTGCCTGCCTCTGCCTCTCGAGGCTATGTAGCTGAAGACTCTAAACCTTAACTCTAACCAACAAACATCATGTCATTTGCAACCCAAACTGACATGTCTACAGTATGTGACAGGCATGTTCTTTCAGGAAATAGAAACTGGACATTTCAGTCCAGTATACCCAAGAATAAAGACACGCCGCAAGGCATTTCTGACGTTATCACTGTTCCCTGCTCCTGTTTCTAACGGCAGCTGTTTCTGCCAAACAGAAGTCTGAGCAGAGCAGCACTCTGAGACCCTTTGGGAAAAGACACAGAATTTGTTCCTGATTCTAGCTTGAACAAGCAAGCAGCTATCTAGTGAGAACCCTTCAGTATCACAGACCATGAAACAGTAGAAGCTGCAGGTAAGGACAAGGACTCACTCATATGTGACTTTGGCACGATAAAACCTGTTTACTGCTTTTATATTATATTAGGGGCATAGATGTTCAGGATTGAGACTTCATCCTGATGAACTGTTCCTGTTATGAGTATAAAATGCCCCAATGATCCAACATTCTGCTGTTTACAAGAAACACACCTCAACCACAAAGACAGGCACCTACTCAGAGTAAAGGACTGGGAAAAGGCTTATCAAGCAAATGGACCTAAGAAACAAGCAGGTGTGGCCATACTAATCTCTAACAAAGTTGACTTCAAACTTAAATCAATCAGAAGAGATGGAGAGGGACATTTTATACTCATAACAGGAACAGTTCATCAGGATGAAGTCTCAATCCTGAATATCTATGCCCCTAATATAAAAGCACCCACGTACATAAAAGAAACATTGCTAAAACTCAAGGCAGCCATCAAACCGCACACACTAATAGTAGGAGACTTCAACACTCCTCTCTCACCAATGGACAGGTCAATCAGACAGAAACCTAACAGAGAAATAAGAGAATTAATGGAGGTAATGAATCAAATGGACTTAACAGACATCTATAGAACATTCCACCCAAATAGGAAAGAATATACCTTCTTCTCTGCAGCTCATGGAACTTTCTCAAAAATTGACCACATAGTCGGTAACAAAGCAAACATCCACAGTTACAAAAAATATTAGTAACCACCTGTGTCTTATCAGATCACCATGGATTAAAGTTAGAATTCAACAACAATGCTACCCCCAGAAAGCCTACAAATTCATGGAAACTGAACAGTCAACTACTGAACCATACCTGGATTAAGGAAGAAATAAAGAAAGAAATTAAAGTCTTCCTGGAATTCAATGAAAATAAAGAAACAACATACTCAAACTTATGGGACACTATGAAATCAGTCCTAAGAGGAAAGTTCATAGCACTAAGTGCCCACTTAAAGAAAACAGAGAAAGCTCACATTGGAGACTTAACAGCCCACCTGAAAGCTCTAGAAAAAAAAGAAGCAGACTCACCTAGGAGGAGTAGAAGACTGGAAATAATCAAACTGAGGGCTGAAATCAACAAAATAGAAACACAGAAAACAATACAAAGGATCAATGAAACAAAAAGCTGGTTCCTGGAGAAAATCAACAAGATTGACAAACCCCTATTCAAACTAATCAAACGGCAGAGAGGAAATTTGCAAATTAATAAGATCAGAAATGAAAAGGGGGACATAACCACAGACACAGAGGAAATTCAGAGAATCATTAGAGCTTACTACAAAAGCCTATATGCCACAAAACTGGAAAATGTAAAGGAAATGGACACTTTTTTAGATAAATACCATATACCAAAGTTAAACCAGGACCAGGTGAACAATCTAAATAGACCTGTTGGTCGCGAAGAATTAGAAGAGGTTATCAAAAACCTCCCTACCAAAAAAAGCCCAGGACCAGATGGTTTCAATGCGGAATTCTACCAGAACTTCCAAGAAGACCTAATACCTATACTCCTTAATGTATTTCACAATATAGAAACAGAAGAGGCATTGCCAAATTCCTTTTATGAAGCTACAGTTACTCTGATACCAAAACCGCACAAAGACTCAACCAAGAAAGAGAATTATAGACCAGTCTCACTCATGAACATCGATGCAAAAATCCTCAACAAAATACTGGCAAACTGAATCCAAGAACACATCAGAAAAATTATCCATTATGATCAAGTAGGCTTCATCCCAGGGAGGCAGGGCTGGTTCAACATACAAAAATCTATCAATGTAATCCATCATATAAATAAACTGAAAGAAAAAAACCATATGATAATTTCATTAGATGCTGAAAAAGCATTTGACAAAATTCAACATCCCTTTATGATAAAAGTATTGGAGAGATTAGGGATACAACGGTCATACCTAAATATAATAAAAGCTATATACAGCAAACCGACAGCTAACATCAAATTAAATGGAGAGACACTCAAAGCCATCCCACTAAACTCAGGAACACGACAAGGCTGTCCACTCTCGCCATACCTCTTCAATATAGTGCTTGAAGTTCTAGCAATAGCAATAAGACAACATAATGGGATCAAGGGGATTCGAATTGGAAAGGAAGAAGTGAAACTTTCGTTATTTGCAGATGATATGATAGTGTACATAAGCGACCCCCAAAACTCCACCAAAGAACTTTTACAGCTGATAAACACCTTAGTAATGTGGCAGGATACAAGATCAACTCCAAAAAATCAGTCGCTCTCTTATACACAAAGGATATGGAAGCAGAGAGGGAAATCAGAGAAGCTTCACATTTCACGATAGCCACAAACAGCATAAAATATCTTGGGGTAACTCTAACCAAGGAAGTGAAATATCTATTTGACAAGAACTTTAAGGCATTGAAGAAAGAAATTGAGGAGGATACCAGAAAATGGAAGGACCTCCCTTGCTCTTGGATTGGGAGGATCAACATAGTAAAAATGGCAATTCTACCAAAGGCAATTTATAGATTCAATGCAATCCCCATCAAGGTCCCATCAAAATTCTTCACAGATCTTGATAGGACAATAATCAACTTTATATGGAAAAACAAAAAACCCAGGATAGCCAAAACAATCCTATACAATAAAGGATTGTCTGGAGGCATTACCATCCCTGACTTCAAACTCTATTACAGAGCTACAGTGATGAAAACAGTCATAAAAACATAAAAACAGAGAAGTCGACCAATGGAATTGTATAGAAGGCCCGAATTTTAACCCACAAACCTATGAACACCTCATTTTTGATAAAGGAGCCAAAAGTATACAATGGAAGAAAGAAAGTATCTTCAACAAATGGTGCTGGCATAACTGGATGTCAACCTGTAGAAGAATGAAAATAGACCCATATCTATCACCATGCACAAAACTCAAGTCCAAATGGATTAAAGACCTGACTATCTGTCAGAACACATTGAACCTAATAGAAGAGAAAGTGGGAAGTACCCTACAACAGATGGGCACAGGAGATCGCTTCCTATGTGTAACCCCAACAGCACAGACATTAAGGGCAACATTGAATAAATGGGACCTACTAAAGCTGAGAAGTTTCTGTAAAGCAAAGGACACTGTCACCAAGACAAAAAGGCAACCTTCTGACTGGGAGAAGATCTTCACCAACCCCGCAACGGACAAAGGTCTGATCTCCAAAATATATAGAGAACTCAGGAAACTAGACTCTAAAATGCTAATTAACCCAATTAAAAAATGGGGCACTGAACTGAACAGAGCATTCTCAGCAGAGGAAGTTCAAATGGCCAAAAGACACTTAAGGTCATGCGCAACCTCCTTAGCGATCAGGGAAATGCAAATCAAAACAACTTTGAGATATCATCTTACACCTGTCAGAATGGCTAAAATAAAAAACACCAATGATAGCCTTTGCTGGAGAGGCTGTGGAGGAAGGGGTACCCTCATCCATTGCTGGTGGGAATGCAATCTTGTGCAACCACTTTGGAAATCAGTGTTTCGGTTTCTCAGGAAATTCGGGATCAACCTACCCCTGGACCCAGCAGTACCACTCCTGGGAATATACCCAAGAGATGCCCTATCATATGACAAGAGCATTTGTTCAATCATGTTCATAGCAGTATTATTTGTAATAGCCAGAACCTGGAAACAACCTAGATGCCCCTCAATGGAAGAATGGATGAAGAAAGTGTGGAATATCTACACATTAGAGTACTACGCTGCGGTAAAAAACAATGACTTCTTGAATTTTGCATGCAAATGGATGGAAATAGAAAACACTATTCTGAGTGAGGTAACCCAGACCCAAAAAGATGAATATGGGATGTACTCACTCATAATTGGTTTCTAGCCATAAATAAGGGTCACGGAGTCTACAATTGGTGATCCTAAAGAACTAAGTAAGAAGGTGAACCAAAGGAAAAACATATAGTTACCCTCTTGGCTATGGGAAAAATTGCCAGGGAGAAAACTGGGATGTTGGGGGTGGGGTGGGATGGGGGTAAGGGGAGATGGGGAGAGAAAAGGGAGAAGGGGAGGATGGGGGGAACTTGGGGAAAAAGGAGGATTGGGATAAAGGAAGGTTGGATAGGGGAGCACGGAAGCACAATTCTTAGTTAAGGGAGCCACCTTAGGGTTGGCAAGAGACTTGAACCTAGAGTGGCTCCCAGGAGCCCAAGCCGAGGTCCCCAGTTAGTTCCTTGGGCAGCTGAGGATAGGGAACCTGAAATGACCCTAGCCTATAGCAATACTGACGAATATCTTGCATATCATCATAGAACCTTCATCTGGCGATGGATGGAGATAGAGACAGAGACCCACACTGGAGCACTGGACTGAGCTCCCAAGGTCCCAACGAGGAGCAGAAGGAAGGAGAACATGAGCAAAGAAGTCGGGACCACGAGGGGTGAACCCACCCACTGAGACAGTGGAGCTGATCTACTGGGAGCTCACCAAGGCCAGCTGGACTGTGACTGAAAAAGCATGGGTTAAAACTGGACTCTCTGGCCGGGCGGTGGTGGCGCACGCCTTTAATCCCAGCACTCGGGAGGCAGAGGCAGGCGGATCTCTGTGAGTTCGAGACCAGCCTGGTCTACAGAGCTAGTTCCAGGACAGGCTCCAAAGCCACAGAGAAACCCTGTCTCAAAAAAAAAAAACAAAAAAACAAAAACAAAAACAAACAAACTGGACTCTCTGTGAACATGGCGAACAATGAGGGCTGATGAGAAGCCAAGGACAATGGCATGTGGTTTTGATCTTACGCAATGTGCTGGCTTTGTGGGAGCCTAGCCAGTTTGGATGTTCACCTTCCTAGATATAGACAGAGGGGGGAGGACCTAGGACTTACCACAGGGCAGAGAACCCTGACTGCTCTTTGGACTGGAGAGGGAGGGGGAGAGGAGTGGGAGGAGGGGGAGAAGGGTGGGAGGAGGGGGAGGGAAATGGGAGGCTGGGAGGAGGTGGAAACTTGTTTTTCTTTCTTTTCTCAATGAAAAAATAAATAAATAAAAAACCTGTTTACTGATTGGCTAGGCTGACAAAAGAAATAACCCTTTAAAAACCCCAAATATTCTATTAAGCAAAAACAAAGGTTATTCCTGATGGCTTGGTTATCTGATCCATTTTGCTTCCTAGTAAGATCTGGAACGGAAGCCCAGGTCTGAGTAAATGTCAACTTCTTCTATTCCAGCTCGGGTGAAGTGGCCTCAGGTACTCCAGCTTGGCCAAGCACATACCCTCACAGCTCTGAGCTCCATTACAGCCTTCCACTACGGCAGTCAAGTTCAGGAACAGCAGTCATATGATTGAGCTATGCAAACACAAGATGAACAAGTCTATTTTTCTTTTTTCTTTCCTTTTATTCATTTTTTTATAAAAAGAAAACAAACTTTTTTTCATTATACATACCAATCCAAGTTCCCATTCCCTATCCTCTTCCCATTTCCTCCACATACCCTCCCGCCCCACCCCCATCGAATCATAAAGAGGGTAAGGCACATTGCTTTGTGGAAGGCCCAAGGCACTCCCTACTATATCTAGGCTGAGCAAGGTTTCCATCCAAAGAGAATAGGTTCTCGAAAAGCCAGTACATGCAGTAGGGATAAATCCTGGTGTTGCTGCCAGTGGCCCCTCAGTCTGTCCCAGCCATGTAAGTGACAACCACATTCAGAAGGACCAGTTTAGTCTTATGCTTGTTCCTTCCCAGTTTGGCTGGTGTTGATGAGCTCCCATTAGCTCAGGCAAACTGGTCTTGACCTCTTTGTTTATATTTTCACTCCTCCTACTCTTCAATTGGACGTCGGGAGCTTAGCCCAGTGCTCTGATGCAGGTCTCAACCCTTGTTCATCCAGGCAGAGAAGGAAAATCAAGGAAGAAACTTCTTGAAGCTTCAGCAGTCTAGCCCAAGAACAACATTCATTGGCTGATAATGAAGCCGGTCTAAGAACACACAGAAAGGCGTCCACAATAATAATGGGTTTCTGATAGGGCTAAGTTTACTATTTATTTTTTAGAGATTTATTTTTATTTATGTGTATGTGTGTTTTTTGCCTTCACTCTGCATGCACCACATTTGTGCTTGATCCCTGAGAAGCCAAAACAGAGTATCAGACCCCCTGGAGCAGGAGTTATAGGTTGAGAGCCACCATGTGTTGAGAATGGAACCTGGTCCTCTGCAAGAATAAGTGCTCTCCCCCCTGAGTTGTCTCTTCAGCACTTTTTTTAAAGGGTTTATTTATTCATTATGCGTACAGTGTCCTGCCCAGAAGAGGGTACCAGATCTTATTACCGGTGGCTGTGAGCCACCATGTAGTTGCTGGGAATTGAACTCAGGAACTCTGAAAGAGCAGCCAGTGCTCTTAACCGCTGAGCCATCTCTCCAGCCTAAGAACCACTATCTTTGAGGTTATATTTTTACCAAGTTTCTCTTTCTCTTTTCTTTTTTTGAGACAGGGTTTCTCTGTAGTTTTGGAGCCTGTCCTGGAACTAGCTCTTGTAGACCAGGCTGGCCTCGAACTCACAGAGATCCGCCTGCCTCTGCCTCCCAAGTGCTGGGATTAAAGGCATGCGCCACCACCAAGTAGCAAGTTTCTCTTTTTCAAATGACATTTATCTTATAAATAATATTTTTTCCCCTTTTTGGCTTTTTGAGACAGGTTTCTCTATGCAATGGCCCTGGTTGTCCTGAAACTCACTTTGTAGACCAGGCTGGCCTCAAATTCATAGAAATCCACCTGCCTCTGCCTTTCTAGTGCTGGGATTAAAGACATGTCCAGCTTTTTAAAATGTTTTTAACTCACCAAAACAAGAAGTAGATGACATTATATCACCTCCAAGGGATTTTATTTTATTTTTATTTGTGTGGGGTGGGGTTTTTTTGTTTTTGTTTTTGTTTTTTTCGAGACATGGTATCTCTGTAGCTTTGGAGCCTATTTTAGAACTCTCTCTGCAGATGAGGCTGGTCCAATCTGACAGAAATCCTCCTGCCTCTGCCTCCCTAGTGCTGGGATTAAAGGTGTATGCCACCATTGCCTGGAGGGATTTTATTCTTATTCATCTGCAAAATTATAAAGTCTAAGAACCACCGAGTTCTTTGGCATGTCACATAGCTTTCCTAGAAAAGCAGCACTTTCCTTTTTTTTTGTTTTTGTTTTTTTTTTTTTTGAGACAGGGTTTCTCTGTGGTTTTGGAGCCTGTCCTGGAACTAGCTCTTGTAGACCAGGCTGGTCTTGAACTCTGCCTCCCAAGTGCTGGGATTAAAGGCGTGTGCCACCACCGCCCAGCTGAAAAGCAGCACTTTCAACAGTGGAAATCGAGTGTACATTTGGCAGGCAGATCTCTGGGAGTGGGAGGTCAGCCTGGCCTACAAAGCAAGTTTTAGGACAGCCAGAGCTGCTACACAGAGAAAACCTGTTTTGAAAAAAAAATAACAAGCAAACAAACAAATGGTTCCCATAGGCCCATAGGGAGTGGAACTATTAGGAGGTGTGGCCTTGTTGGTGGAAGTGTGTCACTGGGGATGGGCTTTGAGGTTTCAAATGCTCAAGTCTTTAATACCAGCATTTGGTAAGCAGAGGCAGGTGGATCTGAGTTCCAGGGAGGTTTGGTCTACAAAGGAAGTTTAAGGATGGCCAGAGCAACACGGAGAAACTATTTTGAAAAAAAAAAAGTCAAAAAATGCTCAAGCCAGGCTCAGTATCTATCTCTCTCTCTCTCTCTCTCTCTCTCTCTCTCTCTCTCTCTCTCTCTCTCTCTCTCTCTCTCTCTCTCTCTCTCTCTCTCTCTCTCTCTCTCTCCTGCCTATGAATCTGGATGTAGAACTCTCAGCTCCTTCTCCAGCACCATGTCTGCCTGCACACCACCATGTCCTGCCATGCTGATAATGGACTGAACCTCTAAACTGTAAGCTACCCCAATTGAACACTTTCTTTTAGAGGTGTTCTTGTTGTCTCATCACAGCAACAGAACACTAAGACAATGGGCAAGGATGGAAGGAAAGAAAGAAATTCAGGTAAATTTCAACATTATATCTCCCTGGCATTATGAGAACAAGCTGTCTTCGAGCTCACGCTGCTGCAGCAACCATGTTCTTTTAAGAAACCCATCAAGGTAGAAAAGACCCAACTCCTGAATATGGTTCTCTGACTTCTACATATGCAACACTGCATATGCACATGAGAGCATGTGCACACACGCACACACACATAGAACATGATCTAGAAATATTATAAAAAATGGAGACCAGAAGGTGGATTGTGGATGGAAGTCAGAGATGGAGAAGTGAACTGTCCAGAAGTTAGTCTCTCAACCTACATGGTCTCAAGTGTGTGCCTTGATGTAACAGGTAATGTTGTTAACTTGTTGGATGTAGAATCATATAGGAGCTGGTGAGGTGTACTTATCTGAGTGGAGAAGACTCATCCTGCATGTGTGCGTCACTGTCCCATGGGCAAGGATGGAAGAAAGAGGGGGAGGGAGAAAGCCAGTATTGAGTAGCAGCATTGTCCCGCCCTGACATGGTGTCATCTAGATCATGTTCCTGCTGCCATCACATTCTGCATAAATGTATGGAGCCAATGTTACACATCAGGACTGTTTATCATGAGCTAGTGTGGGTCACGACAAAATTATAACTTACAGCAATGGAGGGCTGGAGAGATAGCTCAGTGGTTAAGAGCACTGTCTGCTCTTCCAGAGGTCATGAGTTCGATTCCCAGAAACCACATGGTGGCTCACAAACATCTGTAATGAGATCTGGCGCCCTCCTTTGGCATGTGGGCATACATGGAGGCAGAATGTTGTGTACATAATAAATAAATAAATCTTTTTAAAAAAACTTACAGCAATGGATAATTCAGATGTCAACCCACCTGAGAAATTACTCTCAGATGGAGGAACCCTGCCTGGTAAAGCCAACAGGGCCACTGACTCAGAAAACTGTGGCTTTCATCTGTAATTTTGCTTTTGCAATAACAGCTGTGGTATCTCCCCATTACCAATCATTTTCATATAATATGTACATGTAGACCTAGGACGGAGAGGGCCTGAGGAAACAAGCTGCACCAGGAGCAGAAGATGTAAGCAAATTCAGTCCCAGGAACCAACCCAGCCCCAGAACACTGGCAGATCAGGACTGAAGGAGGGACCAGATCCAGAGTCAGCGATCTCCACCAGAACAGATCCAACTCCAAGCCAAGGACTTCTGCAGGGAGATCCAGACCAGGATTTACAGAAAGAGATCAAAGCCAATGTCCTAGGCCAAAGTAGGCCAGAGACGGCAAACTCCAAGGGAGCAGAGCAAGTACAGGAGCACTGAGCTCTCTGGAACAGGAGTAACCAATGGGGTAACTAGAACTGTGACTCTGACTGAACCATGAGGAACAACCATCTGAGCTTTGGAATCACTGGCACAGAGAAGATTATTCAACAGAATCTCAGACAGCCCCAACCACATCTATTAGAGGGAAATATGAGTAGAAAAGGCAAGACCACATGCTACACCACAAGGAGCAACCAGTAAAAACCTAAAGACCCTACAACAGCAAGACCTGAACAACCAAATATGGATGAACCAGAAAAAAATGAGCTAAGAAATAACTTCAAGAGAATGTTTAGAATTCTTAAAGATGAAATGAGAAATTCCCTTAAAGAAATTGAGGAAAAGACAAACAAAAAAATTGGAAGATATTAGTAAGTCACTTAAAGAAAACCAAGAAAAAGAAATCAAACATAGAAAAGAAACTATCCAGGATTTGAAAACTGAAATAGAAACAATAAAGAAAACACAAGCCAAAGAAATTACAGAAACAGAAAATGTGAGAAAAAGATAAGGAACCACTTATGCAAGCATGAACAGCAGAATATAAGAAATGGAAGAGAGAATCTCAAGTGCTGAAGATACAATAGAGGAAATAGACTCATCACTTAAAGAAAACATTAAATCTAACAAAAGCTGAACCCACAACATCCATGAAATATGGGACACCATGAAAAGGCCAAATCTTAGAATAATAAGTATAGAAGAAGGAGAAGTTCAACTCAAAGGCACAGAAAATTTATTTATCAAAATCATAGTAGAAAACTTTCCCTACCTAAAGAAAGATATGTCTATGAAGATGCAAGAAACTTACAAAACATCAAATAGACTAGCTGCAAAAAAAAAGTCCTCTCACCACATAATCATGAAAACACTAAACATACAGAGTAAAGAAAGAATATTAAGAACTGCAAAGGAAAAAGGCCAAGTAACATATAAAGGTAGACCTATCAGAATTACACCTGACTTCTCAGTGGAGACAATGAAAGCTAAAAGGTCAGAGTCAAGTATTATGCAAACATTAAGAGATCACAGATGCCAGCCCAGACTACTATACCCAGCAAAACTGTCAATCACCATAAAAGGACAAAACAAGAGATTCCATGACAAATCTAGATTTCACTAATACCTAGCAACAAACACAGCCCTACACAAAATACTAGAAGGAAAACTCCTACCCAAGGAAGATGGCTACACCAACAAAAACACAGACAATTGATGATCTCATTACAGCAAATCCCAAAGAAGAAAAAAAATACACAAGTTAACATCACCAATTAACAGGAGATAGCAACCACTGGTTATTAATATCCCTTAATGTAAATGGACTCAACTCACCTATTAAAAAGCCACAGGCTAACAGACTGGATACAAAAACAGAATCCATCCTTCTTCTGCATACAAGAAACGCATCTCTACCTCAAAGACAGACATCGTCTCAGAGTAAAAAGTTGGGAAAAAATATACCAATCAAATGGACCCAAGAAACAAGCTGGTGTAGCTATCCCAATACCTAACAAAATAGACTTCAAGCTAAAATCAGTCAAAAGAGACAACGAAGGTTATTTCATATTAGTCACAGGAAAAATCCATCAAAAGGAAATTTCAATACTGAACATCTATGCCCCAAATACAAGGGCACCCTCATATATCAAAGAAACACTTCTAAAGCTTAAATAATACACTAAACTCCACACACTAATAGTGAGAGACTTCAATACTCCCCTCTCACCACTGGACAGGTCAATCAGACAAAAAATGAACAGAGAAATAAGAGAACTAACAGATGTTATGACTCAAATGGACTTAACAGATATCTATAGAATATTCCATCCAAACAGAAAAGAATATACCTTCTCAGCACCTCATGGAACTGTCTCAAAAATTGACCACATACTCGATAACAAAACAAACCTCAACAAATACAAAAAAATTGGAATAACCCTATGTACCTTATCAGATCACCATGCTTTAAAACTAGAAGTCAACAGCAATACCAATTCCAGAAAACCCACAAACACATGGAAATTAAACAATGCTCACCTGAATCATCCATGGGTCAAGGAAGAAATAAAGGGGAAAATTAAAGACTTACTAAAATTCAATGAAAATGACCACACAACATACCCAAATTTATGGGACACAATGAAAGCAGTGTTAAGAGGCAAGTTCAAAGCACTAAACGCCTACATACAGAAGCTGGAAAATCACATACTAGTGATTTAACAGAATATTTGAAAACTTTAGAACAAAAAGAAGCAAACTCACCTAAGAGAACTAGATGGCAGAAAATAATCAAATTGGGAGCTGAAATAAACAAAATAGAAACAAAAAAAAAACAATACATAAAATCAATGAGACAAAAGCTGAGCTGGGCGGTGATGGCGCACACCTTTAATCCCAGCACTTGGGAGGCAGAGGCAGGCAGATCTCTGTTAGTTCGAGACCAGCCTGGTCTACAGAGCTAGTTCCAAGACAGGCTCCAAAGCCACAGAGAAACCCTGTCTCGAAAAACAAAACAAAACAAAACAAAACAAAACAAAAAAATCTGGCTCTTCGAGAAAATCAACAAAATAGCCAAACCTTTATCCAAACTAACCAAAAGGCAGAAAGAGAATATCCAAACTAACAAAATCAGAAATGAAAAGGGGGATATAACAACAGACACGGAGGAAATACAGAGGATCATCAGGTCATATTTTGAAAACCAGTCCTCCACAAAATTGGAAAATGTAAAGGCAATGGACAACTTTCTGGATAAATATCACTTACCAAAATTAAATCAAGACCAGATAAGCAAATTAAACAGACCTATAACTGCTGAAGAAATAGAAACAGTCATCAAAAGTCTCCCAACCAAAAAAAGCCCAGGACCAGATGGTTTCAGCTCAGAATTCTACAAGACTTTCAAAGAAGAACTAATACCAATACACCTCAAATTATTCCACAAAATACAAACAAAAGGAACATTGCCAGACTCTTTTTATGAGGCTACAATTACACTGATACCCAAACCACAGAAAGACATTACTAAGAAAGAGAATTACAGACCAATCTCACTCATAAACATTGATGCTAAAATACTGGCAAATCCAAGAACTCATCAGAACCATCATCCACTATTATCAAGTAGGCTTCATCCCACAGATGCAGGGATGGTTCAACATACGAAAATCTGTCAACGTAATCCACCATATAAACAAGCTGAAAAATAAAAACCACATGATCATCTCATTAGATGCCGAAAAAGCTTTTGACAAAATACAACATCCCTTCATGATAAAGACCTTGGAGAGAGCAGGGATACAAGGAACATATCTAAACATAATTAAGGCAATATACAGTAAGCCAACAGCCAACATCAAACTAAATGGAGAGAAACTTCCAGCAATTCCACTAAAATCAGGAACAAGACAAGGTTGTCCACTCTCTCCATATCTATTCAATATAGTTCTTGAGGTCCTAGCTAGAGCAATAAGACAGCAAAGAGAGATCAAGGGGATACAAATTGGAAAAGAAGAAGTCAAACTCTCACTGTTTGCTGATGATATGATAGTTTACATAAGTGATCCCAAAAATTCTACCAAGGAAATTCTACAACTCATAAACACTTTCAGCAATGTAGCAGGATACAAGCTTAACTCAAAAAAATCAGTAGCCCTCCTGTACACAAATGATAAAAAGGCTGGAGAAGCTGGGCAGTGGTGGCGCACACCTTTAATCCCAGCAATCAGGGGGCAAAGGCAGGTGGATCTCTGTGAGTTCGTGGTCAGCCTGGTCTACAAGAGCTAGTTCCAGGACAGGCTCCAATGCTACTGAGAAACCTTGTCTTAAAAAAAAAACCAAAAGGGGGGGGGCTGGGGAAGAAATCAGAGAATCAACACCCTTCACAATAGCAACAAACAGCATAAAATATCTCAGAGTAACTCTAACCAAACAAGTAGAAGACTTGTATGACAAGAACTTTAAATATTTGAAGAAAGAAATTAAAGAAGACACCGGTAGCCGGGCGGTGGTGGCACACGCCTTTAATCCCAGCACTCGGGAGGCAGAGGCAGGCGGATCTCTGTGAGTTCGAGACCAGCCTGGTCTACAGAGCTAGTTCCAGGACAGGCTCCAAAGCCACAGAGAAACCCTGTCTCGAAAAACCAAAAAAAAAAAAAAAAAAAAAGACACCGGTAGTTGGAAAGCTATCCCATGCCCTTGGGTAGGCAGAATTAACATAGTAAAAATGGCAATCTTATCAAAAGCAATCTACAGATTCAATGCAATATTCATCAAAATCCCAGCAAAATTCTTCAAAGACCTCGAAAGAATGGCACTCAACTTCATATGGAAAAGAAAAAAACCCAGGATAGCCAAAACAATCCTGCACAATAAAAGAACTTCTGGAGGCATCACAATCCCTGACTTCAAACTCTACTACAGAGCTACAATTCATAAATTAATACAATTAATAAATGGGACTCCGGAAACTGAAAAGCTTCTATAAAGCAAAGGATACGGTCAACAAGACAAAACAACAGCCTACAGAATGGGAAAATATCTTCACTAACCCCACATCAGACAGAGGTCTGATCTCCAAAATATACAAAGAACTCAAGAAATTGGTCACAGAGAACTCTCAACAGAGGAATCTAAAATGGCTGAAAGACACTTAAAGAAATGTTCAACATCCTTAGTCATCAGAGAAATGCAAATCAAAACAACTCTGAGATTCCATCTTACACCTGTAAGAATGGCCAAGATAAAAAACACTGATGACAACTTATGCTGGAGAGGTTGTGGGGAAAAGGGAACACTTCTGCATTGCTGGTGGGAATGCAAAGTGGTACAACCCCTTTGGATGTCAGTGTGGAGATTTCTCAGAAAATTAGGAACCAACCTTCCTCAAGACCCAGTAATACTACTTTTGGGTATATATCCAAAGGATGCTCAATCGTGCCACAAGGACATGTGCTCAACCATGTTCATAGCAGCTTTGTCTGTCATAGCCAGAACCTGGAAACAACCTAAATGCCCCTTGATCGAAGAATGGATAAGGAAAATGTGGTACATTTACACAATGGAGTACTACACAGCAGAAAAAAATAACAACATCTTGAATTTTGCAGGAAACTGGATGGAGCTAGAAGACATTATTTTGAGTGAAATAACCCAGACACAGAAAGACAATTATCACATGTACTCACTCATAGGTGGTTTTTAATCATAAAGCAAAGAAAGCCAGCCTACAAACCACAGTCCCAGAGAACTTAGACAACAATGCAGACACTAAGCGAGACTTACATAGATATAATCTACATGGGAAGCAGAAAGTAGAAAAAGACAAGATCTCCTGAGTAAATTGGGAGCATGGGAGCAACCCTTCGGGAAGGGTTGAAGTGGGGAGGGAAGAGGCAGGGAGGGGAGTAGAGAAAAAAATGCAGAGCTCAATAAATATCAATAAAAAATGTATAAAGAGAATTTTAAGAAAATGGTTGACAGACAAACCTCTATGGGTTAAGCAATGACCTTTAAAAATAGAGAAAATGCAGGCTTTAAAATAGCTGGTGGAGGAGCAACAAGATGGTCAACATATTAAAGAATCAACTAGCCCTTGGAATTATCCCATATTTGGTATTAAAAAGAAATCTGGAAAATGGAGAATGGTAACAGACCTAAAAACTGTTAATAAGGTGATTCAGCCAATGGGCTCTCTACAGTCTGGCATTCCTTTGCCTTCTCTGTTGCCGAAAGGATGGCCCTTATATTTTTTTTAATATTTATTTATTATGTATACAATATTCTGTTTGCATGTATGCCTACAGGCCAGAAGACAGCACCAGACCTCATTACAGATGTTTGTGAGCCACCATGTGGTTGCTGGGAATTGAACTCAGGACCTTTGGAAGAGCAGGCAATGCTCTTAACCGCTGAGCCATCTCTCCAGCCCAGATGGCCCTTATATTAATTGATTTAAAAGACTGCTTCTTCACTATATCTTTACAAGAAAAAACAAAAATTTGCCTTCACAGTGCCTACTTGTAATAATTCTCAGCCTGCTTAATTATATCAATGAGAGATTCTCCCACAGAGAATGTTAAATAGCCCCACCCTGTGCCAATATTTTGTAAGTCAGTCATTTGAAATATGTAAGCATTTTCCTGAATCTATAGTTTACCATTACATGAATGCCATTTTGATATCTGATTCAAATGTAAATACTACAGAGAGAATGCTTGAAGAAGTAAAGAAAATTTTGCCTTGCTGGGGATTACAAATTGCTCTTGAAAAATACAAAGAAGAGATTCTATTCAATATGTAGACTATAAAATAGGTTTACAAAAAATTAGACTCTGAAAGGTGAAAATTAGGAGAGATTGACTGCAGACTCTTAATGACTTCCAAACATTTCTAAGGAACATTTCCCATCTACAGTGCACTATTGGGATAGATCCTGATGACCTGGTTAATTTAAACAAAAGCTTAGATGGTGACAATGACTTAAAGAGACCCAGAGAATTATCAGCTGAAGTTCAGAGAGAGAACTGACTTTGATTGAAGAGAAATTACAGAAGGCACATGTGGATCATGTGAAACCAAATCTTAACTGCATTCTGGTCATATTACCCTCCAAACATTCTCCTATATGAATTTTAATGCAGAGGAAAGATATTATCTTAGAAGGATCCTTTTACCACATAAACCAAGTGAAACTTATAAACGTATGTGGAAAATGTCTCTGAGTTAAATATAAAAGGAAAATTGAGACTTTGCCAATTAGCAGGAATAGACCTAGCAGAAATTATAGTACCTTTTACTAGTGATGAAATTGACAAATTATGGGAAGGAAGAGAACACTGGCAGAGATCTTCTAGTAACTTTTTGGGAGACACTGACAACAACTATCCCAAAAGCGAGAGAATTTGACTTATTAAGAGAACTAATTGGACACTTTCTCACATTTTACAGGACACACCAATAACTGGAGCCCCTACATTCTATACTAAAGAAAATAAACCAGGAAAGGTAGGTTACAAATCATAAAATTTAAGTAAAGTGGAAAAAGCGCCTTATGATTCTGTCCAAAAGGCAGCATTATATGCTATTCTCATGGTACTAAGGGATTTTAAAGAATCTCTCAACATAATTACTGATTTGCAATATGAAGAAAGAGTTGTTTAGCATATTGAGACTGCTGAATTTATACCAGGTGATACAGAATTGACTTCATTATTCATTCAGGTACAAGATATAATCAGGAATAGGCATCAACCCATATCCGATCCCATACGGGTCTGCCAGGTCCTCTAGCACAAGGTAATGCAGAAATTAATCAATTATTGATTGGAAATGTGCTGAAGGCCTCAGAATTTCATAAAAACATCATGTCAACAGCAAAGATTTTTTTTAAAAAAAGACTTCTCCATCACATGGCAACACGACAAGGAAATTATAACAAAATGTCCTATTTGTTCTTTATACAACCAAACACCACACCCTGCAGGAAGTAACCCAAAGGGTACTCAGAGAAATAAAATCTGACAGATGGATGTATTCCATTTTGTAGAATTTGGAAAACAAAAATATGTATACCACAACATTGATATCAATTTAGGTTTTCAATGGGCAACTGCTTTGAGTTTGGAAAAGGCTAATTCAGTATTTGCTAGAAGTTATGGTCATCATGAGTATACCTGTACAAATAAAGACAGACAATGATAATATAAAGCACATTACATCTATAACACACAATACTACAGAGTAGGCAGTTTTAGAAAGACCAAATCAAACCCTAAAGGATATGTCAAACAGAAAGGGATGATGAAGACCCCAGAAATAGATTGCACAATAGTTTGTTACCTTTGAATTTTCTAACTGCTAATGAGAAAGGAACAACAGCTGCAGAGAGACATTGGATAGTAGAAAAAACTACGGAATTAAATCATCCAATATACTTGAAAGATGTATTGACCTCAGAATGGAAACCAGGACATGTGTATGTTGGCAAAGGGGTTTTACTTTAGTTTTTATAAGAGAAAAAAAGTTATGGATACCACCAAACATAAACATTTGATTTGAACAAGAGACACTGCTTAAGTAGAAGAGATGATAGTTCATCAAACATCTTGGCCTTTTAATCTGTACTATCCTATAAAACTAACAAATGGTTTTCATTTTATCAGATATAACTCGCTGAAAGAGAATCTCCCCAAAGTTCAGGCTGGGGAAGGGTTTTGTTTTCTGTCTTTTTTAAAAAGATTTCTTTATTAATTATGTATATACACACCCACCAGAAGAGGGCATCAGACCCCATTACAGATAGTTATGAGCCACCATGTGGTTGCTGGGGATTGAATTTAGGACCTCTGGAAGAACAGCCAGTGGTTTTAACCTCTGAGCCATCTCTCCAGCCCCCGTTTTCTGTCTTTTCAAGAGAATAAATGTACCCAGCTAAGGAATCTGAAGACTACTGGACAAACCAGACATCTGAAGAAAAGGGACAAATCATCGAGAACTGTTTCAAGAAAAAGAGTAAGTTGGCCTATTGGTATATCACATTTCTAAAAACTTTGTAAATCTTCCCAAATGTTTGTTTCTGCTGTTCTCTACAGACATATATACAAATGGTCTTTTGTAGTCTCAGTCCAGTTAAAGATTAAAGCTGGCTTTGGAGTTGTATTGTGGCTCTCTCCTTCTCTAAAACCAAGTATGCTTTATTAAAGTGAAATCCAAAATCTCCATCTCTTATCAGAAGAGCCACCCGATATGGGACAGAAGAAAAGCAAAATTTTAAGGACTTTTTTTATTGCTACTAATCTCATAATTCTTTGGTTTTATATTGACTCTTTAACAGCTTTTCTTAAGGTATAAGATTATATATATATATATATATGTTATGATATTAATGGTCATATAGAATACTACCTAATTCTAGAAAAAGATTTCGTCTACCTTCCTGTACATGATTATTTCGGGTTTCAGTCTCTATCAGTTTTCTACATTGAACCATGAGCATGCCTAACCGTGACCTTTGACTCCTCTAGGAATACGTTGACACCACTAAGCTGAAAAACAGCACCTAAAGATCAGCTTCTGGAATACAAACTGGTCAGAACAATTTCAAGATGGCTAGCTAAAATGATCGAGATTAACAGACTACTCTAGCCAGGACTAGGCAAGCCCTGCACTTTCGCATTATGCAGAGACTGGAGAACAAATAATAAAGCTATCTCTCTTAGAATCTTACAATTAACCAAAAATTTTCAGTATCCCCTAAAGATGCTGCCACCCCCAGACAGCAGGAAATAAATTTAAGAATATGGCACCCACATTCCCAAGAGGTGGGGTGGGTGGTTTTTGGTCATTCATTGGATTATGAATATTTGTCACTGTTTAGGGGGGTTGGTTACCAGTTGTTATTGTTATTATTGTTTATGATCAGGAGGAAATTTGAACAAAGGAGATTAGATGCAGAGTTCTTGTTTTGAAAAGAAAAACAAGATACAGATATGATAGAATAAAAGGGTAGAATCTACTTTGAAAAGAAAAAATGGGCCGGGCGGTGGTGGCACACACCTTTAATCCCAGCACTCGGGAGGCAGAGGCAGGCAGATCTCTGTGAGTTCGAGGCCAGCCTGGTCTACAAGAGCTAGTTCCAGGACAGGAACCAAAAAGCTATGGAGAAACCCTATCTCGAAAAATCCAAAAAAAAAAAAAAAAAAAGAAAAGAAAAGAAAAAATGGGTAATATAGATAAGATAAAAAGACGGATTATTGAATCTACTTTTAGAAAGCAACTACTAATTTTAAATGTTTTATATTGGATTGAACTTGATATACTGTATACTAATTTTGTATATTGATAGAAATTTGAGATTAATTTTGTTAAAACAGACTGCACATACGTTTCTTTTTTTTAATATTTATTTATTTAGTATGTATACAATATTCTGTCTGTGTGTATGCCTGTAGGCCAGAAGAGGGCACCAGACCCCATTACAGATGGTTGTGAGCCACCATGTGGTTGCTGGGAATTGAACTCAGGACCTTTGGAAGAGCAGACAATGCTCTTAACCTCTGAGCCATCTCTCCAGCCCCTGCACATACGTTTCTAATTCAAGGTATTATACCTACAGAGCTCATTTAACAATGTAATGCAATTTTCTAGTCCTTGGAAGTTATTATTACCAACTATTTAGGAAAATAAGAAATGTAGGTTAGCAATTAGTCACCGGTTACAATCAAACTTGTAGTCATATTAAGTATGCTTTCAAGGTCAAACAAAGATATATATTAAATAGATAGGTCATCTTCAACCACTTCACAGATATACAGAATATGACATTTAAGATATTTTAATAACATTGATTATTTTTTCTCTTTTTGAGACAATGAGACATGTCTGATCCTGGCAGCACCAATCTACTTCAGAGAAGATGATGGACATCGAAGAAACACCACATGGAATTTACTTTCTTTGTGGCAAAAGTAAGTCACTGGGCAAGAAAAATGTCCTTTCCTCAATTGCTGACAGATACTGTCCTAATGGGACAAGCAGAACACAAAAGAAGAGTGACTGCCAACCCTTGCTCAGACAAGCTGGTCCTTCAAAAACCCTGCTTCATAGAAAAGTCTTTCAGATAGTCTAGGCCTATAGGCCAAAGATGGATGCCCCAACATTGCAGAGGAACACTAGGTGACTGTTCAGGCAACCAGATGTTTCTGTCACTGCTCACATTTTTTAGAAGTCTCTTGCTTACACTTCCTGTTTACTCATTTAATATTATTTGCTTCTTGGGTCTCTGAGGGAGTTGAAGACTAGATAGTTTTAGTTATAGTTTTAATTGTTTACGAATATCAGAAAAGAAATTTGCTAAAGAAATATAAAGTATATAAAATTGAGAGATATCAAAAGATAATTTTGGATGATAATGCAAGTTATGATACAAAGTAAATTAGGTACAAGGTTTTGGACTCACCAAGATAGGATAGATATGGAGTATTTTCTCTAAATTTGTCAAATGCCATTGTTAATGTATTTATTATCTGTATATATTGTATACAATTATTGTACCTACTGTATATAGTTTTTCTTATATTAGTTAAAGCCTTTTTATTTTAGAGAAAAAGTGGAAATATAGTGATTTTTTTTTGGATTTTCTTTTTTTTTTTTTAAATATTTGTTTATTTATTATGTATACAATATTCTGTGTGTATGCCTGCAAGCCAGAAGAGGGCACCAGACCTCATTCCAGATGGTTGTGAGCCACCATGTGGTTGCTGGGAATTGAACTCAGGACCTTTGGAAGAGCAGTCAGTGCTCTTAACCACTGAGCCATCTCTCCAGCCCTTTTTTTTTGGATTTTCGAGACAGGGTTTCTCCATAGCTTTTGGTTCCTGTCCTGGAACTAGCTCTTGTAGACCAGGCTGACCTCGAACTCACAGAGATCCACCTGCCTCTGCCTCCCGAGTGCTGGGATTAAAGGTGTGCGCCACCACCGCCCGGCTAATATAGTGATATTTTATTTATTTATTTATTTATTTTGGTTTTTCGAGACAGGGTTTCTCTGTAGCTTTGGAGCCTGTCCTGGAACTCCCTTTGTAGACCTGGCTGGCCTCGAACTCACAGAGATCTGCCTGCCTCTGCTTCCCGAGTGCTGGGTTTACAGGCGTGTGCCACCACCGCCCGGCTACTTTATTTATGTTTTATAAATAAAGCTTTCCTGAAGACCAGAACGTAAAACTAAGGCACTAGAGAATAGGCAATGGTGGTACACAGATTTAATTACAAGATTTGAGAGACTGAGGCAGATGGAGCTCTGTGATTTCAAAACTATCCTGAGCTACACAAGATCAATGCAGAAACAGATCCAGGTGGTGGTGGCTCATACCTTTAATCCCAGTACTAGGGAGTCACGTGCCTTTAATTCCAGCACTAGAGAGGAATATAAGGCAGGATGAGGCAGAAACTTGCTCTCTTTTCAGTTAGAGGATTTCTCAGAGGTAGGAACTATCTACCTCTCTTTGGTTTGGCTGCTTTGCCTTTTCTGATCTTTAGGTTAAACCCCAATCATCTTTCTCTGGGTTTTTATTATTTGTGCTACATATCAAAGTGTAACAGTGGATGATGTGTCTGTATTTCCATAATGGATCATCTCTGATCTGAATGGTACTTATCTGAATCCACCATCCTTGCACAGTGTTGGTGGAGTCTAAGAATGCTCACCTCTCCGACTGTCTGCAGGTTATAGCAGATGCTGTCCTTGTGGGGTGCTGAAGTTCCATAGAGAAGTGCTTTTATAAGCCAGCAAATCCCCAGGAGCAGGTCAGAAAAGCTCAGATAAAAGAGTGGTTTTATCTGTCAAAAATCACAAAATCTTAATTCAGTAAGTGATGTAGCTAGGAAAAAAAATATAAGTTACCTTTATGTTTTATGCTTTGAGTTGAAAATTGGTGCCAAGGCCTCTGCAACTGTTTGTCTATTGATAATGTAAAGAAAGTTTCCCGATAGGAAGGGATCTCTAACCAGATCTTCAAAGTCCTGGAGTAAGAGAGCTTGTGAATAGCTCAGCACTCTCACTCAGAGGGACACTCCTTCCTCAGCCACAGGGGCCAAAGCTAGAACGGAGAGATGAAAGATTTACAGTAGAGCTGTAGCAAAAGCACTATGGATACACAGCCGACATATTCTAAAGTTAGAAAATGATGTCATGAGCTACGTGTTTACACATGTAGTCGAGGACTTAAAAGTGAGAGAAATCCAGTATGATCGATGTGCTTTCTTCTGCCTTCTGACTATACTGATGAAGTCTCCATATTTTCTTGGTTTTGTACGTATCTGTGTGAGTGTGGCATGTATTACATGTGCTCTGTGCATGGACATGAAGACAGAGGAGGGCTGCTCTACCAACTCTCCATGTTCCTCTGAGACAGGGTCTTCCACTGAATCTATGAGAGACTGATAGCCAGCAACTCCAGTGGTCCTCGTCTCCGCCTACACAGCATTGTGCACAGCCATGCACATGGCCAAGCACACCCTTTACCTGAGTGCTAGGATCTGAACTCAAGGCTTCATTCTTGCATGTGCTCTTATTCACTGAGCCCCTGACTGCTTATGTTTTGGTATCTTTGTGCCTCCATGGTTCCAATTACTTTTTTTCCACTCTATTTTATTATTTAGTTAATTTTTGAGACAGGATCTTACTCTGTAGACCAGGCTGGCTTCCACCTGCCTCTGCCTCCTGAGTGCAGGGATTAAAGACAGGCACCACCACACCCAGTTCTTTTCTGATTATTCTACAGAAGAAATATGTTTATTGAGATACAGCAGAGAAAATCTAAGAAATATGTAGTAATCATGGATGTAAGATACTATAATATGGCAGTTCTCTCTAAATGGATGTATAAATTAAATGCATCTTATTCTCTACTGATTTCCCCGTGGAACTTAACAAGCTAACTTACAATCTGAAACATGTATTAACCACGTGCAGCAGAACAGGCTGGTGATCATGGTGCTCAGCAGACACAGGCAGAGAACCAAGAATCTGAAGCTACCTGGACTACAGCAAGACTACCTGGGATTCATAACAAGATTATCAAAGAAATATTTAGAGTTTAAAGCACCGAGAGAATATACCTAGACTATAAAAAAATATTGTATATGCTCACTTCGGAGAGACTTGGTCTTCTGAAAAGCCTGGCTCTGCTACTTGGTGTGTAACTTAATCTTGGGCCTCTGCAGTTTCCTCAAGTGTGAACTGTGCCAAACCACAATCTTGATGGTTTTCCAGATCCAACAGCTCTCCAGCATACACATTAAACCACACTGTGGCTAATTCTGAGCCATTCAGTCTGATTACAGCAATAATTTCTCCCTGTCCTTTAAAGTCTTTATTGAGCTGGCAAGTAGACCACTCTTGCTAGCACTTCATGAGTGCAGTGGGGGGAGGGGGAAGGCACCAGCGCACATGTTGGCATGTATGTGTCTTATTCTGAGATGGAGTCTCACTGTGTTGAACATTTTGGTGTGATTATTTTTATAAAGGATGTATTTTTTTTTCGAAATGAAACTATAATTGCTGAGGAGGATGGGACCAGCAAACAAGTATGTTTCAAGCAAACAAGACTTGGAACTGCCTCTTGGCCACTCCAGTGTTCTCACAAGTCATGATCAGAAAGCTCACCTAGCCTGGCCGTGGTGGTGTACACCTTTAATCCCAGCACTGGGGAGGCAGAGGCAGGTAGCTCTGAGTTTGAGGACAGCCTGGTTTATAGAGTGAGCTCCAGGACATGTAGGGCTATATAGAGAGACCCTATCTTGAAAAAAAAAAAACAAGAAAAGAAAAAAAAGAATCATAGAAAAGGAAAAGAAAAAGAAAGACAGCTGCTCACCTGGAAGGAGGGCCTTACCACACTTAGCATCAAGACAGGCCCCAGGCTTCAGACAGCAGCTTCCTTAACCTTAACAATTTACAGTACAAAGAGGGTCACACTTAATAGTTAATCTCTAGAAACTGAAGGTACAGCTTGCAGTCTTGGCCAGAGGACTGCCCATCTATTATAATTAGGGACGTATTAGTAAATCACAGAACTCTCCACTGTGCACAGTTGGTGCTTTCCTGGCACTTACTTTAGAGGCTAAATCACCAGCAGTTCAAACTTAATGGAAAGACACTCTCACCTCTGCAGACATCTGTGGGTTCTGGAACACAGCGTAAGTGATAAGCGAACTTGAACCTATAACACTGAGAGACACAGACAACTGGCTATTACAATACAGTGATAAGACTCTGGTTTTATTATTTATTTGCATAACTGATATAAAATATACCACACATATTTTTAAATTTAGAGTATTTCATGAATTTTCATGCTCTCCTTGTCTAGATGCATGCCAATCTTTTCATTATCATTCCAATTTCTCTCACTAGGTAGCCTCTGATGGCCTGGAACCCACTCTGTACACCAGGCTGGCCTCAAATTCACAGTGATCCTCCTGCCTCAGTCCCCTAAGTGCTGGGCTTAGATGCGAGCAGCCATGTTCACTTTCCTCGCAGCATTTAACACATGCAGTGCTGAGGTGTGTGCTGATGCTGGTCTGCACCAGTCCTGCTGACAGGCTGCCCACTCATTTCAGATGAGTGGCCTCCCTCCTTCTTGTTACTCCAATTCTTGCTTCCACTGGGAATGGGAGTAGGTGTGGTGACCCAGCAGAGGAGGGCAGCCAGAGGTCAATGTCAGCGTCTTCCTCTATCACTCTCCACCTTATTTTTTGAGACATGCTCTCTCACTGAACCTGGAGCTCCCAGATTCTGCTGGATCAGCTAGTCAGCAGCCCCCCAAGAGCTTCTGTCTCTGTCTCTCACGTCTGAGACAACAGGCAGGTAACACACAGCTGGCTTTTCATGAGAGTGCTGGGGATTCCAACTCAGCTTCTCATGCTTAGGAAGCAAGAACTTTATCTACTAAGCCATCTTCCTAGCCCCTGGACCTTTTACTAGTGAGAAAATATCAACATAGGAAAGAATTTCTAACTAAAAAGTCAAATGTAACCCTCAGGAGCTAGACATAGAAAGCTGCACAGCTCTCTAGTCTGCCAAGTCATGTGATATGAGACTCAAAAAACATACCTCAGAGTAGCTGTGACAAACTGTATCCACTGTATTGCAGGAAAAAACTAAACAAGAGAGAGGAGAGAGGAGAGAGGAGAGAGGAGAGAGGAGAGAGAGAGAGAGAGAGAGAGAGAGAGAGAGAGAGAGAGAGAGAGAGAGAGAGAGATATCAATATCCTACATTTAATGTTCAACCTGACTTCCGTTCCAGTGTTTATTAACAGACCCTCAAATCCACTCCAGGTCTGGGAAGGAGTGAAATCTGAGCAGACCTGTGGGAAGGCAGGACCTTGTTGCTCCCAACCCAACTCCTTAAACAGTAAAATTTTAAAGGAAACAGAGCAATGAACGGGAAGTGACTGACTGCGAAAGCAAAGTTGAAAAAACTACAAGAACAAGATGACAAAGAGAGAGGAAAGGCTAAGGTCTAAGGGAAGACAAACAGATGGCAGGAAGAGAATGCTAACTGAAGCTGACTGACAAAGTTGAAGAGAGACAAGGAGGAAATGATGACGAGGGAAAAGGTTATTAGTATGGAGAGAGCCACTGTGAATAAGACATGGAACAGACTGGAAGAAAGGAGCAAAAAGCGGGGGAGGACGACCAGTTTTGACCTTACAGGGTCCCATCTGCCTTCCAGACGGCCAATCTCCAGTGGAAGGTCCATAAGGACTTCAGTCCCAGCAACTCTCCAGTCCAGGCCCTTCTCAGCCAGGCTCCTAACAAGTAGCTCCACCCCTGTTTCAGCTGGGCTCCACCCCATCTAATCCTGCCCTGAATCTTAAGGGCAGGAGGTAGAAGGGCAAAGGAGGACAAAAACAGAAAAAGCAGGTGACATAAGAAACCAGGTTGTAAGAAACATTAGAAATTTTAAGAAGGAGCAAGAAGCAGGAGCAATACAAAGCAGAGAGAGTATATTTTATAGTAAAAAGATAAAATTTCAAAAAAGAAATAGAATAGGAAAAAAGAAAAAGGAAAAATGGAGTCAAACAGAGGCCTGTTAAAACTTACCCATTTAGGGACAGAATGACGAAAAAGGTGGCAGGCACACTTGATTAACAAAGTTTTAGTAATAGTGAAAATCAAGAAGAGAATAGTTTTTTTTTTCTTGGAGACAGGGTTTGTCTATATAGACCTGGCTGTCATTGAACTCACTCTGAAGAGTAGGCTGGCCTCGAACTTACAGAGATCCTCCTGCCTGTGCCTCTTGAGTGCTGGGATTAAAGGCGTGCGCCACTGCCACCACCACTGTCCAGTGAGAGAAGACATTATATTTGTTATATTCAATATTAACATATTAAATACTATTCTATATCATGCCATTTACTTAGCATGTGTAATCAATTTTGTATAAGTCAATGTATTATAGGAAACAAAAAGATAAAAAAAAAGAATCTAGATAGAGCTTTCCAGGAGCTTATAACACAGGGGGAAATGTTTGAGCACCAAGAAACAGTCTGAATAGGACAACGATGTATAGAACAGCATGTGGACAGTATTTGGGAGGATTCTGACAGAGCCTGGGAGAGAGAAATCACAAGAACGCCCACTGCTTTATCTATACTTTCATGTGCTCAGCAAACACCTCTTGTGTCTAAGGGCTGGGACCGAGTCTACAGCCTGCCAAATGTCACACAAGCATGCTGACCACTGAGCTACATCCTAGCTCTTGCATACTGTAACAAACACTTGCATGGCTGAAACTATTTAAATAAATGGTGTTCATATTAGAGTGAGAGTATAGTCTAGCATGGAAAACCAGACATTTTAAGTGGATGATTGCACAGAATAACTTGTCTTAAACAAGTAAAAATCGGTAGTGAAGAAAGAGTCTTGGGAACATTTGGAGGTCTTTGATCATGTCTCCCTACTGAGGGTGAAGAGACTAATGACAGCGTCATTGCGTGATAAGAAAATGCTCTTGAACAAAAGACACTTCTGTTACTCAAGACAAATCTCAGATTGTTCAGAGAACTTTTCCCTTTGGCATATTGCTAAAGTATCTATGCCACCTTTCTGCACACAAGCCTGTGTGCCTGTGTGTGCTTATATGTGTGCTTGTACACTTTCTCCTTGGAGTTCCTTTGTAAATAGAACTATGCCTTCTGTTGCTACAAGGCTAACCCAAACTCAATGATATCAGTCATATTCAGTTTTTGCCTCTGTATTTAAGTTCTGCTGCTGACTTGTGTTTATCTTCGTGTGTGGTTCTGAGATTGAACCCAGGAGTTTGTACATGACAGACAGCTGCCCCAGCCAAGCCCCATTCTTTTTTCTAAGAAGCTCTATAACAAGTTCAGGTGTATGTATGTTCAATGACCATGATAGGTACTGCATGTTACATATCCATCTACATAACAGAAGTCATTAAACTAACAAATGTCCATGATGTTTTGTTGCTGTTAGTGTTTTTGTCCTTGTTTTGAAATAATATCTCATTGTGACTGCAGTCCTGCCTTGCCTGAATTTGCTATGTAGCCTAGGATGACCTTGAATTTGTAACAATCCTGCCTCCAGAGTGCTGAAATTACAGATTTGAGCCACAATACCTAGCCTGAAAGCTTTACAGTGGTGATGATGGCCAAATTTTAAGTGATTTCTATGTATAAACATCTATGCTATGGTAATTTGAATGTAACTGGTTCCCATAATCTTATAGGATGCAGAATGTGGTGGTTCAAGAGAAAATGGTCCCCCAAGGTAGTAGTACTATTAGGAGTACTATTAGGTGGCCTTGTTGGAGGAAGTGTGTCACTGTGGGAGTGGGCTTTGAGTTCTCCTATGCTCAAGCTACTCCTAGTGTCACAGACTACTTCCTGATGCCTTCTGATCAAGATGTAGCTAGCACCATGTCTGCCTGCATGCTACATGTCCTGCCACAATCATAATAGATGAAACCTCTGAACTGTGAGTCACTACCTCAATTAAATGTTTCCTTTATAGGAGTTGCTGTGGTCATGATGTCTCTTCACAGCAACAGAAACCCTAACAAACACATATGTTAACATTTTAGTCTTTTCCACATTTTTTTGTTTTTGTTTTTCAAGACAGGGTTTCTCTGTATAGTTCTGGCTATCCTGAAACTCACTCTGTAAACCAGGCTGGCCTTGAATTTACAGAGATATGCCTGCTTCTGTCTTCTGCATGCTGGGATTAAAGGTGTGTGTTACCACTGCCCAGGGAGGTTTTTTTTTTACTTAAAAATTTCCACCTCCTCCCCTCCTCCCATTTCCCTCCCTTTCTCCTCATCCCCCCCATCCCCTTCCCCCTCCCTCTCCAGTCCAAAGAGCAGTCAGGGTTCCCTGCCCTGTGGGAAGTCCAAGGTCCTCCCCCTCCATCCAGGTCTAAGAAGGTGAGCATCCAAACAGACTAGGCTCCCACAAAGCCAATACATGCAGTAGGATCAAAACCCAGTGCCATTGCTCTTGGCTTCTCAGCCCTCCTTGTCCAACACATTCAGAGAGTCCAGTTTGATCACATGCTCCATCAGTCCCAGTCCAGCTTGCTTTGGTGGGCTCCCATTAGATCAGCCCCACCCTCTCAGTGGGTGGGCGCACCCCTTGCGGTCCTGACTTCCTTGCTCATGTTCTCCCTCCTTCTGCTCCTCATTTGGACCTTGGGAGCTCGGTCCAGTGCTCCAATGTGGGTCTCTGTCTCTAGCTTCATCCATCGCCAGGTGTCCATGGGGATGTCCCCAGCTAGATCCTTGGGCAGCTGAGGAGAGGGAGCCTGAAATGGCCCTATCCTATAGCCACACTGATGAATATCTTGCATATCACCAGGGAGGTATTTTTAAAAGTCATACCAGGCTAAAATATTCTTTTTGGACAGAATAACTATACTGAGTGTATCTGGGATTTGGGCAGAGTAGCCTGTGAGAAATTTCATGATATAAAAATAACAACCTTTGCCAGGCATGGTGACATACATCTTAAACCTAGCACTCTGGAGGCAGAGGCAGGCAGGTATCTGTGAGTTCAAGCTAGCCTGGTCTACACAGTGAGTTCCAGGACAGCCAGGGCTACCTATAAAGATCCTGTCTCAAAAAACAACAACACTTTATATTATATTACAATGAAGGTCATTTCTTGCACAAATAAACTCTGGCCAGCATCTACATTCATGTTCTTCAGTAACACTGGTGAGAAGTAGAATTCTTCAGCCACCTCCTTTCCACAGGCTAAAGCAGGCTTGTTTCCAAGAGCTTCTGCCACTAGTGAAAACAGCGTGATCTGTTTGTGTCCTTGACATGGTGCATAGACAAGTCAATCTCCAGGCCTGGCTATAGCTCAGTGCTCTCCTAGGAGACATCAGCCTAACCAGGACCCATACAATTTGGTCAGCACATGATTTGAAGAATTCACTGGGGTCACATGAATCTTTTTTTTTTTGTAGCCAGAAAATAACTTTATTTGTTCCAGGTAAGAACTTTTGGAACTGTTTCTTGGTGCCAGCAGTCTTGGTGACCTTGAGCATGTTGAAACACGCGGTCTTGCTCAGGGGCCTACACTCTCCCCCAG
Organism: Microtus pennsylvanicus; assembly: GCF_037038515.1. Taxonomy (NCBI): domain Eukaryota; kingdom Metazoa; phylum Chordata; class Mammalia; order Rodentia; family Cricetidae; genus Microtus; species Microtus pennsylvanicus. Next base: position 115,984,406 of record NC_134579.1, read on the forward strand.
TGATGATGTCGCCGATCTGTACATCCCTGAAACAGGGGGACAGGTGCACAGACATGTTCTTGTGGCGTTTCTCAAAGCGATTGTACTTTCGGATGTAATATAGTCCCGGCGGATGACAATGGTCCTCTGCATCTTCACCTTGGTCACGACACCGGACAGGATCCGACCTCGGATGGAGACGTTGCCAGTGAACGGGCATTTCTTGTCAATGTAGGTGCCCTCGATGGCCTCCTTGGGTGTCTTGAAGCCTAGACCGATGTTCTTGTAGTACCAAGGGAGTTTTTCCTTGCCAGTTTCTCCAAGCAGAACACGCTTCTTGTTTTGGAAGATCGTGGGCTGCTTTTGGTACGCTCGTTTGGTCTGAATGTCTGCCATCTTCCCGGCAGCCTGAGAAAAAGAGAGGTGGGCCAACTCCCGGGTTTCCTTCTTCACCATGAATCTTTACAGTATGGGGATTCTGGGTACACCTGACCTGTGGGCAAAACTAAACTATCTATCTGTGTGCATTTTCACTTCCTGGTTCTGAATCAGCATAAATGAGGCCCAGGCAGTGAACATGATTCTCATCCTCGCCAGTGGATATGTTATTCTGCATCAGGACCCTTCCTGCAGTCACTGTCAGCACTTCAACAAATAGAAACCTTCAACAAACAAAACAAACCACCACTGTCTTAGTTATGTTTCTATTGTCTTTTTTTGTTTGTTTGTTTTGGTTTGGTTTTCGAGACAGGATTTCTCTGTGGCTTTGGAGCCTGTCCTGGAACTAACTCTTGTAGACCAGGCTGGCTTCGAACTCCCAGAGATCCGCCTGCCTCTGCCTCCTGAGTGCTGGGATTAAAGGCGTGCACCACCACTGGCTGGCTAGGTTTCTATTGTCATAATGGTGGGAAGCATGGCAGCACTCAGGCATATATGGTGCTAGAGAGGGAGCTTAGAGTTCTATATCTGGATCCCAAGGCGTCAGGAACAGACTAAGACACACTCCCTCCAACAATGCCACACCACTAATAGTGCTACTCCCTATGAGCCTATGGGGTCTATTTTTATTCAAACCACCACCAATAAAAACCCAAACATTAGCAATGACTGCAATTATTCCCAATTCAAACTCATTTGTTTCTAGAGTCACATAGCTACTAAGAAAGTCCAAGGAAAAAACACTGCAAAACTCAAACTTCAGTAGAACCACAAAACTACATCCACAACCTCCCCAGAAAATAAAACCTTATACCATTATGGTGCTCCACCATCTGTATTTGGACTTAGTATTACAGCATCCATTAGCATGCCCCTTCCTTTTAACCTCCACGGAATAGCCAGGGTGAGCCTTTAGGTTTTCCACATCAGGGCAACACTCAAAGTAGTTACAACAATTACTTTTGCAATGTAATTTATAATAAAGGTGTCAATATACCACCTCCAACCAATGTACTTCCTTCCCTTCTTCCAAAATCAAATTCTATCAGAGTATAGTGGTACATGTCACTAATTTCAGAACTTGGGAGATAGAGGAAGGCAGATCTCTGGGTTCTCTGTGAGTTTGAGCCAGCCTGGTCTACATAATGAGTTCTAAGGATATCAAGAGGTGGGGGGGAAATCTACTTCTATAGCTGAGGAGGCTCAGTAAGTAAAGAGCTCACTTCACAAGTCTTAATAACCAATATTCAGACTCCCAGAACCCACCTAAATGCCAGGTGTGCATGTCAGCCTGCCTATAGTTCCAGCAGATGGACACAGGGAATCCTTAGAGCAAACTGGTTAACAAGATTGGCCTTATCAGCGAGCTCTAGGTTAGAGTGAGAGACCCTGCTTCAGTGCATAGGATAGAGATGGAATATGACTGCTGACGTCAAGATCAGGCCTCTGCATGCACACCCACATGTGCTTACATAAATATGAATACACTTCTCTCTCTCTCTCTCTCTACACACACACACACACACACACACTTATGAAAATGGAAAAAATATTAAGTCTTCCATACTAACCACAACCAGAAAAGCACTTTTGGATAGCCATTCTAATGGGGCATACCCAGAGCATTCATATACTCAGAAATGAGCAATGTCAAAAATGTCAATGTTTTGCTGGGCACTGGTGGTGTACACCATTAATCCCAGCACTTGGGAGGCAGAGGCAGGTGTATCTCTGTAGGAGGAGACTGCTTGTTCATTTCCCAGCCACCCTGCTCCAAATAATCACACCAAAATTATATTAATTATAACACCGTTTTGCCAACAGGTAGACATATTTCTAGCTAGTTCTTATATTTTAAATTAAAACATTTGTATTATTTTATATTTTACCAAGAGGCTTGTGGTTTATTACCTCTTGCTTCCTGGGAAGCTACATGGCATCTCTTTGATTCAACCTTCTCTATATATATCTCTGTTAAAATTTCCTGCCTGGCTTTACTCTGCTAAGCCACTGACCAAAATAGTTTCTTTATTAACCACTTATTCATAGCATACAGAGGGGAACCCCCCATCATCTCACCTTTTCTGTCTAAATAAAAAGGGATGTTTTATCTTTAACATAGTAAAATTACATATAACAAAATAGGTATCAAGCAAGAATTAGTTACAATATTTCTTTGTGAATCTAAAGTTTCATATCTAATTTATCTTTTCTCATAACTAAAAAAAACTGTAACTATCTTCACTCTTCAAAGACCCCAGAAGGATATAATATTACCTAAGTAAATAGGAGGTGCATTGTAAGCAACTTCCAAAACTCAAGAATTGACAGAGACATCTTGCTGCCTGGACAGTCACTCAAAGTTCTTCTGTAACACTGGGACATCCATCTTCAACCTGCAGGCCTATAATACCTGGTAGACTTTCCAGTGAAGAAGAAAATTTGAAGATTTGTTTCACCTTGTACTGGCAAAGTTTGTCAGTTGCTTTCTTCTGTGTCCTTCAGAATGTCTGGCAGCTTCTTCGGTAAAGCAGGAGCCCTGAAGGATCATCACGTCTTTTGGAAAATTCAGTAGTCACTTATCTGTAGGTCCTGCATGTCTAATTCATACAGCATACCATCAAGTAGTCTAGGCAAGAGCAGTTTCTTGCCCAATTGGCTAGCCTTGTCACATTGAAGGCAAATTCCATAACGAGTTTCTTCAATGTCCATCAACCTCTCTGAATTGGTTGTGCCAGAAGCAGATATGTCTCACTACTAAGAAAAGTCTAAGTTCTTAAAACAGTTTAAATGCCATATTTGTAATTCTTTGAAGTGTTGAAGATTATCTAACTTAAATATATCTCTATGTATCTAGAAAAATCTATCATGACTAAAAGTTTGGCTATTATAGGATGACCACCTATTAATCTGTATTTCTTAACTATACATTACATTTTTTAAATGAGCTGCATAAACACAATACCTTAAACAAGAGCAGAAATATATATATTCAAATGAAAACATTTAAAGCAATAATTTTTGGAATTTGGGGATAGTTTTCTACAAACATAACTTTCTCCTGTTGTTTGTTGGACAAAGTATTTTTAGGGCTCATGGAAACCTTTCAGGGAGATCTTGCCCCATTAAACCACATTAGCCTGGAAGGGACCTACAGGTTCTAATCTGTAGAAACAAAAGCAGAACCTCTTTTCCAAAGCAACATATCCTTAGACCCAAATTTTGAAGTCAAGATACCTTTATGTTTGTTTAACATAGCAGCCCCCAGAATCAAATGTCTCTCTGCAGTCAAAAAAATTCAAAGAAAACACGATAATATACATAATCCAGACTATCTGTGTATATTCCATCTTTACATGGCTTATTTTTCTTTACTCCTTTAATCTATGACTGTCCTCTTTTATATTACTTTTACTGTCTCTTTAAAGACTTTATTTTTTTAAACTTTTTTACAACTGTCTATACTCTTTTTCTTCTCTCTTCCAAGCCCATGTACATTTTTAAAACACAATATGACCACCCATTCAGAGGTTTATTTCTGTCTAAATCTGTCTTTATTGTGTGTCCAATCATTTCCTGACTAAGAGCACCTTTTTTTTTTTCTAAATGCTAAGTGGACATGACTAGGATCAATTCCACGCCTCTGCCTGTTGCCTCTGCCCTGTCCAACATGGCAGAGGTATGTTCACCTCCTCTGTGGGCCATGCTCACCCCACCAGCTCCAGGGACACAGCAGGTCTATATTGCCATTAAGCAATTAGTAGCATGCTCCTTACAACCCCACTTAAGTGCAGGACCTCCTGAAAGAGCCAGAGTTCATGCTGTTAGCATGAGCCAAGAATCTGGCTCTTAAAGAAGCCACACAAGTTTTGCTGCTAATGCTCAATCAGGAAGCCTTTTCTTAAAGGAATTGTGCTTCTGCTTGCTTCTAGCAAACAAAGCCCACCCAAGAAAATGCTGCTACCAAGAAGCCACACTTAGCTCCTGTTTTTTTGTGGGTCTATTAGTCCTCTTTTTTTCTTAAGCTTCTTTTAGGTCTTATGTGAATCCATGCCTGAGATGGTGGGTAACATTTTGTAATAAAACTTATTCATAGCATATAGAAGGGAATCCCATATCAGATCTCTGAATTCGAGCTCAGCTTGGTCTACAGAGTGAGTTTCAGGACAGTCAGGACTGTCACATGGAGAAACTCTATCTCAAACACCCCTCCGCCCAAAAGAAAGAAAACTGAAAAAAGGTAAACGTTTTACAAAGAGTTTTCAAATTTTTTTTCTTTCTTCCTCAAAGAGACAGGGTTTCTCTGTGTAGCTGTAGCTGACTTACAGAGCTGTGGCGTTGAACTTCCGGAGATCCACTTCTCTCTCCCTCCCTCCCTTGCTCCCTACAGAATTCTCATCCTATGGGTTGGGGGAGTCTAAACAATGTCCTACCCCTTCCTCATAAGGTCCAAATGACAAAGTTTGATTCCATCAAAGTCTACCCTGGCTAACTAAGGAGTTTATTAGGGTTACTTACAAAGCATGAATGAAGAGTTAAAAGCAGGAGCCTCGGTGACCCTAAAACAGCCACATTGGGAGGTCTGTACCCAGCATGGATGAAAACTAGCCCACAGGCTGCATGGCTAGTGCTTCCTTCCTAGTCCTTCACAGCCTGGATACTCTACCTCCTCCCTAAATTAGGAGGAATTGCACAATTAGGGCAGAATTGCATATAGTCAGTTGGGAGGAGTGGCTGGATTCTCAGATGAGGGTCCTTTAGCCCTCTCATCTCTCCTAGAAGGGAATGTTAACAATCAACAAGCTTAGTTGTGATGGTCTTTTGGAACTGGGCACATCTGATCTGAAGATGGTGGCAGTTAGGCTTGGGGGATAACCCTATATAATATACACATTGAGTTCTTTTTCTCAAATTTACCAAAGATTAGGTCCTGCTATTTTATGACATACACTTTTTGGATATATACAATAATTGTAGTGCTAACTTTTTGTTTTGTTTTTTGAGACAGGGTTTCTGTGTGTAGCTTTAGAGCCTGCCCTGGCTCTGTAGACCAGGCTGGTCTCAAACTCAACAGAGATCCACCTGCCTCTGCCTCCTGAGTACTGGGATTTAATGGTGTGAGCCACCACCACCTGGCTCCAAAGTCTCTTAATGGTAAGTATAACTCTTTTTTTTCACTATCACGAGCTTATTGTGCCAGAAACAAACATCATCTGTGTCTTTTCACATCAGAACTTATTGACTAACAATCCATTCACAAAGTTATTTGTTAGATTTGCTGCAACTTACCAAGAAATCTTGAATTCAAGTATGTGGATCCTAGCAGTCATAGGTCCTTTTATTCCAGAATTAGTTACTGGCATTAACTCTTAGCTCATACATTACCCTGTCGTATGTTTACACAGATTACATAATGGCCATAAGAGAGGAACAGATGCTGCAGAGTTCTGAGAGGCTGTCCTCAAGTTGAACTGATACAATCTTAATTCAAATCCTGCAGGGGCCATAAAAGTCATACTAGGCACAGGTTCAGGGTTGTCAGCACAGGCCCAGGCGTCTGGCCATTTCAAATGCTGAAGTGGAGAGAGCAGCATAAGATGAAGAAGCTGGAGGCTTTCGCTTTAGCCAGTGTCTTACACGAGGCTCACGACAAGTGGTGGGTCAAAATGGAGGAACTCTATACAGTTCCCCGTGTGGGTGTATCTGATGCAACATATGTAGAGTTCATACGTAGAGTCTCTGCTTTGATTTGATATAGTCACAGGCAATGTTGTTTATTCGCACAAATCAAATGATTTGTCAGTTGGTACAAGCTGGTGCCCTGACAGACAACAGTTAATGACTTGTGTGAACACAACATAGTCATTTTTCCTTGGCACTTGGCTTCAAAATGTGGTCTATGTGTTGCACAGCCTGACATCAGCAATTGTACACAACAGAGTAAGCTACCATCCAGACCCAACTTATTCTGTTTTTCTAAAAAAGCAGTTTTTAGTTGTTTGAGAATTTCATATAACATGTTTTGATGCTATTACCCTCCTTCTCCAACTCTTTCTAGATTCATACCCCCATTTCCTTCCTACCCAACTTTGTAAAACTAAGTAGACCAGGGTGGTTTCCCATTCAAAGAGATCCACCTGTCCTAGCCAGAGCGCTGTAGCTATTAAGCCTGTCCTGGAACTAGCTCTTGTAGACCAGGCCTGCCTCTGCCTCCCAAGTGCTGGGATTAAAGGCGTGTGCCTCCATTGCCTGGGTTGTAATCTCTTTTTTCTTAAAGGAGCATCAGGCCCCATGGGTTGGGGCCCACCTGTATGATTTCATTTAGCTTTAATTATTTCTGTAAGTATTATAATAACTACCTCTCCAAATGCAATCAGAGTGCACATGAGGCACACAACTTAATCCACGACTAAGACAGTGCTTAGTCCAAACTCTTCCTGAGATTTTTTTCCAGTCCCCATTGCTCTCCTTCCCAGGAAGATTAAGCCAGATTAGGATTAAAGGTGTGTCCTTCCATGCCCAGTTTTCCCTCCATGCTTGGGTGATATTTTCACACACAGATCTGACAACATTTCAGTTAAAATCTCTGGTGGCTTTGAACCCTTCAGATTAGTGAGTCTTTATTTTGCTCCCTAGTTTGCCATTTCACAGATTCCTGGCCACTGACTGGTCACTGCTTAACCAATGCTTCCTCCCTTTCAAGGTCATGCTCTAAATCATCTCCGGGATACGATTCTGACACTTCTAAGCAGGACTGACTTTTAATACAGGATCTTTCAAGGTGTATAAATACCCTTGCAGTGATTAGGAAAGAGATGAAATAGGATTAAAGATTTTAATATGGACTGGGGAGATAGCAGCCCTGGAGACTTCACACAGAATTCAAGACGTGTAAGTGAGGAAGACATAGGTCTTTCTTAGGACACAGCAATGTCCAAATATGTTTCCTGGGGAGAGTTTCCTGGGTAGGCATGAATCCCAGCAAGTCACACTGTGACTGAGCATTCAGTGTGATATGAAGGTAAGCATGGCCAGTCAAATGGAGGGCAGCTAGCTATTAGAGGGGTGGGCATTGGGCAGCAAGTGTAGAACCCCCATACTGAAAACCACTGAGTGGCTGGAGAGATGATTCAGGGGGGTAAGAGCACTAGCTGCTCTTCCAGAAGACCTGGATTCGATTACCAGCACCCACATAGCAGCTTACAACTGTCTGTAACTCCAGTCCCAGGGGGATATGATGGCCTCTTCTGGCGTCCTCAGTATATACATGGTACTCACATAGTACACTGACATATATACACAAACAAAAATCCATACACATAAAAATAACAGGAGATCGAGAGTGGAAGAGGAAGACGGACTCCTGAAGGAGGGCTGCAGAGCTGGCTCAGTGGTTAAGAGCACTTGACTGGTGTGGGTCCATGGTCTGTATTCTGGCAATTATATTTTAAATAAACGCTGATTGGCCAGTAGCCAGGCAGGAATTATAGGCAGGACAACCAGACAGGAAGCAGAGGGGGGTCAAGGAGAATAGGAGAATGTTGGAAAGAAGGAAGCCTATTCCTCTGCAGTCCTGACCCAACCACAGAAGAAGCAAAATGTGACTGCCTCACTGAATAAGATACAAATGGCTAACACAGATAAGAATACTGGGCTAATAATGGGGCTATATAAATTATAAGAGTTAATAAGAAGCCTGAGCTAATGGGCCAATCAGTTTATAACTAATGTAGACCTCTGTGTGATTTCTTTAGGACTTAATGATTGTGGGAACTGGGCAGGACAGAAACCCCTACAACACTTGGTTGCTCTCCTAAAGGACCAGGGCTTAATTCCCAACATCCACATGAAGGCTTAAAACCATACCTAACTGTGGTTTCACAGCCAACACACCCTTTTGGCCTTCTCTGGCACCAGACACATACACAGTACATACACATACAGTCAACTATAACATTCATGTGCATAAAATAAATAAAACTTTTTAGTGGTGACTACTGAACCCTATTTCTAGCATGAGAAAGTACAATTTATGGTCAACATAGATGCCAAGCAACATACAATTGTAAAGACTTACTACATTAGCTAGGTGTGGTGATGGACACAGTACGTGGGAGGCCATGGTAGGAAGATTCTCAACTAGAATGCAGCCCAGGCTACACAGAGACCTTGCCTCAAAAAAGGGGGTGCGGCTGGTAATATGGTCCATTTCCCATACTAACGCACTTGCTGAGCTGAATTCCCAGGAATATATGGGGTGTGTGTGTGTGTGTGTGAATGTCCATGTATGTATGTAGAGGCCAGTGGCCAACCTCACTGTCTTCCTCAATGATACAACCATCTTTTTTGAAAAGCTCTCTTAATCTGGAACTCACTGATTCAACTAGGCTTGATTTGGGAACCTTCCTGTCTCTGCCTACCCAGTACTGCTAAGTGTGCCACAACTTTTTTGTTTTGCTTTGTTTTTTAAAACAGGATCTCACTAGGTTTACTCTGGATGGCCTAGAACTCACCATGTGGCCCAGGCTGGCCTTGAATTCAGGTTCACAGCCTTGGTCTCAGGAGTGGTGTGACTGAAGATGCGTGCCAACACACCAGGCCCAGATCCTTGAGTGCCGAGGATGGAACTTGGGGGGGGGAGCATAAGATAGCCACTCAAAACGAATGCTTGTTTTCTCACTATACATCCGAGCACGCTCTTGCCACACCTGACCACAAGCAGGATACCAACAGGCCTTTCCCCGAGCTTCTGGGGTAGGGAGGGCCACAGCACCTAAGTACCCGGTGGGCCTGACCAGGGCTGCAGCCTAAGGGGCCTGCGGCCTACACGGGGAGGACGACGACTACCAGTGACAGACAGGTGACTAACCAAGGAGACGGCGGATTCCAACAGTCAGCATGACGCCCCAGCGCAGGCAAGGTGGGGGCAGCAGCCTCATCTTCTTCCAAGGCGAGAGAAGGCAGCTCGGGAATTGTTGAAGCTTCGCTTCGCGCCTCTCCTCACCCTAGAAGAGCCAGCCTAGCCAGTCTCACGTCAGCGTCTCGTCCGTCACGTGACCGCGTCCATGAGCTTCGCGGGCCACGCATGCGCAGTTGTCTCTCGTTGCCCCGCCCCTCAAGCGGCCTGTCCCTTCCACCCTAAAGGGAGCTCTAGCCGCCTGGAGTGGCCACGTGTGCGCCTGCGCGCTCCGAGACCGCCCTCCAAGTGACGTGAGAGCTCACTCGGAGCGCTCGGCCGCGTCTCTCATCTCCGGCTCCCGTAATCGCTGTGATGGCTGCCGCGGTCCCTGGCGCCGTTTCCCTCTCCCCACTGCTGTCTATTCTCCTGGGCCTGTTGCTCCTCTCTGCTCCTCATGGCGGCAGCGGCCTGCACACGAAGGGCGCCCTTCCCTTGGACACAGTCACTTTCTACAAGGTAATGAGGACTGGGGGAGTCGTGCGCAGGTGCAGCTAGACTCCCGTGGGCGCGTGCGCTCATGAGGACGTTGGTCCCCGAGGGGTGGCAAGCAGGCACTCTATAGGGACCATCCCTAGATATCCCACCATCCTATAGGCCCAGTGTTGGCAGAATAAGGGCGCACGCTAATCACTCGGAACCCTTGCCTTTGCTTTGCAAGCCGGCTACTCGCTACCTCCTTCTACAAAAGAGCTATACAGTCAAGGGACCTAAATGTTCCTTCCCTTTATCTATAGGGAAAAGACAATGCCGGGAAAGATCCAATCCACGAGTCCCAAGTGGAAGATTGAAGGGCGGGGCGAGGTCGACGCTCTTGGGTTCCTTGATGGGTGGGGGTGGCGAAGAAAATTAAGCACGTTAACATGCAAGTGTGCTCCCTCTCTTCTCTGAGGATGGATGCCTGCTTGACAATGTGCCAATGTGCAAACCATATGATAGAGCGCGGACCCCTACAAAGTGCAAGGGTTAAAAAGGTGCACTTCTGACACCTGTAGAAAGCATGTTCGGGCAGAGAAAGAAATGAACAAAAACCAGGTCAAAGCACGGAAGAAGCGCCACTAGCCCTAGCGCCTCCCCCCACCCCCCCAAATGTGGTATCCAGGTCTGGGTAAATGAATGGTGGCAATGTTGGAAGCTGAATGCAGTGGACGGTGTGGACCCAACCTTTTCCTCACGCATCTGTCCCAGACCCCAGCAGTTCTCACTTCCTCTATTGGGCAATCTAAGTGTGGAGAGAAGTAGTCATTTTCTTATTTTGTTTTCATAGTGAGGAACTGAAAATCAAAAGAGAACTAAATGAGCCTGTCTCGAGTGGTTGGACACGTCCGTTTTGGACAGGGTTGCTGTTTGAAAAGGATCCTGCACATGTAGCCCATTCAATGTTGTCCTTAGGAATTAAAAAAAAAATGTCTGCCGTATTATTAATCACCCACTCAACCCTACATAGCAATCTACTCTTGATACAGCAGTCCAAGTGTGAACAAGGCATTTAGCACCGTAAGT